>NC_139349.1:118111607-119311607 GCF_055883805.1 Amblyomma maculatum
CAACATCATCAACATTTTGGTGCTCCATAACCAGTCAACAACTGTTGGAGCCTTGCCATGACACATGCTTGCCATGAAACACAATAACAGACATAGCTTGTTGAACTGACGAAGTAGTTGTCATTCGCGTAACACGGAAGTGCAGGTGCTTTAAGTGATGGAATATTTAGCATACTTGATTATGCTTGCATTACAAGAATTCGCAGGAAGCATGTATTGAGGTTGCAGAGAAGAAAGCCATTCAGTATTGCTCAAGTTTTTTGCCTTCCACTCTCCCTTCATTACTGCTGCCTGCACTGTATGTATTTGTTCATACAGACGTGCAGTTACTGACTGCTTGTACATTTCTGGTTGCCTACACTGTCTTCAGCCATGTAGATGTAATATTATTTTGACCTAAATCAGGCTATTTACTTTGCTCAAAGTGACAATTATAAATAATTCTCTCCCCAAGCCATTGAGATTCGCCATTAGCTCCCAACTCGCTTTATTCGCAGCTGCAATGAATTTATTCTGTAACCCTAGAGCACGACATTTTCAGAAAGGAGATCATCGTGAAATACTCGCTCAAATTTTGTAAATTTTAGAGAACATTCTCTTTGTTTTTGCATATGCTTCTGAGTTCGGAAAACAGAGCAGACTTGCTTGCAGTGCAGGAGGGGTGGGCTTCAAGACAAAAGGAAATTTTTAGTGCAGCTGCTCATTCAGAGGTGCATTGCTTGTGCATGATTGCTCTCATATATGTGCACCTTTGCCTGCACGCTTGCCAGGGCTTTCCCCATAATGGGTGGCAGTGATCTTGCCGCCTACCTCTCAGGGGGACTGCACTTTTCCAACTACCTGCCCAGAACCAACTCACCTCCTGGGCTTCAAATTTGTCATACTCAAGGACGATTTTCTGTGTTTGATGATATCATTGATGCCATTTAAGATACGCAGTGTGCATCATTGGTCCATTAGTTTCACTTCGGGATGTCACCCCTTATATTCCGTACTCATATTTCTTTTTCTACATCCCCTTGCAACTGCCAAACGAAATAAGACGTATAAACTGCCAAACTCCCGCAGTGTCTAAATGCTATGCCAACAACAAAAAAGCTTTCGCATGTCTTAATAAAAGTAGAATTGATCCCCCGACGTTTTTTTTTATTGTCATGTCTAGTCAGACGGTTTAGTGAACTGCCACATGACCAAGAAAATTGCAACTGTAAGTGCATTGAGGAGTCATGCGTTAGAGCAAGTATATGGATCTTGTGTTGCTTAGCTGCTTAACTCCAAATATCCTCCTTTGTCAGACAAGATATTTTTTAGAAAGCTGGATGGAGCCAGAAGAAAACAGATTGGATTCTTAGCAGCATTGTTACTTGTTACACGTGCGTTCCATCCCTGTGTACATGAACTCGGCAGAATTTGGTCGAGTACGTCTGTCGAGTGAAAAATCAGTTGTGAGGTTGATGTATACACAGTCGGGTCGAGTAAAATAGGCGGCGGAGGGGTCGCGATAACTCGCTTGCAGGGGGCAGGTTAATTCGCTTTACCCGCTTATCTAAAGGCATGTAGACACTGTCCATTCAGGGAGTCTAGTTATGGGGAACTCTGGGATATGAAAAAGCCTCTGGAGCGGCGACGAGCGTCACTCAAAATGAATGCGTTTTAGCGCTCATCAACGATAAAAAATAATCGAAGCTCTCGATAGTAAAAGGCAATGGGATCAAATACGAGTAAGAACTTGCACAATAACTTCGAATGTCGATGCTGCGCTCTGCTACGATACTTACTCACTAGAAAGCGAGTTCATGTAGACATCAGCTGTGTCGAGTAAGGATGACCTTGCTTACTAAACGCTGATTCACCCGGTGCTGTCGAGTATATGTACACAGGGTTATTGTACTTGTAATTTTAGGTGAATTCTCAGTTCGTGCATTCCACATTAAATTTGAGCGATATTGGTGCTTTTTTCAATATGTGCTGTTTTGTTCTGCAAACAATACTATTTCTCCAGACACAATCTTATTTTTAATTTGAGTACAAAATATTGTCCATTTTTGAAACAAAAAATAATTTTTGAGGCTCTTAAGAAATTTGGTTTTGAAATATATTAACAATCGCAACATTTTCAAATATAAAGTGTGTGCGAAACAACTTTTCAGCTCAGGATTAAACTGGTTTTTCAAGGAACTTGTGATAGGGAAAAAATGAAAAATCAATGTCATGTAAAATGTATCGTTTTTTTATGATCCCATAGTCACATCGAGGATTGTATTTTAAGGTGTGCTTAAGCAATGAAAATAATATTTGGCCTCAGATATTCAGGCAGATTACTATTCTCTATACCAACAACTACTATGAATTGGTTTGAAGATATCAGATGCCTGACCACCACACTTGGTATCTGGACATAAAATCACCCAGGTATGCCTAACTGAAAATAATTTGGCACGTGGAAGGTTGCCGATGGTACGGCCATATGATTAGCTGTGATGAGGGAAAACGCATACCTGGTAGGCTGCTAGCTGATAATGAAGTACGATATCATTGTACTCAGATCTAGCATAACATTTTCCTGCCTATGCAAATTAAATTTCTAGTACTTGCTGAATTGCTCATTGCAGGCTGACTGTAATAATTTTAGCTGAACAAGCATGCACTGTATGATTAGGAGAACTTCTTGTTGGGCTTGTTCGTGTTTATTTATTATAAATTAAAGACGCCAAAACTATGCACGCACACAAGAAAAGAACGGGACAGAGTTCCACTCACAGCTGATTTATTGTGCAGGACAAAGTACATATATATCTCACTGCCGCCACATGCGCAGGGAACACATTCAGCTACATCACATTGAGCATCTTGTAGTTTAAGATAACCTATGTTCAAGAAATGCTTTTTCAGAGAAAGAGGCTGTGGTATGAGGCATGGGCTTCTTGAACATATCTTATTTAAACCACATGATGCTGAATGTGTTCCTTGCGCATATGCCGGCAGTGAGAATGTGTGTGTACTTTATTCTGCGCAATAAATCAGTTGTGAATGGCGCTCTGTCCCGTTTTTCTTTTCTTGTTTGTGTGCATGTTGTTCTGGTGCCTTTGATTTATAATGAGCACTGAATGAAAACTATTCCTTGGTACATTACATGTAAGGCAATTGTTTATAGTAGAATGCAGCAAGCAATAAAGTTGTGAAAACTAAAAAGCTGGAACTTGAAATGGTGCAGTTATTGTTAACCAGACAGGTTTCATCAGACAGACATTCTTCACTGATATTGAGAATAAGTCGAACCCGGATATATCGAATTTCGGTTATATCGAACTCACGGAATATCCCCTTTAAAATCCCATGTAACAGTATAGGAAAGCAGCGTCATATATCGAACTCAGTTTCACCGGTTGTTCGATATAGCGAACTCCGCACCACGCACTGGAAAGCGTGCCGTTCCCAAAGACGATCACATCATCCTCGGCCGCTTGTCGCGTGACGTTTTCAAGCCGCTCGCGGAAGTAATGAGAGGTGACAGTTCGGCTAGGGCAGCGCCGCGCCCATTCCCTAAAGGCGCTCGCATTTGCGGTTATCGTTTCCCGCGCGCCAGCACGTGACAAGTTTGCACGCTATGTGCGTGAATGAACCAGAGAGAACCGGTGGCAACGAGAGGGGAAAAGCGCGATAGAGCGAAGCGCAAGGGTATGCCCATTCTTTTGCCGAGCTATCTCCCTCCCTCTTTCCCGGCCTTGCGCATGCGCCAAGCCAGCTCAGCCCGTTTTCAGACAGAACGTCGGACGCTTTGCCCAGCGTTTGTTGCGAACCCTCTGCTTGCAGCGGCGCGGCTGACGTGGCTATGGCGCCTGCGGAAGTTATCAAGCGGCAGATCTTTTTTTTTTCCGAGAATCGTCTATATTTATCGTTGTGCTGTACGCGCGGCGTAGCGTAAGATATGGCGTTACGAAGCAGCGTTTCTTTTTTTTTTTCGGGAGTCGTTTATTCTTGCATGTATGAATTAACGCAAGTATGCGGTCAGCTGCGATCATTTCGCTTCAAACAGGATTTGCAGCTACTGTATCATGCTTTGCAATATTTTGTGGCAGTAGAATACGCCCGCCCCAAGCGCGGCGTGATAAATCGAGCCAGGCTTGTGCAATCAAGCCATCACGGGCAGTCTGCCAAGTTCGACCTCCCCGCCGCCGCAGGAGCTATAAAAAGATAAACACGCTACGACGTTATCGCTGCCCAGCATCTTGGCACGCTGCCAAGAAATGAGCTGTGGATGAGACGACCGAAACGGAATGCGACATGCAAGCGAAAACGCTGGCGATTTCTTCCGCGGAGAACACAGAAACCTTGTTTGGAGCTGCCGCGGTGGCTGGAATAGCAGAGGGACGCAGCTCCAAGTTTGAAATTTTTTGCTCTGTCGCTGCCGCTCGTCGCTTCGATCGCATAATCGGGTGCATGTGAGCGAGCTGGCCTTAACGCTTTTTTTTCTTTTTCCAAATTCTCGAGTGCAAAATTGAAGGGTGGGTTTATTATGCGAGTGAGTTGATTATGCGACAAATGCGGTATCGTTTTTTCGCATCGTAAGTGCTGTCCCAAGCCAATTTCTGTATACCGAATTATCGATATACCGAACTATTTCGCGATCCCCTTCGAGTTCGATATATCCGGGTTCGACTGTATATGCGTACACAGCCTTGAGAATATCTGCGATGTACACATCTCCCTCAGTTAGCTGATTGAAGATAGCTTGATTGATTCTGTCAGGGCAATGATTTCTTTATTCTGGCCGCAGTAATGTATGCGTGCCTGTAACTGGTGCACTGCAGAAAAATAGTCTTTAATGTGTTCTTTAATATCATCCAGTTTTGCATGCTTAGTAATCCATACTGTCTATTGCAGTAATTTTTAACGCTTTTTTAAAAATTGAAAGTTCTTGAGCCTGAACCGTCATATTTTCAGGAACTGTAATTCGATATGAACACTAACCGCCGTATTCAAGAACGGAACTTACACTACCACTTAAGGCTGCATTCTTAAGAACGCGGAAAGTATAAGTGTAACTTTTTTGTGACGAACGTTTCAAAAACAGCACTTATACTCAACTTATCCAAGTAGCCCTTTTAGAAATACGTAAGCGCCATGGGAGCGAGGGTAAGCAAATATTATTGCATACACAATAAGTTTTTAAATTAATAAGAAACGTACACGGTCGGACATTACCGAAAATAGGTAGCAAATGTCTTAACTTGCAATTTGACAATAAAAAAAAGAAGCTTATTGGGCTAGATTTACCGAATTACTGTTGCTTGTCTGGCCACAAATGGAGCCGTCACAATAGTAGCGCATCTACCAAAGCTCCCGTCGAAATTGCAACCATACTTTTTGTTCGCCCGCATTCATCGCTCGCAACGTTCTTCTTTCGTCTCGCTCCCCTGCCCTTTTATTGTAGCTGTTTCTGTTTTTATTGTATATATTTCGAGTTTTGTATTCATTGGTAGTGTATTGACGTTTGTAGTGTGTTTTATATTCTCTCATTAACGTAGTTTGCTTCGTTTTCTGTGCTGTGTCACGCGTGGTCGCGATGGAAAAGAGAAAAGCGAACTTTTCAGAAGAGGAGCGGTCCATCCTCCTGAGCATCATTGAAAAGCACCGGCCAGTGATAGAAAACAAGAAGACTGACGCAGTGAGCGTGGCGAGAAAGCGAAAAGAGTGGGAAATGATGGAACGAGAGTTCAACTCCCACCATAACGTGCGCCCGCGTACATGGCTCCAACTCAAAAAGTGTTGGGAGAACTTGAAAGAGAAGTGGCGGAAAGGAAAAGCGGACGATACAAGAGAAATTTTTCGTACTGGTAAGTCCTGTTTTCTTTTATCCTGCGCTTTTTCGTTTTCTTTTTTTGTCTTTGTTGCTGTACCACTGCTCCAATTGCTTGCTGCGTGTACGTCCCGCCTAGCATTCAGCGAAAAGCTGCCATGCAGTCTCCTGCTTCATCTCACAAGCTCGAAGCTAGAGTATTAAAGGCGTTGTGCAACAGCATGGAACCTCACAACCTACATGAGGAAGTATTTTGCTGCGATGTAATGCTTAAAGTGGTGAGCACAGTAACGTAGCACAGAGTTTGAAAACAGCTGTAATCTGGATTTTCCTAGCTTTTACTCAGCTGAATAGGGGTTGAAAATTTTGGCGCAGCTTGCAGCAAGCTTCCACACACCCGCTTTTGGAACGAGTGCTGTGTTTTACCCCACGAATTACTATGAAACGCACACAAGCATCGTGTGCCTGCTGTAGAGAAAGAATAGAAAGTGAATAGTAAACTTGCATGAGTAAACAATTTGCGATTTGATATGTTTTGAGCGTGCCCCAAAGTAACAGCCTCACAGTACAAGCGCTGTGAAAACCGCTTCATTTCTAAACCTTCTTATCGCTTAAGGATTTTCTGTGTAGAATTGCTCCAACTCTACTAACAGCGGTTTCTGCGATTTCCCAGGCGGTGGTTCAGCACCACCGAGCCAGCTGACAGACGAACTTCAGCGGGTCGGCGCTGTCGCCTCCCACATGGGAGTTAGATTGTCAAACCCATTTGACAGCGACCGGGAGCGCCACCAGCAGGCTACTGAATCTACAGCAGTAACACCGTCTGTGGCCGCCTTGCTGTCGCAGACACAAGAAACTCCACTAGCAGGACCTAGTGGTACGCCTTTTCATTTTTTTGTACTCGTACTGCAGGAACCGAAAATAAATGCGCCACTAAAATTCGAAATATATTTTTGCTGAGATAACGAAGCTGGTGGGCATGCACTGGTATGCATAACTTTTTCAACCATTTCCTTTATATAGTAAGAATAGGCTGTCCAGAAAAAAAAAACTGTAGCATATCCCTGCCTTTCGTGTCTCCCCAGATCTCCTCAGAGCTGGGGAACTGCTGCTGTAGCTTCACATTTTATTTTTTTCTTTGCATATAAACTTTTCTTATCAAAGTGTGTAAAGCTGCTCTAATTCACAGTGCACACCCATGAGCATTTTTACTGTGGCATCTGTGTGGTCTTATAGTATACCTGTGTGACCTTTATAACAAAAGATACATCTAAGTTTCAGATGCTTTACAATAATGGCCTGTGGTCCGAGCTGGTTCATGACTTGAAAATCATTACGGCGCAAAAAAAAACAACGCAAAACAGAGCATGTGATGTCCTTCTGCATATTGTGTTGTTTTCTTTGCACCGTAGTGGTTTTTGGAAAGTTGCAGATGCACTACATATTTGTATCTGCCAAGCCATTGTCGGTCATATATATATATGAGAACCATATTCTAGAATTGATTCCTTCCAAAGTAGAGACAATATGCCTGGTTTATTTCCATTGATATGTCGTATAAATTGGCTCTAACTGAAACATTGCTTGAGTTACTGCACAATGTAAATGATAAAATGTCTTCTGTAGAACACTGCATCATTGTAAACATGAAACACATCTCTCAGGCTGTCAATGCATTTCACATACTCATTTATTATGAACCATTGAAAGGTTTAGTGAACTGCTGTGAGAATTGAAGTGTTTCTTGATCCAAAGTATGCACCCTCACTGCGACATCTAATCCCAAGCACTTCTGCCTAAGATGATGCAGAGGACCCACACTGGTCCTGGCATTTCCATCAGGATGAGGTGCCAGAAATGGAGGAGGAGCTGGCCGATGCAGCTACGAGTACCTCTGCTGCTTCTGCCGAGCAACCGAGCCAAGCTGCATCAAGCATTCTCCCAGCCATCCCACCTACCCCAAGGGCCGTGCCAGCAACATCTGCTGCTCCGCTGGCTGCACCACCTGTGCCAGCATCAGCATCCGCTTCCTCAGAAGTGAGGGTAGGAGCTACCAGTCGCTCTGCCAATGCACAGAGACAAACACTGATTGAGCGAGAGCTAATGGCTCGCCTCGCAGCCATTGAAAGTGATAAAAAAGAAAAGACGCGAGAACACCGCTTGAGGGTTCGGCTTCTGAAAGCTGAGCACAAAGATCGGTTAGCGAAAAGAGCCCAAGCTCATGACATTGAAATGGAGAATTTAAACTTGGATAGGGAATTGAAAAGGAAAAAAAAACTCCTCCTTGACCTACAAATCAAAAAGCTTAATGGAAAGGAAAACTGAAAAGATCAGGTCAGAAATGGGGTAAGTATACAGAAAGTTTTCAATGAAAGCAGTCAACAGTCTGCGAGCCCAAGGTAAATGTAGGGGATACCTTTTTTATGCTTTTCTAGTTGATATTGAGAATATTGGTTGGTTGGTTTGTGGGGTTTAACGTCCCAAAGCGACTCAGGCTACGAGAGACGCCGTAGTGGAGGACTCCGAAAATTTTGACCACCTGGGCTTCTTTGGCGTGCACTGAAAGTATAAGGAAAAACAATGCGCAAATGGTGGGCTCATTTACAATCGACGCATTGTTTTTCTTTCCACTTTGCATTTAATAATCTTTCTCCCTAAAATCATCACATGACTAATTCAGGTAAACATTAACTACAAACATAAAAAAAAATATATCCCCTTGTTGACTTCGGACTTGCAGACTGTTGAATCTTTTAATTGTATCATAACGAGCCCCTTTTTTCCGCTAAAGAGTTTTTTAGTAAAAAGATATCACCGCAACAATGGAGACAAGAGAGAATATTGAACCCGCGCTGACTAGCAACTGAAGATTTTATTGGAAAGAGCACAAATTGCACTCCATCTACAACCAAGAACACGTATGAGCAGTACTAACATCACAGTACTAACATGAGCAGTACTAACACCACACTTGTGGCACAAGGGACAAACTTCATTATTGATTTATCTGGCATGCTTTTTTTGTTATTCCTCTTTTTCGTCTTTGTTCTTTTTCTGCCTTGGATATCCTATCAACCATGTTGTAAAGCTTGCCTAGCTTATTAGATGCAGAAAAAAAAAAAAAAAAAAACATTACACCATATTTGCGGCCTGGTGCGGGTGCGATGTATAATTTTTCCTTCACGTGTGGAAAAAGATGTATAGGTCATACGGGAAGGTGCGTGAATACCCGCATATGTGAGTACAATACTTCTTTGGATGGGGCCCCTCCCTCGAACTTGGCCTTGCACTACTGGGAATGCCACCGTAAAACTCCTAATTCTAACAACAAACCATGCTGTGTGCTCTTTAAAGATAATATAATCTTCTACAAGCACCACAATGATTAACCAGAGAAACAGCGAAGCCCCCCCCCCCCCCATTTTGCATTCATAAAAACCGCGACACATGCATTAAGCACCCCGTCTGTTTTCGTTCGTGACTGTGAACTGCGGTATCTTGATAGTTCAGATTCAAGTTTTTAGGTATCGGGGCTGTTAGTACTACTCATGCATGCTCTTAGTTGTAGATGGAGAGTATATTTGTGTTCTTTACAATAAAATCTTCAGTTGCTAATCAGCGCTGGTCAAGTTTTCTATCTTGTCTCCATTGTTGTGCTTTTCTTATGTGTAAATATGCACCAACTCGCTCAACTCGCCATTTTACTGGAGTTTTTTAGTGTTTTGTACAATGATTTTGTCAACTTAGTCTCATTTATAATGTTCATTTTTCCTCATCTTAATTTCTTGCCTATGGTTTGTTTGATATTTTGCATATTCAAGAGTTCAATGGATTTGGACCATGCATTGCAGTGACAAAATGCTGTTACAGATTCCTTTGTAGTTGTTTGGCTGACATGTATGCGAGTGTTTAGAAGTGATTTTGACCTTACCTGAGATGCACTCTACCAAAGGGTTCTCATCAAGTAAATTGGGTCAAATTACCACTTAATAAGCCACATTAAGAATGTGTATATACTTTTAATGTTCAGATAATGAGAGTGATGCGTAAAAATGTGTACATGCATAGTATACACATGAGGTGTGTCAAGTCTGTTAGAGGCCCTATCTATCAGTGGCAGTACGGGCAGCGGTGGGGCTACTACAGAGGCAGGATCAGGTAGAGTATAGTCATGAGTGGCATCATACTGAGCAGCAGGTGGGACAGGGTCCTTGAGAATGCGGCTGAGGTTGTGAAGTGCCGCACATGCCGTTATGACGATGGGCACTGTGGACGCTTTAATCTGAAGGGTCATGTCGAGGCACGGAAACCGTCGCTTCCACACCCCGAACTTTCTTTCAATGGTGCAGCGAGTCCTTGTCTGTGATTTATTGTATCTGCAGAAAATAAAGTTTTTTTTCTATGAGATCTGCATTTGTGAACACTGCAGCGTCTGCTTACTTGTTGTCGACGTCTAGTGTTTGCTTGTGAAACACTGGTGCCCTTGCTGTAGGCCCATTTCCAGTCTACTTTGAGGGCAAGCGACACACCTCGACACGGTTAATAGCAACAGGCCACTCTGAACACAAAAAATGTGTGACATCATCTTTATCAATTGCAATCATAATGCTACTGTGTCATGTGAACTCTTGTTTGCCACTTGGTTATCTCAAGTCGAGCTATAATTTCTAAAGTTACAGGTGTGTGAGGTGTCTGGTTAGCCGAAAACAAAGTGAAAATACTGTTGTCGACGTCTAGTGTTTGCTTGTGAAACACTGGTGCCCTTGCTGTAGGCCCATTTCCAGTCTACTTTGAGGGCAAGCGGCACACTTCGACACGGTTAATAGCAACAAGCCACTCTGAACACAGAAAATGTGTGACATCATCTTTATCAATTGCAATCATAATGCTACTGTGTCATGTGAACTCTTGTTTGCAACTTGGTTATCTCAAGTCGAGCTATAATTTCTAAAGTTACAGGTGTGTGAGGTGTCTGGTTAGCCGAAAACAAAGTGAAAATACTGTTGTCGACGTCTAGTGTTTGCTTGTGAAACACTGGTGCCCTTGCTGTAGTCCCATTTCCAGTCTACTTTGAGGGCAAGCGGCACACCTCGACACGGTTAATAGCAACAAGCCATTCTGAACACAGAAAATGTGTGACATCATCTTTATCAATTGCAATCATAATGCTACTGTGTCATGTGAACTCTTGTTTGCAACTTGGTTATCTCAAGTCGAGCTATAATTTCTAAAGTTACAGGTGTGTGAGGTGTCTGGTTAGCCGAAAACAAAGTGAAAATACTGTTGTCGACGTCTAGTGTTTGCTTGTGAAACACAGGTGCCCTTGCTGTAGGCCCATTTCCAGTCTACTTTGAGGGCAAGCGGCACACTTCGACACGGTTAATAGCAACAAGCCACTCTGAACACAGAAAATGTGTGACATCATCTTTATCAATTGCAATCATAATGCTACTGTGTCATGTGAACTCTTGTTTGCAACTTGGTTATCTCAAGTCGAGCTATAATTTCTAAAGTTACAGGTGTGTGAGGTGTCTGGTTAGCCGAAAACAAAGTGAAAATACTGTTGTCGACGTCTCGTGTTTGCTTGTGAAACACTGGTGCCCTTGCTGTAGGCCCATTTCCAGTCTACTTTGAGGGCAAGCGGCACACCTCGACACGGTTAATAGCAACAAGCAATTCTGAACACAGAAAATGTGTGACATCATCTTTATCAATTGCAATCATAATGCTACTGTGTCATGTGAACTCTTGTTTGCAACTTGGTTATCTCAAGTCGAGCTATAATTTCTAAAGTTACAGGTGTGTGAGGTGCCTGGTTAGCCGAAAACAAAGTGAAAATACTGTTGTCGACGTCTCGTGTTTGCTTGTGAAACACTGGTGCCCTTGCTGTAGGCCCATTTCCAGTCTACTTTGAGGGCAAGCGGCACACCTCGACACGGTTAATAGCAACAAGCCACTCTGAACACAGAAAATGTGTGACATCATCTTTATCAATTGCAATCATAATGCTACTGTGTCATGTGAACTCTTGTTTGCAACTTGGTTATCTCAAGTCGAGCTATAATTTCTAAAGTTACAGGTGTGTGAGGTGTCTGGTTAGCCGAAAACAAAGTGAAAATACTGTTGTCGACGTCTAGTGTTTGCTTGTGAAGCACTGGTGCCCTTGCTGTAGGCCCATTTCCAGTCTACTTTGAGGGCAAGCGGCACACCTCGACACGGTTAATAGCAACAAGCCACTCTGAACACAGAAAATGTGTGACATCATCTTTATCAATTGCAATCATAATGCTACTGTGTCATGTGAACTCTTGCTTGGAACTTGGTTATCTCAAGTCGAGCTATAATTTCTAAAGTTACAGGTGTGTGAGGCGTCTGGTTAGCCAAAAACAAAGTGAAAATACTGTCGTCGATGTCCAGCGGTTGCAAGGAATTATACATTGTGACAAAGTCGCCAGAGGCAACAAAGACGATCTGGAACAGTGTGAAACCAGTCAAGCATGGCTACAATTGTTCACGATAAATTTGTGCACAAGACGCCATCAAAGCGAAATATATCTAGGAACAAGAAAGTTAGTTGCTTCACGGCCAATGAAGGCACAAATACAACAAGGAAGTATGATGCTTATGGTGTTTTATTCATGTTGGCATACTGTGCAATGTTAGAGAACCATAGGTGGTTTAAATTTCTGGATATCCAAGAAATAAAGAAAGGTAGAGCAGCGACTAACCAAAAGCTTGATGCAATTGACAAAAAGTTGGAAGGCTTCGGTATGCTTGAGAGACAAGTCGACGAGAGCAATGAAAAAATAGCTGCACTAGTTCTCGACATCTGTGTTCCTCAAAACCTGAGTTGCTTTAGGGCAATGCAAACCAAACCAAATGCATTAATAAATCCCCAGGTGGTCTAAATTCACCAGAAAACTTCTAACATTGCCATAAAAAAATTGAAATACCAAGCAAATTATAAAACTGAATAATATTCAAAGCAGGACATTGGAATATTGTAATGATGCTGGGGTACAGAGGTTATTATGCATTAGGAGAGCAAACGTATAAAATTTCTTCTTTACACATCCTGTCGCAAAACAGCTAATCAGTGTAAAGGAACTTCATGATTGGCAGAAAGAAAGCATAAATATGCGGTCATCACACATGCAAGGAACACAAAAGATTCAAGCAAGAGCTTCAGTTCAGTGATGAGATTGTGTTCCTTGCGTATATGACGGCTGTATGTTAGTGCGTTCTATCTGCAAATAAAGCAGCTGTGAGCTGCTCAGTCGTGTCTTCCTCCTGTCTGTGTTTCCCACCTTTAATCAAAGATAAAGAATATGGGTCTAGCATATTGATTCCGCTCAGTGAAAATACTGCGCAATGATCCTTTCTCTGGTTCTGAAACCACTTGTTGTGTGCACCAGTGGCACCAAGGGGGATGGCTGAGCTCCTCCAGAGTTAGGAATAGGCGGAGTATTGTCACGAGTGGCATCATACTGCGCTGCTGGGGGGTTGGGGTCTCTGAGCAGCCTGCCCAGGTTGTGCAGTGCTGCACATGCTGTGATCACTACAGGCACTGTAGCTGTTTTAATCTGCAGCGTCATATCGAGGCATGGAAACCTTCTCTTCCATACCCCGAAGGTTCTCTCAATGGTGCAGCGTGTCCGTGTTTGTGACTTGTTGTACCTGCAGAAAAATAAAAGTTTTTCTTTATTGAGCCACTGCACTTGCCTTTGTTAAAGCTACAGCTTCAACTTACTTGTGCTGTGGACTCCCTTGTTGCACGTCATCTCTCAAAGGTGTCATCAGGTAGTGCCTGCACGCATAGCCCATATCACCAAGGAGGACACCAGGAATATTGCCCTGCTCGTACAGGACCATGGCTCGACTGTTATCGAAAATACGGCTGTCATGAGCCGAACCAGGCCAGCTGGCTACCAGGTCCAAAAATTGGAGGTTGGGCCCTGTTATTGCCTGCAAGAAGAAGTAAACTGGCTCTTGCAACATGTACTCCACTCGCATTGCTGCCAGTAATTATGGCCTATATACGAGAACAGTAGTGGTCAGATGAATAAAAATTAAGGCTACTTGCGTAGTGCAAACGTTTGCACACTAGCCCAAGTACTGCCTGTTTTAAGAGATTTATATACATTTTAGGTCACTGCACAAAAATGTGGCAACGACACGGGAAATTCGTATAGTACTGTTTTGTTATATCGATGTCTACTGACACGAACTGTGAACAGCCTGTTGTATTGCTGAAAGCATGCACAACATATGGAAACCAAGAAAATACGGCAATAAGTTACATTTTCTATCTGAAACAGTGAAAATTAATGATTACTTTATTTATTGCCAGGCAGTTATGGTGAAACCATTTAGCTATGCTTAAAATCATGAATTATGATTGCATACTATAGTTCACAGCTATCACCCCTATTTTTCTGCAATTACTGTAAAATTCGTTGCTTTTGGCACAGTCAACAAAACGAAAAGCTGGCTTCTCCTACCCGCTCGCAAGCCTCTATAAAGTTGGTTTATAGCTACCATGAACGTATCGAAAAACAACGGTACATTTCGCACTCTTTTCATATCTTGGTAATGAATGAAGCATGAAGTTCCTTCAGAGCTATCAAAAAATATTGCGTTCTTTTTTTTTTTTTCCTCGATTCGCTGAATATTTTCGCTGGAGACATACCTGAACATTGATGGAAAAGTAGCCTTTCCTGTTCCGAAACACTTCCGCATCTTCTCCTCCCGGGCTTTTTATCGGGATGTGGGTGCAGTCAATGCACCCGGTGACACCGGGAAAGTTTGCCACTGCATAAAACTGCTGCATTACCGCCGGGGCTTCGGTGGCGCTTGGCAGCTTGACGAGCGTCGGGAACAAAGTGCAGGCGATCATAGACGAAATCCGTGCTATTATGCGGGACACTGTTGGTTGCGACACATTCACAAGGTCACCGGTGACAACCTGGAAGGTTCCAGCTCCGTAGAACCGCAGGGCCACAAGTAATTGCAGGAGCGGCGGCACGGGGAGACCGCGTTCGTCGCTGTTGGCGCGAAGGGGAAGCCTTCCGAGCAGCTCCAGTACCGCTTCCTTGGAAAAGCGGTACCTGCTAAGGAATTCGGCGTCGTTGTATAACTCCATTGGGTTCTGCCGATCCCTGAGCACTGGCCGCGGTGCGCGTGCGTACCTGTACGCTCTGTCTTCGGCGATTTCAGTTGCGCGAGCGCAGTAGTCGACGAAATCGGAAAAGCAGCGGTAGGAGTCGGCCATTTTGAATGCGACAAAGCTGCACTTAAGCTAGGTAGGGAGCTACTTTTGGTTTGGAACCGATAAGTGCGGTTTTAAGTGTGGCTTAAGTGCAAGTGTTGTTCATGAAACGCGTTAAGTGCCGATGAGTCACTTAACTTGTAAGTTAAGTTTAAGTTTAATTCTTGAATACGGCGGTAAGCATCCACCTGAAGTTATCGGTTTGCCGGAAGCAGATTTTTAATTCCAAATATCTTTCTTTTGTATCGGGAATGGATATTATTTTGCATATATGTTTATCATCCCTATGTCATAAGATGCTGCATGCCTTTGCAGGTCCAGAAAACTGTCGCAAAGAGCTCTAAAATAAGAATGTGTGGCAATAAGCTTACAATATATGCAGTAGAACCCATTTATAGTAAAGCCACTGGGGCCAGCGAAAATATTTACTATATCATGGTCTTTACTGTATCAGTGGTCTGTGATGACATGGTCCTGAAAGTGCTGTCTAGTAGATAAATAGGCACTTCGTCTTTTTGCTTAATGAAAAAAAAAACCTAAATACCTTGCATCTCGCTTTGATCATCTCGTGTGATTTTTTTCATCATCTTGTGGAAGTTATTCTGAAGCATGAAGATGTGATTACGAATGCAACCAAGTTCGGTTTGATGTAAAAACTAAAAAACTAAAGCCTTGCATGAACACGGTGTCCCTTTTTGCTCTTTCCGTCTTTTAAAAGGCAATATATGATAAATTCGCATGGCACTCAAGTGCTGTAAGACTATACTCGCTGCACCTCCACTTTCTGCCACCACTGCCTCATGATTTGAACTGCACATTGCAGTGAATGTTGACCTGTTTTTTTCCCTTTCCTATTTCTTGCTGCACTTTTACTCCTTTACCTTCTGAATGTAACACGCCACCTCCGAGCTATGTTTGTAGACAGCTTTACTTTTTTCCTCTTCGCGCTGCGCGCTTTCCCTCTCGGCTCCAAGGCTTCTGTAAAGTAGGCTTCTTCTGACTGCTGCTACAGCTAGTAGTAAAGCCACCTAAACGAACACTCGGGGATATTGTTCTGTTTTCAAATACAAAATGTCTTGGCCTCGCGACTCTAGGTAGTGCACGGGAGTCGTTGCCATGGCCAGAAGCACTTTAACCGATTTTTACCAAAAACATCTTTACTATAGAGGGGAAAATGTACAGTTGCCTATGGAAGATGAACTGGGACTTCAGTTTCACTTTACTATATCAGAGTTTTTACTGATCGAATCCCGGCCTCGGCGGCCGCTTTTCGGTGGAGGCGAAAAGCAAGGCGCCCGTGTGCTGTGCGATGTCAGTGCACGTTAAAGAACCCCAGGTGGTCGAAATTTCCGGAGTCCTCCACTACGGCGTCTCTCATAGCCTGAGTCGCTTTGGGATGTTAAACCCCACAAAACCAACCAACCAACCAACTATATCCGAGTTTACTATAGCGGGGTTCTGTATTTTGTACTCAATCGTATCGAGCACCCAGACTTCAAATATGTGTTTGGATAAGTGTTGAGAAGGTGAGTTTAGAACTTATGGTGATATATGCTTGTCTTCTGTGCAGATGTCATTTGTAAGACCAACGGGCCAATCTCCTCAACAAACTGTTTCTGAATTGTTGTTTCCTGCGGGGTGCCCAGCTTACTACCTGGGCCACGCGCTTCCCCCGCCCCCTCAACCTCATCACTTGATCCATTGACCCTTCACTGCCAACGATCATGCTCAACACAGTCCACTGCCATTTTCCATCCATGGTGGACACTGCCCTGGAATGCACCCATGCGCAGCCTCTTATTCCTGCAACACCTCTCACACTACAAGGCTATAGTGCATCAACCCTGCTCAACATGTCCAGCCCCTTCCATCATGATCAATGCACACTGCACCCCATCACCGCTACCTGCACTACCTGGTCATGTGCTGCTTAGTGCCCTGTTTCCAATTACACCTACCAGCCTCTCCCATATTAGCCCTGTACCCAATGCCTCCTGCACTGAATTTGGCCCTCTGATGTCCTTGTGGCATGTACATGTATATGAGCTCTCAATAAAATGTTTTCGGAAAATATTTTGCTTGTCTCATTTAATTGGATGGGTTTTTTTTTTTTTATTACGTCTTTATTTCTGCTTTCGGTAGGCATTTACCTTGCGGCAGAACTAAGTTGCTTCATGGATGTAGGGGTGGGGGAGCGGTTAAGGGTGGGGGTGAGGGTATGGGTGGGGGTGGGGGTGGGGGTGAAGGTTGGGATAGATATGAGGGACCGGTGTCCACTTCTTCCTCGAGGTAGGGTCGTCCCGAGGTCGGCTCCGCGAAGTAATGGCCTGGTCCTTCTTCTTCCTTGAAGTAAGAAAGAAAAGTTCGCCAGAGCCGGGTTGCGTCTGATAGCCCGATGTGTGATGGGGGATCGACCCATGCCTGCAGGGTTGCAGGTCGAAGCCCGCCCAGGGACTTGAGTGCTCTCTCCCGTACTGCGTCAAAAGTAGGGCAGCTCCACAGGAGATGTTCGGCCGTGCCTCTGGCCGGGCATGTCGGGCACTGAGGAGAAGGGTATACCTGCGGGTTTATGAGGTGCAGCTTCGCGGGTGACAGAAGCTGACCAGTCTGGGCTCGGCGAAGGAGTACTGCCTCCACTCTCCGGAATGAGCTATCAGGGCGGCGATATAGTTGCTCAGGGTTGGCCAAGTGCTGGAGTATGCTTCGACGATAGCGTTGTGCTCGATGCCATGTCTCCGCCCTATCCATATGAGGCGACGACGGATGCGTAACGTCCTCAGGGGGCCACGAAGCGGAAACGAATGTGGATCCAGGCAAAGGTGCGGAAAGAGCTGCTGCGCGCGCTGCCTGGTGTGCCTTTTCGTTTCCAGTGATTCCTTCATGTGCAGGAATCCATTTGATAATTAAGGTGTAGCCCTCCTCTCTCAGGCGACGGGCTTGTGTTCGAATAGTGTTCAGAATGGCATAGTCTGCTCCCCCTGCGCGGCATGCAGTGTACGCTGCTTGTGAATCTGTGTAAACATGGTAGGTGCACGGAGCCCGATCCTGTCTTGCTACTATTCGAGTAATGGCAAGTCGTATGGCAATGAGTTCGAGATTGGTAACAGTGTGTTCCTCGGAAAGCCGTTGAACTACCGAGGTATCTGACACAGAGTCGTGACAAGCTATAGCTGCGCAGTGTTGAAACTGAGCGGCGTCTGTGTATAGTTGGATAGCTCCTTCCTGGGCTAGCTTGTGTGACATCTTCCTATGACGTATGGCGGCAGCTTTGCGCCTTTGAGGATTAGCCGAACTCATATTCTTTGGTAATGGTATACCATCTACTAAGTCAATCAACTCCCATGGTGGGGCGGCGGACGAAAGTGGCTCTAAATTGTCAACGTTGTAGCCTAATGCCTGCAGGATCTGTCGGCCAGCCGCCGTTGTGGAGAGACGGACTCGCTGGGCTTGCGATTGCTGCTCTGCCAGATCCTGAAGGGCATTAATATTGCTGCATGCGTGTAGGTTCACTACTGGGCAGTACTGTGGCAGACCAGTAACTAAGCGCATGGCCTTGCGATTGATTCGCTCAAGCTGAAGGCGTTGGGTCGCGTTAAGTCGCATGTACGGATATGCGTACAGGATTTTCGATGTTATGAGTGCTAATGCCATCTGACGGAGCCCCACCTCCTTGATTCCCCATCCACGCGCGGAGACGCGGCGCATTAGGTGTAAAGCCTGATGACAGCTAAGCATCGTGTTATGAAGCCAGCTTTTGGCTCCTCCATCCTCGTCAATAAGCATGCCTAGTATACGGATTGTTGGTTTCCGGCAAATAACCGAGTGCCCTAAATGAAGAGAGATAAGATTGCGTTCTGCCTCGGCTCGTACCCGCTGGCCGTTTATGACAACCACGTACTCGGTTTTTTCCGGAGAGGTTTTCATTCCCCACTTCTCGATGTATTCATGGACGGCATTGAGGCCTGTCTGTAGGGCTTGTTCTTGCTCTGCAGGGGACCCTGAATTGGTCCACAGCGTTATATCGTCCGCATACACGGCGAAATTGAGACCGGGTATCAACGACAGCATTGGCGGGAGACCTGACATAGCTATATTGAAGAGAGCCGGTGATAAGACAGCGCCTTGGGGGACACCTGTTTGGTTGCGTTGCCAACCACCCTGAGTATCTCCAACCATTACTGAAAAGGTTCTTTCTGCAAGAAAGGCTTTTACGAAGCGGTAGAGGTTGCCGCCTACCCCCACTTCCTGGAGCCGGCGAAGTATGGTCGAGTGGGGCACGGAATCAAACGCCTTTTTGACGTCGACCCCAACAACCACTCGGAGCTGTGCGCTGCTAGGGTATGCGAGAACGTCGTTATAAAGCCTTCTGAGGATATCTTGGGCGGTTTCGGGGAGATGACATGCAATGTGGTATTGGAAAATGACTGCACAAGAAAACCACAATTGTCAGAGTGAGAGTTAAGCAAATGGCAGCAGTAAGGGCAAGGGTGAAATAACTGCATGGCTAAAGGTGGCCTAACAGTGGCTGTGGCAATGCTACGTGTGCCGATGAATACTTGTTGCATGCCAATAAACACCAATATGTAATACTAGCGGCACGGCCGGTTTATTGCCAATGTAACATGTGAAAATGAACACTAGTGGCATGCCAATACGTGACACAAGGGGCACGGCCAGCTGATAGCCTATGTTGGCAGTGCCAGGACAGGTGCAATGCTGGCATATAAGCCGGACCAATATATAAAAATGTAGCATTTTTTCTCAAAAAACAAGTATTAAGCTAATGTTGGTATCAATTTTTGTTGACGTTGTGCCTGGGTTGGTGCGATGTTGGTGTGCTGTCTGGGATTGTGCAATATGTTTTGTTGATATTGAAGTTGATGTAGAGAAGAATACGTGAATAAAATTTAAAAATATATCAAAAATGTATTTCTTATTGTCCTCACAAATTTTCATTGTAATGGTGAAGGTGACTACCAAAAATGTCTGTGGGCTGCCCTATGCCATAGTGCATCAGGAACTCTACACGTACAAAACATACTCTGATTCATTCATTGCTGCGTCTTTCACAGCTAGTTGGCAACGTCGAGACAAAAAATGACAGGCTGATGAGGACGAAGGGGCGCGCTCGTTTGTGGAAGATTAAGAAAAAAAAGTGCATCGAACTCATTGCCTGGCTCCTTGGCTCCTTGGTTGAATACAAGTACCCTCGCACTTGTATTCAGAACTCAAGCGTAACCACTGCGTTTCAGATTCGGATATCAATTTTGTAGGCATGTCGCAGAATCCTGGTGGATTGTGGGCGAATGTTCTTATGATGGGTCCTGAAAGCGATAGCGCGCATGCACAGGCTGAATTTCTCGCCGTTCTTCCTAAGGCTCAATAGGCCTCACTCTGGAAGCGACGGACGAACTGAGCATGGGCATTAAAAAAAGTTGGGCAGAGGCAATTTACGAGACTTTTCTGGTCACAGGCCGCTGACAACGACCTTCCTATGCACACCTGCGAGAAAAAGTGGAGACCACACGCTTTTACAAGTCTTCACGTCCGCTTATGCTGACGGTGAAGCGGTTATTTCTTTTTAAAATGCTCTCCTAAATGTACTTGCCATCTTGCCCAAACAATTTTGTCTCGCGCATCGTTTTGTATAAAAGAAAACAATCGTAGCGGCTTGCTCGAAGCAGTACGTGTTGGTTCAATGCTGCGCACTAAAGCTGGAACGTGAAACCGAAGGAGGTTCTTGCGTCTATATCAGCCTCTCTGCCTCCCTGCCATTCACCGGTAGTCTGCGCAGAGCGTGCGCAAGCGAACAGAACAGCGCATGTGAGACGTGCCAGCACAATCGGTGGTAAACAGGCGAAGGAAGGGTGTGGATGTTTACTCTGCGGGCGCGTTGAGGCCAAAGTGCAGGCGCCGAGGAGCGCGTTTCATCGTAGTGGGCCTGCCGCTTTCGAGCTCGCACGATGTCGAGAATTGCCGAACCTTTTTCCGTAGTCCCTTTATGCTGACATTACGAGTGCATTTGAGAAAGGGGTGAGGCAAGGCTGCATACTGTCGCCCTGCCTATTTAACCTATATGCAGAGTGCATCATGAGGAAGGCCGATCTGGACGAGTCTTCAGCTGGAGTGAAGATTGCTGGAAAACGTATCAACAACCTTAGATATGCGGATGATACCACTTTAACGGCAGAATGTGAAGTGGAACTCAAGAGACTTCTGATGCGCGTACAAGAAGAGAGTGAGAAGTTTGGGCTTAAACTGAACATTAAAAAGACGAAGATCATGGCGTCTTGCCCTATCAAGTCCTGGAGCATCAATGGACAAGAAGTGGAAGCTGTGACAAATTTTCTGTTCTTGGGCGCCAAGATTACCTCGGAAGGAGACTGCAGCCATGAAATTAGGAGACGCCTGCTTCTGGGAAAGAGAGCAATGGTTAGCCTTGACCGCCTAGTAAAGAGCAGAGACATTAGTCTGCCAACCAAGATCCGTATAACCCGCGCTATGGTCTTTCCAGTTGTGATGTATGGATGCGAGAGTTGGACTGTGAAAAAGGCTGACCGCCGAAGAATTGACGCGTTTGAATTGTGGTGCTGGCGAAGACTCTTAAGAGTTCCTTGGACTGCCAGAAGATCAAATCAGTCGATATTCATCATCATCATCATCATCATCATCATCAGCCTGATTATACCCACTGCAGGGCGAAGGCCTCTCCCATATTTCTCCACTTAACCCGGTCCTGTGCTAGCTGCATCCACTTGACCCCTGCGAACTTCTTAATCTCATCCGCCCACCTAACTTTCTGCCGCCCCCTACTACGCCTTATCGATATTGTCGATATTGTCGACCATAAACCCTGACCGCTCATTGGAGGGTCAAATTCTAAAGTTAAAGCTCAGCTACTTTGGTCATCTGATGAGAAGAGAGGAGTCGCTGGAGAAAGATTTGATGTTGGGAAAGGTTGAGGGTCGCCGGAGAAGGGGTAGGCAGCGAACGCGATGGTTAGATGGCATTCTCGAGGCATTGCAGATGAAGCTATGTGATGTTAAGAAGATAGTGAGAGACCGGAAAGCGTGGCGTGACATGGTCCATAGGGTCACGAAGAGTCGTACACGACTGAACGCCTGAACTGAACTGTACGAGTGCGTTTTTTTTTCTGTTTTTTTTGGTCTAGATATATAACCTCGCCGATTACTGCCTGTAATATATAGACAGTGATGCTTATTCACTTAACTTGTCGAGTTTTTAGTTTTCCTCCTTTTCGCGTTTCGGGGTTTGAACTGATGTCATATTACTTTTATTGATTCCGTTACGCTTGTTTTTACGTTGTTTCTTCTTGAAAGCAATTAAATGCATATTGTTGCGCCCGAAGAAGCGCGATCGCTTCGTCAAAGACGGCGACGCTGCTGCCGTGACTCGCACGCGTGCTGGTTCCGCTGCTGTGTTGCACTGTGCTGTTGCCCTGACTCCGAACCATTCATTGCTGTATCCCAGCTACTTTGCAATGTCGAGACAAAACGTGTCTAGGTGATGATGAGAATGATGAGGACGAAGTGGCGCGCTCGTTTGCGGAAGATTAAGGAAAAGTGGGTTGAACAGGGGGCACCCTTTGCCTAGCTCCTTGGCTATATGTCATTATATATATATATATCTTTAATCCACTTTTGTAAATAAATTTCTCCCTGTACAATAATATGTCACAATTTCAAAACCGTGGGCGATTCACAAATGCCGTATAATCTTCAGATCTGCGTGGTGCGCTACTCCTTGCACCAGGGCCTTATTGGAGTGGCCGTAATTACTGTCGAAATACAATTATGTAAGGTGTTTTTAATAATTTCAAAAGCTGGGGTAGTGGCAAATACGGTGAAAAAATTTAAAGAATATTGAAACTTTATTTTGTACTTTGCTAAACAATTTTCAACGTTCGCTGTTTTTTCTAAATTAGCACGATCGTATCTCTGCACTAAAACGTTATGTAAATATAAGCTTTAGCTGCTTAATACATAACTATGCTGAGAACATATCATGGAATTATTGCTGCTCTGCCATAAGCCTTTTTTGAAATTATTAGGTCTGCAAAGCAAGAAAATTTCGTTTCTTGGGCCGATTTTGTGAAACTTTATAAAAACATCTACACTACCCTGAAAAGCGAAAAATAACTGAATACATATAAAAACATGAATATATTTAGTTCGATAATTTTCAGTAACTTTTAACATAAATTGCGTATTTCATAACCAAAGTTGTCAAAAAGAGCAGAGAAGATAAGCGCGATACTCCCCCTCTTCATTATTAATTTCGTGTGGCGGGAACCGTTTTTTGGCACCAAAATCAATTGCAGATCTCTTCTTTAATGTCATCAGACAATATTATATAAAGTTTTGAAATAGTATAAAAGGTCGACTGACAACTGTTTTTTTCTCTTACGTGGAAATGTTCTACTATTTCTTTATTCCTTTGCCACCGCCTAGCACAGTTGGAATGATCGAACTCTAAACTAATAGGCAGCACAAACTAATTTGTTTAATGCTGAGATATACATTGTGTGCCATGTAAATGTACTGGGGCTTCTCATGCTCGTAGTCTGCGCGAAACACTGTCATTTCTTTTGCTTTTTTTACCACTGTGTGAATGCCCAAAACTAAAATGGTAACCTCGAGAGTCTTCCCGCTTTTTATTTACCAGGGATTGCGTCTAGAAAGTATACACATCATATTCGGACCTTTCTCCAGGTAAACAGAGGATGCTGCAGGTAGTTCCTTATGAAAAATGCAAAAGCACTAGAACAAAAACATCGCTGAGAAAATGGTCATTTGTTCCATCAACTTGAGCCAACATTTTCCTTCTTGGCAATGAAAAAGCTACCTTCTAATCACTAATTTAATGTCACATGATCGTACTATGATGACATGATTTCGTTTTGTATGCGCGTTCTCACTGACAACTGGATTTGTACTAGGGTTTAGGCAGATGCAGAGATGTAATCGGCACCCAATACAGGCATATTGGGTCGTGAGTGCTAGCCGGTCTGTGGTATACATATGTGGTCGCACGGTTGTGCTATCATGAGATATAATTGTGCGACAAACGTATGCGCCTGCGACGAAATCTGCATGCATGACAATAGCCTAAAACCACCAAAAGTGCGCCGCATATGAGCGCATTGAAAAGACGAATCTCGACAGCTGCAGCGGTACAGGCTTGAATGCATTATAATTATGGTCGTCCCGTACGTGGTGCTTGTGAGGTCCGAACAATCGGCTCAAATGTCGGAATTAAATGCCAGGGGTTGGCGTCCCGCGCACGTGTATTCAACCATAAAATTTAGAATTTTTTGATTGAATGGTCAACAGAAAATATTTACTTCGGCAGCCCATTAAAGCTGCGTTTTTAGAATGGCAATGACAATCGGGACATCAGGAGAAAAAGTGGTCCTTTGTGGGCGGCTTTTATATAGGGATAGCTAATATTGGAAAAACACAAGAAAAATTGGTCCATTACAGCCAGTTTTAAAAAAGAAATGGTCAACGCTGGAAGAAACCAGGACACCTTGGGCCATTGTAGCCAGTTTTAAAACGGACAAGGCAATGCTGGAAGAACACCAGGCAACATGGTCCATTGCAGCCAGTTCTAAAATATTAACTGTCAATGACAGCAGAACACAGGACAACTTGGTCCTATGTAGCCAGCTTTAAAAAACCGAACATCCAATACTGGAAGAACAGAGGATAACATTTCCACTGTAGCCACGTTTAAACACCGGAATCCTAATGTTGGAAGTAAAAAGGACAGTTTGGTCCATGGTAGCCAGTTTACAAAAACGGAAAACCCAACGATGCCAGAACACAGGACAACTTGGCCCATTGTAGCCAGTTTTAAAACCCGGTACTACAATTATTGTTGTGTCTCGTCTCTTGTCCTTAGTGGTCGTGTGTTTTCGCGCTCTATCAAAGTTTTCAAAAATTATTGTAGGAACTGACATCTCGGTCCAATATAGACATTCTGTATGTACGGCAGTGAAAAATATCAGCAACGCACTCTACATTTTGCCCAAGCTGCCAGTGCTGAAAATTGGCAGCGCCAACACTGGGATAGCATTGGCTAGTCTGGGCCATTGGACGGGGTGTTGACTGACATGTCCTATGTTGGGAGCATGCTAGCAATACTGGCCCAACATAGGGCCATTGTTTGCCGTCGTACTTACAACATTGGCCCGATGCTTTGGGCTGCCTGGGCTACTGTTTAATAAATGTTCTGTAGTACTGTTACTATATCATTGATGGTGTATAAAACATACCACCGCGAAGGACACGACAGTATTGATTGAAACATTAAAAATATATCAGGATATACAGGCTGAGAATTGATCATTAATATATGCAAGCCAATTCTTGCGAACTCATGTCATGCTATGTGCAATGTTTTTCTAGCCATCAAAACTTGGTGGACAATATTGTCACGTAGTGGTGACGAGGTCGACGACACAAATGAAGGGGTCGATGATTGCACTAAAGAAACTCTTTATTTGGGCTGACTTGCGCCCGCAAAAAGAACTAAGCAACTCGGCGGCGGCGATGGAAACAAACGCGCTCGTCGATCGTCGAACAAAGAATGCCTGTCACACTCGACAACGCTCAATTTAAAGGCTGCACAGAACAATCTAGATAACGTCGCAAACAGCTACCAGCACGAACTGGAACATTGTGGAAAGACACACGAGTGGCCGGAATCTTCGAGATAGATCTCGGTGCATGTTGCGCTACAACGAAACTGATAAAGGTATGACTCGCGACACCGAGAACTAACAAACAAAAATTACGGAACTGATACGCGATCAAGAATCAGAGTGATAAGCCTGTACGCCGGCGGCTGTTGAAAAACAACACAGTTTTGAAGGTTTCGCGGCATTACTCCCCCCTTAAAAAAACATCGCCTCGATGTTCCAAAACAAAGCAACTTAAACATTAACACTGCAAATTTTAAACACCACACATTCTTTAACGCGCGTAATATGGCTTCAGTCGTACAACATGTACAATTTCTGTGCGTGCGCGTCGCCGTTGTGATGCTGACATTCCGTCGGGAATGACTTCATAGTCCAGTGGGCCGACGCGGCGAATGATTCTGTACGGCCCAAAGTATCGACGCAACAACTTTTCACTTAATCCGCGACGGCGGACAGGTGTCCAAACCCACACTTGGTCTCCTGGATTGTACTCTGCGTGGCGTCGTCGTAAGTTGTATCGTCGGCTGTCGATGCGCTGTTGGTCTTTAATACGCAGCCGTGCGAGTCGTCGGGCTTCCTCTGCACGCTGCAGGTAGGCGGCGACGTCGAGGTTGTCCTCGTTGGTTACGTGCGGTAGCATTGCGTCAAGCGTCGTCGTGGGCTCCCTACCGTACACAAGCTTGAACGGAGTCGCTCTGGTCGTCTCCTGGACTGCCGTGTTATACGCGTAGATCACGTACGGCAAGATGGCGTCCCAGGTCTTGTGTTCAGCGTCGACGTACATAGCGATCATGTCAGCGATCGTTTTGTTCAGGCGCTCCGTAAGGCCATTGGTCTGGGGATGGTACGCAGTTGTTCGTCGATGGCTTGTGTGACTGTATTCCAGGATGGCTTGCGTCAACTCTGCCGCAAACGCCGTTCCCCTGTCCGTGATGAGCACTTCTGGGGCGCCGTGTCGCAAGAGAATTTGTTCGACAAAAAATTTGGCGACTTCTGTTGCGGTACCATTGGGTAGGGCTTTTGCTTCGGCGTAACGGGTAAGGTAGTCAGTGGCCACGATGATCCACTTGTTACCCATAGAAGAAGATGGAAAGGGGCCAAGGAGATCCATCCCAATTTGTTGAAAGGGCATGATTGGGGGCGGAATTGGGTTTAGTAGTCCTGCTGGTCTGATCGGCGGCGTCTTGCGTCGTTGGCACTCACGACACGTCTTCACGTAGTGGGCAACTTCGGCAGGCAGTCGCGGCCAGTAGTACTTCTCCTGGATTCGATGCAACGTGCGCGCAAATCCGAGGTGGCCTGCTGTGGGCTCATCGTGCAACGCCTGCAGAATTTCTTGCCGGAGTGTTTTAGGCACTACGAGAAGCTGCGCGGTCTTGTTGGGTGCGAAGTTCTTCTTCACGAGGAGGCCATTGGTTAATGCGAACGATGATAAATGTCGCCTGAACACACCAGGAGCGGAAGCGGTCTTTCCTTCCAAGTAATCGGCTAGCACTTTTAGCTCAGGGTCTGATCGCTGTTGTTCTGCGAAACTGCTGGCGCTTACCGGTCCCAAAAAGGCGTCGTCGTCATCGTCCTTCGGGGGAGCGTCGACGGGAGCGCGTGATAGGCAGTCTGCGTCGGAGTGCTTCCGGCCCGACTTATAGACTACAGTCATGTCAAATTCTTGAAGTCGTAGGCTCCATCTGGCAAGGCGGCCTGAGGGATCTTTCAAGTTAGCCAGCCAGCAGAGCGCGTGATGGTCGCTTACCACCTTGAATGGTCGGCCGTATAGGTATGGACGAAACTTAGAAGTAGCCCAGATGATCGCAAGGCACTCCTTCTCGATCGTCGAGTAATTGACTTCGGCTTTTGTGAGGGACCTGCTAGCGTAGGCGATTACTTTTTCCTGTCCGGCACTCTTCTGGACGAGAATGGCTCCTAGGCCCACACTGCTCGCGTCGGTGTGAATTTCGGTCTCGGCTTTTTCATCAAAGTGGCCAAGTACAGGAGGGCATTGCAGGCGGTGCTTAAGTTCGTCGAAGGCTTCTCCTTGTGGCGCTTCCCATTTAAAAGGTACGTCAGCCTTTGTAAGCTGCGTCAACGGTTCGGCGATCCGCGAAAAGTTTCTGACAAATCGTCGATAATAAGCGCACAGCCCAAGGAATCGGCGCACAGCTTTCTTGTCGGCAGGCGGTGGGAATTGTGCGATTGCAGCTGTTTTCTCCGGGTCTGGGCGAATACCGTCCTTGCTAACGATGTGACCTAGGAACCGGAGTTCTTCGTAGGCGAAATGACACTTCTCTGCTTTTAGCGTTAGTCCCGATGACTTGATGGCTTCCAGCACTGTCTGTAGACGTTTTAGGTGGTCTTCAAAGTTTGACGAGAAAACAACAACGTCGTCCAAATATACCAAACAAATTTGCCACTTCAAGCCTGCCAGGACTGTGTCCATTACTCGTTGAAATGTGGTTGGTGCAGAGCAGAGGCCAAATGGCATCACCTTGAACTCAAAAAGACCGTCCGGTGTGATGAATGCGGTCTTCTCGCGATCTCTTTCGTCGACCTCAATTTTCCAATATCCGCTTTTCAGGTCCATCGATGAGAAGTACCTTGCATTGCAGAGCCGGTCGAAAGTGTCGTCGATGCGGGGAAGCGGGTAGACATCCTTCTTCGTTATGCTATTCAAGCGGCGGTAATCAACGCAGAAGCGAAGTGTGCCGTCTTTCTTCTTCACCAAAACGACTGGTGCCGCCCAGGGGCTGTTCGATGGCTGGATTACGTCATCACGCAGCATTTCCTCAACTTGATCGCGAATGGCCTGGCGTTCTCGCGGCGATACACGATAAGGGCTCTGACGCAGAGGTCGGGCGTGTTCGTCCGTTATTATGCGGTGCTTGGCCAGTGGTGTTTGTCGTACCTTCGATGACGATGAGAAGCACTCCCCGTAGCTTCGAAGCAGACTGAGAATCTGGTCTTTCCTGTTGCGGGTCAATGCCGGGTTGATGTCAAATGTGGGCTGACGGAATAGGTCCGGTGCGTCTTCCAGCGTTTGGTCGTGGAGGGCGAATACATCTTTGAGGTCCGCTAATTCGTCGAGAAAAGCGATCGTCGAGCCCTTGTTGAGATGCCGGTATTCTTCGGTGAAGTTTGTTACCAGAACCTGAGCTTGACCTCTTCGGAATTTCGTGATGCCTCTTGCGATGCCGACACCTCGTTCTAAGAGCAACTGGATATTTCCTTCGACGATGCCTTCAGCTGTTTCGATGTTTGCGCTACCTACGCAGACTGCGATGCTTGATCGGGGCGGGACAGTCAATTCTTCATCGAGAACGTTTAGAGTTATGTGTTGCATCGACGCCGTCGTAGCAGGAATGGCTTTGTCTGCAGAGAGCTTGATGAGCTTAGATCGCAGGTCGATGATAGCCGTATGTTCATTTAGGAAGTCCATGCCTAAAATCACGTCGCGGGAGCACTGCTGCAAGACCACAAAGCTGGTGGGGTAAGTACGCCCATTTACGGTTATTCTTGCAGTGCATCGTCCCGATGGAGTAATCAGGTTGCCACCTGCGGTGCGAATCAGCGGGCCATCCCAAGCGGTGGTAACTTTTCTGAGCTGAGAGGCTAACGGTCCACTAATGACTGAATAGTCAGCTCCGGTGTCTACTAGGGCAGTGACTCTGCGACCGTCGATATCAACTTCAAGGTCACTTGTTCGCGTCCTCGCATTGCACGTGGGCCTTAGTGTCCGATCTCGGCTGCGTCGTTTCTGCAGGTCATGGCCGGGGCATACCGTTGTTACTTCGCTGGGCGGCGGTGTTGGCTTGCACTTTGGTCGTGTTATCGTCGGTGTCGTCGTGTGGAGCGGCGATGAAATGGTTGCGTCGTCGTTAGTGGTCGTCTGCGGCGGAGGGTGTTCGTCTTTTCGCCGTTGAGCAACCTCACCTCCAAAGGTTGCTCTGTTTAGTTTCCCCTGCGCGGGCTTGGGGACCTTCCGCGCATACTCTCATCATAGGTACGGCCTGGCGACGCAAAGCGGGCCCTGTACGGCGATGGAGATCTGAACCGACGGCTTGGTGGCGCAATCTCACCGCTACGCAGATAGTTGTCAATTTCCTCTGGTCGTTCACCTGGACGTGGTCGTGGAGCGTCGACTGCAAATCCGCGGAGACCGATTCGTCGGTACGGGCAGTGGCGCAGAATGTGGCCGGCCTCACCGCAGTGGAAGCATAATGGCCGGTTGTTTACAGTCCTCCAGGCGTCGCACTTCCTAGGGTTTGGGGGTCGTTGGTAGGCTTGGCGGGCGCAAAAAGCGGCGGCGATGGAAACAAACGCGCTCGTCGATCGTCGAACAAAGAATGCCTGTCACACTCGACAACGCTCAATTTAAAGGCTGCACAGAACAATCTAGATAACGTCGCAAACAGCTACCAGCACGAACTGGAACATTGTGGAAAGACACACGAGTGGCCGGAATCTTCGAGATAGATCTCGGTGCATGTTGCGCTACAACGAAACTGATAAAGGTATGACTCGCGACACCGAGAACTAACAAACAAAAATTACGGAACTGATACGCGATCAAGAATCAGAGTGATAAGCCTGTACGCCGGCGGCTGTTGAAAAACAACACAGTTTTGAAGGTTTCGCGGCAATATCAGCCACTATAACCCAGTCATATTCGTTGTTGTAATGTCCCATAAACTACTGATAGGGCCACATTAACCACTGTATGCCAAAATGTAATTAATGTAGAAAATGTATTCTATTAGTAAAATATTGACCATTGTATGGCAGTAAATATTTAGAGTTGACAGGCCATCAATGATGGAAAGAGAATATTGATTATTCTTTGTAAAGATGTATGGTATTTTGGCAAGCCATTACACTTCATGAGGCAACATAGACCACTGTAATTGCAGATATACAATGTTCGGAAACCATGGTAACTGGCGGGAGGATAGTGACCAATGTATGCCAATATACAATCGATGATAAGCAATCAATATTGGCATTGCAATGCTCGCCAGTAGCCACAGCTCATTGGGCAATATTGCCCACTGGAACCAACAAGTATAGATTGTTAGGAAGCCACTAGGAAAGTTGGGATAACATTAACCAATATATGGCAAGATATATTCAATGTCGACCATCCAGCTACGCTCGCCAGACAACATTTTCCATTGTATGCCATTATCGACCATTTTATCTGGACATATACACATTCTTGGGAAGCTGTCCTGATTGGCAGGGGGATATTGACCAATGTAAGCCAGTGGCCACCCCTAGTTGGGCGATATGAGCCACTGGAACTGAAGAGGCATACAATGTTGGCAAGCCACTAAGACTGGCGGGTGGCTATGAATGCCAAGCTATATTAATGCTGACAAGTCATATATACAAGCCGATGGCTGGGTAATACTGGCCATCATATATTGTCATGTATACAATGTTGGCAAGCAATCCTATATGCAAGGCCATTATTGCCCGTAGATAGCCATGATTGCTAATCATGGGGGTACATGTGAATCACAGATGCTGTGCCATTATAGGTAGTGCGTTGGCACTGTCGCGCGACTGGCAGACAACACGTCGCCAATAAATTTCTAATATCGGGCCGGTCGCACGTGCTTCCTGATAATCGATTGAGATGATTAATGTCAGGCACTTGAGAGTAAAGTTTGATATGTGTGCCCATTTAGGCATCTATGCAGTCACTGCGTTCCTATAGTCGCGCGCGTTTTTTGGAGCTGAATGGTAATTGTACGAAAGTATATCAAGCTGGCATGCTTGTAATCTTTGTATTGTGGCTGATGCATCTGATATGTATGTAGCCGCGCCTTTTGCTAATAACCTTTTCCATTCTTATATAGTTTGATATGGTTTGGAGCATCACTTAAATATACTGGTGTATAATTTTTATTTTATAAAACCATATGTCATATTTTTTTAAAACCAGCATGGGGGGAATGAGGTTGTGCTATACAGTTCACTTTGTATAGCACAAACGCATGAGCATGTCAGCATGCCCAGGTAGCATATGCGATCGGCCCAATATTGGAAATTGAGTGGCGACGCCTAGTCCGACAGTGGCGTGGCATTGCCAATGCGCTACCAACAACGGTACAGTCGTGTGAATAACCTGCGATTTGCATGTTCCCCCCATGTTGGCAATAATCACCATGCGTATAGGATTGCTTGCGAACATTGTATACACAATGATACATGATATCCAATATTCCGCAGCCATCAGCAATGCTTTAGAATATATGGCCTGTCGACATTGAATATATCTTGGCATTCATTGGTAAATATAATCCCGCCAGTCTTAGCGGCTTCCCAACACTGTATGCATCATCAGTTCCAGTCGCCGATATTGCCCAACGAGCGCGAGTAACTGGCCAACATTCCACATATCATGGCATGATTGTCCTGCGAGTATTGAAAGTAATTTCAACATCGAAAATATCTTGCCATAAGTTGGTCAATATCCTCTTGACAATCGTGATGGCACCCAACATTGTGTATATCTGCAGATAAAATGATTGGTGATGGCATACAATGATAAATATTGTCCTGCCAGTATAGCTGACTTGTCGACAATATATCGGCATATATTGATTAATGTTATCCCACTTGTCTTAGGGGCTTCCAAACAATATATACTTGTTGGTTCCAGCAGATGATATTGATCAATAAGCTTTGACAACTGGCCAGCATTGCACCCATCATTCCATACATTGGTCAATATCACAATGCCAGTATTGATTGCTTGTCAGCATCGCATCTATCTTAGCATACATTGTCAATATCCTATCACCAGTTTTCATGGCTTCCCAGCATTGTATATCTGCAATTACAGTGGTCGATGTGGCCTGACGAAGTGTAATGGCTTGCCAAATACCATACATCTTTATATAGGTTTAACAATATTCTCCTGCTATCATTGATGGCCTGTCAACTCAGAATATTTACTGCCATACGATGGCCAATATTTTACAACCAATTGAGATGCTTTCCCAACATTTTATCCATCAAGGGTTATAATGGCCGATGTTTTATCGGCAGCTGCAATGGCTTGCAAACATTGCACGCATCATTGTATGCAATGATTGACATGATCCTGTTGTTATAGATGGCTTATCTACATTGAATACATTTTGGCATACAATGGTCGATGTGACGCCCAAGTTTTGGGGTCTTCCCAACAATGTATATGACTGGGTTATAGTGGTTGATATTGTCCACTGAATTTTGTTGGCTGTAAAAACATTGGAGATGTCATCGCATGTGTTGGCCAACATTGGCTTCCAGATAATAACGATCGATTCTCAACCTGCATATTCTGACATATTTTAACGTCCCGAACAATACTGTCATGTCCTTCGCGATGGCGTCCAAGCATGTTTTGTATGCCGTCCACTATACTGTAACAGTAGTAAACCTTTATAGAAAATTGGCTTAGGCGGTGTAACAGTAGTAAACATTTATAGAAACTTGGCTTAGGCAGGGAGGAGCGCGGTTGATATAGGGTCCTACCCAATTGCTCTGGTGGCTGAACCCCTGCGGGGGTAAGCCTTCTTCTTGACAAACCCATGCCATGGCATGAAGGCAGACATTCTTGAGCCAAAACATTTAGAAAGCCGCGAAATGCAAGACTGGGTGGCACTGCGCATGCACGCAGGGCATGCCTCGTGCAATGTGCTCGTCGTTGCCATCGAATCAGACGCGTGGCTTATGCCGTCTACGAAGTGCTTAGAAATGCTGGACTGGTGTGCTGTTCTGAACTGTTAAGAAGTTTAGTACTGCGGTGGAAAGCGCAGCAGTTACGGACCCTACCATTCCTCCTATATGTCTTAGCATGATGCGTGAGGCTACCCATATGTGAAACGCTTAGGAATATTTCGTCTCCTTCCTCGATAAAATCGCAACAAAACATATGCATAATGTTTTTTCAAGCTGATGCTCTCTGGCTACGTATAGAAACAAAATATGGCGCAGTATACAAGCATATACACTTCTGCAATCTACAATAGGGCAGTAAGACATAGCACCTTCAAAACCATATATGCTATAGGCCTAATTCCCGGTTTAATTCGTAGCGATGAGGTTTTACATCCGCATCCTGCTAACTTTTCTTCATGACTGGAAAGACACATTAATGATTTATTTATGCCCTATTTTATTTCCGTGGTGAAAGAAAACTGAATATGATCAAATACTAGAAAACAGGTTGAAGAAATTGTGCTACTGAAGGCAAATACTGCACCGTTTCGCCATGTACGCTGGCTTGCTCCGGAACTCTTCGCCAGCACCGACTGTATTGCGCTGTAGGTGGTTTGTAAGCATAGAAGACGGGCTAGCTGCCGTATATTTTGTATTGTAGTTACCATCAGCCATAAACTTGCTCTTGATTCTATATGGCGGCATGCTCTGCTTTGAATGCTTCAGCAAGGAACGAATGATGAACAAACCCTTCAGGCTTTTGACTGCATAGCTCATAGTCAAGAGGTATATCCATCCACGTAAAAAAACAAATACATTATTTTGTATACGTTCTCTACCTTCTCCTGGCAGAGAAAAATTCGAGATTTAATTCTCAGGTGCTCTGGAATGAAGTGTATTTTATTCAATAACACTGCACGCTGCCTAACTTTTTACTCCAAGTTGTGTACTCGTTGTGGTAGCTGTTTAACTTAATGTTTGCAAATAAAGATTTCAAGGAGAAAATATTGAAGAAGCTTGAAGCATAGCAACCCCACAATCGGGGACTAGAAATAAGTGTCAATGATTTTTTTGTTTTACAGAAACAAAAAAAAAACACGACGTAATGAATGCGTGCTCACCACCTAAATGTTTGTCACAAGATTATTGTGGCCTGGTCATGCTGCCTTTCAAGGAAATTATTTTTGTGAGAAAGCTGTATAAGCGCGTGTATAACTCTCATGACCTGCCTCTGGATATTTTTGCAAAGTCGACATAACATCACGCGTTTAAAGCCTTGTTCATATGCAGTATTCTGGAAAGATTCTTCATGCTTTGATGGGAATATAATCAAAACATATTGCGACCAGACCAAGGGTATTTCAGTCTAGAAATTACGCCTATTCGCTCTAACAGTTTAGAAAAAACGTACGTTCTTTCTAGCCGTGTTAGATAGGCGGCTATTTGCGAAGCAGCGGCGCCACCTTTCGCGTTGGCAGCATATGCGTTTTTCGTTCCCACGCCTCAGCAGCGTGCAGTGAACCTCGGTGGAATTCTAATTTGTGGTGCCATTTAAAATCATGCGGACAGCCCTGCCGCGCTCGCACGACTAGCACCGGCGCGCTATCTCTCTCTTTGCTCTTCCCTCTTGTCTCTTGCAGCGCAGGTGAGCGCCTTGCGGGTTGTCTGCTGCAGCTCCGCTCGAACTCGGCGAATAAACAGTAGGACCACGACATGCCTCGTCCTGTTAGAAGTCTGCAGCTCAGTGTGACTACCACTGACCCTTTATTTTAAGATATATGTTCGTAACGGAGTAGGTTTTGAGGAGCATTTACTGCCAACTTCTTCTTGGCCTGCTTCGGTTGACGCTGCATGCAAGGCTGTGCTGGACGACCGGTAAGATTTCATTTTTATACAGTGCGGCGTATTAATGGGAACTTAATCATTTTGTCGGTCATTGGCACTTGATATGGTCAATAGAGTGCGCTTATCTGCTGTATAGTCACGCCGGGAGACAGCAAAGCTTTTGCTTCAACTCTATTGCACAAACAGAAAATATGCACTCTGCATGCATTCCAATTTCAGCACACTGACTTAGACACACAAATTTTGTAGCAGTGGCAAATTTTACTGCTCCTGGACAGTTTCATCAAGTTGTACTGAAAACAATTCTGCATAATATTGTATCCTAATTTTGTTTTCGCTTGCAGATTTTTTGTATGAAACGGAAGACGGCGACATGCAAGCTGCTCGAGCATACATCAGAAAGGGCTGCTCAAAACTGCTGTCCTTATCACCGAGAGCAAAAGGCGCATGCTAGATATGCTGGCTTGGCAGACACCTGAAGCTGCCATTAATGCGGCGGCCTTCTACATACTACACCTGCCGACACGTTGTCATTGCACCCAACCAGAGGTGAAGTCCTGGAAGTTTGAAAGGATTCTACCTATAGTTTATTTCACGATGTACCACTTTGCGCACCTAATAAATATTTACGAAACGGTTAATTCTGGCTTTTTGTGTGCATGCATAGTGTGAGCACTGTGTGGCGCTTCATCTTCCACACGGCTGAACGTGCTGCTTCATCTTCATCCTGCTCCCTCTTGTAGATACCCATCGTCATCGCGGAGTGTGTTTGGCTGCAGTGTGCGACCAAGGCTTCAGGTCTACAATAAAGCCTGATTCCCCGAGTCCGACCTTCGCGTTACCTTACACGTGGTGGAGGTGCGCCTTGATTTTCCCGCTGCTTCGTCACCTGCATCCACCTGGAGTTTCGTTCTGGCCGCCGTTTGACCCCGACCACCATCGTCATGACTCAAGAGGGCCACTCCGCTATTCCGGCTGCTACCAACTCGACTCCAGCTCCCCTTGCCACTTGGACTGTCAGTAGCCGTCAGCGCGACCCGCAGATGTTCGCCGGTCTCCGCGGCGACGACGCTGATGACTGGCTCGACAGCTACGACCGGGTCAGTGCTTTCAACCGATGGGACGATTCTCTTAAATTACTTAATGTGTCCTTTTATTTGACGAATGTGGCCAAAACGTGGTTTCTAAATCATGAATCGACGATTCCGGACTGGGCTACCTTTATACAAAAGTTGCGCCAGATTTTCTGCGCTCCTACTGTTCGCACGGAGTCCGCCAAGAAGAACCTAGAAATCCGACTTCAGCGGTCCAATGAGACCTATACCTCTTATATCGAAGATGTTCTCGCACTTTGTCGGCGCATAAATGACACCATGCCAGAGGCCGAGCGGGTTCGGCACGTCCTTAAAGGTATTGGCCCACTCGCCTATAACGCCCTGGCCGTGCAGAACCCAACCACAATTGACGCCATCATATCGACTTGTCAACGCCTTGACGAACTACAGTCAATACGCCTGCAGCCTGATCCCACTTCATTTGGTTTCACTGCCGAAGGTGACCTCCGTGCGCTTATTCGCGGATTAATTCGTGAAGAACTCTCGGCTCAAGGTAATTTGTGCCGCCCTGCATCTGAGCCACATTATTCAAGTGCTGGCCTGCGTAGCATTGTCAAAGAAGAGCTGGCCTCAATGACCTATTCCCCGCCAACATCGGTCGCTCCTACCATCTGCCAAGTGCCAACGTACGCCCAGATCGCGTCCTTGCCGCCCGCAGGTGGAGCGCCTACGCCACCGGCACCTACCACTGCTCATGTCGCTGCATTGGCACCACCTGGCGCGGCGCCGACATACTACCCCAACTGTCGCCCAGCCCGCCCTGTGTGTTAATACTGCGGGTACCGAGGCCATTTTTCCCGCTTCTGTCGGCGCAGGCTCCAGAATGAACGCCGCGGCTACGAATCATTTGAAGCAGACTATCCTCCTCGCTTTTCCGCCTCTAACCACCGTTCATTCCCTGATTATCCCCGGCGTTCATCACCCCCGCCAGAAAGCCCCGCTCCGCCTGCTGGACCCCCCGCCAATCGGAAAACTGACCACTGCCGTTATAGGAGGGAAAACTGCACTCTTCGGCCATCCCAAAAATCCTCCGGAACGTTCCTGGAATATTATTTTAGTTCGGGTTGAAGGATTATCTGTTGAGGCTTTGGTTGACACGGGCGCCGCTGTTTCTGTGATACACACTGACGTGTGCTCCCGCTTGCGAAAAGTGAAAACGCCTTATGATGGACCTGAACTCCGTGGAGCTAATGGTGCAATAATTCGGCCTTCTGCTAAGTGTACTGTGCGAGTTTTTGTTGATGGTCTCCGCCACCATGTACAATTTGCCGTGATGTCACCGTGCGCTCACCCAATTATTTTAGGCTGGGATTTTCTGTCTGCCGCATCAGCCAGCATTTCGTGTCGCGACAGGGTCATTTACATGAACGAGAGCGATCCGTCTTCTGAACCTCCCGAGCCCCGTTATCGCCTGCTTGCCTCTACTAACTCAGTGTTGCCCCCTGGATGCGAACAACTTGTCGCGCTTACTTCTACTGACATTGATAACGGAGATGTGCTAATCGTGCCTTCTGATCGCCATCTGACCCGTGGAATCGCGCTACCACCAAGTCTTGTTCGGTTTGAGCATGGCACAGCGCTTGTCGCTGCTTCGAACACTTCCCCAGAGCCCATTGTGCTGACTAAAGGGACATGTTTTCCTTGTGTCCTGGACATTCACCGGTGTCCCTCACCACCCTTACCGCCCCCTCTTCCTCACCAGCAGATTCTTCCGATGCTTCTCTCTGTGTTCTCTTTGGCACCATCAATCCTGACCTTCCTGCGACTCACCGCCAAGCTTTGCAGGAATTACTTCGAAAACACCAAGCCTCCTTTGATGTCACTTCTCCCACCTTGGGGCGAACGTCTTCTGCACAGCACCGCATTATTACAGAAGGTACTTCTATTGTTACCCGCCGCCCTTACCGTGTTTCCTTATCAGAACGTAAAATCATAGAAGATAATGTGAATGATATGCTGCGGCGAGACATTATTCGGCCATCAGCTAGCCTCTGGTCATCTCCGGTCGTCTTGGTCAAAAAAAAAGGATGGGTTCTTGCGTTTTGGCGTTCATTACCGCGCACTTAACAAAGTCACTCGCAAAGATGTTTACCCTATGCCACGAATTGACGACTCCCTAGACTGTCTTCAGGGCGCCGAATATTTCTCCACTTTCGATTTGCGTTCCGGTTACTGGCAGATACCGATGCACGAAGCCGACAAAGAAAAAACCGCATTCGCTACTCCCGATGGGCTTTACGAATTCAATGTCATGCCTTTTGGACTTTTTAATGCCCCCTCTACGTTTAAGCGCATGATTGGCACTGTTCTTAGAGGACTTAAGTGGAAAACATGCTTGTGCTACCTGGACGACATAGCTATTTTCTCTGCGACTTTTTCTGATCATTTATGCCGCCCTGATCAAGTAATAACGTGCCTGGCATCCGCCGGTCTCCAGCTGAACACAAAAAAGTGTAATTTCGCCAAGAAAGAAATCAAGATCCTGGGCCACCTCGTCAGTCGCGATGGCATTCGACCCGACCCTGACAAGCTTGCTGCAGTTTTGAACTTTGCACGCCCTCAGCGGACTAAGGAACTACGCAGTTTCCTTGGCCTGTCTTCGTACTTTCGCCGTTTCATTCGCAATTTCGCTACCATTGCTGCACCGCTCCACCGCCTCCTTACAGACCGCACTACTTTCAATTGGTCCGAAGAATGCGAAAAAGCTTTCCAAACCCTAAAGAATGCCCTCACTTTGGACCCTGTTCTCGCTCACTTCGACGACACTGCTGCCAACATTCTTCACACCGATGCCAGCAGCCTCGGTATCGGCGCCGTACTTCTGCAACGTGACACAGCTTCTCGGGAAAAGGTAATTGCGTTTGCCAGTCGAACTCTAACACCAGCGGAACGCAACTACACCATCACTGAGCAAGAGTACCTCGCCGTCGTTTGGGCAGTTCAGAAATTCCGCCCCTACCTCTACGGCCGCCATTTCACGATCGTTACCGATCACCACGCTCTGTGCTGGTTATCAACCCTCAAAAATTTGACTGGACGCCTGGGCCGTTGGATTCTGCGTTTGCAGGAGTACCACTTTGATGTCATATTCAAATCGGGACGCAAGCATCGAGATGCCGATGCTCTTTCCCGCTGCCCGCTATCAGAATCACCACCTAGTGCTTCCTCGAGCCTTCCTGCGTGCACCCTCGACGTCCCAATGTCGTCCAGAGCTCCAAACATCACCGGTGCTACTCCTGCCGCTGCTCCAGATCGCTACGCCATTATTTCACAGCAGCGAGCAGATCCCTACTGTATTTCCCTAATCAACCTTCTCACCGGTGCTTCTCACCCTTCTACCGCTAGGATGCGCAGACAACTCCAAAAGTTCAAACTTGACAACGGCGTGCTCTCCCGTCATATTTATTGCTCTGAAGGCACCCGTTGGGTCCCCGTTATTCCGAGAGCGCTTCGCACCCGTATCCTGGCGGCTTTCCACGATGAGGCTACAGCCGGTCACCGTCACCTAGGCTTTCATAAAACTTACCACCGCGTGAAAACCCGTTTCTTCTGGTCAGGCCTCGCCTCAAGTGTGGCAAAATACGTCGCCTCTTGTCTGCCATGTCAGCGCCGCAAACGGCCCACTTCTCCTCCTGCCGGCCTACTACAGCCGCTACCTTGCCCTGCTACTCCTTTTGCCGTTGTTGGCATAGACTTATACGGGCCACTTCCATTGTCCGCACGAGGTAATCGCTGGATCGTCACCGCCGTCGACCACCTAACACGCTACGCTGAGACCGCTTCCCTGCCTAATGGCTCAGCACATGAGGTCGCGACCTTATTTTTGGAATCGCTCGTACTGCGCCATGGGGCCCCTCAAGTGCTTCTCAGCGTTCATGGTCGGACATTTCTGTCGAGGATTGTAGCCGAAGTTATTGAGGCCTCAACCACACATCACAAACTGACCTCCAGCTATCACCCGCAGACCAATGGGTTGACTGAGCGGTTCCACCGCACGTTTTCTGACATGTTGTCTATGTACATCGACCAGGACCACCGAAACTGGGACGTGATACTGCCTTTTGTTACGTTCGCCTACAATACGGCTGTACAGCTGACCACAGGTTACACCCCGTTTTTCCTCGTTTACGGCCGTTCTCCCGCTACCTTTTTTGACGCCTCTTTTCTTTCTACACATGCCAGTTCCTCATCCTCTCTTCCTGACCAGTTCCTTTCCCGAGTGGCCAAATCTCGCCGGCTTGCTCGCGTCAACACGGAAGCTAGCCAGGAAGACCGCAAGTGCCGCTATGATGCAACCCATCGCCAAGTTTCGTTCCGTCCCGGCGACGAGGTGTTACTTTGGACCCCATTACGCACTCCTGGCCTTTGTGACAAGTTACAGCACCGTTACATTAGTCCTTACACAGTTCTTGCAAAAACCTCCCCGGTCAACTATCGCGTCTCCCCTGTTTACCCTCCGCCGGACTGTCGTTACCGTGGCACTGAAGTTGTCCACGTTTCACATATGAAACCTTTTATTCGGCGCAATCCTGCGGACTAATTGCAACCAGGCTGGCCGCTTGAACTGCGCGGGCGAAATAGTGTGAGCACTGTGTGGCGCTTCATCTTCCACACGGCTGAACGTGCTGCTTCATCTTCATCCTGCTCCCTCTTGTAGATACCCATCGTCATCGCGGAGTGTGTTTGGCTGCAGTGTGCGACCAAGGCTTCAGGTCTACAATAAAGCCTGATTCCCCGAGTCCGACCTTCGCGTTACCTTACAATACTTTCAGTATGCTGTAGATACAGGGTGTTTCATCTATGATTTTACCTATTTTTTAAATATAGGAAATTTAAGTTTTGATGTCGAGTCTTCTTTTATCTGTTGTATTAAGAGTAGAGAAAAATGAGGAGCCTTAATGGGTACTAATTAGCTTAATAATTAAGATTACCTAATTAACTTTTTATTTATACCAGCTAGGAGCTGCTTTCAAATTGCAACAGTGAGCTACCGGTGTGAGAATGCCAAATAGTATTTTAAACGACAAGAAACGCGCATTTCTTAAGGACTGCAGCGCTGGCAATTCTGGCCGCTTTCGACGCACGAAAACGAAACCTAGCAGTCGAGGCGCGCACTTATGCACGCCCATGAGTGACGCAGCCGTGACGTCACCGAGAGAAACCAGCCGTCTGGAGGCGGCCGCTGCCGCCCGCGAAATACGCGCCTAGAGATGCGTCATGGTCTGTTAGGATCTTGAGGTATCACCAACGCATTGCGGGCGAAGGTTGTCATGGTGCGGGCGTAGCGCTGATGGTATGGGCAAATCAGCCCTCCCTCGTGACTACAAGCTTTGGCTCCCAGAGGGTGAAATAAAAAGAAAAGCAGTACATGCACAGATATCGCCCCACTGGATGTTTCAAATGTTCTTTTTTTACTTGGTAACCAGTTGCATTTTTGACCTTTCAATTCTGTTCTTTCGCTCAAGTTTTTGGATGCGTCTTCTATTTCCGCCACATCAATTGCAGAATGACTTTGGCAGAGCAGTGCAACTTAGCGACCGCTGGAAAGGTAGACATTGTTATTGCCTACATCAGTGCAAATGAAAACAGCATGTTGGCAGCACAGATGTACAAGGCCAAGCATCCAGATTCTCGTGTGCCTGCACAGCCAACTTTCACCACCATCTTCAACCTATTCCGTACGACTGGATCTGTGCAGCCTCAAAGCAGGAAGCGGAAAGCACCAGCAGCCGAATCAATGAGACTGCTGTGATGTCGCACGTCGCAGCGAAGCCAGAAGCCAGCGTGCGAGAAATCGCCCAAGCGACCGGTGCCAGCATTTCCACTGTTTGGCGGCTGCTGTCAGCGCACAAATACCATCCTTATGTGTGTCTGCATCAGGAATTGATGGCGAATGACTACCAAAAAAGGCTGGACTTTTGCAACTGGTGTCTAATCCAATGTGATCAGAACCCTGACTTCTTGCAAAATATCTTGTGTACCGACGAGGCCCAATTCAGCCGGAACGGGGTGATCAATGTGCATATGCCCACTACTGGTCTCAGACGAACCCACATTGGGTTCGCCCACATCACCATTAGGTTCGATGGTCGGCAAATGTATGGTGCGGTATTTTCCGAGGTCGCATTGTTGGGCCTTTTTTTTATTGATGGGGATCTTACTGGCAAGGGTTATGTTGCTGAGAGCTTAAATAACTGTGTCTCTACTTTTGCTTGCGAGTTGTCACTAAATGCTCTTAAGTCAATGTGGTTTCAGCATGACGGAGCACCTCCACATTCGGCGACACAGGCTGTGCAGTTTCTGAACAGCTCCTTCCCCGAACAGTGGATTGGGCGAGCGGACCGATTGCGTGGCCACTGCGTTCGCCAGACTTGACCCCACTCGTATTTTTTGTGGGGTTACTCAAAAGAGCAGGTTGTATGAAACCGAACCAGCGAGCCTTGACGACCTAAAGTTCAGTTCAATTCAGTCGTTCAGTCGTGACCCTATGGACCATGTCACACCACGCTTTCCGGTCTCTCACTATCTTCCTAACATCACACAACTTCATCTGCAGTGCCCCGAAGATGCCATCTAACCATCGCGTTCGCTGCCTACCCCTTCTCCGGCGACCCTTAACCTTTCCCAACATCAAATCTTTCTCCAGCGACTCCTCTCTTCTCATCAGATGACCAAAGTAGCTGAGCTTTAACTTTAGAATTTGACCCTCCAATGAGTGGTCAGGGTTTATGGTCGACAATATCGACTGATTTGATCTTCTGGCAGTCCAAGGAACTCTCAAGAGTCTTCGCCAGCACCACAGTTCAATCGCGTCAATTCTGCGGCGGTCAGCCTTTTTCACAGTCCAACTCTCGCATCCATACATCACAACTGGAAATACCACAGCACGAGTTATACGGATCTTGGTTGGCAGACTAATGTCTCTGCTCTTTACTAGGTGGTCAGGGCTAACCATTGCTCTGTTTCCCAGAAGCAGGCGCGTCTCCTAATTTCATAGCTGCAGTCTCCTTCCGAGGTAATCGTGGAGCCCAAGAAGAGAAAATCTGTCACAGCTTCCACTTCTTGTCCCTTGATGCTCCAGGACTTGATAGGACAAGAAGCCATGATCTTTGTCTTTTTAATGTTCAGTTTAAGCTGAAACTTCTCACTCTCTTCTTGTACGCGCATCAGAAGTCTCGAGTTCCATTTCACTTTCTGCCATTAACGTGGTATCATCCGCATATCTGAGGTTGTTGATAGGATGAGGAGGAGGAAACAACTTTATTTAACGCATTGCATTAAGCGTTAAGAATATCCTGGGCCAGGGTCACCAAGGCCAACTGATCTTGCAGCTGGTCAGAGGCTAACCAAGCCCGCCACATTGGGGGAGGAGGGTGTGGAAAGTGAGGAGATTGAAGGGCGACAGGGCATGAAAAGATGCAATGCTCCAAGTTTGCATAGTGTTCGGGGAAATTTGGGCATGCACGGGAATGTATGATTCTGTATAGAAAAGATCGGGCAGGGGCAAGCAGTGTATTTAGTTGTATGCGTCTAAGAATGCGAATTTGCGTGGTAGTGAGAGATTTATCAGGAAGAGGAAGTGTACGAAGAGTTTCTCTAATGTTGTCGTAATGAACGTTGATTTCTTTTTTGTAGTGAAGAGTAGTGTCCCACGTTGGTGGATAAGGCCAGGGAATCCGAGGCGTCCGGTGTTGAAGTTCGCGGGCGAGGCGATGCACTACCTCATTGCCTGGGATTCCAGCGTGACCAGCAATCCACCTGAGTGTTAGTGTGGGGACGTAGTTTGGTAGGAGCTCTGTGATGACATCGTGTAGTTCTTCAGGAATGCGACCCGTGTGAATGGCGCGTATAGCTTGTATTGAATCAGTGTATATGGTATATCCTGAAGGGTTAGGGGGTGATTGTGCGAGGTCTTGAATACTGGTAACTATTGGTAGGGTCTCGAGAGTCGCTGTAGGAGGAGGGTCTATGTAAGCACCGAGGGTATGCGTCAATACATCGCTACAGCTCTGAATTGAGTAAGCAGCCGCTCCGACGTTAGTTCGTGATGCATCTGTGTAGATGATCGTGGAATCTGTTGGAAAACATGGTTGGAAACGCGAGCGTAACGTCTGCCTGTGTTAGTGTCGGGTGCAACGTTTTTTGGAATGGGGATTATTTTGAGGTTATCCGGGAGCGAAGAAGGAAGAGTAATTATAGGGAGGTCTATCGGTTTGAGTGCAACCTGCTGTAGTATCCAATGTCCTTGTTTGGTCTATGCACCGACCACTACTGCAGAAGAAGCTGACGTTGTGAGATTTTATGCGGCCCTACAATGCCTTTTAGACCGTACTCCATCATCAGACGTCGTTTTTCTCATAGGAGAATGGAATGCTAAGGTCGGGAGTGAAGAAATATCCGGAATTATAGGCAAGTTCGGTCTTGGTGAGCCAAATGAACCAGGGCAGAGGCTAGTAGAGTTTTGTCAAGAAAACAACCTGACCATAGCGAATACTCATTTTCAACAGCACAAGAGGCGCCTGTGCACATGGACTTCAACGGACAGTCTGTACAGGAATCAGATCGATTATATTCTTTGCAGGCAGAGATGGAGAAGCGCTATACAAGCAGTAAAAACAAGGCCTGGGGCCGATTGTGGCACCGATCATCAGCTTCTTGTTGCCAAAATTAAGCTTCGATTGAGGAAAACGCAGAAAACTAGAAGGCCTTTCAGGTATGATTTGGATCAAATTCTATTATAATATGCTGTGGAAGTGAGGAATTGATTTCAAGAATTAGATCTAGAAGACAGAGAGCCCGAAGTGATGTGGACTGATGTTCATGATATAATACAAGAAGTTGCTACTAAGGTAGTTCCAAAGCAAAAGAAATGCAAGAAAGCAAACTGGTTATCTGAAGAGGCTTTGCAAATAGCTGAGGAAAGGAGGATGGCAAAAGTTATGGGAGAAAGAGAAAGATACAAGGTTCTTAATGCGGATTTTCAGAAAATAGCAAGGAGAGATAAGAATGCCTTTCTGAACATACAGTGCCAAGAAGTTGAGGACAACAGCCAATTAAGGAACACAAGAGGAACACAGTCACGACACTAGGTAAACATTTAAGCCTCCATACCAGTGCCGTTGCTTTTCGTCCTTCTTACGTAACCATAACACCGTAAAGGGCGCTGTTGGTAGCGCCATATGCCGATGCATAGCAGAATATTTCACCTTCGCCGCTTTGTCACGACACTCGGTAAACTTTCTAGCCTCTATACCAGCGTCACCGCCTTTCTTCCTTACTTAACTATGAGACAATAAACGGTGATGGCGGTAACGCTATCTGTCGATGCATAGTAGGATACTTCCCCTTCGCCGCTTCAGTCACGACACTAGGTAAACATTTAAGCCTCCATACCAGTGCCGTTGCTTTTCGTCCTTCTTACGTAACCATAACACCGTAAAGGGCGCTGTTGGTAGCGCCATATGCCGATGCATAGCAGAATATTTCACCTTCGCCGCTTTGTCACGACACTGGGTAAACTTTCTAGCCTCTATACCAGTGTCATCGCCTTTCTTCCTTACTTAACTTTGAAACAATAAACGGTGATGGCGGTAACGCTACCTGTCGATGCATAGTAGGATATTTCAACTTCACCGCTTCGGTCACGACACTAGGTAAACATTTAAGCCTCCATACCAGTGCCGTTGCTTTTCGTCCTTCTTACGTAACCATAACACCGTAAAGGGCGCTGTTGTTAGCGCCATATGCCGATGCATAGCAGAATATTTCACCTTCGCCGCTTTGTCACGACACTCGGTAAACTTTCTAGCCTCTATACCAGTGTCATCGCCTTTCTTCCTTACTTAACTATGAGACAATAAACGGTGATGGCGGTAACGCTATCTGTCGATGCATAGTAGGATATTTCCCCTTCGCCGCTTCGGTCACGACACTAGGTAAACATTTAAGCCTCCATACCAGTGCCGTTGCTTTTCGTCCTTCTTAGGTAACCATAACACCGTAAAGGGCGCTGTTGGTAGCGCCATATGCCGATGCATAGCAGAATATTTCACCTTCGCCGCTTTGTCACGACACTCGGTAAACTTTCTAGCCTCTATACCAGTGTCATCGCATTTCTTCCTTACTTAACTTTGAAACAATAAACGGTGATGGCGGTAACGCTACCTGTCGATGCATAGTAGGATATTTCAACTTCACCGCTTCGGTCACGACACTAGGTAAACATTTAAGCCTCCATACCAGTGCCGTTGCTTTTCGTCCTTCTTACGTAACCATAACACCGTAAAGGGCGCTGTTGGTAACGCCATATGCCGATGCATAGCAGAATATTTCACCTTCGCCGCTTTGTCACGACACTCGGTAAACCTTCTAGCCTCTATACTAGTGTCATCGCCTTTCTTCCTTACTTAACTATGAGACAATAAACGGTGATGGCGGTAACGCTATCTGTCGATGCATAGTAGGATATTTCACCTTCGCCGCCTCGGTCACACTAGGTAAACCTTCTAGCTTTTATACCAGTGCAATTTTTTTTCCTCCTCCTAACGTAACTATGACATAATAACCGGCGCTTCACAGATTTATAAATTAGGCGGTTGTCTTGAGGTGCTTTGGAGCGTCTGCCTCTACACGAGGGCAATAAATAGACATGTTAAAACACATCTGTCTTAGCTGCAATGAGCTGTAGATTTCATAAAACCAAAATGAATTTTATCAAGCGGCCTCTTTATTCCTAGAAAATTATGGCATGGTTGTGACGACGTGATAGATAAAGTTTATATGAGTAGAGTAGAATGAGTAGCTGAAAAGAGGGATAGAGGAGGTGGAGTTGCAGGGCGTATTTGTATGACGTGAAGGATGGTTTAAGGAGGAATATATATTTCCGTATTTCATAAAGAAAGATGTTAGGCAAGGTGACACGATCTCCTCAGTACTATTCACAGCTTGCTTACAGGAAGTATTCAGAGACTTGAAATGGGGGCAGTTAGGTATAAGGGTACCTCAGTAATCTGCGATTTGCTGATGACATTGCCTTACTAAGCAACTCAGGAGATGAACTACAAAGAATGATTAGTGACCTAGACATGAAATGTAGAATGGTAGGCTTGAAAATCAATATGCAGAAGACAAAGGTAAGGTTCAACAGCCGCGGGAAGGAATAGAAGTTTACGTTAGGTTGAAGCAATGGAAATAGTAGGCAAATATACCTCTTTAGGACAAGCAGTAACCGCAGATCCGGACCATGAAAAGAAATAACAGAAAGAATAAGATTAGGATGGAGAGCATTTGGCAAGCACTTCCAGATTATGATTAGCAGCTTACCGGTATCGCTCAAGAGGAAAATATTCAACAGTTGCATCTAACCTGTACTCACCTATGGGGCTGAAACGTGGAGGCTAGCCAAGAGGGTTCTTAAGTTGAGAACAACACAGAGGGCTATAGAACGAAAACTGGCAGGGGTAACATTAAGAGATAGGAAGCGTGCAGAGTGGATCAGAGAAATAACTCACATTACTGACATTCTAGTGGAAATCAAGAAGTAATGGGCATGGGCAGGACATTTAGTGCGAAGAGAGGATAACAGATGGTCGCTTAGGGTAACAAACTGGATTTCAAGAGAAGTTAAGTGTAGCAGGGGGTGGCAGAATGTTCGGCGGGCGGATGAGGTGAAGAAGTTCGCAGGGGTGAAGTGGATGCTGCCAGCACAGAACCGGGTTAATTGGATATATGGGAAAGGCCTTTGCCCTACAGTGGGTATAGTCAGGCTGATGATAACGATGACTTCTTTACGCTGTAAAAGAATTAGGCCTAGTGGGTCATTTTCTAAATATTCACTCCATTGTTCTAATCATTAAAAAAGGGGAACGCATTTAAGCATTTCCCACTTGTCGCCAGCCAGCACCACAACGGTTCGAGCCCCGTATGAAAGGGACCACGGCTCCGGCAAGAGTCCGTTCATTAGGGGTTCCTGATTAGTGTTTTTTCTTCTTGGCTACTTGAGAAGGAGAAATATCGAGTTGCACCAGAACTACTGCTGCTGCTGCTACTACTACTACTACTACTACTACTACTACTACTACTACTGCTACTACTACTACTACTGCTACTGCTACTGCTGCTGCTGCTGCTGCTGCTGCTGCTACTACTACTACTACTACTACTACTACTACTACTACTACTACTACTACTACTACTACTACTACTACTACTACTACTACTACTACTACTACTACTACTACTACTACTACTACTACTACTACTACTACTACTACTACTACTACTACTACTACTACTACTACTACTACTACTACTACTACTACTACTACTACTACTACTACTACTACTACTACTACTACTACTACTACTACTACTACTACTACTACTACTACTACTACTACTACTACTACTACTACTACTACTACTACTACTACTACTACTACTACTACTACTACTACTACTACTACTACTACTACTACTACTACTACTACTACTACTACTACTACTACTACTACTACTACTACTACTACTACTACTACTACTACTACTACTACTACTACTACTACTACTACTACTACTACTACTACTACTACTACTACTACTACTACTACTACTACTACTACTACTACTACTACTACTACTACTACTACTACTACTACTACTACTACTACTACTACTACTACTACTACTACTACTACTACTACTACTACTACTACTACTACTACTACTACTACTACTACTACTACTACTACTACTACTACTACTACTACTACTACTACTACTACTACTACTACTACTACTACTACTACTACTACTACTACTACTACTACTACTACTACTACTACTACTACTACTACTACTACTACTACTACTACTACTACTACTACTACTACTACTACTACTACTACTACTACTACTACTACTACTACTACTACTACTACTACTACTACTACTACTACTACTGCTGCTGCTGCTGCTGCTGCTACTACTACTACTACTACTACTACTACTACTACTACTACTGCTGCTGCTGCTGCTGCTGCTGCTGCTGCTGCCTGCTGCTGCTGCTGCCTGCTGCTGCTGCTGCCTGCTGCTGCTGCTGCCGCCGCCACTGCGGCCGCTGCTGCCGCTGCTGCCGCTGCTGCTGCCGCTGCTGCCGCTGCTGCCGCCGCTGCTGCCGCCGCTGCTGCCGCCGCTGCCGCTGCCGCTGCTGCCGCTGCCGCCGCTGCCGCCGCTGCCGCCGCTGCCGCCGCTGCCGCTGCTGCCGCTGCTGCCGCTGCTGCTGCCGCTGCTGCCGCTGCTGCTGCTGCCGCCGCTGCTGCCGCTGCCGCCGCTGCCGCTGCTGCCGCTGCTGCTGCTGCTGCTGCCGCCGCTGCTGCTGCCACCGCTGCTGCTGCTGCCGCTGCTGCTGCTGCTGCCGCTGCTGCTGCTGCCGCTGCTGCTGCTGCCGCTGCTGCTGCTGCCGCTGCTGCTGCTGCTGCCGCTGCCGCTGCTGCCGCTGCCGCTGCCGCTGCTGCTGCTGCTGCTGATGATGATGATGATGCAGACTGACAGATGTACGATAGGAATGCGGACAGTGCATATTATAATACGGCAGAATAAAATTCAATTTGCCCTCATTATATGGAAGACCAGCTCTAGAAGGGCTAAACCTCTAAATGAAGGCATTTCAAATACCATTGTAACATTAATATAAATTCGCGCAACTCCGAGTATTTCTGTTGGTAAATATCGAGAAATGCGCTCTCTGCAACAATATATTTGTTCCTGTAAACATATTGCGGGGAACTATTTAAATCTTTATTTTTTCTTATCGACAGCCGCTGGCATGCGGCCTTATCATTGCGATTTTAGCACGCTTATCGATCCTGTATTCCGTGTTCGTTCATGCTCGTTCTCGCGAGACGAAGGTTTGTCATTTTCTGCGTCGCCAAAGACACGTCGGGACTTATCTCGAAGACTCCAGCCACTCGCGTGTGTTTGTACGATGTTCCAGGTCATGCTAGTACCTTTGCGGCTTTATGTATATCATTCCTCCCCACTTTTAAATTCAGTGCTGTCAATTGTAACGGGCATTCTTAGTTCAACGATCGACGAGCACGTTTGTTACTATCGCCTCCGCCGAGTGTCTCAGTTCTTTTGCGGGCGCAAGTCAGCCCAATAAAGAGCTTCTTCGCTGCCCTCCAAAAGTATTGATTTGTGTCATCGGCCTTGTTACCACCACGCGACCATATATTAAGTCAAAAGATAAAGTATAAAAAAAAGACATGTGGGCAAGAGAAAACACTAATTTTTTTTTAAAGGTCTATGTCTTTCTTTTTGTGCACAACGCCAGGTATTTTTAATCATTGAGGTACATGTCACGTGTGCACGCTGCAACTGGCGGAATCAAGGCAGCTGTTTGGCCCATTGCTCGATCAACTCGTATTCGTTGAAATTCAGATCCGTAAGAGCTTCCAATGACGTGTCGTTCTTTTGCAAATGGACAGGGTCATTTGTTGATCCATTATAGACCTGAAAACGAAACAATCACACTCTTAGTGTGTTGTTGAAAGCAACAGTAGAATATTAGAGGAGCTATATCGTGCGCTTTTCACTGTCGAATGGCTTGGATACCTTTCGTCCATTTCGAACTGTGACACAACCAAGCTGCTTAGCAGAAATAAACGTTTTCTGCAATCATTTAGTAATTAATGTTCCAGAGCCACTCTGTCATACCACCACGCGAGTTCATCATTCTGAAATATGCTTCAAAACAGAATACTTAAAAACTATTTGAAAATATGTACATTATACAACTAAATGTTTCTATTATCATCGTACCAATGGACTATACTAATTGCAGGGTGAATGCCTCCCTTAAATTCCTCCAATTAACCAGGTCCTATACAAGCGGACTCCTCTTAACCAGTGCTAACTTCTTAACATCATAAGCCGACCTCACTATCTGCTGCATCCTCCCAAGTAGCACACATTACTTGGCCACCTGGGGCCCGTATGGGCAAGTTGGGCTTGGGTAACCACAATAACACCCATGAGGGCCCACTTTAGGGATTAAGCGGGCAAGCCCAATTTGGGCTTGTCCCTGCTTTTTCCATCTTGGCATCATATAGGCGCGGAAAGGGCTAACTGATTACATATTCCCACATCTGGCCCTCAAGGGTCCCGCTTGGGAAATTTTAGGGCCGATGCAAATAAAATTTGGGCTCTGTGTAGGAAAAGCCTGGGCTAATCTAATTGGGGCTGCCCACTCAAAAGCCAAAGAGATCCCGCTTGGGCTGCGGCGGGGCTAAATACGGGTATGCCCGCACATTGCCTACATGGGACCCTTGAGGGGTACTTGAGGGAAGGTCAGACAAAAATGTGGAATTCATGCCGAAAATTCCTGGGCTGCCCCAAATAGGGCTGACCATCAAAAACCTCGATAATTTCCGCATGGCCGTTAGCGGGGCAGGCAAGTACTCTTTCCCGCTTCCGCCCGCATCGGTCTCTTGCGGGGCAATTTAGGGCAGATGCAATGCAATGTGGGCCTAAAGCAAATAGATGACGGGCTAGTCCGATAGGGGCTGTCCACGCAAAAACCGAATTGGTCCCACATGGTTAGCAGCCGGGCTGAAAAGCGAGCACACCACCACGCTGCCCACACGGGTATTTCTTGGGCTACTTGCGGGAAAATTCAACATATATTCGTAGTCCATGCGGTAAAAATAAGGTCAGCCCAATTGGGGCGGCCCATGAAAGGCCGCAGTGGGCGCCAAATTGGCCGTAGGCGGGCATACCGCTCTGAAACGTCTCCACCCTATCTTTAAGGCACCATTTTATTTATGTAAATCATGTTATACCGGCCACTAATTGCCTCTTCTGGAGGTTTCACATAACTGTCCTAAGCATATATATGCAATGAATAAAGACTATCTATGTTTACTCTACAAACTACGTTAATTATGCAGTATCGACAGAAAATATGTAACAGTAACTGTTCCGCTTTACGAGTATGTACTGAACGACCTCCAAATGTTTCCTACGTCATTACTATTCTGCACGCAGCACCGAAATAAATATTCATACCAACAAGTTGGGGTGATGTGGGCGAGCCCACAATATTGTAGTGTTGGGAATAAATTTCTCTCATGTTACTGAGTGTAGCATAGAAGCAAAAAAAAATAGTGCCTAATGTTTCACGCTTGATTATTAGAACTTGAGCAGCCCTGAAAATGCCTGATTCAACCCATGAGGGCAGCACGTGGGTCAGCCCGAAACGGACTGGCTTTCGCAAATCCCGCGCTTGTACAATTCAGGTATTGGAGGGATTAATCGACTTAAAAAATAAAACCTTGATCAATGGGATGTCATTGCCTGCACAAACGTGGGACCCATTAGTGGTTCTGGTGTGCTGCCCACATTCGTCTACCTGGGCTGAATGCCGGCAGCCCTATTTGGGCTGCATGCGGGCAGCCCCATTTGGGCTGCCCACACGGATACAGTTTGGGACCGATCGCGGCGAAATTGGGCAGCCCACGCGGGGCCCCTCTGGGTACGTGTTGCAAATCCCGCATGGGGCCCGTATGGGCTGCCCTCACGGGCCCAACGCGGGCCCCCACGTCATAGCCCACTTAGTGCTACTTGGGCTGTTTTGCTTCCATTTCCTTCGTACCCATTTTGCCACCCTTTTCGACCATTGTTTATCCTCTATTCGCACTACGCGCCCTGCTAATGCCAGGTTGTTCTCACTGATTTCCATATAAATTTATTTAAGTCAAATTATTTCTCTGCCCAGCTTTGCGTCCATCCTATTTGTTAATTTGAGCCTGCCCATTCCGTTAATAGTTCAGCGGGTTGTCCTCAGTCTAAGCAGAAATGTCTTTGATAGCTTCCACATTTCAGCCCCATAGGGAGGACATGTGGCATATATACTTTCCCTTGAACAATACCGTTAAGTTTTTCAGCATAATCTACGAGTACTTGCCTAATGCGATGCATCCAAATCTTATTCACCTGTTATTTCCCTTCCGTCCTACTACTTGTCCTAAGTAGGCATATTCGCGGACCACTTTCAGTGCTTCGCTATTTATTCTAAGCTGCTGTTCCTTGAGTAGGCTGCTGCTTGAGTAGGCTTAGTGTTCTGTATACTTATGTTAATACCTATATTTGCGCTTCTCCTGTCTAGGTCATCAATCAATATTTGCATATCATCCCCATACGTACTTAGCATGGCAATGTCATTGGCGAATCAACGATTACTTCTCCATAACGCTCATCCTTAAACTGCTCAGATTCAAAGTATTTTAATACTTTCTCTAAACAAGCTGGCAAGTGCTGGGGACTTCGTGGTGCGTTGTTTATCAGTTTTATTTTTAGCTGTCTTATGCATTTCTTAATACAGAACAATGATTGCTGTGAAGTCACTATAGATATCCTCCAGTAGTTTACCATACAGCTACTCTACACCTTAATTTCGCAGTGCCTGCATGTCTGCCGTGGTTTCGACTAAGTCAAATGATTTTTCGTTTTCAGTGAATGCTATGTATAAACGCTGGCTATATACAGAAAATGTTTCTATAGCCAGGTTGATGGTATAAATATCATAATTAGTTTTTACCGCTTCCCAAAACGGGAATGATCCTTTAATTCGTTAGCTAGTCTAAAGTTGCCCTGAGTCTACTAGCAATTACCTTAGTAAATACCTTGTACATAACGGATGGTAGGCTTATTGGTCTGTAACTTTTCAAGTCTTACCTTCCACTTTTTATGAAGTACGATAATTTAGTGGCACTCTGATTGCCACCAGGCACTGCGTATGGAGGCTGGCCAGTTGTTTATTGCTATATCCCCTCCGTCCTTCAACAACCGATCGTAACTTAATTTGTCGTTAGCTGCTTTCTCCGTTTCCATAGCTTCTCAATCCTTCCTACCCTCGTCGTTCGTCACTGGCAGAACGTCTGACTCCTCGTCACTGCTGTCAGTCTCAACATTAATCTGACTACTTCGGTGAATACAGGTGAGTATAGAACACCTCGACTACGTTTACTACCTTGTCCATGTTATTACATTGGCCGTCTGGTTCACAAGCACATGCTCTTGATTTTCCATGTGCCTAATTTCCTTTTCACCACTTTAATGCTACCTCCGTTCTTTAGAGCATGCTTGATTTTCTTTATCTTATATGTTCATGTCAGACACTTTGCACCTATTGATTACCTTTGATACCGTGCCACTTCTATCTTCTCTATGGAGCTCGCATTATAATGAACATTCAAATATAAGATGGTTCTGCACGCACGTGTCTCCCAAAACATCGTAAAAATGCCGTGAATTACAGCCTAAGCTTACAAATGAGTACTGTAAAGAGGAGGTATAAATGATCAGCTTCAAGCGCATCCTCATGCTCTCCAATATTAACACGGGGAATCACGCTCCTTTAGCACTCTCCTGTCACTCTCCTTTAGCAGAAAAACCTAAAGTGCCTTCGTCCATAACCGCACGCAGATTGGTGTGCTATTAAGCCATGGCTAAACACAAATGGCTGAAAAAGAAAGCATATTCAGTTCAGGCTTATTTCACACAACTATTAACATTTATTGCTCTTTTAGAACCTTCAATAGTGTCGTGTGTTTCTAATTCCGAGGGTGTTAATTGTGAAATACAAAGATTCTCAAAGGGAACATATTCAAAGGGAGCTGTGGCCAACCATAGAAGAATAGGCTCTATAGCAAAGATGGTGTGCGACGGAGGAAGTTGTAAGCTGAACCACAGAATCGCAGAATCGCAAAAACAAAGTAGGGGTGCATCTTGAAAAAAACGAAAGTAGGAATAAGACACATGAAACCTATTTGAGTATTATCTTGTCAAAAAGACAAAAATCTAGCAAAAAAAATACACGAGCCAGATAAAGTACATGCCATGCACATACAGTTGTCTTCTTTGTAATTGAATGTTAGCGTTCAGTGCCAAACCGCTTCTAGTGACACCAGTATGGTCCTTGAAACGGCAATAATAGTTCAAGGTCAGACAGCGCGTGTAGCTGTTCGAATTAAACGGGGGAACTTCTGTGGAACGCAATCAAATCTGAAGGTATCAGTAAAGAAGTAATTGAATTGCTAAAGAAATTATACAGAGATAATAAAGTTGCGAATATATGGTAGGGGCTAGAACCAGATCTGCTGTCGAATTATGCAAAGGACTAAGGCAAGAATTTCCAGTATCACCGCTGTCGTTCATGATTTACATGAAGTATATGGAAAAGAGTCTACAGAAAAGCAACCTGTACTTTAATCTCTCGTATAAGCTAGGTATAACAGTAGAACAAACTGTTGCATGGTTATTGTATGAAGACGACATTGTCCATCAGCCAGTTACCAGAAAGATTTGCAAGCATTGGTTAATATGTGTGAATACGAAGGTCAGTTTACCTTCAGTGCAATTGTTTGAAAGTATTGAATCAATTCAGTGATAAAACGCTGACAATAAAAGGCAGTGAGATACTTGCAGAATATAAGTACTTCTGGTGTGGACAGGTATACATGGAAAAACGGGAGCAGGCCACCTGTACGAAGGGGCGAAGGGATGCAGCGATAATGGGGCACATGGCATTAGGGGTGTAAAACAGATATGCAGTATTTAAAGGTATTTATAAGGAAATAATGGTACCAGAGCTTACATTCGGAAACGCGGCCTTGTTCTTAAGGGCTGAAGTTTAGTCGGGGTTAGGAATAAACGAATGACCTGTGGCGAGGTTACCACTTGGAGCTTACGACAAAGCTTCAAACGAAGCAGAGTAGGGAGACAGGGTCTTGGCGTACGAGAGGCTCAGAGAAAAATGTTGTAAGAATAAAGCCTCAGCAAAATAGATGACAACACGCGGCCTTCAAAGTGTTTAAGTACCTATACCAAAAGGGCTATGACTCACAGTGACGGAAGAGGACCAGAAAACTATCCAGTAAGTGTCTAAGAAGGCAGGACGGGGAAATAAAGAACATTAAACGAGAGCTACAGAACACAGAGGCTAAAAACTGGGATTCTTAAATGGAAAAGAAGCCGACACTAGATATATGTACACAATAGAAAAAAAAGGATTAAGAAGGAAACCTTCTATGACTATTCAAAACGCAGCCGCCTTCTTTTCAAGGCCAGCTGACGATGCCTTAGAACAGAAGCTTGTTTTTCGCGCTGTTCTACACAATGCCTTAGAACTTGAAGCTACAGAAGGAAGTTTAGTCAAGAAGATGAAACTTGTGCTATGTGAGGAAAACGCTCATAAACGACTGAACATCTTGTACAACAGTGTAGCAGTATCCATCCAGATGTCGATGCGGACATTTTTACTCTAGCCGAGCTCCTGGGGTTTAGAGGTAACAAGGGAGACGTGAACGATTCGGCAGCAGGGATAAACAAGAGACGTTTAGAAGATTGGTGGATGAATAGCAGGGAGGGGAAGCATGGAAGCTAAATGGAAATGTACGTACGTACGTACGTACGTACTACATACGTACATACGTAAGTACATCGGTACATACATACATACATACATACATACATACATACATACATACATACATACATACATACATACATACATACATACATACATACATACATACATACATACATACATACATACATACATACATACGTACATACATACATACATACATACATACATACATACATACAGACATACATACTACGTACCGTCTGTTGCAGAAGTTTGCGGCCCAACGCGCCGGGCAGAGGAGCAGTATCGCTCCCGAGAGGCGGCGCTGCGCCCGCCGGCGCTGCCTGGTGACCCAAGTAGCACAAAGTGGGCTATGACGTGGGGGCCCGCGTTGGGCCCGTGAGGGCAGCCCATACGGGCCCCATGCGGGATTTGCAACACGTACCCAGAGGGGCCCCGCATGGGCTGCCCAATTCTGCCGCTATCGGTCCCAATCTGTATCCGTGTGGGCAGCCCAAATAGGGCTGCCCGCATTCAGCCCAGGTAGACGAATATGGGCAGCACACCAGAATCATTATTGGGTCCCACATTTGTGCAGGCAATGCCATCCCATTGATCAAGGTTTTAATTTTTAAGTCGATTAATCCCTCCAATACCTGAATTACACAGGCGCGGGATTTGCGAAAGCCACTCCGTTTTGGGCTGGCCCACGTGCTGCCCTGATGGGTTCAATCTGGCATTTTCGGGGCTGCCCAAATTCCAATAATCAATTGTGAAACATTATGCGCTGTTTTTTTCCTTGTATGCGACACTCAGTAACATTAGAGAAATTTATTCCCAACACTACACTAATGTGGGCTGGTCCACATCAACCCCAACATGTTGGTCTGAATATTTATTTCGGTGGTGCGTGTAGAATAGTAATGCCGCAGGAAACATTTGGAAGTCGTTCAGTGCATACACGTAAAGCGGAACAGTTACTGTTGCATATTTTCTGTCGACACTGCAGAATTAACGTAGTTGTTAGAGTAAAAATAAATAGTCTTTATTCATTGCATAGGTATGCTTAGGACAGTTATGTGAAACCTCCAGAAGAGGCAATTAGTAGCCGGTATAACATGATTTACATAAATAAAATAGTGCCTTAAAGATAGGGTGGAGACGTTTCAGAGCGGTAAGCCCGCCTACGGCCAATTTGGGGCCCTCTGCGGCTTTTAATGGGCTGCCCCAATTGGGCTGATCTTGATTTTACCGCATGGACTACGAATATATATTGCAATTTCCCGCAAGTACCCCAAGAAATACCCGTGTGGGCAGCGTGGCGGTGTGGTCGCTTTTCAGCCCGGCCGCAAACCATGCGGGACATATTCGGTTTTTGCGTGGGCAGCCCCAATCGGACTAGCCCGTCATCTATTTGCTGTAGGCCCACATTTGCATCGCATCTGCCCTAAATTGCCCCGCAAGAGACCGATGCGGGCAGAAGTGGGAAGGAGCAATTGCCTGCCCCGCTATGGCCCACGCGGAAATTATCTAGGTTTTTGGTGGGCAACCCTATTTGGGGCAGCCCAGGAAATTTCTGCATGAATTCCAGATTTTCGTCTGACCTTCCCTCAAGTACCCCTCAAGGGTCCCATGTAGGCAATGTGCGGGCATACCCGTATTTAGCCCCGCCGCGGCCCATGCGGGACCTATTCGGCTTTTGAGTGGGCAGCCCCAATTAGATCAGCCCATGCGTTTCCTACACAAAGCCCAAATTTCATTTGCATCGGCACTAAAATTTCCCAAGCGGGACCCTTGAGGGCCAGATGTGGGAATATGTACTCAGTTAGCCCTTTCCACGCCTACATAATGCCCAGATGGAAAAAACAGGGGAAAGCCCAATTTGGGCTTGCCCGCTTGATCCCTAAAGCGGGCCCTCGTGGGTGTTATTGTGGTTGCCCAAGCCCATCTTGCCCATACGGGCCCCCGACGGGCCATGTAATGTGTGCTACTTGGGGACGTAGCTATAAAGAGTGAGGAGGCTTGTTCTCTTCTCCTCATCCCACGGTTGATATCGCACATCTTTGCTCTCAACCGCGGGATGAGGAGAAGAGAACAAGCCTCCTCACTCTTTATAGCTACGTCACCAGGCAGCGCCAGCGTGCTCAGCGCCGCCTCTCGGGAGCGATACTGCTCCTCTGCCCGGCGCGTTGGGCCGCAAACTTCTGCAACAGACGGTACATATGTACATATGAACATATGTACGTATATGCACGTACATATTTAAATACGTACGAACATATGTAGGAACATATGTACATATATGTACGTAGTATGTACATATGTCCATCCATCCATCCATCCATCCATCCATCCGTCCGTCCGTCCGTCCGTCCGTCCGTCCGTCCGTCCGTCCGTCCATCCATCCATCCATCCATCCATCCATCCGTCCGTCCGTCCGTCCGTCCGTCCGTCCATCCATCCATCCATCCATCCATCCATCCATCCATTAATCCATCCATCCATCCATCCATCCATCCTGGTCAGGCCCTTCGCATAGTGTTTGATAAAGCGTCATTGCTGATGCAGCGTACGTTTTCTGTGGTACAAGTAATATTTTAAAACTAGAGGCCGCACCCACTCCTTCTTATAGTTCTATAACAGGATGGGACTTCAGAATCCACTGCATTATTGCATAGTGAAATACTCGCGATTTATATCCGACATTTACAAGCTGTAAGCTCAGTTGCACCGTCTTGTCACGCAGCAGTTACAAATTCACAATAATTGACCAGAAGAGGAACGGCTGGCTTTTGTTCAAGGAGATAGTACTGTGGAGAAATATTTTGGATAAAAATATCCCTTTTAGCGGTGCCAATAAGAGGACCTACGCTGTGACTCTGCGGGGTGGGTGGGTACGCTTCTTCACATTATCTGCACCAAATGTAAACATGTGCAGGTAGGTACCTACACCTCTGTTGATAACTTAAATTTAGACACAAATATGCTGCATAATCGAATATATTTAAAGAGATCAGTGGCATACAACCTTGATACTGTTGTTTCACACGCAAGAGCGGCAGCAAGATGAAACTATGGAGCACAATCTGGAAGCAAGCAAACCGCAGTGTGTGATGCCTGCAAATGGCTTACACAACTAGCCAACAATATGTAAACGTTTGTTTAGAACATGTAAAACCACTTCACCTGTCTTTGTATCTACAATAGCTTTTTGGTACTAGCAAGCGGCATTATATATTGTAAAGTTTGGTTTGGTTTCTGGGGTTTATCGTCCCAAAGCGTCTCAGGCTATGAGACGCCGTAGTGGAGGACTCCAGAAATTTCGACTACCTGCGGTGTCTTAACGTGCAGTGACATCGCACAGCACACGGACGCTACTCGTTTCGTCTCCATCGATATAGAGTAAAGTATACTGCGTGGTTCAAAATATATTTCTACATTTTGAAAATTTGTGCAATGCTTTGTATACGTTGTTACAGAGATTGTATATCTTTCTTCAGATTTATCTGTATATCAGTGTTCTATTTGAATTCATTGTTTATTGCATCCCTGGTAAATTAGAACTGTAACTTATATTAACCAACATGATTCTTCGTTTCTTGCCTGCTGCTTGCTATGCACGTCCAAGGGAATGGGAAGGCCTCGTCAGGACACATAATGTTATCTTTTGTTTTTACTCGTGTACGTACTTAACATTTTGAAGTTAGCTGCGAACAGTTATTTAGTGGACACTGCAGACACCAGAGGACAACCAAAAATGTAGTAGTTGAAATAATGCACAGGAAAAGAATACAAAATAGAAAACACAGATGTGGAAACAAATGTAATATTTCATGTTATTCATCCTATGGCCAAGCTGCAAGAATGTTCCAGTTTAATATTGTACCTGTGAATGTGCTCAGGAAACAATAAGAAGAAAGTTGCTGGAGAACTTCTAAACGATCGCTTTATTTCTGATTTATTTTTTTCTTTTCCGCTCTTATGCACGTGGTAAGTAATCAGATAAATTTTTGTATCCTCGTGAGAAAACATCCTATGGCAAACGTGATAATTATCCTCGCGATGGTGTCGCCTCTTCAATACCTGTATTCCGTGATAAAAGAGTGAACTAGATTTCCACTGTTAAAAGTTATATAATTATCTAGTGTATGCAACTCCACATCATACGTCTGAAATTCCTGAGGGCTCACTACAGTATTTGCTATGTGAATGCGGTGAGCACAGAATTAGACAGTCCATAAGCTGGCATTTTTCATGTAATGCTTTGCAAAAGGGAAGCAACCACTCTTCCAGCACATGGAACTGCAAGCAGTGTACAGGCTTTACTCAACAGTATTAACGCTTACCGATATAACGTCGTCGGTTGTGCGGAAAGCCCTGAGCTCAATCGCTCTCCGGATTGAATCAGATTGTTGTCCTCTGCTGCGATTAAAATAAAAACAAGCATTTTTGTGAAATGCAGTATTGCCATGAATATTGTATCACAACATGTATTAGTAACTTTCTCTTAATAACTTAACTTCACACCAAAAGCATGTTGGCTGGCAGTACATGAGACCATAAGCATGGCGCTCTGATCGTTTCTCTTTTAATCTCTGGAACACTGACTGTGCATTGCGGTTGCAGCGGAAGTTGTAAATGCTTATATTTAGTGAACGTAACACAGGCAGCAAATTTGAAGCAGGTAGAATGCAGAGTATCAGCTTGATATGAAAAAAAAAAAGGAACCGTAGTTTACAGAAATTCCTAGATTGCAAATACTTCGTCGACTGTTTACGGCCATTACATAGCACAAATTTCATAACCGTTTGACGTAAAAACACGTAAGGAAGCAGGTTTATTAGAACGTAGCCAAGTTTTCCTAATAAAATGGAACTTACTCAGGAATATCGTCACCGGAAAGTATACTCAATGTTCGTATGATTTTCCCGCGTATTTTTGCAGACAGGCGCACTCCGGTGGTGCCTTCGCTGTCCAGATCTCTGTGTAGCACGTCCACCGCAAGACTGTGAACAATTAGAGCAATTATAGGTGAGCTCACTGGCACCACTCTCTCAAATGCCTTGAGTGAATAGTCTAATTATTTTACGCAAGTGATTGAAAGAAACCGCTAGATATGAAAATTACACTATCATAATTCAGTCTCAAAAACTACATCGTCAAAGCAGAAAAAATAAAGTAATTGGCTCTACATTTCGTCTAAAAAAACGATTCCCGAGATAATTAACTTCGTCTACCTGCTTGAACACAAGTTTCAGACATTGTCGTCATTGATTTTCTTTCACACAGCGTAAAATATTTCGGCGTTGGATGTACGCCAAAAGTTTTTTTAATCAATTAATGACAATGGCGCTATAATCGCCCGAATCGTGACAGGTTCCGCTGTCTGGTTGTTCGCGCTGCACCGTCAGTGCTCGCCAAAAGCGCCATCTTATTAGCCACAATGATGCTAGAATAGAAAGCAGGGCTGTTAAGGGACCTTGTGTGAAGAGACGGTGTGAAAGGATTAAGGCCAGCTTTATTTCTAAGTAAGCAGGCCCCTTCTTGCACTATTTCGCATTGGCCCAGCCTTCTTAGCTATAGACACGGCTTCTTGCGGAGTCGCCGAGATCGATAATGTTTCAGCTCAGTAGCGAGATTGCTTTTAAGGGCACTTCTACTGTACGTGTCATTGGGTTTACCTGTTTTTGTCATGATCAGCAACCGCTGCGCCTCATTAACGTACTGTTAGCCCTACCCGTTATCTATCAGCTTAGCGATGCACCTGTCAGCATTCCCGCATGCATTTCTGGCTGTAAAAGCCACTATTGGCAACATACGCGACCCTTCCTCCATTTGAACGACGATTTGCAAGATGAAAATTTTCCTGGCGCATCACGAGAGGCTACCATTTCAACAGGGTTCGCTAAGAGCAGCCGCTTTGACGTCAAAGCTTCCGAAAGCAATTTTAATCTCGTTTCGCCACCCCTGATTCGAGTTTCTACCAGGGTGATCAGAAAGGTATTTTTTTCTGTTCCCTTCCATTAGGACAAAAGGACTTAAGGTCGAACGATATTCGCCCTGGGTTATCTGGAATATGAACCTGAGCCGTTTCAATTATAATACGACTGACAAGGCATCTGACACCATAGAAAAAGTCAGCTTTTTTTTTCAGTTCGTCAGATTGCTAACCAAGCCTAATCCATATTCAGCGGGGTATTGTCAATCGCGTCTCATTTTGTTGTATTTCCCGCGACGCAATCAATATGATTGGGGCGAAACGAGACCACTGGATGCACCTTTGTTCTGTACTGGGCGCATTCCAACCCATTATAAAAACGACAAACTTAAATGGAGTGATTCTACCTCATGTCGATTACAACTGTCCAAAATACATGGCAGTTACGATTTCCATCACGTCTCTATGCCTATACCCCTGTGTAACCAGTACGATGGAGACATTTACCATGCAGGCTAACGCAAGTTGTTCTTCAGTCATGCATGCAAATTGTAAGATAACTTCAAAGTAATCATGTGTAGATTATTTGCCTAAAACATCCGGTTGTTGTCACGTGCGCCGAAGTAAAGCGCTCGACTAGTGTATTCATAACGTCTCTAACACGTAACAAGCTGCCCGATTAGGAATAAGGCTTAAGATAAGAATCTAGTAGAAACTAAAAATATATGAAGAAGGACGTTTCGCCGAAATATTTCCCTTCAACAATGTAATTACAAAATTCTGATGTAAGCGCCCAACGGCAGCAACGTCAGATTAAATGCTGCCCTGTCCACAAAACATTAAGAGCCTGTAAACCATGCTGTAGGGTTTGGATAGGACTACGGCAACAATTTCGTCCATGCCAGCTCACAAACCTATTGATTGTCAATTTCTGTAGTAAAGGTAGCATAGATTTGAATGGCCTAAATATAGTTTAAATAAAGAACGCAGCACTAAGGTCCACTTTAAATTCCCGAATACATTCGAAGGTAAATAGGCATTAAAACATCCTGTTATTGCACGTCATCGTAGCGCTGTGCTTAGTCACGCAGCTTTAGATGAGGAGTGGGCTTTAAGATGGCCTGGCATAAATACTTCCTCTTTCTCAGTAACTGTGCACCTCTACAAAGGGGATTCATTAGATCATATTCGTTAAAGCGATTTATGGCAGTTTTTTAAGGGGCGATATTACGTCGCCCATTGATTTGTCGTTATACCAGAGACAGAAAACTAGTCGCGCACTTTAGCACTCAAATGAAGGGCTCACCTTTCCTGACTGGCTTCGGCGACTCCCTCACGCAAGCAGGCAGCCAAAGCCAGGCGCATAGAGATGGGAGCCCCCTTCACCTTCGCATTGAAATCGTCATCATTTGACACTTCAGAGCCGATTCTGCATGCCACCGCTTCAGGCGATATAAGCGTGCGAGCTTGCACAGTCCTGCGCATGAAGAAGTGCCGTGAGAGGCAGCATGGAAGTTTAGCAAAGACACAGCTGCTCCGCATTGCTGTACTGGCTACGCCGTTGCTCTGATCGCAAAAGTCTACATTTTTAGTGAACGAGCAATACGCTATCAATAAGTACCATGGTTCTGCTGCCAAAATAAATTAGAGGTACAGAACCCAGGAGCATGACGGCAGTGTAACAAAACCCTATCTCAATAACTGCACTCTTTTTTTACGTCCGGTGAATAAAAACGTTCTCGCGCATTTCGTGAATTTGCCGCTTGCTGTCGTGTTTAAAAAAAGGTTACAGCTTTCACACAGAACAGGGTGGCGCCAGACATGTTGTTGGCTCTCGGAAGCGCTCAGCTGCTTAATATTCCGTTTCTCATTCCGACTCTTTTCTTCCACTCCAATCCTTTTCGCTCCTACTTCGCATTTTTTCTCTGCGAAGCCGAGGAATGCCGGAAGAGTTATATTGTCTCTAGAGTGGCACAGCTTCAGTTGAGGACGTGTGTGACAGTTGAGTTTTCTCGACACGGCAAACAGTTGTGAGGACGTTTACAATTTCACACTTAACGTCCCTACCCGAAGCGACCACGCAAGGGCCAGCGCAGTAGGCTCGTACATTTTGACGCAAACCTCGGCGCCGTACTGAACACCAAGGCGAGACAACATCGCCAGCAGCGTAGATACCATGCCGGCGGCGGTCATAGTATCTCTACTTGAAGCTCTCTTGTGATGGTGCGCTATGCAACGACAGCCATATAAAGGATTTCGCCCAAATGCAGGGTCCGCCAAACACATTAGCTCGGCGACGTAGGTATTGTCTGTCTGTGGTAGTAAACGGCAGAATAGTGCCCACGGTGTAACGCGGAGCGCAGTCGTAAAAGAGATAGAATGGACTGCATCCGGTCGATTCATAAGTAGCGGTATTGAAAGCGTGTAAGAAGTACAGCCGTTTATGTCATGGTTAGGGGTGCAAAACTATCAGTAAATTGACTATCGCAGTATCGATAGCTTTTTTTTTACACTCTGGATAGCCTAAAATCTATCGATAGAACTACGGCCTTATCAGCACCACATGACAATGTCATTTGCGCGATAAACATTGTGATATGAACAGCGTCTACGTAAACCTAGCCAAACCTGCAGCGGAAGTGATGTTCGATGAACAGCCGCACATTGAGTGAATAACGCTAATATGTGCCATAAACCGCGGCTTGCCTACACTTTACAGTAACCCTATCGATGAACTATCGATAGTGCAATCGATAAACATATCGATAGCGTTACTATAAAGTGTAGCCCAGCCGCAATTTGTGGCACACATTAGCGTTATTTGCTAATATGTGCGGCTGTTTATTGTCCTAGGATTCCGCTGCAGGTTTTGCTGAGCTTTCATAGACATTGTTCATATCACGATGTTTATCACGCAAATGATATTGCCACGTGGGGGTGTTAAAGCCAATGGCAACAAGTGAAGAGTGCACTAAAGAAACTCTTTATTGAGCTTACTTTCGCCCGCAAAAGAACAAAGCAACTCGACGTCGGCGATAGAAACAAACGTGTTTTCTGGTCGTCAAGCTCAGATTGATTGCGCACATATCAACGCTCAATTTAAAGCTTGCTAAGAAACATCTATATAAATCCGCAAACGGTGACTAGCATAACCTGGAATATTGTCAAAACACACTCGATTGTCTGAAATCGTCGATATGCATCTCGGCGCATCATGCACGACAAAGAAAATGATAAAGCGTCGTCTCGTGACAACATGAAGAAACACAAAGAATACAGAAACGAGCCGCGCCCAGGAATCACAGTGATAAGGTCCCATGCCGGCGGCTGTCAGACAAGAACAAATGAAGAAATTTTGATTAAATCGCGGCATTACTCCCCCCTTAAGAAAGCATCGCCTCGATGCTTACGAAATGAACACATAAATATAAAATACGAGACATTAAAACAAGTAGCGCCTTTAGCACGCGTAATAGTGCTTTAGCGCACAAGGACGATTTTTGGGCGCGTCTTGCGCCGCTGGGATGTGATCGTGCCGTCGGGAATGACTTGATAACTAAGCGGCCCTTAGTACCGCCACAGGAGCTTTTCACTCAGTCCGCGGTGGCGTATTGGCGTCCAAACACACACTTGGAATTCCGGCCTGTACTCTGCGTCGCATCGTCGCAAGTTGTACTGCCGGGTGTGTTGCTGATTTTTGATGCGGATCCGGGCCATTCGTCGGGCTTCCTCTGCACGCTGCAGGTAGGCGGCGAAGTCATGGTTGTCTTCTGTCCCGTTCGAAGCTTCCCGTTGACCGTCGTTGTGTGCTCCTTGCCATACACAAGCATCAATGGGGTCGCTCGGGTTGCCTCCTGGATGGCCGTATTATACGCGAAGACCATGAACGAATGGATGGCGTCTCAGGTCTTCTGTCCGGCGTCGGCGAACACAGCAAGCATGTCCGCAATATTTTTATACATACGTTCTGTAAGGCCTCAAGCTGCACGGAAGCAGCTTGAGGGGCCCTTGACAACTATTGTAAACATAAGCAAACACTAAACTTAATACACAATCGTAAATCGCGACACTTGGAAATTTGCACCAAAAAGAAAAACGATTGTTGAACAGCAGTGGTTTTAAAACAGTTCGGAACATTTTTCCACACAAGAATGAGATTATTAGAGCGAAAAAGCATCAAACGTTCATTTCTTACACAAGAAGGCTAGTGGAAAGGTCCGAGTGTAGGAAGGATTTGAATTCGGGAGGGGTTAAATTAAGGATACTTATGCCTTGGTTTTCTAGACAGTTCAGGTGTGTAGGCAAACTGTGGTGAAGCTTGAGCAGCTACGTAGTTTCTTCTATTTTGAGGTATTAGCCAGAGTTCGGTATGTCGTGTGGAACGCGAAGGCACTGTTTAGCGTAGATTTGAGATGTTAGCTAAAGTTGTGCTATTTTTTCTATTGCTATAATAAAACTGTCAGAGCTAGCTATATTTGTACAGATGTTGAATTCTTCTGATTTTATGCTTCTGGAAAAATTCTGTGGTGTGCTCTGTGTATGAAGCATTTTCAATAACACGCATAGCCTTCTTTTATAATGATAATATCTTATTTAGGTTCCACTGAGTTGTGCCCACACTAAATAACAGTATTTTATGTGGGAAGCGCACAATGCTTTATAGAGTAATAATTTTCCTGGAGATGGAAAGTTATAGCGATTCCTATTGATGAGCCTCACTGAATGACTAATTTGTTCGGAGAACAAAGTTCCCATGATTGTCCCATTGAAGTGTGTGTCCATGTTCTTAACGCTATTCACGATTGCGATATGAGTAGAGTTAAATGTTAAGAGAACATTTGAAAGTACTCGCGAGCCTCTAGTCCGAAAAATAAATGCTTTTGTTTTGGTTGCATTCACGTTTAATCTGTTTTCTTTCCACCAGGTGTTCAATCTAAATGGGAGATCGTTCGCCTTGTAATTAAGTCGGTTAGAGAATCAGGTGGAATAAATATACTTATAACTTCGTCATACACTATGAATTTCACATCTTCCTGAATGAAGACAATATCATTAACGTAAAGGCTGAAGAGAAGCGGGCTAAGAATGCTTCCTTGCGGAACACCTGAGGTTATTTTATTTACTTAGGAATGTACGCCGTTTGTACAGACAAACTGGTGTCTGTCCGCTAGTAAGATATTTCATATGTGAGACCCCTTATTCGGTAGCGTTCAAGTTTTTCAAGTAAAAGTCTGTGGTTTATGTGGTAACGTAAGCCTGTGAAAAATCAACATATATTCCCATGGTTAGAAGTTTCTACTCAAAGTTATTCAATAGGTACACTTTTTGATCAAGGAGCGCTAGCTCTGTTGACTTATTTCTCTGAAAACCACGTTGAGCCTTTTGTATGAGTTCAAATTTGTAGGGTTTAACGTCCCAAAGCGACTCAGGCTATGAGAGACGCCGTAGTGGAGGACTCCGGAAATTTCGACTACCTGGGGTTCTTTAATTTAGAGCAGAACGATGACAACTGATTGTTTATGATATATATATATATATATATATATATATATATATATATATATATATATATATATATATATATATATATATATATATAATGTCAGGCATGCGCACAGAAGAGGACAAGGATGTGCGAAAGCGAGGCTCTCCAGAATAGAGGTTGAGGAAGAGGAATCTCACCATCTGTTGGTTAGCGCATCAGGCTAAGGTAAAGAATCACTATACATATATATAACATATTTTACCCGCTCGAACTGCAAACTGTCTGCATCACAACTAATGGAATCTTTAAATCCTGCAAAAAATCGAGCATACCTCAGCGGCAGTACACTGCTTCAAAAATACTGTGTTTTGGTGTGCAGAGAACCTGAAGATTTGAGGCTCAGTTAATGATGACTCATGTTCTCTATGAAAGAAATAATGGTTAAATGTATCAAGCGTGTCGTCGCCTTCTACAATTTCCCCATCTATAGAATGTTTTTCCACTGGCTCAGATTTCATTTTTCCCCTAAGATATTATTTACTCTACTCCCGAGTATAGCAGTGTTTCCGGAGCATGACGAAAAAAGTTGAAAGTAATAACTTTTTCTTGTTTTACTTAACTCCTTGTTCACTTTATTTCGGATATCCTTATATGTTTTAGATCTCCGGGCTCGTGAGTTTTCAAGCACCTTGCATAAAGGAATTCATGCCTCTTTATTTTATTCTGGTCTCTCGTGACCCAAGGTCACGTGATGACTTTTTGATGGCTTCAGTGATTTCCTGCGTAAATGCTGTTGCCCTGTCCATGATGAGCACTTCTGGGGCACCGTTTTGGAGGAGAATTTAGTCGACGAAAAACTTGGCGACTTCCACTGCGGAACTGTTAGACAGGGCTTTGCTCAGGCGTAGCGGGCCATATAGTCATTGGCCACGATGATCCACTTCTTTCCCGTCGATGAAGTTGCGAAGGACCCGAGGAGGCCCATCCCTGTTTGTTTAAAGGGCTTAATTGGTGGCGGTATCGGATTAAGTGACCCAGCAAGAATCGTCGGAGGGGTGTTGCGTCGCTGACACTCACGGCTCGTTCTGATGTAAGGGGCGATGTTGGCAGCTAACCGTGGCCAATAATGCATCACCCGGTTTCGGTGCAACATGTGTGCGAAGCCAGGATATCCTGCCGTCGGCTCACTGTGGAACGCCTTTATAATTTCCAATGTGAGGTTTGCAGGCACAACAACGTGTGCGGTCCTGTTGGATGCAAAGCTTTTCTTCACAAGGAGGATATTTTGTAATGCGAAAGGCGACAGCTTACGCCGAACGCACGCTGAAGGGAAGCCGTCTTTCCTTCTAGGTAACTGGCTAGGTCTTTCAGATCAGGGTCTCATTGCTGCTGTTGTGCGAAACGGCTGGCGCTAACCGATCGCCAAAAAGGCATCGTCGTCTTCTTTCTGTGGAGCGTCGACGGGAGCTCTGGATAAGAAGTCTGAGTCAGAATGCGTGCGCCCGGACTTGTTACTAGTCATATCAAATTCTTGAAGATATAGGCTGAATCGGCAGTCGGCCAGAGGGGTGTTTCAAATTCGCTAGCCAGCATAGCATGTGGTGATCACTTACCACCTTGAATTGTTCGCCGTATAAGTACGGACTGAACGTTGAAATTGCCCAGATGATCTCGAGGCACCCTCAGTCGTCGACTAATCCGCTTTACCTTTTGACAGCGAACGGCCGGCGGGAGCTATAACTCGTTCTTATCATTCAGTTCTATGAACAAGAACTGCGCCTAAGGCAACGCTGCTTGCGTCCGTATCTATTTCTCTCTCGGCGTTTTCATCGAATTGCCCGAGGCCAGGTGGGGCCTGCAAGCGACGCATAACTTCCTTGAAAGCTTGCGCTTGCGGCACTTTCAATTTGAAAGGCACACCAGCCTTTGTAAGTTGCTTCAACGGTTCGACGATGCGAGGCAAGTTCTTGACAACTTTGTGTTAGTAAGCGCGCAGCCTAAGGAACCTTCGCACAGCTCTCTTGCCTGAAGGCTGTGGAAACTGAGCAATCGCGGATGTTTTCAGCGGGTCTTGGCGAATGCATCGCTTGCTCACAATATGACCCAAGAATAACAGCTCTTCTTAGGCGAAGTGGATATTTTCTGCTTTTAACCTTAGTCACGATGCCTTCGTGGCATCCGGCTGCAACGGCGTCGTCCATGTCTACCAAACAAATCTGACACTGCAAGCCAGCCAGGTCAGTGCCCATTACTCGTTGGAATTTTGCAGGCGCGAAGCAGAGGCGAAATGAATTCCAGAAGAGGGCAAATACGGGCTAGTTTGTACATGCTTGTGTCTGTCGTTCACGTGCCCCGTTCCGCTAGCGCTGTTTTACTCGGTTCTTCAGCAGGCCAAATGACACTACCTCGAAATCGAACACGCTGTCTAGAGTTATGGACGCCTTCTTATCGCGGTCTCTTTCGTCTACCTCAATTTGCCAGTACCCGCTCTTTAAGTTCATGATTGACAAATACCTAGCGTTGCCGAGAGGGTGTAGTGCGTCATCGATGCGAGGCAGCGAGTAGACATCCTTTTCGGTGACGTTGTTCCAGCGGCGATAATCGACGCAGAAGTGAAATGTGCCGTCTTTCTACACTAAAACGACTGCTGCCGCCCAGGGGCTGTTCGATGCCTGAATCACGTCCCAGAGAATTATTTCCCCAACTTGATTGCGGCGCTCGCCAGGCGATACGCGGTAGGGGTTTTGACGGATAGGCCTGGCGTGTGCCTCGGTGATAATGCGGTGCTTTTCCAATGGAGTCTGTCGCACGTTTGACGTTGAAAAAAAGCACTCGCTGTAGCTTTCAAGAAGACTGGGAATCCTGTCTTGCCTGTCTCGGAGTAGTGGTGAGATGATGTCGAACAGGGGCTGCTTGTATAGGTTGGGAGCATTGTCTTCAGAATGACCGGGAAAGGCGAAGACACCTCGTCGGCTGTCCGCTAGCTCTTCGAGGAAAGCGATCGTCGTGCCCTTGTTAAAATGCCAGTATTTTTCCTTGAAGTTCGTCACCAGCACCTGAGCCTCTGCTTCTCGTATGTGGGCGACACCTCTTGGCGATGCCAGGCCCTCTTTCCAATAGCAGCTGGGTGCTTCCTTCGACGGCGCCTTCGGTGGTTTTGATGACTGCGTTGCCCAGGCAGGCGCGACGCTTCATCTCGGCGGCACGGTCAAGTCTCCCTTGAGGACGTTTAGAGCGATGTGTTGCGTCGAAATCGTAGAGCTGGATGACCTTAGATCGGAAGTCAATTATCGCCATATGTTCATTCAGAAATGAACATATCGCCATATGTTTATTTAGGCTCCTCTCATGTACGCTGATGTTTTGGTGCGGCCACCACCCCCTGTCGCCCCTGTATACAGCCGGCCTCCCCTCCTATACGAGCCTCAGGGACATCAGCAACCTCAGCAGCCTACAATCCCCCCTTACCGTCCGGTTCTCCGCCGTCGATTATAGCCACAGCCTTCCAACCCATGTCGCACACAAGACAACCGACCCATTTGCTACGCCTGTGGTGTCACCGGCCATGTGGCTCGTTTGTGTCGCAATCGTGGCCCTCGTCCCTACGACTATACACGTGAGCCGATGTACAATCTTACCCCGTCCCCCTCGCCCGTGTTCCCTGAAGCTCCTCCGCAGTCCTCTTCAAGTTACGATCGCCGATCCCACCGCTCGCCTTTACCTGGCCGTCGTTCCTGTTCTCCGATGCTCCGCCGCCAATCAGCCGTTCACACGGAAAACTAACGGCTGCAATTCCGGAGGCAAGAACTGCGCCATCAGGAACTAACACAAGACCTGTTTCAATACCAGCCAACATTATTACCGTATTCATTGAGGGAGTTCCTGTCGAAGCACTTGTAGACACTGGCGCAGCCGTATCAGCTTTTAATTACACCCTCTGTCGCAAACTCAAAAAGGTAATGACGCCGCTTCCTACAGTTTCTCTTCGCACCGCCAGTGCGCAGGACATTCGACCATTAGCCGCCTGCACCGCCCGCCTTGTCATCGACGACGTTCAATACACATTATAATTCCTCGCCCTCGCCCGCTCATCACACGACGTCATCCTTGGTTGGGACTTTCTCTCCAATCATACCGCATAATAGACTGCGCCCGTGCTCAACTTGAGTTATCACCCCTCAGTGACACTTTTTTCGACACACCCGCTGCTGCTGCCGCTACCGTGCACGTCGCAGAGGACACCGACGTTCCGCCTTTCTCCTCAGTGCTTCTGCCTCTTTATTGTGCTGCTCTTTCCGACGCCACTGTTACCTACACACCTTCGTTACGATGCGCTGACCAAAAATCCGTGTTGCTGCCCCATGCTGTGCTGACAATTTTTCGCAACTCAAGTGCTATTTTTGTTTATAACCCATTCCCCCGCCCTACCACTTTACTTCGCGGCCACTCACTGGGTAGTGTTGCTTTGCTCGATTCCACGCCCACCTATCCCTTCGGCGATACCATCGCCGGCCTTCACATCAGCGTCATAACACCTATTCCTGTCGCCTCTCCATCATCCCTCGAAGTTTTCCACCAGTTCATCGACGCTGGTCTGACGCCCTTACAACGAGCCCAGCTTGTCGCCATCCTACAACGTTTCGCGGCTTCGTTCGACTCTCAGCAACATTCGTTGGGGCGCACAACTACCGTTACTCACCGTATTGATACCGGCACCCATTCCTCTTTGCGCCGGCGTCCGTGCCGTGTTTCAGCCGCCGAGCGCGGCATTATTGACGAACAGGTGACCGGCATGCTCCAGCGCAACGTGATCTAACCGTCGCACAGCCCTTGGGCGTCTCCGGTCGTCCTGGTCGAGAAAAAAGACGGTTCCATCCGATTCTGTATAGATTACCACCGACTGAACAAGATTACGCGCAGGGACGTTTATCCTCTCCCTCGTATCGACGACGCCCTTGACTGCCTGCAGGGAGCTGAGTTCTATTCTTCAATAGACCTGCGTTCCGGCTATTGGCAGGTGCCGATGGCAGAAGCCGATCGCCCAAAAACCGCTTTCGTCGCACGCGATGGGCTCTATGAGTTTAATGTCATGCCATTCGGACTATGCAATGCTCCTGCCACATTCGAACGCATGATGGACATCCTACTAAGAGGGCTCAAATGGTACACCTGTCTTTGTTACCCGGACGACGTTGTCATCTTTTCTCCAGATTTTCCATCTCACCTCCAGCGCCTTGAGACAGTTCTGCGATGCCTGACCGACGCTGGCCTCAATTTAAATTTAAAGAAGTGCCGTTTCAAAGCACGACAGCTAACCATTCTCGGGCATGTCTTCTCCAAGGATGGCGTTCTTCCCGATCCGGCAAAACTGCGCGCTGTGGCAGAATTTCCCAAGCCAACTATTGTGAAATAACTCCGCAGCTTCGTCGGCCTCTGGTCGTACTTCCGCCGCTTCGTTCGCAGTTTCGCCACAATCATCAACCCTCTCACCAAGCTTCTCTCAAGCCACGATCTTTCAGCCTGGTCTCCACACTGTGATGATGCCTTCGCGACACTCCGCCACCTTCTGAAGACTCCGCCAATCCTGCGTCATTTCGACCCTTCATCTCCCACGGAAATCCACCCTGATGCCAGCGGCGTCGGCCTCGGCGCAGTACTTGTTCAGCGGAAGTCTGGCTTTGATGAATACGTTGTCGCTTACGCCAGTCGGACCCTAACAAAAGTTGAAGCAAACTATTCCGTCACCGAGCAATAGTGTCTCGCTATCATCTGGGCAATAGCAAAATTTCGCCCCTACTTGTATGGTCGTTCTTTTGATGTCGTCACCAATCATCACTCCCTCTGCTGGCTGTCTTCTTTGAAAGATCCTTCTGGTCGACTGGCCCATTGGGCTCTGAGGCTCCAAGAATACGACATTAACGTCATCTATCGCTCTGGCCGTAAACATGCCGATGCTGATGCTCTTCTCCATAGTCGTCTGAAGCCACTCCTGCTATATCCGTTCTACATCCCACCGACATGGCCACGGATATGACTTCCGAGCAACGCAAAGACGCATGGATCGCTTCACTCCTGGATGTTTTATCTCGCCGCGCTTCACGACCTCCTTGCCGCGCTCTCCGTCGCCAGTCTCACCATTTCGCTATCAGAGGAGCTCCTCTACCGTAGGAATTACCTTCCGGATGGTAGAAAGTGGCTGCTTGTAATTCCGACCCATCTGCGCTCTGTGATTTGCTCCCATTACCACGCCATTCCCCAGTGTGCCAAGGCAGGCTTATTGAAAACCTTCACTCGCCTGCGACAGCGGTACTACTGGCGTGGGATTTACCGTTATGTTCGTCGGTTCGTCCAGTCCTGCCAAGAGCGTCAGCGCCGAAAACACCCCCATCGCCAGCCCGCCGCTCTGCAGCCGCTGACCTGCCCACCCGCTGACCTGCCATTGATCATCTCACACGGCGTCTTTGCCATCCGCTACAGCCCAAGACATTGCCTCCTTCATCCTCCATCACATCATTCTTCGCCATGGGGCTCCCAAAGAATTGCTGAGTGACAGAGGTCCCGCCTTCCTTTCTGAAGTTGTCGAAGCTGTTCTTAGAGAATGCAAAATCGTTCATCGCGCCACCTCCGCGTACCGTTCGCAGACAAATGGAATGGTTGAGCGTTTTAATCGCACCATGGGCGACATGCTGGCAATGTATGTCGCTTCCGACCACTCCAACTGGGACCGCGTTCTTCCATTCGTCACATTCGCTTATAACTCTGCCACTCAAGCAACCACAGGATTCTCGCCATACTTCCTTCTGTACGGTCGTGAGCCCTCTTGTACCATGGACACCATTCTCCCTTACCGAACGGATTCTTCCGAATTCACGACTGTTTCACAAGCTGCAACTTATGTTGAAGAATGCCGCCAGCTTGCCCGGTCCTTCACTTCTCACGCCCAGCAACAGCAGAAAACCACACGAGATCAAACTGCACTTCTTCCTACTTACCGTACAGACTCTTTGGTCTGGCTATGGGTGCCTTCCTCCAGTCCTGGCCTTTCATCCAAACTTTTGAGCAAGTATCAGGGCTCCTACCGTATTGTCAAGCAAACATCCCCCGTCAACTACCTCATCGAACCCCTTACGCCATCCACTTACCACCGTCGCCGCAATCGCGAAATAGTACACAATAACCGCCTGAAGCCTTACTACGAACCTGCCATCGTCACATCGCCATAATCCGCCAGGATGGCGTATTTTCGCCAGGGCGAAGTTGTAAAACAGGTATTCGGCGCTAATATGTTCAGCGCCTGATGCTCTGAAGGGAACGACAACCATGTTCAACCCGCGTGACGGTCAGGAAAGAAAACGACAACGAAGCTCTCTCTCCGATGCTCGGGCGTGCGCTTACAGAAATGCGACGACTGATCGCAGAACGTTTCATTGACTGTTGATGGCGTAGTGCCCTGTTCAAGGACTCAAATCCCCCCGGCAAAAAGGCGGCCACCCTGGTCGCTGTTTAGATACAAGCGGATCGGCGGGTGTATGGCTTCATGCGCGAAAGAGAAACAACTTTTTCTGGGTGCCAATGCCGATCGGCGATTGTATGCGATTGGTCAACACGGTAGTTCACGGGAGATGTTTGCTGGATCACAGTGCAAGGACCAATATAGCGGTGAAGAAACTTCTCGCACAATCCAGGAGGCCGCACTGGCATGCATAGTAGGACTTCATGGATTCAATGGCACATAGCGCAAGAAAGACATGCCAGGAGAGTTCGCATGTATTATTGGATACAGCAACGTCAATAATGAGGAAGGACTCACAAGACAGTTACAACAGTGTGCTTTGAAGTTCAGCAATGTGTCTCGAGGCATTTTCTCCTGAAGCTACATTGAGGCAATGTCTGCAAGTTATACGCACTTCAGTTTGGCCAGGGAAGGATGGTTTAATTTTATACAAATACTCTTTACACGAATATAGCTTCTGTACTGTCGACGGTCGAAAAATGGCGCGATCCTTGTTCGGAAGATTTTCGCGGTACGAATTACGGTACGCATTCGCGCCGCTTTCCGTTTCAATCGCTATCAACGAGGATGTTGTGGCAATGCAACTTCTACTAATCCAATTCCAACTTCTCGCTTTATACCCTCCTCTGCAGGTTAGAGAGTGATTAACCCTCGTCATGCCCTCTTCAACCATACCACATTTCTGATGGCTCCAGCAGTGCGAGTACTACGGTTCTGCTTTCCTCAGCTCTTATAATACCCTTCTGATTCTACAGTACCTACGCCCTGGTTGGGATGACTACAAACCACATGCTTATTGGCATACAATATAGTCCTCGGTTTAGGTGGCATACTGGGGCTGAACCGAGGCGAGTGCTGAAATGCTCTTCTGCCTGCTACAACGCTGCAGATTTAGCTCTCACCGTTCCGCGGCGGTCCTCCGGGTTGAGTTGTGATTAAGCTAATGAGCATGTGTGATATAATAAACGATCACGTGCCGCTATCAAGACACACCCGAGCTTATTAAGCCACCTAATTTTAGCACGATAGACACTAAGGCCCCGCAAAAAGTCCGCTTGCGCATTGATGTTTTCGTCTTCGCGTAGTGAGCGAGACGTCACGGGCATGCCTGCGCAGGTTCGTAATTGCCAGCAACAAGTCCAGACACTGATTGGCTGGCACCCCGTGCGACATCATGAGACCGCCTGGCATGGCAAGAGCAGCGATGGTGGAGATGGGAGGCTGAGATGGCAATCAAGTCCACATAGAAACTTGATTTTGGTGTCAGGCATTCTTCACGTAGGTTTCGTAAGCAAATATTTACTGTTCAGAATAGAACGACTCATTAAAATGATGTCGCCTGTTACATAGTACAGAAGTCTGCGATTGCATATTCATGGGCATGATTGAAATAAGAGGTTAAGAAAATAACTGGGCAAGTTTAGAAGCACATATATCAAATATACATAGAAACGGAGTGGCTCTGCAGACTAGAGACATTAAATAAATCGTGCCATATCCTTCAAACAGAACTTAAGTGTCCGGCCGTCTTTTCAGAAAAGCGGCTCTTTTTCTTCGCAAAATTGGCGACGAATTAAGTACAATAGTGCAAGTAAGGCTGGTAAGAATAGCGAATTTTGCTTAAGGCAAATGAAGACTTACATTTTGAAGTTGGCATCAATAATAAGATTTTCAAGGCCAGCAGTGAATTGTGCGCACTTCTTGCTCCCAACGAAGCAAGCCACGTTCGCCAAAGCTACAGCTGCAGACTTTCTGTAAGGAGAAAACATACCAGACTAGGTCCTTTAAGCAGAAGAGAACAAAATTTTTCTTGATACATTTTTCTTCATTGGTTTCACTGGCGTTAATGTCCGCCAGTAAGAGATGCGTATCTGCGTCTGTCCTGATGCGCTAAAGGAAGCTAAGAAACACAACATTACTCCTGTTATTAATGTTTCTAACTGCTGCATATTTAAAACCTTGTACTAAAGCAAAACCTAGATGTCACACATAGATCGGTTATTTCTTGCGGTGTTTCGGGCTTAACGGCCACAGTTCTATTGATGAAAGAGACCGGGAAATACTTTCTTATTATCGCACTGAGCAAAATCCACCTAATAAGGAACTGTGAAGAAAAAACCAAATATCTCATGGGCGAAAACAATAGCGCCATTTAAGTTATGTGATAACACGTTAAGTCGGGCACATTTAAGCACCATGCACAAACCAAATCTATACATGCTCAAAGCAAGGATGCACATTTTGAAGATGGCTTTTTTTCGAACTAAATTTTACCTTTTTCGTTTTCATAACTTTTCCACCACTAAGAATTATAACTCTGTGTATAAAAATAGTACTGAAGAAGCAGGAAGTGATCGGAACTTATTAAACTCACAATCAGAGAAACTGCAGTTCGTAAAAAAATTATTATCTAGATGTGCATAACAGGCTCATGTCACAAGCGAAACTGTGACAATTTCTGCAAAACTGTTTAAAAGCTCATGAATAGCGTCAGCAGAAATTGTGAGCAGGAACTGCGCACAGAAAATGTGCGCCGCTCCATTTGAATTAAAAAAAATGGGCCTACTGTGCGACTCTAACCGAAGCCGTGGCAGCCTATGCGAGAACGTTTCTACCCCCCCTCCCCCCCCCCCCCCCCCCGCGAAGACAACGTCTACACGTGAATAAGGCGGGTGTAGAGAATGCACGCGTTTCTTATTAAAGCATCTTCGTGATCTGTGCTGAGATGTACATGGACAATTATGAACATGTAAATTTAAGACGTTGAAATTAGATGAGTAGCATCCGTTTCCTGTGAATTTCCTCCGTTGTTAGCGTGGAGGCATAGCGTCATCATATAGGACCCTGCGAAGCCAGCCTGACCCCCCTCACCGCGTACGGCGCCCACATTATGGCACTGAGCGTGCTCAGGAGGAAGCCACGGAGCTGATGGAATAAGGAAATCAGGGAAGCCATTGAACAACGACGGGCTGCTTCAAGGGAACACCGAATGGCAAAGAAAGCACATGTATCTCAGGAGGAAATCGACCAAAAATGGGAATCATATCGACAAAAGAAACTCGAGGTGCACGCCCTCGTCCAAAGTAAACTAAGGCAGTCCACCCATCGCTGGACGGCTGACATACACGATGCCTCTAGAGGCGGAGCAAAAATTATGGAGCCATATAAGCTGGCTAGGGAAGAATAATCAAAGAAAGCAGGATCGGATTCAAAATAACGCGGGAAATTGTTTAAAGGGAGACAACGCAGTGAACTACATTACATCACTTATAGCCGAGTCATTTAAGAGCGACGATAGGGTAATCTCCGCAAATCAGGAAGCAACACAAGGTAGCAGAATACAAAGCAGCTTAGAACTGACCAATCTAAACTGGAAAAAGGCAGAAAAAATATTCCTAAAAACACATCTACAGAAATAGATAGAATTCCGATCAAGCTGATTAATGAACTCGGTTCAAAAAGTAAGCAAACGTTGTTAAAAGCTCTGGAAACAGTCATAACGAATAAGCAAATTACGGACAGCTGGTGGCATAGTAAAATGAATTTGATTTATAAAGGGAAAGGAGACAGGATGCACATAAAACCCTACAGGCCGATTACCATAACATCTGTTATAAACAGGTTAGCCATGGAGGCGGTGAAATTAAAGGTGCAAGCATGGGTAGAAAGTAACAAGGTACTCGGAGAACTTCAGAACGGCTTTAGAAATGGTGGGCGCTTAGATGATAGCCTGTTCGTGCTTACCCAATGCATCGAAATATCTAGAGTGGAAAATAGATATTTGCATTTGGCCTTCCCTGACATAAACGGGGCGTACAACTACGTAAGCAGGAAACTCCTGTGGAACATATTAAAAGAAGAAGGTATCGGTTATGTGATAATAGAATTCCTACAAGAAATTACCGGGATAACAAAGAAGAAATTACGTGGGAAGAGATAAGAAGTACGGAAGATGTCAAAGTATGCAAAGGATTAAGAGAAGGCTGTCCTCTATCACCGGTGCTGTTCATGCTTTATATGATAAACCTGGAACGGAGGATACAAGACAGTAACCTAGGTTTTAACCTGTCATATAGATTAGGTGGAAAGGCCGTAGAGCAGCGCCTCCCCAGTTTGATGTATGCAGACGATATTGTGCTGCTGGCTGAGAGTCTGGAAGAATTGAAAACTCTAGTTAACTATTGCGGAGACGAAGGGGACGCTGTAGGCTTCTGTTTCAGCGCAGTTAAGTCGGGTCCGATGATTTTCAACGACTCAACTGATCAGGGTCTTAAAATACAAGGCCATGAAATACCTAGAGTAGCAGAATATAAATATCTGGGGGTATGGGTAAACGAAGGAATGGCATGCATTAGAAAGCATGAGCAATCACTTAAGGCCAAAGGGCGAAGGAATACCGGGATAATGAAGCACAATGCATTGTGGGGATACAATAGGTATGATGTTTTTAGAGGTATTTGGAAAGGAAATATGTTGCCCGGACTTACTTTCGGAAATGTGGTTTAGTGCCTAAAATCAGAGGTACAGCCGACATTAGAAATAAATCAGAGATCCGTTGGACGATTAGCACTAGGCGCCCACGGCAAAACTACAAATGAGGCGGTACAGGGAGATATGGGCTGGGAATCTTTCGAGGTACGGGAAGCTAAGAGCAAAATATTATATGAGGAACGCCTGAAGAAATTGGACGGTAACAGATGGGCAGCTAAAGTATTTAAATATCTGTACTTAAAAAGCGATGACTCACAATGGAGGAAAAGAACTAGGAAACTAACTAGTAAGTATGGTAGTCACAAGGACGGAGAAATAAAGAGCGTTGAGCAACAGGTGAAAAACACAGAAGATAAAAATTGGATAAATTCGATGGAAACGAAATAAAGTGTCGAATTATACCGAAAGTGGAAAATGCAGATCAGGAAGGAAGATTTCTTTGATAACTCAAAAGGCAGTGCCCTACTTATTGAAGCTAGATCAGGGTGCCTTAGAACACTCAGCTACAAAAAGAAATTTAACAATGGAGATGACGCACGTGCTGTATGTGGTAACTCCAATGAAACAATTGACCATATTATACTCGAATGTAATGGTATCCATCCGGAAGTTGATACAGGCGCAATCACTGTTCCTGAAGCTCTGGGGTTTAGAGATAACAGTGGCCGGGTGAATAAACCGGCGGTGGAAACTAGCAAAAAACGACTGGAAGAGCTTAAAAGCAGAGAAGTGACAATGTTAGCAATGTAGCAACAAGAATTTAATAAATAGAATGATGGTATAGTTAACCAATATAAAACAATAATTAAGATATAGGTAGAAAAATCAGCATGATAGCACTGCTACCACCCCGTTTCAAAGGGGACGCTTCTATATTCCATCCATCCATCCATCCATCCGTTTCAAAGGGGACGCTTCTATATTCCATCCATAATCCATCCATCCATCCATCCATCCATCCATCCATCCATCCATCCATCCATCCATCCATCCTATCCCATTTGTCCAGTGTAGATTCTGCAGTTTCCTCGTAATATGCTTTGTTTTGTGTTGCCACTTTAGCAAAAAGAAAATCAAGCTGCGATTCGTAGAAATCCGCATTTTGATACTCCAGAGTTGGATAGCGTAAGCGCCTCCCCAGATATTTGCTGTCTCTCTTATTCGCTTCTTCCCTGTGAAAATAGGCATAGATGCTAAGTATTCCTACCACATGTTTTAAAGGTAGATATTAGCAAATAGGTATCCTTGCTTCTTTGGGGGGAAATGACTTTGAGGAGAAGTGTCACTGCCTACATTGATCGGTACGTTTTTTCACACATGTATCTATATCTTTTTTAGTCGTTTGAATCGTATAGCTCGAAAATACACTTACTAAAGGCGCTTGACGCAAGGCTACCGTTGTGGTGCAGCAGATTGAAAAAGCTCTCAGACATGTATTTGACCAAGTTGCAATTGGTCATGAGCATTCCCTGGCTGTTTTTAAATGCGACATCAGTATTCCACGCGCTCAGAACACAGGTTTCACTGTTCGTCGTCCTTGAAGTGTAATTCTCGGCCTTGTACAGCAGCGTCATAGAAGGATTTTGCGAACAACGGTCCGTAGCATTGCATCGGATTCGAACACAGCTACCTGTCGTACCCCAGCTTTCCGTCACCAATGGCTGCGGAGCAACTGACCAAGGCGGCGGTCAGACCTATGACGCAGCGGGGAATGCTAAGAATTACTGGCTCCGCTGGACAGGCCGCCATTGGAAACTGACCCTAGCAACGTTTAACGCAAGAACCCTAGGTAATGTAGGTAGATTAGCAGTGCTGTTACAGGAACTAGGGGGTATGAAATGGGATGCCATAGGGCTTAGTGAGGTTAGGAGGCCGAATAAGCCCGAATGAAGCATACAAGGTACTGATGGACGGGCATGTACTGTATTATCAAGGTTTACCGGAGAGGCGAGAACTGTAGAGTAGGTTTCCTTGGCAATAAGTATATAGCTGGAAATATAGATTAATTCTATACCATCAATGAGAGGGTGAAAGACATCGTAATTAAGCTTAATAAACGGTATAATCTGAAGGTTGTACAGGGCTACGCTCCTACTTGTAGTCATGATGACCTGGCAGTTGAAAGCTTCTACGAAGACGCAGAATCGGCAATGCGGAAATGAAAGACGCAGTATACTGGCGACTTCAATGCTAAGGTAGGGAGAAAGCAGACAGGAGGCCAGGCAGTGGGTGACTATGTAACTGGCTCAAGGAATAGCAGGGCGGAGTTACTAGTTCAGTTTGCAGAGCGCAATAACTTGACAATCACGAATATCTTTTTCAGCAAACATTAAAGCCGGAAGTGGTAATGGAAATGTCCTAAAGGGAAGACTAAAAATTAGATTGACTTCATATTGTGTTCTGACCCCACCATTATGCAGGATGTAGAGGTTATCGCGAAAGTGCGATGCGTTGATCTCAGAATGGCAAAGTCTAGACTTGGTCTACATCTGAAGAGGGAGCGAACCAGAGGAGTAAGAATCCATCAACAAATTAGCGCTGATGGGAAGGGCAGGAGTTCTCAAGATCTCGATACAGAACGATATTCAGCTCTGAGGATGAAGAGGTTAGCCTAGAAGCAATGAACAATACTTTCAGAAATATCATTACTGAGTGCGCTGTAGAAGTAGGCGGTAGGATAGTTAGAGAGGATACCGGTAAGCTGTCTAAGAAGACGAAAGATTTGATTAAGGAACCACAAGTTATGAAAGATTTCAATCCAACATTTCAGATAGAATTGGCACAGATATGAGCTAATCAGTAAGCGCAAAGTGGCCGATATAATAAAGTATAACATTCATAAAATTTACGACGGTGTAAAGAACAGGGTAAGCCTTAGGAGGTAAAGAAGAAATTGGCCATAGGCAAAAATCACATCCGTGCGCTAAGGCACAAGGCCGGGAACGTAATCACGAATATGGAAAAGATAATCAAATTAGCCGGAGAATTCTATATTGATCTGTACAATAGCCAAAGTAGTCAGGACAATAATGAGATTGGCAGTAGGGAAAGGCAGTAAGACGTTCCGCCAGTGACCCAGGACGATGTTAGGAAAGCGTGAAAAACTATGAAAAAGGGGAAAGCAGCTTGAGAGGATCAGGTAACTATATATTGGTTGAAGGACGGGGGGATATCGAGCTAAAAAAACTGGCCACCCTCTATATGCAGTGCCTGGTGTCAACGCCAGTACCGGAACCATTGAAGAACGCAAACATTATCTTAATTCATAACAAACGAGACGCTATGGACTTGAAAAATTACACACGAATCAGCTTACTCTCTGTTATGCATAAGTTATTTACCAAGGTAATCGCTAATAGAATCAGGACAACATTAGACTGCAACCAAGCAAAAGATCAAGCAGGTTTTGAGAATGGATACTCTACTATAGATCATGTCCATACCATCAATTAGGTGACAGAAAAATGCTCGGAATATAACCAGCTCTAATACTTAGCATTCATTGATTCCGACAAAGCATTGAACTCAGTAGAAACCTCGGCGGTCATCTAGGCATTACGAAATCAGGGTGTAGATGAGTCGTACGTGACAGTACGGGAATGTATATAAAGTGGCTGCATAGTAACCTTAGCTCTACATAACAGTAACAAAATGACTATGAAGGAAGGTGTTAGGCAAAGAGACACGATCTCCCCAGTACTGTTCAGAGCCTGCTTAGAGGAAGTATTCGGAGACTTGGAATGGAGCAGTTAGGAGTAAGGGTAGATGGTAATCTGCAATTTGGTGATGACAGGGGTTTGCTATGTAACTCAGGGGATGAACTGCGAATATTGATTGATGACCTAGACAGGAAAAGTAGAAAGGTAGGCTTGAAAATCAATATGCAGAAGATAAGGTAATGTTCAACATCCTCGGGAAGGAACAGCAGTTTATGGTAGGTAGCGAAGCACAGGAAGTAGTAGGCGAATAAGTCTACTTAGGAAAGGCAGTTACCGCAGATCGGGACCATGAAAGGGAAATAACAATAAGATTGGGATGGAGCGCATCTGGCAAGCACTCGCAGATTATGACTGGGAGCTTACCGGTATCGCTCAAAAGATAAGTATACAAAGGTTGAATTTTACCTGTTCTCAACTATGGGGCTTAAACGTGGAGGCTAACGAAGACAGTCCTACTCAACTTGAGAACAACGCAGAGGGCTATGGAACGAAAAATGGTAAAGGTAACGTTGAGGTATAGGAAGCGTGCAAAGAGGGTCAAAGAAAGAACTCAAGTTATTGACATTCCAGGGGAAATCAAGAAAAAGAAATGGGCACGGGCAGGACATGTAGTGCGAAGAGAGGATAACCAATGGTCGTTTAGGGTAATAAACTGGCTTCGAAGGGAAGGAAAGGGCAGCATGGGGCGGCAGAAAGTTAGGTGGGCGGGTGAGGTTAGGTAGCTCGCAGGGGTAATGTGAATGTAGCTAGCACAGGACCGGGTTAATATAAGGATTATGGGAGAGGTCTTCGTCATGCAGGGTTATAGTCAGGCTGATTATGATGCTGACTTGTCGTAATAAGCTTGTATGAAACCGTTAGGAAGCTACTTAAGGAGCCAATCACACAACGGGTTAATAAGCAGCTTCCTCGCACTGCGTACAGCCTGTTGTCGTCTTCATTGACTTGCATCCATGCGCAATGAGTACGACCCACAGCTATGTCATACACTTCATACATTGTCATCTGTAGGTGCGTTTAACGGCCCGAAGTTTTATGATGAGCTGTTATTAGGGGCCCAATGTACCAATTTCGTCGCTTTTTGCGTCAAGCGCAAACGTGAACGCCTAACCTGATCTGGCACCGAAATTGAACATTACGTGCTTTAGCGCACACTAAGTATTTTGCAAAATGAGCTGAACTGGCTATACTCTTTTTTATTTACCCGCAGGGGGCACCTGTTAAAGCAGGTGTTCGTGTGTTTTGTGCGACACCACGGACCCCGAGCACCCACGTTTAGCCGTGCATGGCATCGTCGTGTCTGGGGAAAAGGGGATCCTGTTGGTTGAGCCGATGCCGAGTGTTTGGACTCTTAAGGCCCCTCGGCGGAGGCAACACACCACTTTGGCCCACGCTTCCCATCGACCGCGCCTTCGGGCTGACACACCCGGGGGAAATCGGCAGTCGCCTTTTCATATCCTCCCCTCCATCTTTCACTTTCCTATCTTCCTTCTCAGAACTTCCCTGTCTTCTCCTCCCTTCTCGCTTTTTCCTGGCGGCGAGGGTTAACCTTGTGTGGCTAACCACACTGCGTTACGCCGTATTTGGTTATAGTCAGAGTGTACAGCTGACGTGGCCAGGACTCTTTGTACAAGCTCCTTTCCCGTCCCCTTGTTGGGCTCCATGGGGGGTGGCTGCCACTTTGGCCGAAAAGTACCACATTTTAGGCTGCTTCTCTTTCTGGAACTGATCGCCCTCTCAAAAGAGGGCGGACCGATGTAACCCATGAATTTTTCCAAACAAAGAAGTTTTTCCAAAGTACCAATACTTAGTGAAGAAGAGCAAAAATCAGCGAGAATTATCTCCCCATTCATAGTTGAGAAATCACTGACAAGTGCACTAGGTGCAGGTTACAGGGTGAAAAAACTGGCAAGTGGAGACCTACTGCTTGAATTGAAAGACCACATGCAATAGTCAAAACTGTCCAACATTGAGTCTATCGGGGACACAGCTTAGACGGCGGCACAGCTTAGACCGTCAAAAAAAAAAGACAGACCCGAGTCGTTGGGCCAAAAAAAAACCTAAGCTAGTTTTCACATTTTCATAAAATAAGATGGCATGTATAATACATTGGAATTGTAGAGGACTACTAAATAATTACAGCGACATAAAGGGCATCCTGGCTACATTCTCCCCATTGGCTTTATGTCTCCAGGAAACCAACCTAGGTCCTCAGAACAAAAATTTCCTTAAGAACTATAAAATCATCCGCCGGGACCGGGAGCTGTCCAGAAGACTCTCGGGTGGTGTAGCCATCGTCGTGAAAACTGGAGCCGCTGCTCAGGAGCTGACTCTTAATACCAGACTTGAAGCGGTAGCAGCCACATTATTAACACATAAAACCATCACAGTATGTTCAGTATACCTCCAACCACACTTCAAGATAACACTAGATGATTTATAAGAACTTTTACAACAGCTTCCCGAGCCTTATCTTTTAGTTAGTGATTTTAATGCTCATTCGTGTCTTTGAGGCAGCGAGCAAACAGATACTCGTGGTCAGCTCATAGAAGATTTTATTTTATGCAGCAATGTGTGTCTCCTAAACTCTGGCAATCCAACATACTACTCCCCAGCCACAGGCAAAGCGAATTGTTTAAATCTGTCTTTTAGTTCACCGTCTATTTTCACCGATTTTAAATGGGAAGTCTTAAAAAATCTGTACGGAAGCGACCATCTTCCTGTCATGATCAGCTTATCATCCTCACCATCAGTCATCCCGACGAAACCCAGGCGTTGGAAACTGCATTTAGCTGACTGGTCTTTGTTCAGACAAGAAGCCAGTCTAAATGAAATAGCTTTAGAGAAAAGTGATATAGACAAAATGAATGAAATGTTTGCAGTATGCATTCTTGCGGCAGCACGTCTATCTATTCCCCAGTCCACAGGAGTGGTGCACCAAAGCCACAAAATCTGGTGGACACAGGACTGCAAAGAGGCCAAAAAAGAACAAAATAAAGCCTGGGGTATTTTTCGGAGATACCCAACCCATGAAAATCTGACCGTTTTTAAAAAAGCAAGAGCTAAAGCTCGATATATTCGTCGTTATGCCGAAAACAAATCATGGCAGAAGTATGTCACATCTATAAACAGCTCCACAACATAAAAAAAAATGTGGGAACAAATTCATAAACTAAATGGCAGCTTCTCCCCATTCACAATTCCAATCCTCACAGCTCCTAATACACAGACAAGCATCGAAGAACAAGCTAATATACTAGGGGAGCTTTTCCACAAAATTTCGAGTTCTGTAAACTATACAAAAACATTCATAAAGTACAAAGACAAGGTTGAAAAATATAGGCTTCCTACGAGGGGCAGCACGAACACACCATCTAATAGGTTGATTGCGCTGCAAGAACTGAAGGATGTTCTCGCTTGCGGTAAAAAAACTGCACCTGGTCCTGATGAGATTTATTATGAGATGCTCGCCCATCTATCAGAAGCGTCTGTAGAAGTGATTCTGAAGTTATTTTAAAAAATCTGGGTACTATCTAAAATACCGGAGGCTTGGAAAAGAGACATAATTGTGCCGTTCCCAAAACCCGGCAAGCCGCCGACCTGTCCTGGGAGTTACAGGCCTATAGCCCTAACTAGTTGTTTAGCAAAATCTTTTTAAAGTATTTTAAACACTAGATTAACCTTTATTTTAGAATCATGTAAACTTTTTAATATTCGTCAGTGCGGTTTCAAAAAAGGGTGCTCAACTGCAGACCACCTAGTGCGCATCGAAAACACTGTTCGCGAGGCGCTTATACATAGACAGCATTGTCTCGCTGTTTTCTTCAATCTAGAAAAGGCATATGATACAACTTGGAGATTCGGCATCCTGCGTGATCTAGCAGCTTTGGGCATCCGTGGTCGAATGCTCAGTGTTTTGAAAGACTTTCTTTCACATCGTTCATTCCAAGTGCGCCTCGGTACCACCTTGGCAAGAAGCTTCATTGGGGAGAATGGGGTACCTCAGGTACGCTTTTTGTTGTAACAATCAATTCCATTACCAATGAAATCCCAAATTCCATTATGTGTTCACTCTATGTAGATGACCTCCAGATAGCCTACACCTCTTCCAATATATCAACATGTGAGAGACAAATACAAATAACCATAAATAAACTAGTGGCATGGGCTGACAAAAATGGGTTTCAGTTTTCCCCACAGAAGACGGTGGCAGTTATATTTTCACTCAAACGGGGTATTCAGAACAACCCTGTCTTGCACTTAAATAGAACCGAATTACCAGTAAAAAAAAGAGCACAAATTCCTAGGCATACAATTTTAATAAGAAACACACATTTCTACCTCACATAAGCACACTAAAAAAGAAAACCTCAAAATCTCTTAAAATACTGAAAGTTCTTTCGCGGAAACATTGGGGTTCCGACAGGGCACGTCTTTTACATATATACCGTTCTGTTGTACGCTCCCGCGTGGACTTTGGGAGTATAGTGTACGGTTCAGCTAGACCTTCAAATCTAGAACAACTGGACCCGGTACATAACTTAGGCCTGCGCCTTGCATGCAGGGCATACAGAACATCCCCTATAAGCAGCCTGTATGTAGAAACAAATGAGCCTTCACTGGAAGACAGACGAATAGCCCTCACATGTGCTTACATTCTAAGAATAAGGTCACAGAAAAAACACCTCTGTTATCCAGTTGTCACAACCTGCCCCTCTCGATTAATTTTCACAAATAAATCCAAAGCAAAAAGGCCACTGATCATGCGATTTGAAGGCATGTGCAGTGAGTTGCAGATCCTGGACACCTTGCCTGATGTCGCACAAAACAACAGCCCTCTACCTCCATGGTAGTCTTCCTGCAATCTGTGACCTCACTCTCACACAGTTTCCAAAAACTAAAACCTCACAAGAGCACATTATTCAGGAATTCCTAAATTTGTAGGAAAACTACAAAAACTTCAGACTTTTATACCGATGGATCTAAAACTGCTGTGTACACTGGAAGTGCAATTGTGCGAGGAGATTCTGTGCAAATCATAAGACTTTCACACTGTGCGTCTATTTTCACTGCTGAATCCCATGCCATTTTTGTTGCCGTAGAGAAAATATTAAAAAAGAATGTCATAAACAGAATTATATTTACAGACTCCCTAAGTGTTCTCAAAGCTCTAAATTCCAGAAACGCAGCCACTTCTTTACTTTACAACATAACACACAATATAACAACAGCCATAGCTCGAGGATACAACGTAAAATTCTACTGGGTCCCGAGTCACGTGGGCATTAAAGGCAATGAGAGAGCAGACACATGTGCTGCTAAAGCCCGCGACAAGCAAATAAAGAGTATAAGCATACCTTACAAAGACTGTACGAAACTTGTACATCTCAAATTAAAAGAAAAATGGCAGTCTGCTTGGGACAGTGAAGTGGGAAATAAACTACACTTAGTAAAAAAGCCCATTTTGGGAGAATGGATGTCGTGCCGGCATCAGGAGCGTTTTATAGAAGTAATCCTATGCCGTCTCCGCATTGGACACACGCACCTGACACACAATTTTTTGTTCAAAAAAGAAGAGAAAGCACGATGCGAAAAATGCGTAGAGGAACTAACTATTAACCACATTTTATTCACACGCGCAAGTCTTGAAAGGATAATAAAAAAAAAATTTGCAAACTTTTACAAAGAATAAATTCCTTTTCACCCTAAACTGATTTTAGAAGATGATGGACTTGTTGATTTATCTTGTGTTTTCAGTCTCATAAGGGAAGCAAATGTTTTACACAAACTGTAGAAAAAAATGAAACATACTTCACTAAGAGAAACTGAAACCTTGTGCTAGGCACATCATGGAGTTGGCAGCTTAAGCGCCATTGAGTCTAACACAACCCAAGTTTTTAAAAGGAGACTTGTTAAACAAATTAGTTTTTAACACACTCATTTTCCCATTTCTTGCAAAACAAAATTTTCACCTTGCTCGTGGCGCATGATAGCCTTAGTTGCTTATGTGCCAAAAAACCCAACACAACACAACAACAACATCTTTTTTTTTACATACACATTGCAAACAGGATTTTAAAGGGTCACTGTCCATTGTATGACATTTTAAGCAAACGAGCTCAATTGTTCTATCGTGTACCGGAGATTATGCAAAATGCTACAGTGACGCGCGCCGCAAAGCAACGAAAATACAAATCAGAGCTCTCTCTCGCTCTCCTTCGGAAAGCCAGTTTCCCCGTTCCCTGCGCTGGCCCGTCGAGCCGCAGCTATGACGTATTTGTCGAAAACGACGACCATTGGTCCGTCTCGCTGTCTGAGGGTGAAGGATAGGTGTCTACCGCTCGCTGCGCGCTTTTCCCTTGCCACGGCCGGACTGAATTTAGCGGCGGGCGCTCCCTCGCCCGTTCTTTTTTTTTTTTGCGCACGCGGAGTGCCACACCCCACCTCCGGCCAAACTCGGACGAGGTAGGGGAATTTGTCTTGCAGGCTAGACGACCGGGCAGGAGAGTGAAAAACCTTTGCCAGAGTACGGGAGGACAGAAACACCACGAAATCGCGTGATTGCAGTGGCTGTAACTGCGTTATTAGTTACTCGTTTCAAAAACATTTTGCGGCCGTGCGTGTTGGGGGCGAAATCTCACAGTCACCGGGGCAGAAAATATTTTCGACCGTGGGGGGGGACAGTGGGCCTTTAAACACTGTGAAACACCTTCTTCTATGGCGGCATATTGAGAGTAGAGAAAACTGGACGGGCCTCACATGATATTCAAATTTAGCTTAACCTTCGGTTTCTGGATGTGACTAACTCGGAAGAGCGTATTCAAAAATGTCCAGGCAGCACATGACAGTGGGCCAATGTTAGTAATGCGCTGGCAAAAGGTGGTCCTACAGAGGCCCAACTGTGCCGCTACCTCACCAACATCGGTGGATCCAGTACACAACACATCCAACGATGGACCAAAGTTCAAGTGTTCTCCCAATGTTGGTGCTAGCGTTCTGGAATCTTGGCGGTATTGGACTAGTTTATATCATACTTTCCCGATATTGGTGCAGCCGCCTTTAGAAACTGGTGACAATGGACCAATTTGCCTTACGTTCACCCAATAGCGGACGTGCCACTTCTAAAAATTGGCTACATCGGACCACTTTGTACTGTGTGCTGCCATTATGGGCCATGCCGGTTTTAAAAACTGTCTATATTAGACTACTTTCTTTGGTCTTATTCCAATATCTGCCAAGCCGTGCTAAAAAAAAACAGCCAACAATAGACCACATTGTCTCTCGGTATCCCGATATTGTTTGCGCCACGCTGATGCCTGGCTATATTTAATTTCAAAATAATATTTTGTGTTATTATTCAATAAAATTTCTGAGAAAGCATTTTAGTTATTATTAAAGATGTTATCTTTTTATTCCACCATGAAGCGCAGGCCACAACGTATGTCGGTACATATATAATAATGGAATGTTTGGAGCTGTTTTGGAAAAACAGATGGCTGATCTCCGCAATTTTCGCTGGAAAGTATATTAGCAGCAAGAGGTTATATATAATTGCTTATGAAATCAGGGATTCATATTTCTACAATTTTATTGCGCGTATGCTATAAGCCATCTCATGGAATTTCTGGAAGAGCAGTTGAGTCGAATTGCATTTAAACGCATTCATAGCATGGCTGCAGAAGCTAAATTTGGATTTTGCCCGTCCACTCATTTGCTGTACAACTGGTATTCACATGTATGTTAATATATAGACACTTGGGTTCCCTAGAACAGCGCGTGATTTGTCTTTACACTGAATAGCTAAGGAAGAGAATTTTAAGAAAACAAGGCATTATTAAGGTCTGTTTTGCATAGTGACGGCCAGTGAGGTGTTTTTGCATATCGAAGCCAAATCCGCCGAACTTCATGAAATATAAAATGGGCTGAAATGTGACGCGCCTAGTGGTTCATATCATCTGTATTGCTTACCACGAATAAAAGAATTGACTTTTGCAACATCGTACTGTTCAAGCAATAAATATCAACACTGGGTGGGTTGAAAGCATTTAGCGCTCTATTTTGGCTACGTTGCATAAGAAGTTTCAATGCAGCCATTTATGAAACACGCATATAAAACACAAGAATGGCTATGTGAGTCGCCCCGTGCTCGAGATAAAATTTCATATGTCGCGCCATATAACAACACATATTCCTGTGTTTTTTGACAAGGTATTTCTTCCTTGCCTGCTGATGATGATGTACTATTTTCTGCGTAATTAATTGCACTTTTACGGAATGTTTACCGATTGACACTGGCATAGGCTTTTGCTTTTTTGTAGTGTGTTCTGGCTAGTAAACGCAGTATTTATTGCATCACGAGCAGTTAATAGTTGCAGTAATCATTTTTGTTCCATTTGGTTGTTTCTTGCAGGATGATGTAATGCATTTGGATTCAGTATCTGGTAAAGCGGGCCACCCAATGTGGAGGTGATTAGTGACGCGTGGACGGCAACATAGTAATAAGATTCGGCCAACATTCCAAACGTCTTGCTCAAAAAAATAAAATGTATGGTTTCTTGGACCTGCGAGAAAATGAATGGATTGACCATAGGTGTTTGTTGGATGTGTGAGATCCTAGTTTAACAAGCCCACATCCGAGTTCATTACTGCTTTAATGAGTGTTTTAAATTAATATTTTAATAAGTGCTTTAGATCTGTCGTGTTTTTTTCTGAGCAGCCTTTTTACCATGAACCAACAGGCCATAGCACACTGCCGCACATTTAACAGTGTTTAGAACTACGTTAGAGAAATAAGTGGCTGAGTTCGTTGTAAAGTCGTAGAAGCAAGATGTTATAAAAAAAACAGGAAGGAAAATATTTGTGCGAGGGCGTGGGGTTCGGGGCTGGCGGTACGAATGAAACAATATAGTAGACGCTAAGAGGAAATGAACGAAAGCAGTTGTAGGGTAAAGGGGCAGGTTAGAGGCATGGTAAAATTAATATAAATGCGTATATGAGCTCGTGACCCGCGCCCGTAATTGTCAGCAATCGCTGTACCCCGCGTAACATATTTAGCCCACGCGCTCACAGCTCGGAAGAAGGAGGGAAAGGGGAGGGGGGGGCGCACTCACTGCGCGCACGAATTTTGCCACTGACTGAACAATCATTGAAATGCCATCTCCAACACTCCCTTCCCGGTCGACCCCTTTCACTGTAGATTTCTATCCCCCGCCTTGCGAGGTGCAATTTTTTCTTTGTGGTTTTACATGATCACCCCCTCGAACCTGATTTCTCTCTCGCCAGACTGCACGCAGCACCATTCAGTCGCTCTATATCTCTCCGTCTATATTTGTGTGAGAGAAAGGGTTTTGTGAGTTCTCGGTCGGGGTGGCTCTTCCCGCGCGCTGCTTCTTAGTCACCTGTTTGCCCCTCCCCCCTGTACCTTTTCTTGCGTTGATGTGCGCGGCATGGGGAGCTATCGCTGACCGGCGCTTCGGGAATCATGCACCTACTCGGCAGTGGTCACTGCTGCGCGCCCAAGATCCGGTCTCTTTTGTCAGTGCCTGGGGGGCTAGCGAGAAAGGGAAATGTACTTGCCCAACGAAACATGCGCTTTTGGCTCTCAGAATCCTTTCTTTACACTTGCCTTGTGGACGGGAAAGACGCACGTGCAGTGTCGCTGGCCGACGGCCTCTTTTGTAATTCAAAAGTTAAATGGTTTTCTTTGTGTTGAAGAACGCGTCTCTGTGTCTTCACTGCATCCTCCATCAAGATTCACAGTCATACGATTGAACTCAGTATATTTGGAGAAGTTCGTATACTGCGGAAACGAAAAGTCTCATCTGACATGTGAGAGCGCCTGCGCACCTAAAAAGCTCTTCCCGGAAGACTTGTGAGTAGCGCCGTATCTTCATCTCGTCATACATTGGGAAAATACACTAGTATATGGAACAATTAGCATTTTTGCAGCATGAATAGATAATGAGAATGCTGGGACAAGTTCTTGATAACTTTATGAGAACTCTCAAGCTTGACACCTGCCTAAAGCAACGCTGGACGAATGGTGAGAATTTCAATTTTCGTCTTTGGTAAGACTGGTCCTCCGAATACGGACCATCTTTGTCATGTCGTGTACCATCTGTTGCGACGGAGTGCACGTAGGTCATCCACTGGAAATAAGAAACGCTTGCTATTGCAGGGCAGCAGGCCAGTAATGCTAGTTCACATGCAAATGATAGTCAATTTCGTCATAAGCGGCGGCATTGAATACAAATATTTCGAAATTGGAACCTTGTAGTTCTTCCTGCTTGAGCCGCCGCAACCGTTCAGAATATCTTTTTTTTTTGCAACGTAGCGGCAGAAATCGCGAGCGTTTCCATTTGCATTTAATCTCCATAAGGAAGGGCGTAATGCTTGCGTATTGTTTGTTTTTTTGCACGCCCAATTTTAGGCGCTCATGCATTGATCAAGGTGTACAGTTCGGCAAAGTCCTTGCTGGCGTAAATATGCGCTTGCTTTAAATTATGCTGTACAAACAAAAGCTGCATTGACATTCATGCCTTCTGCGGATTTAACCACCTATGCGAGCGTCTTTGCAAGAAATTACAAAAATAAACTGTTCAAAAAAGGTATACCATTCTCCCTCCTCTCTCTTCAGACCGAATGGGTGTCAGACAACAGCTAGTCTAATTGGTTAATTAGCATAGATTTCAATTTCAACAGTAACAAAGAATGTTCACTTTTATTACATTTCGCATGTATTGCTACAATTTCCTTTTTTGTTCTTTTTCATTTTTCGCAACCCTTCCGTCGTTTTGTATGTGGAGATAAATGTGATTTTGGTGTAATTAATTTTGAAGTTATCTGAGATTTTATAGCCGGAAAGAACTCAACAGTGAAAGAGGAGAGAAGATGCCCTTCAATCTATGCCGAATTCCGCTGCTATTCGAGTCCATATGTTGTCAATTGGCTCTGTTGCTGATTTCCAGCCGCCTACAATGTCATTTTGCCATCATTGTTTCGAAATGACATGTATGCTCCCCCTTTTTTGCGTGTGAATTTTGATCAGTTAACCGGATTTCTGCGTGGTTCAGTAATCCTTTTTTTTTCGTTTTTTTTTCTTGCAGATGTCACAGTGAGAGCAAGAAATGGCTGCTTCTGATTGCTAGGATTTTACCTTCAAATGGTTGCCGGATTTTCACGCATCCTTTACAGATAGGCATTATTCCTATCCCTGCAGAATTTCTGAACTACTGGGCGCGTCATCAAGTGGCGTAACCTCCCCTCCCTGACTGAGCCGAGCCCCCTCCCAAGAGCTCTTCCTCCAGGCATTTTATATATAACGAACAGTCTCCTGTTGTTATTGGGTTGCTTTATATCACCAGCAGCTCAACAATGTTACGCGAGAGGCATACAATTTTGAATAAATGTACATTGAATATTGAAAGGCTGTTTGCACTCTAATAAAATAGCCAGTAGTTCAAACTTCCCTCTCGTGCGTGTTGAACCAACAGGCACTGAATACGTGTATTTAAGAGTTAAATCAACATTCTTTTTTTCAATCATTTTGCTGCCCGTTTTTGAATCCGTTGCTGTTTCTCGCGAGTAAAAAGATTCATTGCCCTGATTGCCACAGAAAGATCGAAATGAGAGGTTTAACTGTGTGCCCTCCTTACACTGTAAAATAGAAATATTTAGTCGCGTTACCATGTAGGACAAACTGTTCCACGGCTTGTAAATGCCTACGAAATACTCAGGTTTATAATAGAAGATGAATGGAAGAGCCATTGATATGACAATACAAGTAACACACTGTTTTCCCAACCTAGGAATGCCAATGGATTAGGAAGGCCGTCATAATTGGGATATGAATGGACACGCCAATAGTAAATGCATATTGATAGTGCCATAATGGATTAACACTGGACCACTGATGGCATGAACGATGGTCCAATGTAGGAAAAGTAGTAATTTCTTCGACAGCCAACGTAGGGCTGATATTGAAACATCGGGTTTCCAACATTGGACCACCGGTCGTCCAATAGTGGTGTGCTGCTTGGGAATCCTTTCTCTGTCTACTTGTTAAGAAGGGTCTTTAGACGGCCTTTCAATGCCACCGACAGCAGCCCGTAAGAGGTGCGATTATCGTATTCTGCAGGATTAATTTTAGTATATTTAGGCGAATGGCGTTATTTTCTACTTTGCGTACCTGCACTTCAGACGCCACCATCAATGACGGCATTGCGTAATCTGTGGAGCCTATTGGCGGCTTTAATTTGCTAGAACTCAAGCTTTAAAATGTAGACGTGGCAATGCGAAAATCGATTATGGAGACATATTCACGCCGCCTGACCAAATGGCGAATTGCCGCATCAGCTCCAAGAGAATCAGACATTTAACCGAGCCTACGCACCCAGCAATGTTATCGCTGTCCATATTCTACCCTAGGCTGGCATGCTCCAGAGAGCTTTCCTGAAACATAACATTTTCTTTCTCAAATAACATTTAGTGCTGCTTCCGCCAAAAGGCAGTGGAATGTTGATGGGCGAAGGCATAAAGTAGAGACTTTTCTATGACACTAGCAGCGCCAGGAGTTGAGCGACAGAACGAAACGTAAATGTGGAGAGTTCCGAAACACAAGAAATCATTGCAGCAGTTCTCATGTTGTAAAAGTGTTACTGCCCTGTCATACCTGCGTATAACAGTTCCGTGCACTAACTTTAGCACTCGGAATGGTGGTATAGCTTTGTTAAAAATCTGCTGTCATTGAGCGCCAATAGCGGGATTGATGTTACAATGTGCTTCCAGTTTAGGTTCGTAACGGGTCGCATTTGATGGCGATTTTTATCCGACGTTTTATAAATTGAAATTTTACTACTCAATATAAAAATAATCACGAATATCACTTAATAATTTTGGTATTTGAAATGTGTCGAGATGATTACGTGCATTGAAATCGTGCAAGATAGCCTGTTTTCCTTCCGACTTATTCAGTTAACCTCATTTGTCCCATGTATTTTCGTGCATTTCTGTTCCCTTTCCCAATGCATTATTGTCAACTTTCTTGCAATTTCCGAGAATGTGCATGCCGAACGGGAAGAGTGAACCGCCCTCAACCATAGGCTAAGGACAAGAGACACAAGAAGCTTTGCTTTGCAGTAGCTATGGATGAATTTGGCCTGACAAAATCCTACCTAGAAGATTTATTTCCGAAGCTGCGACAAACAGATTCATTGTATGCGGTGCTTTCGAAGTTCGGAAAAATATGTCAAATGTCTCTTCTCTGTACAACACATACGATAAAGCCATTATCAAAGAGCTTCTGCTGCCGCCGTCCCATTCGCTGGTCTCAGAGCGGCGTGCGTCGAAATAGAGATCAAAAAGCAGCGGGCACAACGAATAAAAAGAGCGAAACCACTCTCAGGGTGTCTTCTACGCAGATTGTTGGTCACATTATTTCCTGCAGTTAGTGGCAGGTTTTAGAGCTACCAAGTAAATGGTAGCCATGACACATGTCTCAAAATTTTATAAATATGTACATGGCACATTAGGCACTTTTTTTAAAGCTTGAAAAACTACCGGGCAGTATGAGAGACATCAAACAGAAAATAAGCACACATGACCTATTCATAAAATCGTGATAAGCAAGATTTGGAATCTTTCGATGCAGAAATCATGCTATAAGCGACAACGTTAGAAAAACTGTGCTGTAGAAAATCGGGAGTGGCACTGTGAGTGTATGTTTACGGGCATGCCACTGCTTGAACTTGTCGTCTCCGGGCTAAAGGAACAAATAAGACATCCCTTCCCTCTGAGGCCGAAAAGGAATCACCCACAGGCCCCGAAGGGTGTTCATACGGATTTGTAAAAGAGCAGCGCAATGTAATTGCAGATTGGGCTTTCGTATATTCAATGGCTGCTCACCACTGAAAAATGGTGAATTTGTTGCTAATTAAGCGAATAACAAATTGAATTCACGAATACAAACATCTGCAAGAGGAGTTGCAGACAAGAGCCACTAATGTTGTAGCCTCGCACTGTTATACAGCGAAAACTTTCGCCTACATTTTCATGTTTAAAAGGCCCATGAAAATGTATTCAGTACCGCTACAAACCCGACATGGGTAAGAGGTATCCCTTCAGTTCTCAACTACGAACTAAGCGTTAGAAGATAGCGTCAATAACAGCGAAATTATAGGAGCTCAAAGATGGCTCTCCTTTTCTCCCCGTGAACTCAACGCACGACGCGAAACAAAACAAGTGAAAATAATCCGCGACGGCACCCACCACACTGCGTTCTGCCCATGTCCCATGGGAGCGTGTAATCTGCGAACGCACTCAGAAAAAAGCCCGTTGTTTCGCTTTCGTTAAACAGAGTAGTCGGATAGCTTGACCGGGCTACGCTAGGCAAAACATGCAATTACGCTATATGATTATAATCGGCAAAGCATTTATTAAACTATTCTGGTTTCCATGAGCATTCCAATGAAGACACTTATGTGACACATCGATGTGTATGACATTACGGAAAATGCGCTCAGGCCTAAATAAGCTTTGGCACACCGCCTACATTTTGGGTGAACCTTTCTTCCTCTTCGCAAACCGGGGACGACGGCAGAGCGCGGAGCATCTCTTAGAGCCCTCCGCAGAGGCACGCGCATGCGCAGTGTGGCAATTAGCCTCGTCGCCCTCTCCGCGTATCTGCTGGAATGCCGCTGCCATCCTCTCTGCTGCGTGCAGGGCATCCGTAAATACCGTCTTCACTCCTCCTCTTCCCAGCAGGTGCATCTCAGGGTGATGGGATACACGCTATACACCAGGCGATAGCCGGCTTTGGCCGAATGAAGCTTTTGCTTCACACTCGGCAATTGGCCTGATGGAAGACCATGTCGCTCAAATCAGTTGCGAGCGGCCTTGTCAAGCAGTGCACACTGCGTAAAAAACGGTTTCGACGAACACAGAAGCTGTTTCAACAAAAGCAAGACCCTCCATGGCGAGGCAGACAAGTTTTACATCATTCCATTTACCACGGCGCTTGTACTCACTTCTTAGCTGAAGGGGCAAGCTCTATGTCAGGATTGATGGAGTCCACTCTTGATTGTATAATCGCTTGCACCCGTTCCTGCATGGTACAATGTATCACAAACATATTTAATCGCTGAGAATTTTGCGGTTTAGTGCTTTCTAAACCTCTCAAAGTATTCATTACAGCTGTCAACCCAGTACTATTACACAAAAGGTTCCTTATCGGCATGAAACACTTTTTATCAAATCTAATAAACCTCGTACCTATAAAACACCCATTCTGGCCCTTCTTCCTAAGCCTTCCACATGCATTAAGGATATTGTTACGATGAAATAGCAAAGAGGTGTTTATTTACAGTGATATGGCAGTGGGATAAGGTGAAGCCTACTAGCCCCAGGCACCAACGCTCTTTCCTCTTCTTCTCCCAGACCATCACAACACTTCGTCGTCGTCAGTGGCGTGACATTTCCCCCCTACTCAGCCTAAGCCCTCTGGGCGTGTTCGTGAGTTGTGCGAGACTGACACGGCTTCAAGCGGGCAACATGACATAGTTCGGTTTTGGCAGACCGACGACCCGATGCTGTCAGGCGGGCTATTGCATAAGTTAAGTAACTGATCCGTTTGACAACTACATATGGTCCGTCATAGTGGGCCAAGAGTTTTTGATGTAGGCCACGGCGCCGAATCGGGCGCCACAGCCCGACTAGATCTCCCTACAGAGTACGTGACCCGCCGGTGACTGGCATCGTATCGCACTTTAGAACGTTCTTGTGAAGCACCAGACCGTAATCGGGCGATTCTCCGAGCTTCTTCGGCGAGACAGAGGGTCTCAGCCAGGCAGAGGTCTTCACGGCTTGTGAAGGGCAGGATAGTATCCAGGGGGTAGCGTGGCGGTCTGGTATAGAGAAGGAAAAACGGACTGTACCCAGTCGTCTCATGCGTGGCGGTATTAAACGCATACGCGGTGAAGGGTAGTATGGTGTCCAAGTTCTTATGCCCTGCGTCCACATACATGGCTAGCATGTTAATAAGCGTTCTGTTGACGTGCTCAGTCAAGCCATTTGCCTGGGGATGGTATGGTGTCGAGTGTCGGAAAGTTACGGAGCATAAACGCATGAGCTCTTCAATAACATCAGCAGTGAATTGTCGGCCCCGATCAGTGATGACAATGCGTGGCGGTCCGTGTCGTAAGATGACTGAGTGCAGCATGAAAAGCGACACCTGATGCGCCGTAGCAGATGTAAGAGCGGCGGTTTCACAGTAACGTTTGAGATAGTCCACGCAGATTACAGTCCAGCGATTTCCATCCACGGACTTCGGAAACGGACCTACGAGGTCAATGCCTACTTGATCAAATGGAGCTGTCGGGGTCTTCACAGTGTGCAGCAAGCCAGATGGAGTTGCAGTTGGACGTTGGTGGCGTTGACATTGCTCGCAACTGGTAACGTATTGTTCAATCTTCGAGCGCAATCTGGGCCAGTAAAATCTTTCTTGAGCACGGTGGAGCGTTCGAACCGATCCCAAATGCCCAGAAGTTGGACTATCATGCATAACATGCAATACGTCCGTGCACAGCGTCTTGGGAACTTCGAGTAAGTATCGCTGGCCGACAGGCGAATAACTCTTTTCCCATAGGAGGCCATCACGCACACAAAAACGGCTTGTAGGTACGCTGGCTTCGGCGGCGGCAAAGAGAGGCTGCAGACTGCTATCATTTTGCTGTTCCGTTTTGAAAACACTCGTGTCGGGGAACGCTGGCTCGAGGGTCGACATATAATTGTCGAAATCGTCACTGTCAGGTCCAGTCGTGGCCATTGGCATCCTAGAAAGACAATCTGCGTCTGCATGACGCCTCCCGCTTTTGTACACCACGGCAAAGTCATATTCCTGTAACCGGAGGGCCCAGCGTGCGAGGCGACCACATGGGTCTCGAAGGTTCCGCAGCCAACAGAGTGAATGATGGTCAGTTACGATAGTAAATGACCGTCCGTACAAATATGAACGGAAACGCTGCCCAGCGAAAACTACAGCCAGGCATTCCTGTTCGGTCACTGTGTAGTTTCGCTCCGGCTTGCTCAGGGTACGACTTGCGTACGCGATAACATGCTCTCGTTCATCGTGCCGTTGGACAAGGACTGCCCCAAGACCAATTCCACTAGCGTCCGTGTGAACTTCTGTCACTGCAGCAGGATCAAAGTGACGCAGGATGGGTTTCGATATTAAAAGAAGCTTCAGCTGACGAAATGTCGCGTCGCAGTCTGGTGTCCAGTCAAAAGTGGAGTTTTTGTTGAGAAGGCACGTCAATGGGTAAGCAACGTCAGCAAAGCGATGTATAAAGCGTCTAAAATACGAACACAACCCTAGAAAACTGCGCAACTCCTTCACTGTCTGCGGGGGTTTAAAAGACTCAACAGCGGCAGTTTTCTGGGGATCCGGCATTACACCATCACCATAGACAAGGTGTCATAGTACCAGCGCTTGGCGCTCTCCAAAGCGGCACTTTTTCGAGTTTAGAATTAGGGCGGCGTAGTGCAGACAATTCAAGACGCGTATTAGACGGTCATTGTGTTCTTGGAGGGATTTCTCAAATATGACGACATCGTTCAGATAGCAAAGACAAATGTCCCATTTTAAGCCGCGCAAAACTGTGTCCATAAAGCGTTCAAATGTGGCTGGTGCATTACACAGCCCGAATGGCATAACATTAAACTCATAAAGGCCATCTGGCGTTACGAAGGGTGTTTTTTTTCCTATCCGCAGGGTCCATTGGAATTTGCCAGTAGCCAGATCTGAGATCAAGACAAGAAAAATAGGACGCACCAGAGAGGCAGTCGAGGGCATCGTCTATGCGAGGAAGAGGATAGACGTCCTTTTTCGCAACAGAATTTAGACGCTGATAATCAACGCAGAATCGCCACGAACCGTCTTTCTTGCGTACAAGAATTACAGGGGCAGCCCAGGGGCTAGATGACACCTGTATCACCTTCTTCCGTAGCATGTCCTCCACTTGCTCATGAATTACTTTGCGCTCAGATGGGGACACGCGATATGGCTTTTGACGAATGGGACGAGCCGAACCAGTGTCGATAGTATGATGGGTCCGATGTGCAGGGCGAGAGGTCGGTCCATCTGGTTGAGAAAAGTCAAACATAGGCGAAAAGGGTAAAAGAATATCCTTATTAGTACGGCGTCGGGGTGAGCTGAGATCGGCGCTGATCATGCGGAAAATCGAAATTTCATCAGTAGGCAGAGGTACAGTGGCACTCGTAGCATCTGTGACCAAAGCGACGATGTGGGCGCATCAGGTTCACAGGAGGCAAGCTTCAATCCCGTTGGTAAAACTGCGGGCTCGGACGATGGATTGATTGTCCATAACGAGGCACTACCGTGATGCACGGAGATCATACAGTGAGGGATAATAACATTTTTCTTCAGGCAAACTGATTACTCATCACAGACACAGTCGCACCCGTATCCACCACAGCTAATGTATACACACCATCAATAAGCACACGAATTTTGTTTTTGAGCATTATAGTTGGAGGGATGTTGGCACACAGCACATTTCCAGCGGCTTCACCCTCATTGGTCGCGCTGGTTAGTTTTCCTGCTGAGGATGCTGAGGCGACATGGAGCGCCGTCGTGGTGATGAAGAACGACGCGCACGGAAGGCGGGTGGTCATGATCATCCCATGTCATGTTTTCTGAGAAATACACACCCAGTGATTTAAAGCACTTTACCACTTCAATTCAAGTGTTAAGAAAATGGAAGGTCGCTCGACATGTGTGTGTCGGGGGTTCTCCCTTGAAGGAGAAACTGATGACCTGTATCAATAACGTCGGGCTTTAATTTGCTGAAGTCGCACTTTATAGAGGATGAAGTGCGACCATTTTTTCGCTACTTATGGGAGTGGACAACGTGTGCACTCTAGGAGCAGCCTGTTAGGAGATAGGGGTGCCTCAGTAGATAGAGTCTCTAGTAACCACAGCAACTTCCACTTCACTTAAAAAGAGCCGCCACAGAATGAGAGCTTTTTCGCGCAGAATATTGAAATCGGGCCCTGATTTCTAAAGCAATTTTAGAATGTTGAATTTGAATACTATTGGGTAGAGACTTCATATGTGCACTTACACTAAGGTACCATACATTTGGTTTAAAACTTGTAACAACCAAACGAAAAACAATACGACGTTACACATCCAAAAAACGCAGGTGCACACTACCAATGGTGAGAACTGTTTACTGCTTTGTTAAAGTGGTCTCTCTGGTGCTTATCGCGTAATAACCGTTAGTTTTCAGTATGTCTGAAAAAATAAATGCACGCCGTTAACGACTAGACCAAAAAATACGGGGAAGCTCAAGGTTCACGCGAACCGCCATTAACGCCACATTTTCATTCCGCGAATGCGTTTATATTTTGCTTGTGTAAGATTTGATTGCTTCCGCGAATCCGTTTATATTGTTTGCTTGTTTTGGCGTTTGAGTGAGGATAGGTACTTGTCTGTTTTAATTATTTCAAACCTCTTTTTTTTCTGCAATTATAGTTTAAAGTTGTTTCTGAAAGCATACGAAGTGCGTCATTCCTCAGTTGGCCCACACATGTCTGAGATGCATATGTGAGCAGTTCAAATCCGTAACGCAATCTAGCCCCCACACTGACTAGCAGAATGATGTTAAATTCGTGGGAACCGAAAAGGTAGGACACCACCATTATTACCACGGTTAAGTATCAATTTTGATTCAGAAACATGCCCATGTTTTCTCCAAAATTATTCATTCCCAATTTTCATTATAGCTACACCAACGGCTGCGGCGAAGAGGGTGGTTTTATTGCGAAAGCAATATCAGCCTGTCATGACATCTGAATTCATGTTACTCCTATGCCACGGGCAGGAGCTACCAACTCAGATCGCCCTTTTCATATGGAAAGGTGATACCAGAATCAGCCTGCCAGTACCATTTGCGATCTCGTTAGCCCTACGACACGCAAGCGCGTCCATACGGCTTGGTTGAAGCGTAACTTTATATGTGGTCTGGTAGCTTAAGCTCTTGCGTCATATCCTGAAAGGATAAGCTTAAGTGTCCCCAATAATGTAGCACCTTACACTGATAGGGGTTAATAGGAGAATAATATTGCAGGGAAAAGATGCTCCCGCCGTCACTTTGGCAATTCAGCTAGGGTTAACCACTGCTAAATCACAACAATTTTTTTCTGTCGAAAGTACATAGTTCTGGTAGAAATTTCATCCGAAAAATTGCTTGTTTTTAAAAAGTAAGCATTGTATGGCTTTATAAGCAGGCTTCTTGTGAGCATGACTTTGTCGGCGCTATAAAACGTGATCTGGCTGGTATATCGGAATCACAATATATAAAATTACTCTCTAGCAGGTTCAAACCGCTGGACATCGACAGAATCATTAACGGACACCCGAGTCGTCAGATGGACAAAATGAGAGTACTAGGGCTGTGGTTACAAGAAGGAGGCAAGCGTGATCACACGATCAAATATCTTACCACTGTGACCAACCAAATCTCTAGAATGATAAGCAAGATAACAAACAAAAGAAGGGGGATCAAGGAACAAGACGCAATAAGGATAGCGAGAGCCCTCGTCTTCTAACGCCTCGCCTACAGTCTCACATATCTTAAAAGAACCAGGACAGAAAGGAACAAGGTAAAAGTGCTAGTCAGGAAGGCATACAAACTGGCTCTGGGATTGCCACTATGCGCCTCTAGCAGCAAGTTTGACGATTTGGGCGTGCACTGTACCTTCGAAGAACATAGCGCAGCAATGCTCGACAACCAGAAACCACAAATATCGCACTAGACATCAGATACACTTTCAAGGCCAGACCAGTGCCCAGAAATAAGAACTATGGACCCTGCCAATCATAATGGCAGAAGGAATGCCAGAGCCAGAACCCTTAACAAACACCTGAACACGAAACATTTTGCGATGTACCGTCTGTTGCAGAAGTTTGCGGCCCAACGCGCCGGGCAGAGGAGCAGTATCGCTCCCGAGAGGCGGCGCTGCGCCCGCCGGCGCTGCCTGGTGACGTAGCTATAAAGAGTGAGGAGGCTTGTTCTCTTCCCCTGATCCCGCGGCTGAGAGCAAATATATGCGATATCAACAGCGGGATGAGGAGAAGAGAACAAGCCTCCTCACTCTTTATAGCTACGTCACCAGGCAGCGCCGGCGGGCGCAGCGCCGCCTCTCTGGAGCGATACTGCTCCTCTGCCCGGCGCGTTGGGCCGCAAACTTCTGCAACAGACGGTACGTCGACGCAGCGAGGTACAAAGGTAGACATGCGACCGCAGCCGCGGTGACGGGCTCACGAGGCAAGCTCATACACGGAACAAGTATACGAACCAAATGCATCCGTACAGCAGAAGAGATGGCAATAGCCCTAGCATTCTAGGAAGCAAACTGAAGACAACGCAGTTACTGGACAGTCTCGGCCTCGCAAGCCCTTTGTCGAGCCTTCCAAAACAACGGGATTCATGGCATAGCAAACAGTGAAGGGTAACATTAGGGTAGATGCCATAGCCTTTCACAACACCAGAAACATAAGGGGGAACAATACGAGCGTGTAGGGGAGAAGCGGAGAAAGTACGCACTTGCACGTGACACAAGCCGAGAAACAAGCCACTACACTTAGGCGTCTATAAACAAACACATATCAAAACGGAGCCCTGTACAACAAATTATATCCAACACAATACAAAAACGAATACGTCTGGGGCGGAGACACTGCTATACTATACCACACAACATGGGCATGTAGGGCAAGCCCCATATTGTCTAAAATAGATTGCCCTAGCCCTGAGCAGCGGGAGGACCTTCTAGCTGACTTAGACGCCCAGCATTAGCTCATGCTGGTAAAGCGGGCCAGAGCCGCTGCTGAGGCCAACGGACTCCTAGACAGAGGACTGTTTACTACTCTTTTCTAACCCCCTACTCCTAACCGCAATTTTCCCCAATAAAGTTTATCAATTATTCAATATTGGAAAAAGAATGGTACAATAGTTGCTATTGCCATCTATGAACCGGCAACGGCACCAATCTTTTCATTCTTTCTTTCCTTCTTTCCCTCACCCCTCTGGCTATATAATACCCCTTGATCAAAAAAATAAACCGGCGTTATTTTGGCCTGGCTACGCTGTCTGATGCATCACCCGGGAGCGGCGTTCCCATTGACTGCGCCTTTCCAACAGCGGCGTTCCCATTGACTACGCCTTTCCAACAGTGGCGACGAGGCTGAACAAAGAATATTGGGCCCAGGACAACGCCAGACATGGGTCACAAGCTACCGGACTTCGATGAGTAAAAACATAAGTGGCAAGCTTACCTGGTGAAAGTAGAAGCGTACTTTGAGGCCAATGAAATACCAGCTGATGCAAAGAAGAGGGCTTTACTCGTAGCCGCCCTTGGGACAAAGACCGTTCAAGTTTTATGCAGTAAAGTAGCGCCAGCAAAAACAAGTTCTTTGAGCTACGACAAGGTAGTCGAAACCTTGAACAGCTACTATGATCCTACACCAAACGAAATAGCAGAAAAGCTCGAACTACTTTTGGAATGCGATGCCTCGCCTCACGGTGTGGGAGCGGCACTTTTCCATCGTATTAATGGGGAAATGAGGCCCATCGGATTTCGGTCCCGGACCTTAACTTCGGCTGAAAAGAAGTATTCTCAGATCGAACGTGAAGCGTTGGCTCTCGTTTTTGATGTTTGACGTTTCCGGGACTACCTCCTTGGCCGGGAGTTCACCCTGGTGACGGATCATCGGCCACTGCTCGGCCGTCTACGAATGGATCGTCAGACCCCCATCATGGCCGCCGCGAGAATACAAAGATGGGCTCTTCTGCTGAGAGCGTACAAATACAAGCTGTTTTGCAAATCCGGTAAAATGATGGTTAACGCGGACACCCTAAGCCGTTTACCTCAAAATTTGCAGGAAACGGAGACCGCACCGGAAGGAGACGCAGAGTTTGTCATCGCCATCGACCAGTGGGACCAGTCGGCCATCACTATAGAGGAACTGCGGTCACTCACAGAAACGGACGTGGTACTAGCACTTGTCCGCAGGTACGTCCATGAGGGTTGGCCCAAAGCATGTTGCTCCGGTAACACTGAGATGTTGCATTACTACAAAAAGCGACATGAATTATCTGTTCAGGATGGCCTCCTACTGTGGGGACATAGTGTAGTAGTCCCCAAACAGGCGCGCGGTAGACTGCTGATGACATTGCACGAAGCCCGTCAGGGCGTCTGCACCATGAAGAAGGTAGCACGGTCCATATTTTGGTGGCCGGAGATCGACCGGGACATTAGCCGAATAGCCGATGAATGCAGAAACTGTGTCCAGGCTTTACCAATGCCTCCGGCACGTGAACCAGCAAACTGGCGAGCTACAGAAGAAAAATGGTCCCGATTGCACCTCGATTTCGCTGGATCTATCAGGGACAAGATGTTGCTGATCGTGGTTGATTCCCACAGCAAATGGATCGAGGCCATTCCACTCTCGCGTGCAACGTTAAGCAGCACGGTAAACGCACTGTGTACGCTCTTCAGCCAGTTCGGACTACCGCGCTCTGTAGTAACTGATAACGGCACGCCCTTTACCGGGTCGGATTTCGCCGAATTCATGAACAGGAATGGCACTGCCCACATTCGAACACCGCCCTACCACCCACAAAGCAATGGGCTGGCAGAACGCGCGGTCAGAACGGTTAAGGATGGGTTAAAGAAGATGCCTGGCGTGGATCTCTCAACCGCACTCGCACGAGTTTTGTGTCGATACCGGAATGCCCCAAGGCAGTCGAGCCTATCACCTTCAGAAGTACTGTTAGGTTATCGACTACGCACAAGACTTGACATGTGTTTTCCTCACAGGAACAATCCTGTCCAGAGCAGAGCAGCTACGCCAAATTTGGACGACGCCAGCGGGAGTTTCGCTCCGGGGGACCCTGTACTAGTCCGTAACTACGGTGTTGGTGACAAGTGGACACCCGGAAAGGTGAAGTCAACAACGGGAGCTCGACTAGTCACCGTCAAGACGGAGGATAGTGTGGTGGTCCGTCGTCATGCTGATCAAATCCGCAAGCGCAACGTCGAGGGATCCACACTACCGGGTACAGACAGTCCAGCAGAAGAACCAGTGGACCATCCGCTGGCTATTCAGAACAACGCATCCACGTCAGAGCCCGAAGACCCTGCTCCCCAAGAGACACAGCTGCACAGGTCAACCCGGGTCAAGAAACCTGTGGATCGCTATGGTTATTAGGAGGAAGGGATGCTATCGCCATCTATGAACCGGCAACGGCACCAATCTTTTCATTCTTTCTTTCCTTCCTTCCCTCACCCCTCGTGCTATATAATACCCCTTGATCCGAAAATAAACCGGCGTTCTTTGGCCTGGCTACGCTGTCTGATGCATCACCCGGAAGCGGCGTTCCCATTGACTGCGCCTTTCCAACAATAGTACAAAGTGTCAAGGAAAGGTGTGGGTATCACATGTTTTATGGGGTGTAAATTGGTAATTAATTAAAGCCAAAACAATGGTAATTAGTTCACGGAAAACGAAATGCGCAATTTTGTCACAGTTGGTCTGTGGACACCTTAAAGGCCCACTGTCCACCCTCCAGTCGAAAATAATTTCTTCCTAGGTGACTGTGAGACTTCGCCCCTAGAACGCAAGGCCGCAAAATGTTTTTGAAAATAGTAACTAATAAGCAGTTACAGCCACCGCAATCACCCGATTCTGTCATGCCTCTCTCCTTCCGTTCCCTAGCAAAGGTTTTTCACTCTCTTATAGTAATTTCGACCACCTGGATTGATTGATTGATTGATTGAATGTCCTTTATTGATTGGGAAGGCTCATGGCCATGGATGGGGATAAAGGGGAGTAGACAGAATGTTCATTGTTTAGGAGGTCGTCACTTGAAACACATTGCTCTAACCAGGCCACTAAGCGAGCCATACTTGGCAAATATCAACTGTGTGTTAGAATCAGTTTCTAGAAGGGAACGGTAGTTCAGGCGGTAGGGTTTGATCTCGGAGCGTCCAGTAGAAAACGCAGGGCAATCCCAGAGTAGATGAGATATGCCGCCGCGAGTTAGAGTCGTACAATGGGGGCACGTAATCATTTTATCCGTAAACTCACTCCAGCGGACCATATTACGTGGCGTGTAAGCCGCATGGACGATGAGCTTATTCAAAAAGACTTCTTGACTTCGGGTGAGATGTGTTTTTCTTGTAAAAGGTAGGTCTGGTGTGGCCACCTGCATGCGATGCTGACTGAGGCTACGAAGACTAGGCCGAGTATAGTGCATAAGGGCAAGAGAAGGGGTGAGTTGCCCGCCCAAGGTCGAATAAGGATGAAGCAAGTGGGGTGGGGAAGTAAATGTGGACATCCCACCTGCCAAGGCAGCCGCGGCGTGTGCCGCCGCATTGCCCTCTGATTCGTCCGAGTGACCTGGGGTCCAGTGAATAGCGATAGTTCTGGTCGCGAGTTGGTGGCGTTTAAGGAGGCGCTGTATGGCCGTAGCTGTTGCATCTTGTGAACCCGCAGTAGCGATTTCCTTGCAAGCTTCAAAATAATCAGTAAGAATACGAATTGAACCAGTTCCGGTGCATGGTACTCCTGACAAGGCTCCCCAAATCTCTAGGAGTTCTGCATCACGGTACCACCTGGATATCATTACTGGATATCATTATCTTTTAACCCACCCTTTATGTAATACAGCTAAAGGGGTCCTTAAAGTAATAAAATGGAATGAAATGGAATGAAATTAACGTGAACTGACATTGCGCATCAAACGGACAACTCTTAAAAGAAGAGACATCTGGGCGAGTTGGTATGGTGACATGATAGAAAAACAGCGCAAAAGACGTGCACGGAGGAGAAGAACGGAAGAACGGACGGTTGTCCGTTCTTCTCCTCCGTGCACGTCTTTTGCGCTGTTTTTCTATCAGGACAACTCTTCTTTTCACCTCTTCAAAACTTAGGGCCAGTTAAGTGGTTTACAGGAAAGGAAAGGCCCAGCATTCCTCACTCGCGGAAGAGCAACGCGTAGGTATATCGAAAACAAAATTCACAGTGACTTAGCTGTAGTTAATCCTAGTAGATTGAGAAAGCAATAGAGGCGAATTGTCTCCAATGAAAGACGACAGCACCTGTCAGGGTGCCTCGATGCGCGCGCCCTCACGCTTTTGAAGGGTGAAAACAACCCCACCATATTTTGGCCCACACATACAAGCCAAGCCGAGCGAGGAAGACGTGCTTCGCATACGTTCAGCTAAAAAGCTGTTTTCCAGCGTTCATCTGCGCCTACGGGCCGAAAACCACCACGATGATCCGGGTCATCACTCCGTGCAAGAGTTGAGTTTGGCCATTCGGTGGATTATTTCCTCTTTCATCGGAATTTCACCGTCAAGATGGAAGAGCTAGCTAGGCTTAACTCTCAGACCTAGCGTCGCATACTCTACCCCACGTCGACAAGACGCTGGCCCCTGTAGCGGCCCTCCGACTACCACTATGAAAAGCGTTCTGGACGGAGATGATATTGACCCCACAGAATTCGAGAACGGTGAGTGGGAAACCGTTCTCAGCATGCACGACCGCATGAGGAAGAAAGACGCTAAACCCTCGCCGAGCTCCGTGAACGCCGGTGAGCACGGCGCAGGCGAGAAGAAATCTGTCATTCAGAATAGCAGTCAAGGTCCCAACATCCGCAAGACGGCACTAATGCCGAAGCTCCCGGAAAGCGACTATAAAATAATCTTCAGGCCAAGAGGCTGGAATTTAAATGACTATGTGCCACGTCGCCTACTACAGGTCATGTGCGCGTCTGCAAACCTACCCTATGTAGCGTCCTGGACGAAGATATTGTCACGTAGTGGTGACAAGGCCGTACACGCCAAAAGAAGACACAGACGTGATGGTACTGCAATAGCTCCTTATTAGGGCTGACTTGCACCCGCAAAAGAACTAAGCAACTCGGCGGCGGTGATAGCAACAAACGTGCTCGTCGGTCGTCGGACAAAGAATGCTCGTCACACTCGTCAACGCTCAATTTAAAGGCTGCACAGAACAATCTAGATAACGTCGAAAACAGCTACCAGCACGGGCTGGAACATTGTGGAAAGACACTCGAGTGGCCGGTACCTTCGAGACAGATCTCAGTGCATCTTGGGCTACAACAAAACTGATAAAGGTGTGACTCGCGACATCGAGCATTAACAAACAAAGATTACGGAACTGATACGCGGTCCAGAATCACAGTGATAAGCCTGTATGCCGGCGGCTGCTAAAAAACAACAAATACTGTTTTGAAGGTTTCGCGGCAATATTTCAAGGATCAACTCTGGGAACAACACGTACACGATCAGCACGCCCAATTGTCAACGAGCGAGCACCTATGTGACCATCAAATCCCTAGCTATAGAGCAGAAGACCCTCGACATGGCGCCCTACATCGCGGCACCCGACGACGCTATTAAGGGCGTCGTATACAACGCCTACGACATCAGAACACCGGAGGAAGTCCGCCAAGGCTTTATCAAGCGGAACCCGAACATCGCCGTACTCAACGCAAGGAGAATCGGCAATTCAAGATCTATCTTGATCCCCTTTGGAGAGGAAAGGCTCCCTAGACAAGTGTTCTACTGGGTATCAGTGTTCACCGTCTATCCGTACCGAGAGCGGGTGGAGACAGGTTACAACTGTAGGAAGACGGGGCAAGCTACAAGCTACAAGCCATGTGCTACAAACCACGGCTAGAGCGTTGCCGCAAATGCGGCGAAAACCACCCGGAGTCAACGGATGGAGAACTACCGATGTGCAAGCCCGAATGCATTGTATGCGGGGGGATGCACAACACCGGCAGTAGGAATTGCAAGTATAGACTGCTCAAGACACGGCCCCACAAACCCAAGAACCACCTAGGGCAACATGACTCTGCACAGCAGCCACGATCGCAGGTCAACGACAACCACAAAGGCTACCGGGGGAGACGTAGGTGGAATTCCTTTCCACCACTGCCGGGGACCGGAGATGGAGTCGTCGACTCAGGTCCTGACCAAGTCAAAGGAAGGCGTCCAAGCAAGAATGGAGACACAAGCAAAAAGGTGAGCTGGCCAGTTAAGACCTCCCCTTGGGAAACGGCTCGAGAGAAGGAACTGGTAGAACAACTCGCTAATAGGGACAGAGAGCTTGAAACCATAAAGAAGGAATTGGCAGAAATGAGGAAACTTATTATTGATAACACGAAAATGCAGAGGGTACTGAACAAGTCACCTATTCAGAATTCACAAAGCACTAGTCAATCGTCTCCATGTAATAATAACGAAATGGTACATAACGAAAAATCAATGGAGACGGACACCCGAGTTCCCGCTAAAAGACCTCTACCCAGAGAAGAAAACACAGAACACAGCAAGCCCAAAAAGGTGGTAGAAAATTCGAATCAGGAAGCATCGACTCCGACTGACAGCAAGCTTAGGTTGGACATGACTGTACTCATGAAGCGGGCAAAAGCTCAAGATGCCAGAATAGATGCAGTTTCGGCTAGAGTTGAGAAACTAACCGAGCAGGTAGATAATCTTACGGCGGAATTCGTCATGGTCAGAGAACAAACAATGTCTTGCCAAATTATGGAACGACTAACCAACATAAAAGCCCCAGTGAAAAAATTCTGAGTAACAATAACCTCATACAATTTCGCATACCAAACTTGTACAAATGTTATATCATCTCATAAAAATCTCATACAACCTATAAGAAATATATGAGATTTTACGACATTTGTATTAAGTTAGTATGAGAAATCTGTATGTGGTTATTATGACTCATACTTAGTTTTTCACTAGGGAGCAAGGCTTCCCCGGGTTGTCGGCAATGCCCTCCCTAAGCTGCCACAGCAACAGTCCTAGGACATCGTGGCCCCTCACCATCAAATTAAAATCTGGCAGTGGAACTGCAGAGGTTTCCACTCTAAGAGAGGGAACCTGCAGGCACCCATTCAATAAATTAAAAACACATCCGATGTAATCACGCTACAAGGGGCAACCGGCACAGTAAAAGGCTGTGCCGCGTATACCCCGCTAGAATTACAAAGGTGACATAAACCTAGGTCGCTCACGGCTACGTTAGTGCAGAAAAATTTGACAGCAATACAACACGAACTTGAAAACACGAGTGAAGACTATGTAATGATTGAACTAGCCCGAAACACAAAGGGAGACAACAGTCTCTTTATTCTGAATACGTACAACTCGCCCAAAAACCGAGGGGCAGGGCTGGCAGATCTTTTACGGAAAGCCATAAGACAGCTGACAGCAAAGGGCTTATAATCACTGGGGACTTCAATGCCCCGCATCCGGCTTAGGGATATAGGATGACCTCCCCCAAAGAAAACAAACTATGGATGGAAATTCAACACTTAAGACTAACAATACTAAACAACCCACAAGACCCCACAAGGATAGGCAACAGCATCAGTGTAGACACGTCCCCAGACTTGACGCGGGGCAGAGGCCTTGAGGGCGAGAAGTGGTCAAACACAGGACACACCTTAGTTAGTGATCACTATATCATAGAGATTGAAATACATACCAGACCGCTGAAGGGGATGCTGCACAAAAAGAAGCTGACAGATTGGGATACTCTTAGAATCTAAAAGTCAGGGACAGAACCGCTCCGAGGAAGATCGGGAATCTAAATAAATGGGTTGAACGAATCAAAAGTGATGTAAACACACACACTAAAGAGATTCCAACCGCCGGATATGATATTACAAATTCGAGGTTGGCCGACATGTGGGAAGCCCACGAGAGCCTTACGGAAAGATGGAAAAAGCAGATGCGCAATAGAAGGCTAAAAAGAGAATATCTACACTTGAACGACAGATAGAAGAATACGCGAACGAACTTCAGAGTCAACACTGGGGGCAGATTTGCGATGAATTGAATGGGAAACTTGGGTGTAAAAACACATGGCAACTTCTTCGCCACTTCCTAGATCCAGCACAAACTAAGACCGCCGCTCATGGAACTGAAAAGATTGGTTCATAAATACCAGGGCACGGCTGAAGATCTCATAGAAGAACTGAAGAGCAGATACCTTATAACGTGCAAAGGGGGTTCATCTGCACCATATTGAGGACCAGATAACAAAGAGCTAGATAGAGACATATCAATAATGGAGTTATGGAGAGCAATGAGTCAGCTAAGAACCACATCAACAGCGGGAGCAGTTGGGGTCAGCAATAAAATGCTGAGAAACCTAGATTTAGTATCAGTCACGGCACTCACAGACTTTCTTAATGGGGTATGGAAACGAGGTAGAATGCCTTCAGAGTGTAAACATGCTAATGTGGTCTTCATTCCGAAGCCTGGGAAGAACCTTGAAGTAGGCAACCTAAGGCCGATATCGCTAACATCGTGCCTAGGGAAGCTCATGGAGCATGTAATACTAAACCGACTTCAGGAGTATGCAGAGGAAAGGGAGATATTTTCCGAAACAATGCTAGGTTTCAGGAGCAAGCTGTCCACGCAGGATGTAATGATTCAACTCACAGAAGACATACTTGACGCGCCCAATAAAGGGGGCACAAAGACTGTACTTGGCCTTGATCTACAGAAAGCCTTTGATAATGTCAAACACATACATATTACATAACCAGGAGGAAATTGCCCCTGGCAAGAGGATTTACGATTACGTTAGGTATTTTCTAACCGAAAGAACAGCAGAAATAAGCCTTGGAGATATCAGGTCTGAAACAATTAAGCTAGGAGACAAGGCCACCCCACAGGGCTCAGTTCTTTCCCCTTTCTTCTTCAACCTAGCGTTAAAGATCCTCCCACCATTACTGAAAACTGTGAAAGGGGTGAAACGTACGCTATATGCTGATGATGTCACGTTATGGACATGCACAGGCAACGATGGGGAAATAGAAGACATTGTTGAAGAATATGCGGAATGGGCAGGGCTGAAATGCTCACGAAGCAAATCGGAGCTTCTGGTAATCCGAGGAACAAAAAAACGTAATATCAACGCTGAAGACATTTTGGTGGAATTAAATGGCACACCGATAACCAGAGTGGACAAAATCGGAGTCTTGGGACTGATAATTCAAGACAATGAAAAGAACACAGAAGTAATAAATCGATTTAAGTCAACAATTAACATGACAACCAGGTTGATAAGGCGAATAGCCAACAAACGACGCGGGGTCAAAGAGAAAGATTTGTGCCGAATTGTTCAGGCTTTTGTGATAAGCAGATTAGTGTACACCATCCCCTACCTCAAGCTAGGGGTGGCAGGAAAGAACAAAATTGAAACGATCATAAGGCAGGCATATAAAGCAGCACTGGAGCTACCTGGGTAAATTAGGACTACAAGATAGAATCCCGGAAAAAATGCAGAAATAAAACTGCCGACTGAAGTAAGGAACGCATTTACTATTAAATCGCTACCAAAAAACATGCACCCTGCTTTTCGTGAAGGCAGGAGAAAATCAAGAGCAAAGGCCATTGAGGCCAAGTTAGAAGGCTCTGAATACACTGTTTATGTAGACGCGGCGGAATACAAAGGAGGCAGCTCCTTTGCTATCGTGGGTGTGAACGACTCGGGTAAATCATTAACGGCAGGTTCAATAAAAACAAACTACTCAGGGACAGCGGAGGAGGCGGCTATCGCCATGGCGATGGTCAGTACTAAAGCGGTTACTATAATTAGCGACTCCAAATCTACTATAAACAATTTTGCGAGGGGCATGATCTCCAAAGAGACAGAGCGAATATTAAGATATAAAGACTGGAACCAAAAAGAGGTGAAATTGTGTTGTCTCACAGTATAGCTCGAGGTCATGTCAGACAAGCAGTGAGCCAGGTTGATTCCCCCAATTTCTCGAGAGATACACTAATTCTCATTTCATGACTACACTAATTACTTTAAACTAGAAAGGCGGATATATCCTCCACCAGACACGAAACTCGACAAAAGGCAGAAAGTAATCTGGCGTCGGCTCCAGACGCGTGCCTTCTGTACCCCAGCACAATACAATCCAATACAATACAATCCACTGCGGCGAAATAGCAGGATACAATCACATATTATGAAGCTGCAAAAAAGCGGCGCCACCAGCGGACCTACTTACTACCAGTCCCTTCGTTTCAGCGGTGGGAGGCTATACTGGCCAGCTCAGATCCGTTAACGCAAGTTCGGGCTACTGAGTGGGCTCAAAAGGTCGCCGAGAGCAACGGACATGAGGCCATCTGAGTGTAGCGCCCACAAATCGCTCATTGGTGACAATAAATGTTTTCCAATCCAATCTCATAGCGCTTCAGGAGCGTTCCTGTTATTTGCAATCCCAATCTTGAACGCGCGCCAAGGAACGCCACGCGACAGCAACGACGGCGTACCATCCGAAAGCACACTGTGAGATACAGCACCTTTCCTCCAGCAGTCTCATCTTGTCTAGCGTTCCTGCCATCTGCAATCCCAAACTTGAACACGCCCCAAGGAACGCCACGCAACAGCCGCCGCTATGAGTATTCTAGTTATAGCCGCCGCAAAAGCAGGACACACTTGCGAGGGCTCAAATATGCATGGAGCCGTAGAGTGGGCACTGACCCTTTCAAAGGATATACCCACCCACCGGAGCGGCAGATGGGGACGCGCGCATCGAGCACCCTACCATCAGTTAGAACACAGTGCACCTAGTCGAAGAAGCGCGAAACATCCGGCGTGGCTACGAGCCACGCTACGCTGAAGAGCCGACTTGGTAGCCCATGTTCGCCTCGCTTATGACGTCACACCATGAGCGGATGGATGGAATTTAGGAGCGCCCCCTTTGAAACGGGGTTGTAGCAGTTGCTACCATGCTCATTTTCCCCCTATATCCTAATTATTGTTTTAGATTGGTTAACTATACCATCATTCTATTCATTTAATTTTGTTTCTACATTACTGAAATTATGTCACTTTTCTGCTTTTAAGCCACCAATCTTCCAGTCGTTTCTTGATAGCTTCCGCCGCAGGTTTATTCACCCGGCCACTGGTATCTCTAAACCCCAGAGCTTCAAGAAGAGTGATTGCGCCTGCATCGACTTCCGGATGGATACCATTACATTCGAGTATAATATGGTAAATTGTTTCAGTGGAGTTACCACATACAGCACCATGCGTCATCTTCACTGTTAAATTTCATTTTGTAGCTGGGTGTTCTAAGGCACCCTGATCTAGCTTCCAAAAGTAGGGCACAGCCTCTTGGGTTATCAAAGAAAGCTTCCTTCCTGATCTGCCTTTTCCACTTTCGGTATAGTTCCACACTCTATTCCTTTTCCATCGATTTTATCCAATTTTTACATTCTGTGTTTTTCACCTGTTGTTTAACGCCCTTTATTTCTTCGTCCTTGTGACTAGCATACTTACTGGTTAGTTTCCTAGTTCTTTTCCTCCATTGTGAGTCAACGCTTTTTAGGTATAGGTGTTTAAATACTTTAGCTGCCAATCGTATCCACTTTCATCAGGCGTTCCCCATATAATATTTTACTCTGAGCTTCCCGTACATCGAAAGACGGCCTGCCCATATCTCCCTGTACCGCCTCATTTGCTGTTTTGCCGTGGGCACCCAGTGCTAATCGTCCGACGGCTCTCTGATTTATCGCTAATGTCGACTGTACCTCTGAATTTAGGTACAAAACCGCATTTCCGAAAGCAAGCCCGGGCACCATAATTCCTTTCGAAATACCTCACAAAACCCCATAAATGTTGTATCCCCACAATGCCCTATGCTTCATTATTCCGGCATTTCTTCGCCCTTTTGCCTCAAGTGATTCCTCATGCTTTTCAAGGTATGCCAATCCTTCTTTTACCCATACCCCGAGATATTTATATTCTGCTACTGCGGGTATTTCATGGTCTTGTATTTTAAGACCCTGATCAGTTGAGCCGTTGAAAATCATCAGACTCGACTTAGCCGCGCTAAAACTGAAGCCTAGAGCGTCTCCTTTGTCTCCGCAATACCTAACTAGTGTTCGCAGTTTTTCACGCCTCTTAGCTAGCAGCACAATATCGTTGCATACATCAAACCGGGGAGGTGCTGCTCTACCGCCTTTTCGCTTAGTCTATATGAGAGGTTAAAACCTAGGTTACTTTCTTTTATCCTCCGTTCTAGGTTTATAATATAAAGCATGAACAGCAGCAGTGATAGAGGACAACCTTGTCTTAATGCTTTGCATACCTTGACAGCTTCCGTACTTCTTATCCCTTTCCATGTAATTTCTACTTTATTATCCCGGAATATTTTCTGTAGGAACTTCATAAACGATCTCATAGCCTCATCTCATAACCGATACCTTCTTCTTTTACTATGTTCCACTGGAGTACTCCGTTTACGTTGTCGTACGCTCCGTTTATGTCCAGGAAGTTCAAATACAAAGGACTAATTTCCACTCTAGATATTTAGATGAATTGGGTAAGAACGAACAGGCTATCATCTAAGCGTTTACCATTTCTAAAGCCGTTCTGAAGTTTTCCGGGTATCTTGTTACTTTCTACCCATGTTTGCACCTTTAATTTCACCGCCTGTATGGCCAACCTGCACATAACAGATGTTATGGTAAGCGGCCTGTAGGAGTTTATGTGCATCCTTTCTGGAAGGTAGTGCTGGAAGATATATATAGTGGCCGCACAGCAACCATAGTTCTGCATAAAGAAAGTAGCAAAATTCCCATAAAGAAAGCTGTTAGGCAAGGAGACACAATCTCCCCAGTACTATTCACAGCTTGCTTAGAGGAGGTATTCAGAGACTTGGAATGGGAGCAGTTATCGATAAGGGTAGATGGAGAATACCTCAGTAATCTGCGATTTGCTGATGACATTGCCTTGCTAAGCAACTCGGGGGATAAACTGCAAATAATGATTGATGACCTTGACAGGAAAAGTAGAAATGTAGGCTTGAAAATCAATATGCAGAAGACTAAGGTAATGTTCAACAGCCTCGGGTAGGAACAGCAGTTTTCATTAGCCAGCGAAGTACTGGAAGTAGTAGGCGATTATGTCTACTTAGGACAGATAGTAACCGCAGATCCGACCATGAAAAAGAAATAACAAGAAGAATATCGACCATGAAAAGGAAATAACAAGAAGAATAAGATTGGGATGGAGCACATTTGGCAAGCACTCGCAGATTATGACTAGCAGCTTACCGGTATCGCTCAAGAGGAAAGTATAAAAGAGTTGCATCTTACCTGTACTCACCTATGGGGCTGAAACGTGGAGGCTAATCAAGAGATTTCTACTTAAGTTGAGGACAACCCAGAGGGCTATGGTATGAAAAATGGTAGGGGTAACATTAAGTGATAGGAAGCGTGCAGAGTAGGTCAGAGAAATAACTAAAGTTACCGACATTCTAGTGGAAATTAACCAAGAGAGTTCTACGTAAGTTGAGGACAACGCAGAGGGCTAAGGAACGAAAAATGGTTGGGGTAACATTCAGAGATAGGAAGCGTGCAGAGTGGGTCAGAGAAATAACTCAAGTTACCGACATTCTAGTGGAAATTAAGAAGAAATGGGCATGGGCAGGACATGTAGTGCGAAGAGAGGATAACCGATGGTCGCTTAGGGTAACAAACTGGATTCCAAGAGAAGGAAAGCGTAGCAGGGGGCGGCAGAAAGTTAGGTGGGTGAATGAGGTTAAGAAGTTCGCGGGGGTCAAGTGGATGCAGCTAGCACAGAACCGGGTTAAGTGGAGAAATATGGGAGAGGCCTTCGCCCTGCAGTGGGTATAGTCAGGCTGATGATGATGATGATTATTTCTCCTTTCTCTTTATAAATTAAATTCATTTTACTCTGCCGCCAGCTGTCCGCAATTTGCTTATTCGTTATGACTGTTTCCAAAGTTTTTAACGTTTCCTTACTCCTTACTTCTTGGACCAAGTTCATTAATCAGCTTGATCGGAATTCCATCTATTCCTGCAGATGCCTTTTTACGAATATCTTTTTCTGCCTTTTTCCAGTTTAGATTGGTTCGTTCTAAGCTGCTCTGTATTCTGCTATCTTGTGTTGCTTCCTGATTTGCGCAGATTACCCTATCGTCGCTCTTTAACGACTCTGCTATAACTGATGTAATGTAGTTCACTGCGTTGTCTCCCTTTAAACAACTTTCCCTCGTTATCTTGAATCTGGTCCTGCTTTCTTTGATTCTTCTTACCTAGCCAGGATATATGGTTCACGAATTTTCTTTATCCGCCTCTAGTGGCATCATGTATGTCATCCATCCAGCGATCCGTGGACTGTTAATTTACTTTGGACGAGGGCCTGTACATCAAGTTTCTTTCGTCCATATTATTCGCATTTTTGGTCTGTTCCCTCCTGACATACCTGTGTTTTCTTTGCCTCTCGGTGTACCCTTGAAGCGGTCCGTCGTTGTTCAATGGCTTCCTGATTTTCTTATTCCGCCAGTTCTGTGGCTTCCTTTTTCCATTCCAGCGGTTTGCTACTTTAACCTCCTTATTTTCCTCCTTATGAGTAGCTCTACCTGTTCATATTCCCAGTCTTCCATGAAGCTTTTCTCTATTGTTTCCTCTGTGTCCGCTGCTATCTGCGCTATTTGATCGTCGTTTAATTTTGCGTTTAATTTTTGTCCACGTTTCATTTCTCTTTTTATCAAGGGCACCATCTGCAGACTGATACGTTTACGATCACTTTCCAGACTACACTCCCCTTCTTCGTCTATTCTCAATTTTGTGACCTTGCTATAAATTCCTTGCGACATTAGACAGTAATCATTGGTCGTCTGCCTGTTGCGGAATGCCCACGTGATTTGTCCGTCACATTTTGTTTCTCTATGTAATATATCTAGGTCGTGTCGCTCACAGAAATCTAGCATTGACTTCCCGTTACAATCCGTGTATCCATCCAGATCGTCCATGTGGCCATTCATGACCCCAGCAGTATAATATCGGCCTCGTCTCCCAACTGGCTTTTATCCTCACTGAGACATTCAACAAGATCCTTGTTTTCTTGCCTGCATTGATGTCCTCTTCCTAAATAAACTACACCTAGCCTGTCATTATGCCGGCAATTGTTCCTGATGCCCAGATATGTTCTTAACAAGATTTTATTCTTTGTCAGTTAACGCCTGTCAGACTTCAGCACAACCTAGTGGGAGAAGCACGGAACGCCTGGCGTGGCAACGTGTCAAGCTACGCGAAGAGCCGACTTAGTAGCCCAGGTCTCGCGCTTGTATGACGTCTGTTGTCACGTGGTGAAAAATGTAACTACCGGACCACGCTACGCTGAAGGCTCGAAACCTGGCGTAGCATTTCTTTCGCAATAAAAATGGTACCATAGGATGGAGCACCAGAGATGCGGAATTTACAAAATAAGTGTGTTGGTTAATTAGGTGATGTTGTGGCTCTAGGAAGAAGCAAAAGAAAATGCACTGGCCAACTACTGGCTCTGTAGCTAATTGATTTAAAAAACTGATTGATTTATAGGAATAGAAAGGCGCGGTAACCGTCTGACTTGTGTTCTCTGCGGACACCTCAACCGCGCCGTAAGAGAAGGGAGGAAGGTGGGAGTGAAAGTGGACAGAGAGAAAGAGGAGCCGTAGTGGAGGGCTACGGAGTAATTTCGACCACCTGGGGATCGTTACCGTGCGCTGACATCAAACAGCACAGGGACGTCTCTTCGTTTCGCCTCCATCAAAACGCAGCCGGCAAGGTCGGGTTCGAACCCAGGTACTCCGGCACAGTAGTCGGGCATCTCACCACTGCGCCACCCCGGCGGGGCTCTGTAGCTGAGCCACCTCGCTGTCTCGTGCGGACAGAAGAGAGGTGGAGGTGAAGAGTTTCAGTTCCTGGCCCTACGAGGCCGATACAGCAGGTCAACGCCGCCGGTGACGGGGGCTAGCCAGCCACCGAATGATTATCTGTTGTAGGCCGTCATTGCACCCGACACCGCTTAGGTGGTGGACGACTCCTACTGCGGCGCGCGTCTTTCTCTCATCATTCTTTTATGCGAAGCATATGAACGTAGGTTTCGGGCCTTCGCGCGACGCCCGGCGGTGGCCACCATTGACCCTGAAGTGGGGTCACGCGACATGACGTCACGTGGTGACGTCACGCCGGCTGCAGATGGGGCCTCATATCGCGCTGTCGGTCGCCTCCCGGCGGTGGCCACCATTGACCTTGAAGTGAGATCACATGATGTGACGTCACGTGATGACGTCACACCGGCTGCAGATGGGGCCTCATATCGCGCCGTCGGACGTCGCCCGGCGGAGGCCTCCACGCTTCGGTTCGCGCCGTCGCGCGCGACGCGGCGGCGGCGCCACCATCGCTGCATCACGTGATATGTGACGTCACGCTAGGGATGAAGCGGCGCGCGCCCGCCGTCGCGTCACTCTCTGTGCCCGCAACCGCGCCAGCGTCTTTGCGCCGGGCGCGTATGCGGTCAAGATGCCTACGATGATTAATCTAAAACCACGTCTCCGTTACTTAGCCCCATCCACACTGAGGCAGCTGCTTAGCATGCTTCTCATCCACTGGGCTTAACCTTGATAAGCCTCCAAATTTTTTCTTTTCAACTTTCCCTCCTGTCCACACGAGGAAGCGGAGGTGGCTCAGCTACAGAGCCAGTAGCAGGCCCCTGTATTTTCTTTTCCTTCTTCCTACAGCCACAACGGAGCAGTGGAAGTGGCTCAGCTACAGAAAAAAAAAGTGATACAGAGATGGTAGCAGGCCCATGCATTTTCGTTCCTTCTTACTTCCGCAACAACAACAACAGAAGAGAAAATCGAGAAGGAAGAAAAAGAAGAGGGAGAGAAAGACGAGCATTGCAACAGCCGTCGTCCATGCACCGAAGCGGTGGCTGGTGCAACGATGACCTACAACAGATAAAAATTAGGTGGCAGGCTAGCCGCCGCCGCAGGCGGTGGTGACCTCCCTGTCCCAGCCCCATCAAGGCCAGGAGCAGCCACCCCCCCCCATGTCCTCGTCCCTCTTTTAATTACGTAATTAGGTAATCATTAGAGACAAATGTGTTGTTTGCCGGGAGGTAAAGGGCTTGTATCGAACGATCGCGGATTCTATCACACGCGTCATGACCGTAATGTAACATTCCAAGCCGGCAAATAGATGTTCGGCCATTTTAGGCGATGCTGAGACTTAGCCAGTTTTGTGTATATCTTTAAAATGAGCGTGTATATTTTAAGGCTAATCATTTTTACTGCGAAAACATTAGTATGCAAGGTTTCGAGCCTTCAGCACAGCGTGGTCCGGTAGTTAAGCTTTACACCACCTGACAGCTGATGTTATATCAGCGCGAGAGCTGGGCTACCAAGTCGGCTCTTGAGCGTAGCGTGGCTCGTAGCTACAGTGAGCTAGAATATTCCCTTAGTGGCGCTAACGAAGAGGCGCAGGCGTGCTCCTTGGCTTAGACACCACAAAATGGTGCCACTGCAACTTCTTCAAGCTGCGGCATTGCTGCCGCTTCAGACACTTGTGTGTGTTTCTCTGTGTCGTTGCCCCATTGTGGTATATTTATGCTTTTTTTTAGTAAATAATCTTGCATGCCGTTGCTTTAACTAGCGTCAGTGTAGATATCTAAGCATTTTGTTTTCGTATCTTGGCTTTCTGAGCAGTTCAGCAGTGGTGGAAAATTGCGTCGTTCTGTGTTGTCTGCTACCATGAAAGGGCGGTGCGAAATGCTTAATTTGTTGCTGGATGTTTTGTCTTCAGTGGCACAGAAGAGCACGCATTTCACATGGAGAATTTCAAGTCCCGTGTCTCTCTGTATACATGTTGCGAAGAGCATGCTGGCGTCACTGTTGCAATGAAGCTTTGAAGGAAGTGTCAATCATTGAAGCACATTAACTGTGAAGGGCTCACCCTCGGTGGGGCATGCAGCTTGATTCGTTTAAAGCGTTCAGCTCAGAAACAGAATTATCGCTTCGAGTTCGACAGACCTCATCTGTTTCGATATGTGTGCCTTGTCAAGACTTTTTGCTGGTCGCCGACAAGCTTGCTTTTGCTGGCCTTTTCCTTTCCGGTCTCAGTTTAACGCTTCGCACAGAAAGGCAAGACGGGCAGACAGGCAGGAGTGTAGGCACCGCACCAGGTGCCAGAGACGGTTTTCCACGAGGAAGGCGCACTATGCATTCGGGCTCAAAGTGGCACTCGCAGACCGCTGAAGATTCTGTCAGTGGTTTGTCCTCCCTATGAAGCTTGCTTTTGCTGGCCTTTTTCTTTCCGGTGCACAGCCCAGCGCACAGCAATGAGAGTCCGTTTTCCTGGTTGGTTTGTGGGGTTTAACGTCCCAAAGCAACTCAGGCTATGAGAGACGCTGTAGTGGAGGACTCCGGAAATTTCGACTACCTGGGGTTCTTTAACGTGCACTGACAACGCACAGCACACCAGCGCCTTGCTTTTCGCCTCCAACGAAAAGCTGCCGCCGAGGCCGGGATTCAATCCCGCGTCCTTGGGAACAGTAGTCGAGCGCCGTAACCACTGCGTCACCCCGGCGGGGAGTCCGTTTTCCTCTTCCACATCGTGCCACTACGTATGGACTACATAGCACTACTATCAGCCGACAGCACACAAGAGACGATTTATTAATGTGAAAGCATTACTTCGCTATGATCACAGATTTCTGCCCGCAGACTGCGTTCGCAGGCCGCGTACGCAAGCCGAGCTCGCAAGCAGGCCGCGTACGCAGACTGCGTCAGCAAGCAGGCCGCGTCTAGCAACACCGAAACGCAGAGTGACCGTCCGGGGGACGTGGTCTAAGGGTAGTCCAAGAGCCGTTCCGACTGCCCTCTGCCGCACGGAGACAGCGGTGCGGGGCTAATAAAAGGCGCAGCAGCGCCCCTTGCGGGAGGCGAGTCGTTTTGCTTCAGCCGTTCCGCTGGCGCGCGCCTACATTCGCGCCACTAGATTAGTATTCTAGTTCACTGTACTCGTAGCCATGCCGGGCGTTTCACGCTTCTCCCACTAGGTGCGCTGTAGTCTAACAGGTGGTGTGACGTCTTAAGCAAGGCGAAGATGGGCCCGGCGTGGCTCGTAGCCACGCCGGGCCTTTCGCGCTTCTCCCACAAGGTGCGCTGTGGCCTAACAGGTGGTAGGTTGCCTCGATGCGCGCGTCCCCCTCCGCCGCTCCGGTGGGTGGAGACATTCTTTAAAAGGGATGGGGCTGGTACAGGTGGGTCACCACCGCTTGCGGCGGGGGCTAGCCTGGCACCAAATTTTTATCTGTTCTCGGCTGTCATCACCGCTGGTGGTGGACGACGGCTGTTGTTGCGGCGCGCGTCTTTCTTTCCCTTTTCCTTTCCTTTCTTATCTATATTCTCTTCTATCTGCACGAGGCAGTGGAGGTGGCTCAGCTACAGAGCCAGTAGCAGGCCCGTGCATTTTCTTTTCTTCCTTCCTACAGCCACAACCACAACAACAACAACCACCACTTTCAATGTGTTGTAGGCCGTCATTGCACACACCACTGCTTCAGTGGTGGACGATGGCTGTTGTTGCGGCGTGCGTCTTTCTCTTCCTATTCTTTTTTTTTTCTTCTCTATTTTCTCTTCTGTCCGCACGAGGCAGCGGAAGTGGCCCAGCTGCAGAGCCAGTAGTAGGCCCGTGCATTTTCTCTTTCTTCTTCCTACAGCCACAACAACAACATCGGTGCCGCCTCTACGCCTCCATATTTGATCCCACGTAAGTGTATCCGGTTTTTTCGGCGGCTGTCGCGGCGTTCCTTGTCGCGCGTTCAAGCTTAGGATTGCAGATGGCTGGAACGCTAGACAAGATGAGACTCCTGGAGGGGAGGCGCAGTATCTCACACTTTCTCCGAGAAGTGTGCGCTTGGATGGTACGCCATCGCTCCTGTCGCGTGGCGTTCTTTGGCGCGCACTCAAGATTGAGTTTGCAGATAACAGGAACGCTCCTGAAGCGCTGTGAGAAGGGTGGGCCAAAATTTGGCGGAGTTGTCTCCACCCTTCCAGGGGGCGAGGGCACGCGCATCGAGGCACCCTAAACGGTGTTGTCTTCCATTGGAGACACTTCACCTCTCTTGATTTCGCAATCTCCTAGGCTTAACCACAGCTAGGCCACTTTGAATTTTTTTGCTTTTCCGTGAGACCACCTCTACTGTGTCGCGTAAAACGTCCCTACACGATGAGAGATTATTTTTCTATGTTGAACTGTAAGCTGAAAATTATCTAAAAACTTCCTGTACTTAACAACAAGGCCTGTCGGTCGCATCGCTTTCGATCACGATTCTTGAAAACCATTCAGCATTGCCGTCATTTTCCACCTTAAACGACTTAATCGGTTTGAATCTACTTGATAAGATCAGAAATGAATGGCGTCCGAAATATTTGTTTATCAGGCTCGTGTCTCTAGGTTTGCTCACACGATGTACTTTTTATGAAACTCTGATCATTTCGTGCAGTTAAATGAACGAGAAGTAAAATCACGCAAGTTCTCTAGATTGGTAGCGCATTCTAATGATCACCATCGTTTTTTTTAGCCCCAAAATTCTCTTCTTATACGGCTGTATAAAATGCAGGTGGCCATGTTCTATCGTGTGCAGCCACCCTCGTGGGTGGAAATCCTAAGTGTTAGCCTACAGACAACAAACAGGTTGGGAGACCGCTGGTTCCGACTAATCGTAACCACGCAGGCTTACAGCCGCGTGTGCACGCTTCTGTCAGTGAGCACTTTCGGTTTTGTCTGCATTGTGCTAGTAACTGGTCTAGCAAGAACTACGTCACGGCTAGGCTGTTTGAATCTAGAGAAATTGAAATGCATAAACTCAAGGTAGCACAGTAGGTATAAAATAATACAACACTGTTTCCACTAACAGTGCGATCGTTACAATTCGAAACGCTCTTCACTATGCGCTATTAACCAACAATCCTAGCTCTACGCAGATTTGATTAGTATGAAACATAGTGAGAAATTAATAATATCAGGAATTGTAACGGAGATCAGCAGACGTTTAGGACACCGGCCTGGCCTTGAAGGCCAACAGCACCGAAATCGGAAGCTTCTATTATTGCACCCCATTCATCAAGAATTTCACCTCAATGAAGCCGTGTGCTTCCAGGCACGCAAAGCTTGTACCTCTATCATATATATCATACCATACACGGTGGCATTGTGAACAAAAACCCACACCCGGCATCGAGGCATATAGCAACGTTGGGGCTCATATATGACAGGGTCATTTTGCCCTGTTCTCTACAGGTAGAGTTGCGGAACATGGTCAATCTGCTGAAAACTGTTGGTAGCTCATGACTACCAGAATGTGCCTCCTTCGCTGTGATAAATGTAGTGTGAATGAGTAAATGGCTATTTTGCCGCCTATGGCTTTCTATTCAAAAATACTTCTATGCATAAACGCAAACTGCTGTACCTTATATGCCTTGTCAAGCAGTGGGGACGGCTCCATCATTGTGTATGCATGGTGCTCGATTTCCATGAATTGCTGAGCATACTGGTCCCACCGCGCTCTATTCCCGTCTTTCAGGACTCCACAAGCCCATAAGAAGCCGGCGACCTCCTGAGGCCAAGTGCTGCGGAGAAATCGAATTGTCATTGGCTAGAAATCAGATATCACAACCCACGATTTTGACTCCGTAAAATTGGCCAGACCCGCACATTTAGAGTGGACACCAAGAAGCCCAGATGTCAAGCGTTAGCAAGTTTTTTTTGTTTTTTATCTGGATGGCATCCACGAGTTCTTTTATTAACAGATGTTCTTGCAGTGACCACACACTGGGCTAAATGTCTTATACAACCAACACAGAGCTTCTATGGACGATAAAGACAGAAAATTTGACACCACTGGGTTCAAAATGCTGTGGTACAGCCTGCGCTCTCAGAATGGCAGCGCCAGTTGCTGTGCATACGGCTAGCTCGCTGCCACTAATTTGTACTCCTTAGATTAACCACGCTAGCAAAATCAGTCCGTCCGTCTGAAGCCTCGCTTTCACTTCTTCGTGAGAGGGATGTGAGAGAGGCAAGACAATGGGTGCATATTCGTTGAGCGGCTGGTAGAGATTTCAGTACATGTAACACTGTGAATGCTGCATTTCATTGGAAGCAAGTAGCGGAGTGGCACGCCTCACTGCATCATAAAAAATAACAAAACCTTAGGAAGCACTGTAGAGACGTACACAGGAGAAATTCGAAAGCATGTGCGTTAACCGTGTAAGTGGGCTCTGCGTAGGGGATAGTGAACTTTATGTGTGCAATAGAACGGTGGGTGTGTTCGATGCAACCCTCTGTCTCCACAGAGAAAGCCCACTAAGCAGTTTTGAGTGCCATCACACAGCCCTTTTAAGCGTCATGAAGCAGCAGATTTGAGTGCCTTGACTCAGATATTTTCATAATCATGTCTATACACTAGTAATAGTGATGACTGTCTGACCTACAAAAGTCCTAAACTGCATAGTCATGTACCGTCGTTGCCAAAAGTAACCGAGCAGCCCAGCCGGCCGGCGGTGCAAGCGCTGGGCCAAGCAGCGGCGCTACCATCGCCGTCGCTGGCTGCGGCTATCCGGTTGCGAGTGAAGCTGACTGACCTAAGCATGCCCTCTAGCTCTAATTCTTGGGATGATAAAAAGCAAACGAGTACCATGTGCGGGACCTGATTTGGCGCCTTTGGAACGCTGCGCTGCTGAAGAAGGGCGCTCCGCATCGTATCACTCGCTGAACCCTTCTTTTTGGTTGGCGCTTTGACGCTGCGCTCTTCGTTATAATGCCCTCGCGTTTAATGTCGCTGCAGTGTTCCCGCAGTTGCAACGAATGGACAAATACATGCTTTTCTACTCGTTTGGATTGTCGGGAAAGTAAGGCGAGGAATTGATTTCGAAAACTCGATGCGCTTTTCCTGCGGTTCCTTGTAGTTTGTTTTGGCCATTACCGGATTTGATTTGATGGTCAGTTAATCTGAAGAAGAGAAAAAAAAAAGATTTCCAACTGTTTCGAGAGCCCCTCTTGCTGCGTATCTTAATTCCCGATATTTGCTAACGTACATTAAGTGCGTAGTGCTTTCGGCGTTTTCAGATTTTCAGATTTCAGAGCATGCGGTCAATCTCTTCGTTTAAATAACGAACTGCATGAAAAATGTAATTCTCACACCTTAAAGATACGTCGCCTGAGTGCGGCCGTTTCTTTCTTCTTTCATTTTATGAGGAAACAACACGCGACCAACCTAATTGCAATATGTTCTGGAAATGGAGAAATCCGAACATGCGACATTTTGACTGCGAACTATATTACATTACTCGCTATTACCTAACGACTTGATTGGTAGATTTGTGGCCGCTGGCAGAGTGGTGAATCGGGACCTTGATGAATAAGTTGCTGCAATAGAATCTTCAAGTGCAACGCAAAATAAAGCTAGCAAACCTGACACTCCCGTCTTTGCTGAACTCCATGGCCACAAAAAGCTGAAGCGTCAGAGGGAATTTCAATGCAAGTGGACTAAAAGCGCCTTTGCAGGCATCCTTCGCAATACCAATGCTTTCTTGGAATATCATACGCTAGGGAACATTTAAATCACTCATTCGCGCGGGAAAAACCAAACCGGAGTTTCTATCGTGTCCTGTCTCACTGTGCTAACATTCCAAACACGACAAAAACAACCACTTTCCAAATCGCTTCACCTACGGCAGCTGTATACTGGGATGCAACATGCAAGGCGTTCTGACGAAGTGCGGAGCTTCACGAGGTCAGCACAAAATCAGTGTTGAGCGTGTTTTGCTGTGCACCACGCCCTCTGTGACTAGCGCAGCGTTCTAAATGCACGAAATCGGACGCCGTACAAGTTACCCGCTCACACTTTATCTTCCCAAGAAAGATAGCGAGGGAGCAGCCTTACGGCAGCGAACTTAAACTCGCAGCCGAGGAGCAGCGTCCACCGACACCCACGCCGCCGCTCGCCCTACACTTGCTCCGCCGGCCGGCTGGGCTGCTCGGTTACTTTCGGCAAAGACGGTACATTAGATATACAGTTTGACTTGATAATTAACTGTAACTCATCAATAAACAATAATGACTCAGGTGACATGATTGGCATGACACGACATTTGTATACAACTTGTAATTACATACACATTCATAAGAACCAGTCTCATCTCACTGTGATGCCGCATCACACCTTAAATTTGGTTCCATGATTTGCTTCCACTCTTTTATTCGACTGTTTACGTATACCTTTTCTCGAGCATAGCCTAGTAAGGCTCTCACCTTAATAAAACTGACACATGCTGGGCGCCATTGCTCACACTGAATATCTGCACTTTTTAAAATGTGTTGTGGTCGACTGCAACTAATTGGCTTGAAAATTATTCGGCCACATAGGGATGACTCAGGCCGGCAGGGTAGAACTTCTGAAAGTGCTTTACAGCCTCTCATGCATACTCTAATGGGTACTCTTTATAGGCTTATTCCCTTCTAGATTTTAACGCTTCTAGGCGCCACTTTGACTGTGATAATGTTTCACCGCGTGTAATAGCTTACTTGGACCTGCAGCGAACAGTACACAGGGAAGTTTGTGTTATGGCTTTATAAACGTGCCGCCCGTGTGCTCGAAATCTAATGCTGCCACCATGCATTCGACAGTCTATATACGTAGCGGCTGCCATTCCTGTGAGTGCTGCAGAGAAATGTACAGCCACCAATTGTTTTTGAATTAGCTTTGGCAGTCGAGTTGAAACTGCACACACAAATCCGTGACGCGTACAGTTTTACATTGCGCGTACCACCTAGACCATGTGCACAGATCAGATGATTATATAGGTAAGACAAGGTCCGACGATTTTAATTAATGTTTAGATGATCCACCCCCACAGTAGGTGCTATTGTACACTTACACTTGTGCGTACTGCGCTGAAGCTTGGCTCAGAAGGTATTCGATATTCAGGGCATTGGGCACCCCCTGAAATCAACCAAAAAAACAGCAGACCTTGTGGCTGACAGGCGCTTGTGGTTTCTTAATATGAAATATGCGTGCATCAAGACCAGCGATACAAAAACAAAATACAAAGTTAAGATACCAATCACAGAGACAACTGTTACCACGTCAGTCTCGAGAGAGACCGCGCTTCTTCGTACGGCCTTCGCAATGGCGTCTTTTGTGACTTCCCTCCCCCCCCCCCTTGGTGGGATCGCAAACACCTCACCGCTCCGCTTCTCTACCGCTGTTCGCGCTCAAGGAGAGCGGCGTTCACTCCCCGCCCGCCCGCATCAATTGCAGCCTGCCAGTCTTCCCAGGTCAATCCTTATTGTTCAGACTAAGCAAACGTAAACAATTTGATATTTCCGCTCTATGGGGTACAAATTACAGATAAAGTTCCTGGTGTGAGCTCTCGTCTTAGTGTGACTACTTGGTCACATGACCCTCCGATTATTTTTGCTTCAACGGATTCTGCGCCTACATTTTGAGCAAACATGTTTACGTCACGCGGTGGGCATATTAAAAACTATTAAGTGGTGTGCAGAATTATACTCGATCTGAACCCTTTGCACGAAGAGAATTAGGAAAATGATAAGTTTGAATATTATCCCAAAATCTCCATTTTCGTTTAGCTGAAAATGGTATTAATAATTATACAAGCAGTAAAAACAAGGCCTGGGGCCGATTGTCGCACTGATCATCAGCTTCTTGTTGCCAAAATTAAGCTTCGATTGAGGAAAACGTAGAAAACTAAGAGGCTTTTCAGGTATGATCTGGATCAAATTCCATTAGAATATGCTGTGGAAGTGAGGAATCGATTTCAAGAATTAGATCAAGAAAACAGAGAGCCCGATGAGATGTGGACTGATGTTCGTGATATAATACAAGAAGTTGCTACTAAGGTAGTTTCCAAAGCAAAAGAAATGAAAGAAAGCGAACTGGTTATCTGAAGAGGCTTTGCAAATAGCTGAGGAAAGGAGGACGGCAAAAGTTATGGGGGAAAGAGAAAGATACAAGGTTCTCAATGCGGATTTTCAGAAAATAGCAAGGAGAGATAAGAATGCCTTCCTGAACATACATTGCCAAGCAATTGAGGACAACAGACAATTAAGGAACACAAGAGCTCTGTATAAGACAATCAAAGATATCAAAGGAAGCTTCTGTGCTAAGCTGGGCGTGATAAAGGGCAAACGAGGCAAGGACCTCACTGAAGCCTCAGAGATAAAGAAGAGGTGGCAGGAATACACAGAACTGTACAAGAAGGACCCGAATGTGCAAACCCAACATAAGACGGTTGTCATTACTGATCTCGAGCCGGGCATCCTGAAGAGTGAAGTTGAATGGGCCTTAGCCAGCCTTGCTAAGAACAAAGCTAGCGGAATTGATGGCATTCCAGCTGAGTTGCTTCAAAACCTCAACCATGACGCTGTTAACATTCTGCATACATTATGTCAGAAGATTTGGACAACCCTGCAGTGGCCACAGGATTGGAGGAGGTCAGTTTACATCCCCATCCCAAAGAAAGGCAGTGCCAAAGATTGTTCCAACTACCGCACGATCGCGCTTATTTCGCATGCTAGCAAGGTGATGTTGAAAATCCTCCAAGGTAGGCTGCAGCAGTATGTGGATCGGGAGCTTCCGGACGTGCAAGCTGGGTTTCGCAAGGGCAGAGGAACTAGAGACCAAATTGCCAACCTTCGCTGGATCATGGAAAAAGCAAGAGAGTTCCAGAAACCCATCTACTTCTGCTTTATTGATTATGCGAAAGCGTTTGACTGCGTAGACCACAGCAGATTGTGGCAAGCTCTCCAAGAGATGGGAGTTCCAATTCACCTCATCTGTCTCCTCAGTAACCTGTATGAAGGACAAGAGGCCACTGTCAGAACTGGGCATGGTCTTACTGATTGGTTTCCAATTAAGAAAGGAGTGAGGCAAGGCTGCATACTGTCGCCCTGCCTATTTAACCTATATGCAGAGTGCATCATGAGGAAGGCCGGTCTTGACGAGTCTTCAGCTGGAGTAAAGATTGCTGGAAAACGTATCAACAACCTTAGATATGTGGATGATACCACTTTAATGGAAGAAAGTGAAGTGGAACTCAAGAGACTTCTGATGTGCGTACAAGAATAGAGTGAGAAGTTTGGGCTTAAACTGAACATTAAAAAGACAAAGATCATGGCGTCTTGCCCTATCAACTCCTGGAGCATCAATGGACAAGTAGTGGAAGCTGTGACAGATTGTCTCTTCTTGGGCTCCAAGATTACCTCGGAAGGAGACTGCAGCCACGAAATTAGGAGACGCCTGCTTCTGGGAAAGAGAGCAATAGTTAGCCTTGACCGTCTAGTAAAGAGCAGATACATTAGTCTGCCAACCTAGATCCGTATAACTCGTGCTTTGATCTTTCCAGTTGTGATGTATGGAAGCGAGAGTTGGACTGTGAAAAAGGCTGACCGCCGAAGAATTGACGCGTTTGAATTGTGGTGCTGGCGAAGACTCTTGAGAGTTCCTTGGACTGCCAGAAGATCAAATCAGTCGATATTGTCGACCATAAATCCTGACTACTCATTGGAGGGTCAAATTCTAAAGATAAAGCTCAGCTACTTTGGTCATCTGATGAGAAGAGAGGAGTCGCTGGAGAAAGATTTGATGTTGGGAAAGGTTGAGGGTCGCCGGAGAAGGAGTAGGCAGCGAACGCGATGGTTAGATGGCATCCTCGAGACACTGCAGATGAAGTTATGTGATGTTAGGAAGATAGTGAGACACCGGAAAGCGTGGCGTGACATGGTCCATAGGGTCACGAAGAGTTGGACACGACTGAACGAATGAACTGAACTGGTATTAATAATAACTCCCGATGCTCCTCAAATTAAGAGTATAAGAGAAGCGAAATTTACTCAGTTTAAATTGCGGCTTTCCAATGCAGTTCATTTAACTTTTCGTGTTGAGTGTGCATGCCGTTCTGAACATATCAGTCGGCTGAGAGTATGTGTAGCCATACGAATAACGTACACCTATGGGGATATGATCAGTCTAATATATTGAGTAGCTACAACCTTTGTCAATACAACGCGCGCGAATAACTGTAGAAGTAAGGAAAGCGGGTAAGCAAGAAAAAAAAAATCCTTCAAAGGTGAACTTTTTCTCAAGGAAATATGACGCAACACCGCAGTACGATTTGTAGCAGCAGGGGCGACATCGGAACCAACGTTAACAATTAATTCCCTATAATTTGAATTTGGAATACTCTGGCGACATACAGATGAGGCAACCAAGTTGTTTCATTCATTTCAGTGCTGTGCGCACTAAGAAATCAGCAGATGAAAATGCCAACCTAGTGAAAAATTAGGTAACGCAACTCGATGAGAAATGCTGCTATTGCATCTGCACCGATTGAGAAGGCTGTAGGAAAGCGCTGGCACTTTCCCCCGAGACCGTGTGCGCTGTTGCACACAGATAATATTACTGTTACAAGCAGCATGTTAACCCGAGGGCAGTAATCACGGAGGAAAAAGGCCATCCTAGTCATTTCAACTCCTCAGTATGGCAACAAGCACCGGGAGGCTGCTCCTGCCACTTGCGAGCAGCTTGTGATTACTTGGAACACTCCGACACCTTTCCTTTTCCTATTCCTCATAGTGGCACGTCCGTATTATCTTGATTGCTAGTTTCTAAATACATATCTGCTTCCGATGTATGGCATTCTTCAGTTCCAGTGATCATCTGGTCTTGTTCGCACAGAATGATCGGACAGTTCCAGCGTTGAGTAAAAGTGCAAAACGCTTGACAATCATTTACCAAAATATCATAATATGTTTAGTTCATTCCTGAATGTTTATTAACCATAACACTTCGCACTGGATTCTTCAGGTTGGTATAGAAACTCGAGAGCAATATTTTCCTTCTCTTTTCACCAGAGGACGGTTACAAATTTAGACATAATTTTTAAAGAAAGAACGTGTACAGTACGAGATCATACAGCGCTCCTTCTGTGTTTGTGTTATGGCTCATTTCAACGTTTTAGATATATTTTAAACTTAATGGATGTATTCGACAATAATCAGTAAGATAACATCACAAACACCACTGACTTAAATACCATACGCACCACAGGCACTTCAACATACTGAAATGAATTCACATTTTTCAAGCGGGTTGACTTGGTATCCGCTCTTAGGATTGGGCTCCTGGCCGCGGTTCGTTCGCCTCCTGAAGGGACCAACGACTGTAGTCGAGAGGGTGCAGGCGAGCGGCGGACGCCCTTTTAAAAGCCCAGTGCTGCTCCGCAGTGCACTGCCGCATTGTGGAGAAGCATTGGCATCGGGCGTTTCCGGCACGCTAGCCAGACAACACGGTGCCATGGAGGCGCGCTCTCCTTTCTCCACTCGCGCCAGGAAATATCCGCTACTAGAGACCAGTGCGTTCGCTATTGCGCCTCTTTGGCCGGCGTCTTCAGCATTTTAGCATGGCGGTTGTAATGAACCATTTGTAACAAAATGCGCACTCCTTGCAGTATGGCCGACATCTGCTCTGGTCAAGACGCTAATGAGATTAGCGTAGACGTGAGAAATCTTCTTAACGCATCAATCCTGCACAACCGAACCGCTGTACACGTAATCGAGAGCGAACGCTACCTCACTTTTCATGCGTAATCTTTGAGAAAACAACAATGACTGTATACTCGTGTAATTTCTTCGGCCGCCTTAGTAGTGCAATGTAGTAATACCAATGCAGTAAAAAGAGCTATCAAGATAGAGGTAACATTATTACGGTTCCATGGTTTTCCTTTTTCTTGTTTTTAATTTTTTTGCCTCAGCTATTTTCTCCGGTGTTATGCATTTCATGCCAAGCCATGTGGAAAGTAAATAACCACCTGTAGTCGCAACTGCATACATTGAGTATTTAGTACACCAAAATTTAAATATTTCATCTTTTTCTCGTTTAATTAGTTCATGACAAGAATTTAGTGTGGCTTTGCTGCAACGTGGATGGTTTATTTCTCTTGGGATTTTATTTCGTCAAATAAACGAATCTTAAATACGGAAATACCAAACCTCAGAAGGCCGCTCTACGCTGCCGGATATTGGCAGTCTTGAGCAAAGATTCAAGAAATACTCAAGAAATACATTACATCTTAGTTGGTACCTCTAAACGCCAAAGACAGCACTATTCAATGAATTGGTTTATCTTTTCTATCTAACAGCATTGACTAGCTGAATTTTTTTCTCACATTCCAGCATCAATCCTTCGAGGCCGTCAGCGTGGCGACCGGCGGTGAACTCACCATTTCCATCTCGTGGCCAACCAGAGCCCAGGACTTGTTGTCAAGCTCTACCCCGTTGCAAGCCATGACCACCGGGTTCACGAACAGGCTCACATTGTCGTCGAGGCGGAGATCTGTTTCGGCTGTATACCATTGAGGCTGTCAGATATCTCTCTTAAATACTGGTGTGGAGATGAATATTGATCTGTGACCAAACGCCTCCCATATGTTGCATTGCAAATTTACTAGTACCTTATAATAATGCCAGAAAAGTTCAATTGGGGTTGCCCATGGCTCCAGAAAACATTTCTAGTTTTTCATAACGCGCGAAAATAGTATAAGCCGCACACATGATGGCAGAGTCTGTCCGTGCTAAATTGCATCAGCCGAAAAGGACGCGTCACCCGTTTCAAATAAGCTAGAACTATGTTCAAGCTTCACCCATCTCAAGGTAAGCTTCAAGGAACTAATATATTTTTAGTTGCATTGAATTAAAAAAACAGAATAGAGTTTCAGATTTACCAGTGTACTTTTAACACCACGACATAAGGTCGTGCCACCAGCCACTTAGTATTTCAATTAACACTAACGCACTTATCCTAGCCTCATAAATTTTCATATTAACAGAAATTTGTTTTTGAGTTTCAAGTTTAAAACCCATATTTTACTGCCGATAATATTCAAGTGAAAATATCAGCTCTTTATTCAAAACTAAAAGTGAAGTATTTACCCGTGGCAAGTACGAACAAAACCAATAACACTGATCACACCGACCTCCCTAGCAATATTCATAATATTGCGCCAATATAATACTTCTAATTAGAGTCACGTATGCAACTAATCATATTACGGAGTTTCCGGGCTTGCAAAAGAGAGAAAACAATCGTAGTAGATTCCTTATTACTTCCTCTTGTTGAGTTATGCAATAGATCGCTTTACGCGGTTTCACTGCACAAAATGCTCAGCCAGTGATACTCAATATCCTCCCATCTCAACCCTGATCACACCCTTTGTTTTTGCACCCTTGTCTAAAAACAGCGTAGCCAGTGAAAGAGGTGAGATAGCCACAGCCATCGAAGAATGCACTTGAGCAAGCCTGGATTAGAGTGTTTTCGAGGCAGCTTTTGATACTTCCCGCTTAATTATCATGATACCCTGTCACGGGTAAATAACAAATGTGCAGTCTGAACGCTAACCTCAGCCCAGATAACACTATTAACAGGCCCGATATTGAAAATGTGCTGGCAAACCACGGCCCCAGGGCGGCGCAGAGTTGCCAGTATGTTTCTGATTTTGGCCACGCCAATTTAAAACCTGGTTACAGCGGGCCAGGTATGCAATTGCTTGCTGACAGTCGCACTACGTTTGGAAACCACTGGTGAACATTGCCCTGCTATATTGTGGCTTGCCGATATTTCGCATCTGCTGATGCGAGCTCGGTAACATGGTCTTATCAAATTGATCGGTCTTCCAACATTTCATACATGTTCGTGTGCGTTGACAGATATCGGCCGCTCGTTTAGATTGTAATGCGAACATCTGATAAACGTTTATGTACGTTCGCAACGATTGTTCGTTCATTTAAATATAACTGCCAATATCTAATATGGGTCTGTGAATGTTGGCAAGTATTTTTCGCTCAATAAGATTGAGGTGCTGACATGAGGTATATATATATATATATATATATATATATATATATATATATATATATATATATATATATATATATATGAACGAAAGAAGAAAACAGTCGGCGAGGCCAAGGAAAGCGTTGGGGATGTTACTTTGTGTTTTTTTTTTAATGTTTACTTGTTTTTTCTGCTACTTTGTGTTTAATTATCTTTCCACTAAACAAGATTACATTATTAATTTCTGTGATTATCCAAGTAAACATTAAAAAAAAAAAACACAAAGTAACATCCCCAACGCTTTCCTTGGCCTCGCCGACTGTTGACTTCTTTCCTTCATGTATTATAACGAGCACCCTCATTTCCCCTTAATTGATCTGCTTGTAGCTTACGGGGGTCTCGGATCTGGCAGTCTTGAAGCCATAAGTAGCGTAAGCGGGTTCTAGCACAGCTTTCGCCCTCGCTCTTGATCACATTCTACGTGACGCTGGCGGTAACAAAGGACGTCCTACGTCCGCCGCTATGGTTGAGGGTGGCGCTGGTGAACACTCTCAAGGTTCGTATACAGACAACATAAATACCCAAGCAAGTAGCAGGGGGGACAGCGGCCGATATAGCTCAGTTGGAAAGAGCACCGGACGCGATATTCGGAGGTCGTGGGTTCGGATCCCACCATCGGCACGTTGTTTTTTCTGCTACTTTGTGTTTAATTATCTTTCCACTAAACAAGATTACATTATTAATTTCTGTGAATATCCAAGTAAACATTAAAAAAAAAACACAAAGTAACATCCCCAACGCTTTCCTTGGCCTCGCCGACTGTTGGCTTCTTTCCTTCATGTATTATAACGAGCACCCTCATTTCCCCTTAATTGATCTGCTTGTAGCTTACGGGGGTCTCGGTTCTGGCAGTCTTGAAGCCATAGGTAGCGTAAGCGGGTTCTAGCACAGCTTTCGCCCTCGCTCTTGATCACATTCTACATGACGCTGGCGGTAACAAAGGACGTCCTACGTCCGCCGCTATGGTTGAGGGTGGCGCTGGTGAACACTCTCAAGGTTCGTATACAGACAACATTAATACCCAAGCAAGTAGCAGGGGGGACAGCGGCCGATGTAGCTCAGTTGGAAAGAGCACCGGACGCGATATTCGGAGGTCGTGGGTTCGGATCCCACCATCGGCACGTTGTTTTTTCTGCTACTTTGTGTTTAATTATCTTTCCAATAAACAAGATTACATTATTAATTTCTGTGATTATCCAAGTAAACATTAAAAAAAAACACAAAGTAACATCCCCAACGCTTTCCTTGGCCTCGCCGACTGTTGGCTTCTTTCCTTCATGTATTATAACGAGCACCCTCATTTCCCCTTAATTGATCTGCTTGTAGCTTACGGGGGTCTCGGTTCTGGCAGTCTTGAAGCCATAGGTAGCGTAAGCGGGTTCTAGCACAGCTTTCGCCCTCGCTCTTGATCACATTCTACGTGACGCTGGCGGTAACAAAGGACGTCCTACGTCCGCCGCTATGGTTGAGGGTGGCGCTGGTGAACACTCTCAAGGTTCGTATACAGACAACATAAATACCCAAGCAAGTAGCAGGGGGGACAGCGGCCGATGTAGCTCAGTTGGAAAGAGCACCGGACGCGATATTCGGAGGTCGTGGGTTCGGATCCCACCATCGGCACGTTGTTTTTTCTGCTACTTTGTGTTTAATTATCTTTCCACTAAACAAGATTATATTATTAATTTCTGTGATTATCCAAGTAAACATTAAAAAAAAACACAAAGTAACATCCCCAACGCTTTCCTTGGCCTCGCCGACTGTTGGCTTCTTTCCTTCATGTATTATAACGAGCACCCTCATTTCCCCTTAATTGATCTGCTTGTAGCTTACGGGGGTCTCGGTTCTGGCAGTCTTAAAGCCATAGGTAGCGTAAGCGGGTTCTAGCACAGCTTTCGCCCTCGCTCTTGATCACATTCTACGTGACGCTGGCGGTAACAAAGGACGTCCTACGTCCGCCGCTATGGTTGAGGGTGGCGCTGGTGAACACTCTCAAGGTTCGTATACAGACAACATAAATACCCAAGCAAGTAGCAGGGTGGACAGCGGCCGATGTAGCTCAGTTGGAAAGAGCACCGGACGCGATATTCGGAGGTCGTGGGTTCGGATCCCACCATCGGCACGTTGTTTTTTCTGCTACTTTGTGTTTAATTATCTTTCCACTAAACAAGATTACATTATTAATTTCTGTGATTATCCAAGTAAACATTAAAAAAAACAAAAAAACACAAAGTAACATCCCCAACGCTTTCCTTGGCCTCGCCGACTGTTGGCTTCTTTCCTTCATGTATTACAACGAGCACCCTCATTTCCCCTTAATTGATCTGCTTGTAGCTTACGGGGGACTCGGTTCTGGCAGTCTTGAAGCCATAGGTAGCGTAAGCGGGTTCTAGCACAGCTTTCGCCCTCGCTCTTGATCACATTCTACGTGACGCTGGCGGTAACAAAGGACGTCCTACGTCCGCCGCTATGGTTGAGGGTGGCGCTGGTGAACACTCTCAAGGTTCGTATACAGACAACATAAATACCCAAGCAAGGAGCAGGGGGGACAGCGGCCGATGTAGCTCAGTTGGAAAGAGCACCGGACGCGATATTCGGAGGTCGTGGGTTCGGATCCCACCATCGGCACGTTGTTTTTTCTGCTACTTTGTGTTTAATTATCTTTCCACTAAACAAGATTACATTATTAATTTCTGTTATTATCCAAGTAAACAATAAAAAAAAAACACAAAGTAACATCCCCAACGCTTTCCTTGGCCTCGCCGACTGTTGGCTTCTTTCCTTCATGTATTATAACGAGCCCCCTCATTTCCCCTTAATTGATCTGCTTGTAGCTTACGGGGGTCTCGGTTCTCGCAGTCTTGAAGCCATAGGTAGCGTAAGCGGGTTCTAGCACAGCTTTCGCCCTCGCTCTTGATCACATTCTACGTGACGCTGGCGGTAACAAAGGACGTCCTACGTCCGCCGCTGTGGTTGAGGGTGGCGCTGGTGAACACTCTCAAGGTTCGTATACAGACAACATAAATACCCAAGCAAGTAGCAGGGGGGACAGCGGCCGATGTAGCTCAGTTGGAAAGAGCCCCGGACGCGATATTCGGAGGTCGTGGGTTCGGATCCCACCATCGGCACGTTGTTTTTTCTGCTACTTTGTGTTTAATTATCTTTCCACTAAACAAGATTACATTATTAATTTCTGTTATTATCCAAGTAAACATTAAAAAAAAAAACACAAAGTAACATCCCCAACGCTTTCCTTGGCCTCGCCGACTGTTGGCTTCTTTCCTTCATGTATTATAACGAGCACCCTCATTTCCCCTTAATTGATCTGCTTGTAGCTTACGGGGGTCTCGGTTCTGGCAGTCTTGAAGCCATAGGTAGCGTAAGCGGGTTCTAGCACAGCTTTCGCCCTCGCTCTTGATCACATTCTACGTGACGCTGGCGGTAACAAAGGACGTCCTACGTCCGCCGCTATGGTTGAGGGTGGCGCTGGTGAACACTCTCAAGGTTCGTATACAGACAACATAAATACCCAAGCAAGTAGCAGGGGGGACAGCGGCCGATGTAGCTCAGTTGGAAAGAGCACCGGACGCGATATTCGGAGGTCGTGGGTTCGGATCCCACCATCGGCACGTTGTTTTTTCTGCTACTTTGTGTTTAATTATCTTTCCACTAAACAAGATTACATTATTAATTTCTGTGATTATCCAAGTAAACATTAAAAAAAAAACACAATGTAACATCCCCAACGCTTTCCTTGGCCTCGCCGACTGTTGGCTTCTTTCCTTCATGTATTATAACGAGCACCCTCATTTCCCCTTAATTGATCTGCTTGTAGCTTACGGGGGTCTCGGTTCTGGCAGTCTTGAAGCCATAGGTAGCGTAAGCGGGTTCTAGCACAGCTTTCGCCCTCGCTCTTGATCACATTCTACGTGACGCTGGCGGTAACAAAGGACGTCCTACGTCCGCCGCTATGGTTGAGGGTGGCGCAGGTGAACACTCTCAAGGTTCGTATACAGACAACATAAATACCCAAGCAAGTAGCAGGGGGGACAGCGGCCGATGTAGCTCAGTTGGAAAGAGCACCGGACGCGATATTCGGAGGTCGTGGGTTCGGATCCCACCATCGGCACGTTGTTTTTTTTGCTACTTTGTGTTCAATTATCTTTCCACTAAACAAGATTACATTATTAATTTCTGTGATTATCCAAGTAAACATTAAAAAAAAAAAGTAACATCCCCAACGCTTTCCTTGGCCTCGCCGACTGTTGGCTTCTTTCCTTCATGTATTATAACGAGCACCCTCATTTCCCCTTAATTGATCTGCTTGTTGCTTACGGGGGTCTCGGTTCTGGCAGTCTTGAAGCCATAGGTAGCGTAAGCGGGTTCTAGCACAGCTTTCGCCCTCGCTCTTGATCACATTCTACGTGACGCTGGCGGTAACAAAGGACGTTCTACGTCCGCCGCTGGGGTTGAGGGTGGCGCTGGTGAACACTCTCAAGGTTCGTATACAGACAACATAAATACCCAAGCAAGTAGCAGGGGGGACAGCGGCCGATGTAGCTCAGTTGGAAAGAGCACCGGACGCGATATTCGGAGGTCGTGGGTTCGGATCCCACCATCGGCACGTTGTTTTTTCTGCTACTTTGTGTTTAATTATCTTTCCACTAAACAAGATTACATTATTAATTTCTGTGATTATCCAAGTAAACATTAAAAAAAAAACACAAAGTAACATCCCCAACGCTTTCCTTGGCCTCGCCGACTGTTGGCTTCTTTCCTTTATGTATTATAACGAGCACCCTCATTTCCCCTTAATTGATCTGCTTGTAGCTTACGGGGGTCTCGGTTCTGGCAGTCTTGAAGCCATAGGTAGCGTAAGCGGGTTCTAGCACAGCTTTCGCCCTCGCTCTTGATCACATTCTACGTGACGCTGGCGGTAACAAAGGACGTCCTACGTCCGCCGCTATGGTTGAGGGTGGCGCTGGTGAACACTCTCAAGGTTCGTATACAGACAACATAAATACCCAAGCAAGTAGCAGGGGGGACAGCGGCCGATGTAGCTCAGTTGGAAAGAGCACCGGACGCGATATTCGGAGGTCGTGGGTTCGGATCCCACCATCGGCACGTTGTTTTTTTTGCTACTTTGTGTTTAATTATCTTTCCACTAAACAAGATTACATTATTAATTTCTGTGATTATCCAAGTAAACATTAAAAAAAAAACACAAAGTAACATCCCCAACGCTTTCCTTGGCCTCGCCGACTGTTGGCTTCTTTCCTTCATGTATTATAACGAGCACCCTCATTTCCCCTTAATTGATCTGCTTGTAGCTTACGGGGGTCTCGGTTCTGGCAGTCTTGAAGCCATAGGTAGCGTAAGCGGGTTCTAGCACAGCTTTCGCCCTCGCTCTGATCACATTCTACGTGACGCTGGCGGTAACAAAGAACGTCCTACGTCCGCCGCTATGGTTGAGGGTGGCGCTGGTGAACACTCTCAAGGTTCGTATACAGACAACATAAATACCCAAGCAAGTAGCAGGGGGAACAGCGGCCGATGTAGCTCAGTTGGAAAGAGCACCGGACGCGATATTCGGAGGTCGTGGGTTCGGATCCCACCATCGGCACGTTGTTTTTTCTGCTACTTTGTGTTTAATTATCTTTCCACTAAACAAGATTACATTATTAATTTCTGTGATTATCCAAGTAAACATTAAAAAAAAAAACACAAAGTAACATCCCCAACGCTTTCCTTGGCCTCGCCGACTGTTGGCTTCTTTCCTTTATGTATTATAACGAGCACCCTCATTTCCCCTTAATTGATCTGCTTGTAGCTTACGGGGGTCTCGGTTCTGGCAGTCTTGAAGCCATAGGTAGCGTAAGCGGGTTCTAGCACAGCTTTCGCCCTCGCTCTTGATCACATTCTACGTGACGCTGGCGGTAACAAAGGACGTCCTACGTCCGCCGCTATGGTTGAGGGTGGCGCTGGTGAACACTCTCAAGGTTCGTATACAGACAACATAAATACCCAAGCAAGTAGCAGGGGGGACAGCGGCCGATGTAGCTCAGTTGGAAAGAGCACCGGACGCGATATTCGGAGGTCGTGGGTTCGGATCCCACCATCGGCACGTTGTTTTTTTTGCTACTTTGTGTTTAATTATCTTTCCACTAAACAAGATTACATTATTAATTTCTGTGATTATCCAAGTAAACATTAAAAAAAAAACACAAAGTAACATCCCCAACGCTTTCCTTGGCCTCGCCGACTGTTGGCTTCTTTCCTTCATGTATTATAACGAGCACCCTCATTTCCCCTTAATTGATCTGCTTGTAGCTTACGGGGGTCTCGGTTCTGGCAGTCTTGAAGCCATAGGTAGCGTAAGCGGGTTCTAGCACAGCTTTCGCCCTCGCTCTGATCACATTCTACGTGACGCTGGCGGTAACAAAGAACGTCCTACGTCCGCCGCTATGGTTGAGGGTGGCGCTGGTGAACACTCTCAAGGTTCGTATACAGACAACATAAATACCCAAGCAAGTAGCAGGGGGAACAGCGGCCGATGTAGCTCAGTTGGAAAGAGCACCGGACGCGATATTCGGAGGTCGTGGGTTCGGATCCCACCATCGGCACGTTGTTTTTTCTGCTACTTTGTGTTTAATTATCTTTCCACTAAACAAGATTACATTATTAATTTCTGTGATTATCCAAGTAAACATTAAAAAAAAAAACACAAAGTAACATCCCCAACGCTTTCCTTGGCCTCGCCGACTGTTGGCTTCTTTCCTTTATGTATTATAACGAGCACCCTCATTTCCCCTTAATTGATCTGCTTGTAGCTTACGGGGGTCTCGGTTCTGGCAGTCTTGAAGCCATAGGTAGCGTAAGCGGGTTCTAGCACAGCTTTCGCCCTCGCTCTTGATCACATTCTACGTGACGCTGGCGGTAACAAAGGACGTCCTACGTCCGCCGCTATGGTTGAGGGTGGCGCTGGTGAACACTCTCAAGGTTCGTATACAGACAACATAAATACCCAAGCAAGTAGCAGGGGGGACAGCGGCCGATGTAGCTCAGTTGGAAAGAGCACCGGACGCGATATTCGGAGGTCGTGGGTTCGGATCCCACCATCGGCACGTTGTTTTTTTTGCTACTTTGTGTTTAATTATCTTTCCACTAAACAAGATTACATTATTAATTTCTGTGATTATCCAAGTAAACATTAAAAAAAAAAAACACAAAGTACATCCCCAACGCTTTCCTTGGCCTCGCCGACTGTTGGCTTCTTTCCTTCATGTATTATAACGAGCACCCTCATTTCCCCTTAATTGATCTGCTTGTAGCTTACGGGGGTATCGGTTCTGGCAGTCTTGAAGCCATAGGTAGCGTAAGCGGGTTCTAGCACAGCTTTCGCCCTCGCTCTTGATCACATTCTACGTGACGCTGGCGGTAACAAAGGACGTCCTACGTCCGCCGCTGTGGTTGAGGGTGGCGCTGGTGAACACTCTCAAGGTTCGTATACAGACAACATAAATACCCAAGCAAGTAGCAGGGGGGACAGCGGCCGATGTAGCTCAGTTGGAAAGAGCACCGGACGCGATATTCGGAGGTCGTGGGTTCGGATCCCACCATCGGCACGTTGTTTTTTCTGCTACTTTGTGTTTAATTATCTTTCCACTAAACAAGATTATATTATTAATTTCTGTGATTATCCAAGTAAACATTAAAAAAAAAACACAAAGTAACATCCCCAACGCTTTCCTTGGCCTCGCCGACTGTTGGCTTCTTTCCTTCATGTATTATAACGAGCACCCTCATTTCCCCTTAATTGATCTGCTTGTAGCTTACGGGGGTCTCGGTTCTGGCAGTCTTGAAGCCACAGGTAGCGTAAGCGGGTTCTAGCACAGCTTTCGCCCTCGCTCTTGATCACATTCTACGTGACGCTGGCGGTAACAAAGGACGTCCTACATCCGCCGCTATGATTGAGGGTGGCGCTGGTGAACACTCTCAAGGTTCGTATACAGACAACATAAATACCCAAGCAAGTAGCAGGGGGGACAGCGGCCGATGTAGCTCAGTTGGAAAGAGCACCGGACGCGATATTCGGAGGTCGTGGGTTCGGATCCCACCATCGGCACGTTGTTTTTTCTGCTACTTTGTGTTTAATTATCTTTCCACTAAACAAGATTACATTATTAATTTCTGTGATTATCCAAGTAAACATTAAAAAAAACACAATGTAACATCCCCAACGCTTTCCTTGGCCTCGCCGACTGTTGGCTTCTTTCCTTCATGTATTATAACGAGCACCCTCATTTCCCCTTAATTGATCTGCTTGTAGCTTACGGGGGTCTCGGTTCTGGCAGTCTTGAAGCCATAGGTAGCGTAAGCGGGTTCTAGCACAGCTTTCGCCCTCGCTCTTGATCACATTCTACGTGACGCTGGCGGTAACAAAGGACGTCCTACGTCCGCCGCTATGGTTGAGGGTGGCGCTGGTGAACACTCTCAAGGTTCGTATACAGACAACATAAATACCCAAGCAAGTAGCAGGGGGGACAGCGGCCGATGTAGCTTAGTTGGAAAGAGCACCGGACGCGATATTCGGAGGTCGTGGGTTCGGATCCCACCATCGGCACGTTGTTTTTTCTGCTACTTTGTGTTTAATTATCTTTCCACTAAACAAGATTACATTATTAATTTCTGTGATTATCCAAGTAAACATTAAAAAAAACACAAAGTAACATCCCCAACGCTTTCCTTGGCCTCGCCGACTGTTGGCTTCTTTCCTTCATGTATTATAACGAGCACCCTCATTTCCCCTTAATTGATCTGCTTGTAGCTTACGGGGGTCTCGGTTCTGGCAGTCTTGAAGCCATAGGTAGCGTAAGCGGGTTCTAGCACAGCTTTCGCCCTCGCTCTTGATCACATTCTACGTGACGCTGGCGGTAACAAAGGACGTCCTACGTCCGCCGCTATGGTTGAGGGTGGCGCTGGTGAACACTCTCAAGGTTCGTATACAGACAACATAAATACCCAAGCAAGTAGCAGGGGGGACAGCGGCCGATGTAGCTCAGTTGGAAAGAGCACCGGACGCGATATTCGGAGGTCGTGGGTTCGGATCCCACCATCGGCACGTTGTTTTTTCTGCTACTTTGTGTTTAATTATCTTTCCACTAAACAAGATTACATTATTAATTTCTGTGATTATCCAAGTAAACATTTAAAAAAAAACAAAAAAACACAAAGTAACATCCCCAACGCTTTCCTTGGCCTCGCCGACTGTTGGCTTCTTTCCTTCATGTATTATAACGAGCACCCTCATTTCCCCTTAATTGATCTGCATATATATATATATATATATATATATATATATATATATATATATTACCATATATTGATTAACATCGCCCGATTACTTCGCCAGACTGCTAGCCAGCGTTGTTCATAATTTTTTAATTTTTTTGTTAGATTGTCAACATCTCAGCTATCTGATTGCACATGGCAACCCAGCTTCGGTGGTTAAAATATGGCTTTTCAGCATGAGACCTTTTCTTGGTGCTCCAAATTAGTCTTTAGAGCTGTTAGGTAAGCAGTGAGCAGCACATTGAGCTTGCTCATGTCCGTAGGTAATCCAACCAGGCGTACATAAAAACATGAATAATTCAAGCCCGCCTGATCTGATAGCAGTTCATGAACCGTCAGGAAACAACATCTGCTGAACATTGTTATATTATAAAAGTAGGGGTAGCCGCATTGCTAGGCAACTCGATACGATGACATTCTCAGGGTACGTGCGGTTTTCAAAACGTATGCTACGAACAATGACCATTTTAGTTAGTTATATTGGGTTTTATGGCGCAAACCATTTTATTTATGCGAATACGTATGCAAGCTAAAGAGAGTCCGTGAATAAGATCCTTGACACGGTCAGCTTTTGATCCGGACGTTTCTTCCACTTCGACAACCAAAAGTGAAATGTGAAACCTGTATTGTAGCCGTGGGCACATGGAGTGTCGTGAAACACCTTACGAAAGCTGAAGCCGTTTAGGCGACCGTCGTGACTGATACGCATGAATACGCATTTATGATTTATGCAGAAAGAGAGTACGTTAGCGTGATTAGCACGTCCCGTGCGTCCCAACCAAGCTCACACGGGATGACACTATGGTGAAAATTACTTGTATTTCAGCCGCATCTTATAAACAGAAGAGATGCCCCAAATTTCCTGGGCATATTTAGCTGTGCGCAATCCCGCTTTTACTTTTCCTTTAGCTTGCAAGAATAGATTGCAAATGTTGCTAGCTATATTCTTGTACCCATATACCTGGGCTGGACACCCTATGAATATGTAAAAAACGTGTTTATATTCACAGGCACATAATTATGTTTATTTCGCACTGCTTCAGCCATGTGTGCGGATAAGTTTGGTTTGGTTTGGTTTGTGGGGTTTAACGTCCCAAAGCGACTCAGGCTATGAGAGACGCCGTAGTGGAGGACTCCGGAAATTCCGACCACCTGGGGTTCTTCAACGTGCACTGACATCGCACAGCATTCACAGTCCATTCATGAGAAATATGTCAGAGATGTTTCTCGTTCGAAGATAATTAAAGAGAATGGAAAGAAAGTACATTACCGTGCTTCTCCCCATTCTTAGCCTCTCAAGTTCGCGGAAGTTAAATCTGTGTACAAATTATTATAAGTTATCTCATGTGCTCTACGGCTGGAAGAAAACAGCGTCTCAAAGTCTCCGATCATTTTGTTAAATGCATTTTCTTATGCGCAAGCAAATTTGAAGCAAGGACCTTGCCCAGTTCCGGGAGCTCTGTGCTGGTCAGCTCTAGCAAAAGATATTGACAAAGACGCATACACTTTAAAGAGACTCAGAAATCTGGTGCCGAATTCTTAGAAAGGACTGGGTGCAAACAATGCACTCGCCGCCAACCCGCGGAGGATTCCTCCATCCTCCCTCTGCCACTCCTCTAAACTCAAGCTGTTGAAGCACTGAAGACGACCTGACAGCAGTACTGTCTTCCTGAATCCCCCCTCTTTTGTTAAAATAATGCTCATGGAACGCGCTTGCCTCCTTCAACCGCTTACTGATCATTGCTGCATTCTTTTGTCTTTTCAGGCCTGTCATCCTCTAGCGAACGAGACCCACGCTATGCGCTCCCTCTGTTCCCATAGTCAGCCGTGCAGTCGTACATACCGCGGCCGACATAACTAGTGGACGGTTGACCCCGTGTGTGCCTCTTCGACCCAACACATTTCTCTCTGAGCACGGCCAAATTTTTAGCTGCCAAATGAGTGTTTCCTGGTTCTATAATTAAGCGTGTTGTTCTGCACATTCATGGCCAAACATTTCGCGAGCTGCAGAATGCAAAAAATAATTTATCACTGCGTAGTCTCCACGGCGACACAAAATTTCGCGTGTGCTTTTCATTAAGCTGTATGTCTGATCCCTTAGAACTGTTTTTTTTAAAGACCCCTTGCTTACCCTAACGTTTTAGTGCATGTACACACAGATATGCTCTTAAGCATAAATCGCCGAAATTGTCCCGCTGAAGACCATCATATATATTCGCTTATACTAAAATTTCGTTCTTCACACTCTTGTTCACCATGGCTGGGAGGCCACAGGCAAAAGAAAACAATTTGAAGTTATGCTGTAGTTTTTTTTTCTTAAGTCCTTACAATAAAGGTCATCGCGAACGATTAGCGACACAGATATTTTTCGCTGACTCTCAGCGGAGTTTTTCAGTTCGGCGTATTTTATTTTTGATCCCACATTTGGGGCTCATTTGCTGCACACACTACTATTGTTCGGTATATCGATTTGCATTCTTGACATATGCAGTAGCTACATATGTCAAGAATGCAAATCGCCAAGATTAGCATTCAGAAGCCAGATTTGAAACCGAAGCGGCCACAAGGAACAAGCACTATCAGCGCTTGGGCACCTTCCCGGAGGTATGGAGCCTTACCTCGTCTTGCCTACGAGGTTTTGGCATTGCCGATGTTCGCGGAATCATCCGTGAAGTCGTGCGAGAAGAACTCAAGAGGTTTTTTACAGCTTCAGAGCAATGTTCCCCAGCAACCATTGCTATAGCCATTCGGGAAGAAGTGCAACACGCTCAGGCTTCCAAAAGAGCACCAGCTGTTGCTCTAGACAAACAACTGACGCTGAGCTATGCCGCTATTGCCCTTAAGCCGCCTCCCGCCCCTCGCCAGTACCCCCGGGCTGACAATCTCTGCCCTCGGCGCCGCGAATTCGTGCCGCAATATGAAGCATCCAGGGAGCCCCCAGGCTGAAGGAAGTCCGACATCTGGTGGACCCCTGACAGGCGGCCGTTGTGTTTTCACTGTGGGGAACCGGACCACATGCATTGTCGCTGCCTGTACCAAGAACTCGGACTTCGAGGATTACACTGACATAATTCCCGCCTCTTTACGGTGAACAGCTGCAGGGAATCCAGGCGTATCTTCGATGTTCTCCATTAACGGTGCAAATTCCATGTTATTGCACTCGGCGTCACCACATCGCTATTTCCCTCATCGCGGTGCTCACCGTCGGAGCCTGTCTCTTCTTCATCGTCGGAAAAACTAAGTACGGGGACGCCTGGAGGTGGTGTTGCGAACCAGGCCTACAGAAAGAGCCTCCATTTATGTTATGACGTAGCGCAACGCACAGATTGCTTTTTGGGGACACAAACGGGTTTGCAGTTTCTAGTAATATGATATCAATCGACGGTTATGAAGTTGCCGCGCTCGATGACACTGGTGCTGATTATTCTGCATTTAGAGTACAATTTTTAAAACCTTCTGCGAAAAGTTACTACCCTATGGGATGGCTCTCCAAAACAAATCGCGGGAGGTCGGAGGTCACCTGGTGTGCCCTAAGAGAAAATGCACCATTCATACGGAAATTCATGGTTATACATGTTTCGCAAAATTTGTCAACCCAGAGCATTGACCTAAAGGTTTTATTTTTGCTTCGATGTTCGATCTCTGCTTCGTCTTGTGCTGAGGTTGCATCCGGGGCACACCGTCGTCACTCTCTTGGCGGCGACGTTAGCTTGAAGTCTGGTCGCTTCGCATAGGATATTGACATCGAGCATAGCGGTGGTGTCACTTGAACTCTGGGCGTGTCGAAAGCGTCTTCACAAGTAATGTAGGCGTCATAGCGGCATCGGCTTTACTCGTCACCAGAGTTCGCCATGAAGCAACCTTACCTCCAAAGGTTGCTACCTTTAGTTTCCCCTAGGGTGCTTTGGTACCTTCCTCGCACAGTCTCATTGTAGCTGCGGCCTGGCAACGAAAAGCGGGCTATGTAAAACGATGGGGACGTGAACCGATGGCTTGGTGGCGCAAACTCACCGCTACTCAGGTAGTCAGCGGTCGTTCACAGGGGCGGGGTTGTGGTCGCTGACTGCAAATCCGCGGAGGCCAATTTGTCGCTACGGGCAGTGGCGTAGAATGTGGCCGGCCTCACCGCCGTCGAAGCATAATCACCGGTTTGTTCGTAGTCCTCCAGGCGTCGCACTTCCGTGGGCTTGAGGGTCGTTGGTAGGCTTTGCGGGGGGGGGGGGAGGTCAAGGGGCGGCTTTTAGGAACAGGACGGTATAGACGAGGGCTTAGAATGTCACATCGGGGTGCAGGACGACGTAATGCAGCAGCGTAATTCATCCCTATCGTTTCTTGTGCTGGAGATGTCGGAGCAGCAGCTTGAGGAACACCCAGCGCCTGCTGGACTTCTTCACGGCCGACGTCGTCGAGCGTCGCCACTTGTGGTTGTTGGAATTATGGCAGCAAGTGGCGAAGTTCATCTCGGACGATCTCACGAATGAGGTCGCGAAAGCTTTCTTCGCTCGTAGATGCACTGCTCTAGGAACTTGCGCTGAGCGATTTCAGTGGTCGATCATAGTGGCGAATCCTGGTGTCCATCGTCTTCTCGATGGTCGACCCGTCACTTTCATATTTGTGCGCAGTATTCGACGCATTCTTGCAAAAAGCGACTGTTTAACGCTTAGCATTAAAAGTTCACTCTCTTATTTTCAGTCGCGTTAAGGTCGGCATGGTGTAACAGGCGCTTCATCTCCTCAACGTAAACCAGGACTGGCTCATTCGGGACTTGAAATCTTGTTTGAAAGATAACCTTGGCTCTTTCATTCCGAACGACACTAGCAAAAGCAGTCAAAAACTCTTGCTTGAAAATCTCCCAATCATTCAAAGCTGCCTCGTGATTTTCGCACCATATAATGGCAGGTTCTTCAAGAGCAAAAGAGGCTTGCCTTACCTTCGCTTCGTCGTTCCAGTTATTGAATTTTGCCACACGGTCTAAAAGGTACATCCAGTCTTCCGCGCCTTCTGTGGGCAGTCCTTGTAAGTCCTTGTAAGTTGGGGGCTCCTGGGGCTGCCCGAAGACAACCGGAGCTTCTCACTGGACCATTTCCAAAGTTGATGCCTTCCGGGGTTGAACGGGGTCAGGCAGCAGACCATGTTCGGGCTGTAGGCCTGGAAGTCGGCGGCTGGCTCGGTGAGCTGTAGGCTGGTTCCCTAGGGCGACAGGAACAAGGCTCGGGTCTGAAGGATCAAGGGCAGGAACTCCAACAGATGTCACGTGGTGGCGACAAAGTCGATGACACAAATGAGCAGTGAAGAAATTCTTTATTGGGCTGACTTGCACTCGCAAAAGAACTAAGCAATTCGGCGACGGCGATAGCAACAATCGCGCTCGGTGGTCGTTGAACAAAGAATGCCTCTTTCACTTCTCAGCACTGTTTTTAAAGGCGGTGAGAAAAGATCTAGATAAAGCAGTTAAGGGTACTAGGGAGACCTATAACATTGTAGAAATACACGCGAGAGGCTGAAATCGTCAAGATACGTTTGACGCATCTTTCGCATCAAAGAAAACGATAAAGCGTCGTCTATCGACAACGAGCATGAACAAACACGGAATACAGAATCGACAAGCGCGCTAAAATCACAATGATAAGACCACATGCCAGCGGCTTTCGAGTAAGAACAGATAAAGTTTTAAATAGTTCGCGGCAACATACTATTGACTGTCTCCAAGCGGGTGAGACCAACTGTGCTGAGATAATCTCCGATCCGTTCGATGGCGGTCTGTATTGTTTCTTCAATCTGGCTGTCACTGCAGCACGTGATCCAGTGTGAGGCAGTCAGGTGGGGGATGTCGGCCAGTAACTTGGGCCGGCCTATCAGTGTAACGTTAAAAATCATCGGCGAATGTACGGAGCCTTGCGGCTAGCCACGGTTTCCTGGAGAGATGCTGGAAGGATCTCCAACTCCCGGCTTTAAGTTGCACTGTGCGGTCGGCGAGGATGTCTGAGATGTACGCATACGTGCGATATCCGACACCGAGAACCTGAAAGTGCTGAGTGAGTTCGATTGTATAGTTCTCGATATTCGTGCGTGCGCGCTCCAGACTACGTCGCATATAGCGATCCCATTTCTGAGTGGCGAGTAGAGCTTCGAGCGACTTCTTGCGCTCCCACAGATGGGCGTAGTAGTGGTCGCAGTGTGGGACTGTGCTTTCTTATTCGACAGTTTGAGTGGCGTCGGCCCCTTGTTTGACAGTTTCAGCTGTGTGCGCCTTGATGTCAGTAATAGCGGGAGGTTTGTACTGCTGTTTCCTGTGCGTCCAGAAAGAGTCCCAGTCAATCACCTGAGCCCGCAGCGTACATTGCCTGGTGGGCTCGTGTATCAAGATGTCGAGAACGAAGTGATCACTCGCGAAATTTTTGTGTGGCACCAAGTCGCTTTAACTGTGGAGGTCGTAAAGGCAAGACCAGGCGTTTTATCACGGTGTAGGCCCGTAACGTATCTTGTGGCGTAGGACACGTCCGTCATGAGGGTCAGCTGGTTCGAAGCTACGGTAGCGTAGCACTCAGGCCCCGGCCTTGAAGAAGTAAAGGGAGCTACGAGCTCGTGTCAGTTATTACGCCTGCTCGAAGAGTAGTGTGTAGCATGACTCAGTGTTTTCGTAGATTGTAATCGCCTCTGCTTTTTGCAAATACTTTCCTGTACTGCGTGTTTTTTTGTTACATAAAGTTAAGTTTCGTCTTCTGACGGCAAGTTCGTCGTCCTTCGTGTCACTGTGTGTGTGAACTATACGTCGCCAGCCAAATTGACAAGCACCTCGAAAAGGTACCTAGAAACTGGCAGAAGACTAGAACCAACCTGATTTCACTCGCCCGTTTTGTAAGAGCGCAGTGTACCTATGAGCAAGTATGTAAAGTATGTCATTACACTAGTATATACGATTCTTTGCTTTCGCAGCTGCACACTCTTGATAATACTAAGTGGTTCGCAGCAAAACGCGCAGTAGCTGTTACACTTGATCTGTCGACATCTGGGCCGCGCCGTAAGGGATAGCAGGAAGATGGGAGTGAAAGCGGAAAGAGTAAAAGGGGGGCGTTAGTGTAGGACTCCGGAGTAATATCGACCACCTAGTTATCCAAGTCTATGCACCAACCACTACTGCTGAAGAAGCTGACGTTGAGAGATTTTATGCGGACCTACAATGCCTTTTAGACCGCACCCCATCATCAGACGTCGTTTTTCTCATAGGAGACTGGAATGCTAAGGTCGGGAGTGAAGAAATATCCGGAAATATAGGCAAGTTCGGTCTTGGCGAGCCAAATGAAGCTGGGCAGAGGCTAGTAGAGTTTTGTCAAGAAAACAACCTGACCATAGCAAATACTCATTTTCAACAGCACAAGAGGCGCCTGTACACATGGACTTCACCGGACGGTCTGTACAGGAATCAGATCGATTACATTCTTTGCCGGCAGAGATGGAGAAGCGCTATACAAGCAGTAAAAACAAGGCCTGGGGCCGATTGTGGCACTGATCATCAGCTTCGTGTTGCCAAAATTAAGCTTCGATTGAGGAAAACGCAGAGAACTAGAAGGCTTTTCAGGTATGATCTGGATCAAATTCCATTAGAATATGCTGTGGAAGTGAGGAATCGATTTCAAGAATCAGATCTAGCAGACAGAGAGCCAGAAGAGATGTGGACTGATGTTCGTGATATAATGCAAGAAGTTGCTACTAAGGTAGTTCCAAAGCATAAGAAATGCAAGAAAGCAAACTGGTTATCTGAAGAGGCTTTGCAAATAGCTGAGGAAAGGAGAATGGCAAACGTTATACGGGAAAGAGAAAGATACAAGGTTCTCAATGCGGATTTTCAGAAAATAGCAAGGAGAGCAAGGAAAATAGCAAGAATGCCTTCCTGAACATACAGTGCCAAGCAGTTGAGGACAGCAGCCAATTAAGGAACACAAGAGTTCCGTATAAGACAATCAAAGATATCAAAGGAAGCTTCTGTGCTAAGTTGGGCGTGAAAAAGGACAAACGGGGCAAGGACATCACTGAAGCTTTAGAGATAAAGAAGAGGTGGCAGGAATACACAGAAGAACTGTACAAGAAGGCCCCGAATGTACAAACCCAACTAAAGACGGTTGTGATTACTGATCTCGAGCCGGGCATCCTGAAGAGTGAAGTTGAATGGGCCTTAGCCAGCCTTGCTAAGAACAAAGCTAGCGGAATTGATGGCATTCCAGCTGAGTTGCTACAAAACCTCAACCATGACGCTGTTAACATTGTGCGTACATTATGTCAGAAGATTTGGACGACCCTGCAGTGGCCACAGGATTGGAGGAGGTCAGGTTACATCCCCATTCCAACGAAAGGCAGTGCCAAAGATTGTTCCAACTACCGCATGATAGCGCTTATTTCGCATGCTAGCAAGGTGATGTTGAAAATCCTCCAAGGTAGCTTCCGAACGTGCAAGCTGGGTTTCGCAAGGGCAGAGAAACTAGAGACCAAATTGCTAACTTTCGCTGGATCATGGAAAAAGCAAGAGAGTTCCAGAAACCCATCTACTTCTGCTTTATTGATTATGCGAAAGCGTTTGACTGCGTAGATCACAGCAGATTGTGGCAAGCTCTCCAAGAGATGGGAGTTCCAATTCACCTCATCTATCTCCTCAGGAGCCTGTATGAAGGGCAAGAGGCCACAGTCAGAACTGGGCATGGTATTACTGATTGGTTTCCGATCGAGAAAGGAGTGAGGCAAGGCTGCATACTGTCGCCCTGCCTATTTAACCTATATGCAGAGTGCATCATGGCGAAGGCCGGTCTGGACGAGTCTTCAGCTAAAGTGAAGATTGCTGGAAAACATATCAACAACCTTAGATATGCGGATGATACCACTGTAATGGCAGAAAGTGAAGTGGAACTCAAGAGACTTCTGATGCGCGTACACGAAGAGAGTGAGAAGTTTGGGCTTAAACTGAACATTAAAAATACAAAGATCATGGCGTCTTGCCCTATCAAGTCCTGGAGCATCAATGGACAAGAAGTGGAAGCTGTGACAGATTTTCTCTTCTTGGGCTCCAAGATTACCTCGGAAGGAGACTGCAGCCATGAAATTAGGAGACGCCTGCTTCTGGGAAACAGAGCAATGGTTAGCCTTGACCGCCTAGTAAAGAGAAGAGACATTAGTCTGCCAACCAAGATCCGTATAACTCGTGCTATGGTCGTTCCAGTTGTGATGTATGGATGCGAGAGTTGGATTGTGAAAAAGGCGGACCGCCGAAGAATTGACGCGTTTGAATCGCGGTGCTGGCGAAGACTCTTGAGAGTTCCTTGGACTGCCAGAAGACCAAATCAGTCGATATTGTCTACCATAAACCCTGACTGCTCATTGGAGGGTCAAATTCTAAAGTTAAAGCTCAGCTACTTTTGTCATCTGATGAGAAGAGAGGAGTCGCTGGAGAAAGATTTGATGTTGGGAAAGGTTGAGGGTCGCCGGAGAAGGGGTAGGCAGCAAACGCGATGGTTAGATGGCATCTTCGAGGCACTGCAGATGAAGTTATGTGATGTTAGGAAGATATTGAGAGACCGGAAAGCGTGGCGTGACATGGTCCATAGGGTCATGAAGTGTCGGACACGACTGAACGCCTGAACTGAACTTGGGATCTTTAACGTGCACTGACAGCACAGCACAAGAACGCCACTTCGCTCTCCTCTATCTAAATTCAGACGCCGGCAGACGATGATTATTGAAGGCTGTATGTGTTTTTACTGCCATAGATTACATAATACAACATTTTGGGCGAGTTGGTTACATACATTCATTATCACAGCGCAAAGACGGACGGGACACGAGCGCTGTTGTGTCCTCCTCGTGTCCCGTCCGTCTTTGCGCTGTGATAATGAACATAGATTACACTTCCTGTTTGCTCTTTTTTCTACTCTGGCCAGAGCCATAAAGGCTCACACAACTGGGAAATCAATAAAACAATTCAATGATGTTTAGATCCTTATGGTTTCTGTTATGCGGTGATATTAAGGATCTGCCCAATATATACTACAATCGGTGCGTCGTGTTTCCAATGGCGGGAGTGAGATTTACTTGGAGTACCAGGTCGAGCACCAGAAGGTCGCCAACCGAACTAAACACTACAAAACTGCAGGAGATATAGTACTCAAAATTACTACCAACAAAGCTCATTATTTGAAGAAGAAAAGTTTCATGTCGGAATTTTATGGTTACAAGCAGTGTGGTTGAAATGCATTTTTGTATTTCATCCTCATGTGGGAACCACTTCGGCTACAGCATAGATGGTCCACCTTACCTGGGGTCAGTCATCAGGGCAAGCACAGGCTTGGGCACACTTGGCCGCCCGTAAAGAAATTATATCTGAAAGCAATACTAAGTCATCTCTTACGTAGCTTCATGTTGGTTTGCGTCAAATGAAATAAAAAAGTATTTTCAATACAGGAAGAGACGTTTAAAAAAGTGCAGTTGTCAAGCATAAAGTGATCGGTTTCTATTTCCCTGGCGACAAATTTTGTAGTGGATTACGGATAGCCGCAACAGGTTCCCAAGCATCAAAAAAACACAGCTAAAATAATTCCTGCTGGAGTAATGTTTTGAAGAAAAAAATATTTTCAAGCATACAATTTATGCCCCAATGCATTTTTGATCTACACCGAAAGTACCTTGGCACCTGGTTCTGCCGTGCAACAGGTCCAGAATAAGGTACTGATGCTCTCGCAGCTCTTTCCCTGTCCAACAGAACTACTTTCCCGCGCCTCTAGTATGCACTCACCGTTATTAACTTACAATCGGTGTAAAGAAAAGCGGCCACAATCTGATTAATGCGCCGAGCACCGCGACTTCACTCCTGTCTATATGTGCAAAAGCAAATTAACAAAATGTGATGATAACTTACGCGTTTCGGTGTCCAGCCAGGATACATTGAAACCTCTAGGTGCCTTAAGGTTTGCTGCACCGGTAACAGAATTTGTAGCCACTAGCACCGGGTGTCCTTTCCTGTAATGAGATAATGAAAAAGTAGGATGCAAAATAGTCACGCTCTTAGAAATTTATTTAAAAAAAAGCACTGTAAATTCTATACCTCAAAATTTATGGCCATTATGCCACCGCCCAGGTGCGGGCCAACGCCTAACGTATGGGGCAAGCTTATTTCAAATACCAAACAGATGACCAGTACGCGAGTGAAACGAACACCCGTAGGCAGCGCACTCAACACTAGAGGCGTGTACTAAATCATACTAGTACTATTGCGTCGAACACAGCAGAAATAAACAATTATAAGTATATGCAATCTTGATTTGCTTTAACTTTTCGTGAGAGAGCCTACGCCTTGCTGTTGTCTACGCCTGGAACACTTTGGAGCGATACTGACGGCACAGAATGAAATACTTGCTAAAAGACCCTATCTCGCTTCGGGTCAAATTTTTGTTCTTTCGACTGCCCTCTGTCTTCTCCAAACTACGTTTTCATGATCAAGCCTGCGTGAAACCAAATCAAAATAGTAAATTAACTTAATATGCGCAGCATCCAATTCAAACGCATTGCTCCTTGCAGTTATCTTCACCCCTCGTTGATGAATTCAGTACTCTGGAACATCCTCACGAAATATATCCTTCTCTGCATTTGTTATTAGGCAGTTCAAATGTAACCAAATAACTAATTCTGGTACATGGTAGTGTCGGTGAGAACAGTGTGCTTGCGCAAGTTACCATTTGCCTTATAATCCTTTTTTTTCGCTGCAAACAAAACCAGAAGGCGCGCGCATGTATCTAAGTAGGAGAAAATTGTCTGACTGCAACCCATCTGCATTGTACACAACGCAATCTTGTACACATAAGTAACCAGCTTGACGTATAGGTTAGAACTGTTCTCGCAAATGCGGACGTTTTGTTTCCCATTCGCCATTTAGTAACACTTAAACCTCCTGTTAACAAGGCGAGAGCGTTTGATACACTTGTTCAGCGAAAAACCCAGACTTTCCTCATAATCTCTCGGCCGCCTTATTTAGTGAGCACTTATTTGTCAACAAGGTATAATGTCAAAGCACAAGACTTCGGATTTGAATTGTAGCGACCTACCATGCTTACGAAAACATGACGTCATGGGAACAAAGCTGCATAATGCATTTCGTATATGCAGGCTCCACACATTTGAGAAGGAGTTAACTTGATTAAACTAATGTCGCAAACGGTTTCACGATGGATTCTGAACAGAAACATTTCATGTATGAGCCAGAGACGCTTTATACTATAGGGACACATAGCACGCCTCCATGCATGCGGAACAAGCGGTGATTATTTGTATCTCCTGTGGTTTTCCGTTCAAAGTGGTATCTTCAGACTATATCGAGACGAGTGTCTGTGCAGGGAACACCGCATTCTGCTATTGAGTCATAATTTTAGTACTGTATGCATATTCTTTCACGACCTTTATTACCTGCTGCATACTATCAGAGATATTGCTTGATAAGCATTAGGGAAACATGAGATAATACATTTTACAGTGTAGTAGGCGGCGTCCTTAACTTCGACCACCTGAGGTTCTTTAACGCGCATTGATATCACAGAGCACAAGCTCATCCTGCTTTTCGTCTCCATCAAAAGCGGCGTTATCGGTCGGGATTTGATCCACATCAATTAACCTTTGGCACAGCAGTGAGAGCGCGCTACCAGCTGCACTACCCCGGTGATTGGATAACACAACATAGCGCTACATTTTACAATAAGTCACAATCGAATTGGTGGAATGCAACGAACAAAAACATCGCATTTAGACTAAGGTGAAAAATTAGCTTACAAAAATACTCCCAACGCATTTTCAATGTGCTTTTAATCTCTTTCCCAGTCCTTGTAGGGAAAGAGTTTCAATAGCTGCGTTTCTATCTATCGAAAAGAGCGCAGAATTCAGGATACCTAGGAATTATTTTATCAGTAAAATTGCTCTCGTGATGGAATAATGTGCAGTTTAAAAATCCGCAGTAGTATATATGACAACATAGCAGCCCAAAATGTAAGGCATACATTTCATCTCGGCGATAAATGCATAAAAAGTTGCGGTAAAAAACTGCGAGTAGAGCATTAAGTAGAATTTTTAACGACTGAGATGCTACGTCATGTTCAGAAGCAGAGCTGCCTAGTTGTCTTTCTTGGTATTGATTCCGGACATGATTTCGTTGTGTAGAACAGCGCTTCTGTTCTACACAACCCAAGCTTCTGTTTTAACATGATTTCGTCCTGAACAGTATTGTTACTACCCATTTGCCTATTCAATACAAACCAAAACATGTGAGGGCGACTTGTTAAAAAATCAAAATTTAGCGTTTATTACAGGAACAACGATTTCCTCATGCCAGGTAATAAACAATCGTATCCCCTGATATCGTTCAGCCAAGGTAAGAAAGTACATGTTTGCTCCAAGCAAAATTTCGACACCCACACAAAGGTTAGTCTCACAATGAGGTGCCAATGATGTAGACTGCAACAGCAGGGAGACGTCTGTTGTAAACGAGGTCGTTGGGGAGACCGAAAGCTCTCAAAATATATTGTTGAAATTTTACACGTTTAAATTCATTTAAAATCTGTGGACTGAAGTAAATTTTTACAGGCACTTTCATATTATGCAGAAGGTGTTCATGCACGGCTTGATCATGCAAATAGGTCCTTAAACTCTAGCCTGGCGCCAAACATTTACAGAATGGGTTCCCTTTCTATCACTTCACATTCACAGGGCTTTTATATATCCTTGATTGAACAATAGTACATAGTTTCATGGGGACGCGTGCGTAAGTCTCTGCAAACGTACATACATACGTACGTATGTAGATACATACATACATACATACATACATACATACATACATACATACATACACACATACACACACATACATACATACATACATACATACATACATACATACATACATACATACATACATACATACATACATACATACATACATACATACATACATACATACATACATACATACATACATACATACATACATACATACATACATACGTACGTACGTACGTACATACATACATACATACATACATACATACATACATACATACATACATACATACATACATACATACATACATACATACATACATACATACATACATACATACATACATACATACATACTAGTAAAGGTGCTGCCAAAAATATCTAGCGAATGAACCGCGTAACAAGCACGACAGGACGATTAATTTGAACCAATTGAGCAAACAGCCATAGTTCCGAAGCACAGTGGGATACTTACGGGTCCTGCCATGTCAGCTTCTTCGTTTCTCCGAAAGTCCTCACCAGCTTCACGGTTTGGAAACTAGATGTTATTATTTCCTTCATCTTCTTCTTCGGAAGTATCTGCAACAAGTGTCCGTTTTTAGGTGTGTGTTTTTTTCCGTCACCGTTGCACAGTGGTGAGTATATAGCTGCCTCCTAATCTAGATGGTTGTTACGTTACTGTACGTAAATTGGTATATTAGCTCTCGGGTACAGTGTGAGCCCACTCAGTAGCCCAGACTCCCTCAATGTGTTTGAGGTGGCCATCATAGATTCCCACCACTCTAGAAAAAGGCATCTAATTGGTTTGCGGGTGGCGGCACCTTCTCGCAATTTAGAATGATGTTATCATATCTGGCTACTATCTCACTGTCTTTGTTTGCAAGTTGGACTATTTTGCGATGGTTTTATGTGTGCCGGCTTGGCCGAGCTAAGGCTAAAGACGGCAGGCTGTCTGAACACGCGGTTACGTTATCTCCTACTTCTAGAGTGGAGGGTGTATACACGTTTCCAGCTCAACGTGATTAGTGCAGTCTGCTAAAGATATGACTCACTGCTGGACTATGAATCTCTTCCCAATATGGATTCACATCTAAATAATTCAACATTACAGAAATATAGCTATGTGATGAAAGCACGCCGACTTGGTGGCCTTAAATATTTTTGCAGTGTTGTTTTCACCGGAATCTTCATAGATATTGTTTCTTATTCCGCTTCACTTAAGCCCTAAAGACGAGCATACCAGACCTTTGATGCGGTCTGGCCTTATTCAGGTACGGAAGTCTTACCAGAAGTATGCGATGTATTGGTTTTGTTTCTCAGTTCGTCATGGCCGAATACTACCTGTGGGGAAGTGCATTTCTCTCTATGATTTCATCCAGGAGTCATATGTGCGTCCTACATAACCGGAAGTTTCTTACATTTGCTGAAGAGAGCTTCTGAGCGTGTTAACGTCAGGAAAAAAATCAAAATGTCCGCATTTTTTGCTTGATACACTTCCAGTGTATCAAGCAGACATGCCCTATCGATTTTCAAAAAATTTTAGTAAGCCTCGAATGCGGCGGCGGCCTGTCATATTATTGGAAGTATATAACAAATTTTCACCTTATCCCAAAAAATATTCTGAAACACATTTTTGAATATTTATTGCATCATTGGGTGAGCGGGATAAACATCAGAAGCGAACTTTTGCTTGACATTTCAATCGTATACAATTTTCAAAATTACATTAGAGATAAGGAATAAAACAGTGTTCCAAGATTTGCTTACAATAGTTCTCAAATCATCTGATAATCGGGTTTTTATGCTAAATGTATCTGCTCTCTGAACAAATAGGAGAACTTTTAAAGTAAATTTTTACCGCGATTCTGAAACGTAGATCATTGTAAACTTTCGTATTATATCCTGATAAATGAATGGTGTCCCAGACTGCGAGGCATGTGGAGGGCGCTAGTTTGTGTGTTTGCCAATGGATGGATGGATGGAATATAGGAGCGTCCCCTTTGAAACGGGGTGGTAGCAGTAGCTATCATGCTCATTTTTCTCCATATATCTTAATTATTGATTTAGAATGGTTAACTAAACCATTATTCTATTTATTAAATTTTGCTCCTACATTACTAACATTATGTCACTTCTCTGCTTTTAAGCCACCAATCTTCTAGCCGTTTTTTGCTAGTTTCCACCGCCGGTTTATTCACCCGGCCACTGTTATCTCTAAACCCCAGAGCTTCAGGAACAGTGATTGCGCCTGCATCAACTTCCGGATGGATACCATTGCATTCGAGTATAATATGGTCAATTGTTTCACTGGAGTTTTCACATACAGCACATGCGTCATCTCCATTGTTAAATTTCTTTTTGTAGCTGCGTGTTCTAAGGCACCCTGACCTAGCTTCAAAAAGTAGGGCACTGCCTTTTGAGTTATCAAAGAAATCTTCCTTCCTGATCTGCATTTTCCACTTTCGGTATAATTCCACACTCTGTTTTTTTTTTTTTCATCGAATTTATCCAATTTTTACCTTCTGTGTTTTTCACCTGTTGCTTAATGCTCTTTATTTCTCCGTCCTTGTTACTAGAATACTTACTAGTTAGTTTCCTAGTTCTTTTCCTCCATTGTGAGTCAACGCTTTTTAGGTACAGGTATTTAAATACCTTAGCTGCCTATCTGTTACTGTCCAATTTCCTCAGGCGTTCCTCATATAATATTTTACTCTGGGCTTCCCGTACTTCGAAAGATAACCCAGCCCATATCTCCCTGTACCGCCTCAATTGTAGTTTTGCCGTGGGCACCTAGTGCTAATCGTCCAACGGATCTCCGATTTGTTTCTAATGTCGACTGTACCTCTGATTTTATGCACAAAACCGCATTTCCGAAAGTAAGTCCGGGCACCATAATTCCTTTCCAAATACCCCTCAATACCTCATAGCTATTGTATCCCCACAATGCCTTATGCTTCATTATCCCGGCATTCCTTCGCCCTTTGGCCTTAAGTGATTGCTTATGCTTTTCAATGTATGCCAATCCTTCGTTTACCCATACCCCCAAATATTTATATTCTGCTACTCTAGGTATTTCAAGGCCTTGAATTTTAGGACCCTGATCAGTTGAGCCGTTGAAAATCATCAGACCCGACTTAACTGCGCTGAAACTGAAGCCTAGAGCGTCCCCTTCGTCTCCGCAATACTTAACTAGTTTTCAATTCTTCCAGACTCTCAGCTAGCAGCACAATATCGTCTGCATACATCATCCGGGGAGGCGCTGCTCTACCGCCTTTCCACCTAATCTGCATGACAGGTTAAAGCCTAGGTTACTGTCTTGTATCCTGCGTTCCAGGTTTATCATATAAAGCATGAACAGCACCGGTGATAGAGGACAGCCTTGTCTTAATCCTTTGCATACTTTGACATCCTCCGTACTTCTTATCCCTTCCCACGTAATTTCTACTTTGTTATCCCGGTATATTTCCTGTAGGAACTCTATTATCTCATAACCGCTACCTTCTTCTTTTAATATGTTCCACAGGAGTTCCCTGCTTACGTTGTCGTACGCCCTGTTTATATCCAGGAAGGCCAAATACAAAGGTCTATTTTCCACTCTAGATATTTCGATGCATTGGGTAAGCACGAACAGGCAATCATCTAAGCGCCTACCATTTCTAAAGCCGTTCTGAAGTTCTCCGAGTATCTTGTTACTTTCAACCCATGCTTGCACCTTTATAATTTCACCGCCTGCATGGCTAACCTGTACATTACATATGTTATGGTAATCGGCCTGTAGGATTTTATGTGCATCCTTTCTCCTTTCCCTTTATAAATCAAATTCATTTTACTCTGCCGCAAGCTGTCCGGAATTTCCTTATTCACTATGACTGTTTCCAAAGCTTTTAACAACGTTTCCTTACTTTTTGGACCGAGTTCATTAATCAGCTTGATCGGAATTCCATCTATTCCTGTAGATGTGTTTTTAGGAATATTTTTTTCTGCCTTTTTCCAGTTTAGATTGGTCAGTTCTAAGGTGCTTTGTATTCTGCTACCTTGTGTTGCTTCCTGATTTGCGGAGATTGCCCTATCGTCGTTCTTAAATGACTCGGCTATAACTGATGTAATGTAGTTCACTGCGTTGTCTCCATTTAAACAATTTCCCTCGTTATCTTGAATCCGATCTTGCTTTCTTTGATTCTTATTCCATAGCCAGCTTATATGGTTCCAGAATTTGCTTGCTCCGCCTCTAGAGGCATCGTGTATATCAGCCATCCAGCGATCGGTGGACTGTCTTCTTTTACTTTGGACGAGGGCCTGCACTTGAAGTTTCTTTTGTCGATATGATTCCCATTTTTGGTCGATTTCTTCCTGAGAAACCTGTGCTTTTTTGCCATTCGGTGTTCTCTTGAAGCAGCCCGTCGTTGTTCAATAGCTTCCCTGTTTTCCTTGTTCCACCAGCTCCGTGGCTTCCTCTTTCCATTCCAGCGGTTTGCTACTTTAACCTCCTGAATTTTACTCCTTATGAGTAGTTCTACCGGTTCATAATTCCAGTCTTCCATGGGGCTTTTCTCTATTGCTTCCTCTATGTCTGCTGCTATCTGCGCTATTTGATCGACGTTTAATTTTGCGTTTACGTTTTGTCTAAGCTCCATTTCTCTTTTCATCAAGGGCCCCATCTGCAGACTAAGGCTGCCAATCTCTATGACAACAACGCCACCTAGAATAAACTGCGTTCGCCCTCGGGGGTGGCGGCACGTAAGAGATGGGCAAAGGTGTGATAGACAATCAGGTGCATAGACTCATTTCAGCCTTTGTGGTCTGTTTTAATCAGTCTGGTTATGTCCCCTTCGAATGAAAGGCGCAGCAAGGGTTTCCTGCTTGGTGCATGCCTCCATAGAGCTATAAGGGAATGTTTGAAGGCAACCATGTAGGAGAAAAGTATGCCGTGGAGGAAGACTTAGTGCTGGTTCTGAGAACTTCTGGTTTTTTATTAGCCGGTCACGAAACACACCGTACTGTTATTTGCGCTCCTCATCTCTTTGTAGTTTCGTATTTTACATGCCGTTACACCGAAACTCATATACAGAATTACATATGTTCAGAGCGAAATATCAATGGCTTTCGATAAGTCCAAGAGTTTGGCATGGCTCCATTCCAATGGCCTTGAAACTAGTTAATATTATTAACGAATTAATAAATCATGAACACCCCCACACTAACAAGTTATGTCTTGTATGCCCAGTTGAAATTACCTCGACGTTTAACCTTCGTGTTTGACGTTGCCTTTCAGACGACCTTTTACATAATTTGTAGCTGTCGCAAGCGCGCCAAATTCAAGTACCTCGGAAGTTGATCATGGGGTACAGCGCATGTTAGTTAGTTATATGGAGTTTTATGGCGCATAAGCAACTGTGGCTATCATGCGCCAACCGCAAGGTTAGACGATCAAGTGGCTACAGTAATGATGCTCAGATTTGGTTTAAAACATTGGCTTCCTTTAAAAATCTGTAAACAAGTGAAAAATCAACAAGTGCTTCTTGGCCTAAAAGCAATGCGGGATGAAATGGGATGTGTTCTTTGTAAAATACAGTAAAATATTTTTTCCTGTGCTCCTCGAGTTGTGAGCATGAGATTAGAATTTGATTTACTGATAGCTCATGTCCACACATTTAACATACAGCTTTGCCTTTTTTCGTTAGTAGGAAGTTATGTTTTCCTTGTTCCACCAGCTCCGTGGCTTCCTCTTTCCATTCCAGCGGTTTGCTACTTTAACCTCCTGAATTTTACTCCTTATGAGTAGTTCTACCGGTTCATAATTCCAGTCTTCCATGGGGCTTTTCTCTCGGATGTATCAGGGGATGCATACAGAATAGTAATGGCAGATGAGCGCGCCAGATCCTGGTGTAAACAATCATCGTAAAAACCCCATATCCGAAGCCCGAGACCTCCTCCGATGTTCAGCACATATTGCGCGTCGTCAAGCAGCTCCTTCCATCATTGCGTGTGCAGGCAATGATGCAGCTGTCCGGTTGTTTGCAATATTTATTTTGAGGATCACTCAGTTTAGAAAAATCAAACAAGAAATTCAATCAATATATTCATGAGTGTCGGCAATCCGCACCCGATATTGGGTTATGATTCATTCGGCGAAATCACCTTTTTTTATGCCTTTATGGGTCACAATTGCCAAATGAACTCATTACAAGCCAGCACGAAAATTAAATATTGTAGACTGCGTCTCGTTTTCTAGACTGGTGGAGTTTTCAAGTATCTGAGAAGAAAACTGTTTTTAAATATTTCTTTAGTTACACATAGAACATGATTGTCAGTTGGCCAGATCCACACTTGCTGACGGCGTAGCAAGCTGTATGCTAATGGTTTGAAAATGTATGCCTATCCTTTAACATATGAGATTCAGTTTACAAACAGGAAGCCCAGCACGCCTATTGTGCAAAATTTTCACCCTACAAATCACAATCTATTACATTGTATGAAACATCAGTGCGTATACAGGCTGCATATACGTGAAATGGGCAATAGAAATGGCAACGTGTGGGTACAGTTGTGTGATTTGGCTCTGCTAATAAGCAGATTTGTGTCAGGCTCAGAAACCAATATGGAGATGTTCAAACTCTAAAACCTTACTTGAGCGCTGACGATGGTACAAAGTTCCGGGTATCGCGCAAGTAGCATAATGACAATAAGGTAGAACGCAGAAAATGGAGACCGAAAACGCACATAGATTTCTCGCAGCATTTTCGCTTCTGCAACGATGCACATTTGCATAAAGCCTTTCATTCGAATTATTCGATTGCTTGCAACAATCGTCTTGAGGATCATTCATTTGAGAAAAAAAAATCAATATATTCAATTAAATGTACTCATGCACGACGCTAATCCGCAGTGATATTCGTTCACAATCCATTCGGGGAACTCATATTTTTATGCCTTTATAGGTAAAATTTGCGAAAGGGACTCTTTACTAGCCATAAAGATGATTAAAGAGTGCAGACTGTCACAAGATTTCTGCACTAGCGGCGTTTTCATGTTTTTGAAAAAAAAAACTACTCTCAAACCGTAACATTTCTGCCTATATGTATAAATTTCAGTTGCACGTACAACATCACAGTCAGTTGTGCAGATTCAAAAAAAAAAAAAGGTGTCTTACCGGATCGAATATTCCCAGGGTAGCGTCATTTGACGGGGCGTCCTTGAACAGGTTGCCATTGACATGCTTCTGCACATAAGAAATTCCAGCAAATTGCGAATCAATATCAATTTTTAAATTCTGTCGACATCTAAACTGAAGGTATAAATATATTGCTTACGTATTTTGGCGTGGTATAAGAAATCCTACCTGTATTGCAATCCTCGTGCCGGCATCTCCAATTGCCAAATGTGCCATGCGAAACGCCAGGAGGCCCTGTGACCAGAAACGAGCACATTAGTTTACATTCTGGGTTTTAAGGTAGCAGCCTAGTAAACTGATTGCAAACACAATTAGCCTATACAAAGTATTCACGCACAAACCGGGAAGACAGGCCAGCAACCTCGGTGGTTCTTTTTCTGCACGAGGGCGAGCCTATCATAATATCAATATCATAAAAGACTAGCAAGGCGTTCTTCCAATTCAAGTGGCATCCCTACTCCTGAGAACAACTTCACATGCCTTGCAATTTTGTTTATAAAGGCAGAGAACAATTCGGTGCATACCACAGGCGTGTTTAGTTTGTCGGTTGCGGAAGAGATAGAATGGCATAAGAAGAATCGGTGTTCATGGTTTGACTATTAAAGTAATGCTGCATCCCTGTAGCAGAGTCAATATCAGCGCTTCTTAGCTCTACCTCATGTATCGGAAAAAGGTAAATTACGTTTGTATAATGCTTTCGGTTGCCCAAAATTTTATAACGGCTTGAAGTTAAGCTCTTGAAATCTCTCGAATTCTGAAAAATACGATTTGCTACATTAGTGCCGAGAGTTTGATCGCAACAAACGTCTTCTTTAAGGCCATAAACAATAGCGACTTTTGTTAATCCAAAGTTAGTGCAATTCGCACTGGACAGGTGGTTAGAAAGTAAGAAAACGAGCTGCTGAATGTTCCTGAAAATTTGATATTCGCACCTTTTTTTCAACGCGAAAGCTTTAGTACACCCTTCCATTGCGTCTTCGCGGACCCATTATGGCAACCTTGAACCTATGGAAACCCTATAATAAATATTACGACACTCAGCCCGCCTCTGCCTAGTCACCTGGTAGGCATCACTTACGCGGCATTAGCTCTGCCGAGGCCTCCTTCCCCTTTCCGATGCAGCCGCTTTGAAACAACTCTCGACATTGACTCGCCCATAGATGTAAAGTGATTTTCCTGTCACGGATGATCCAGTCGAAGCGCTTCATCGTGATGACACCAGGCCGAATATGATCATTAAACGAACACTGCTAGCCAAGAGGCTACAAATACAGGCGAAAAGAGGTGAGTGAGCGAAACGTGCCGCTTTCACTTTGGTTGCATAGGTGTAGCAGGGTTAGGTATTTGCCTAATATTTACTATACAGAGCTTGCTCCCTGCGACACTAGATATTTTACGGGGAAATATTCACAAACGATAGTCTTCCTCTCAACTAGGGTTGATGGCAGGTCATATCTGCCCACCCCCAGCGTCTTCACTCTCAGGACGTCAGCCCCAGCCCCACTACATCTTACTCTGGCGCACGATTAGCTCCTACCGCTAAGTAACACTACTTCCCTCGGGAAAATTACTGTCCCGGTGCAATCTGCGTTAGTAAAAAAGAACGGGAGTGATAGGGCTAGAGTTGGGACACCTGCACAATTTAGAGGGTGACGCTGCGGATGGGGACTAAAGATGTAGAGGTTGAACTTCATTTGTGGTATCTGTCACGGGGCCCTAAATATGCAAAGAACTACGCAATGGAGCCAGCTTTTCGCATAACCCCCTCCATGGCACGGGAGCTAGAGCGCGACAAGATATCTAGTAGTGCACTGGACATAACGGGGGCGACGTCTGCTGTATCTGCCTTATTGGCAGTGTTGCATTCTCTAATTCCTGTCACGGTGACGGCATCACCGGCGTAAATGCTGGTGGCTTCAGCCTTGGGTAGTGAGGGGTCAAAGGGCAGTAACGGGCGTCAGCCAAAAAGCAGGTAGAATGCAGAATATTCAACAATGGAAACGTGAGACGAGTTATAGGCGAGCGTCCCAAACGGTACATGAACATTCCAATCCCGGTGGTCGTCAGACACATACATGGAGAGCATGTCCGCGAGCGCGCGGTTTAGACGTTCCGTGAGGCTGTTGGCCTGAGGTTATAGGCGGTGTTGAGTTCGTGGCGGGCGGAACGCGAACGAAGAATTTCGTTATCCACTCTTCATAGAGAGCAGCGCCCAGGGTCTGGTATTAGTTCATGAGTAGGCCATGACGAAGAATCCCGTTGTCTAGAAGGAAGTCAGCAACATTAGTTCGTAACTTCGTGTTGTCTACATCTCTCTCGTCCTTGTTCATATGCGCTAGAACGTGTCTGCAACATTAGTGGCGCAGCTGGTGGGGATGACGCAGGTAATAGAGTGACGCGTGGCGTAGTCGGTGGCGACGGCGATCCATTCGCTGCCTGAGGCGGAGACCGTCAAGGGCCAAAGATGTCAGTGCCAACACGGGAAAACGGGTCAGTTTGTATGGGGTTCGGTTGCAAGTGACCTGAAGGCAAAACGGAGGGCAGCATTTTCTCGAAACTCACACTGTTCAAATGCGTTAACGTATTGCTGGACGCAGCGTTGGTGCTTCGGCGAGTGCAAACGTCGGCGCAGGCTGTCATATGGGCAGAAGACCCCTAAGTGTCAAGCCGAGAGAACATCAACGTTTTCAAGGATTGTGAAGCGCAGGTTTTGGAAAACAATGCGCAAAAGGTCAGAGTCATCTGGTCGCTTATTACGTCGGTATAGGGCGTTCCCGTGGAGTACAAGGCGAGGCATGGATCAGTTTGGTCGCAGGTAAGACATCGGATATGGTGATGTAGCTAAGGACTCAACAGCTGTTGTTCGGCAATGTTAGAAAATCCGATAAATGCAAAATACATACGTCTTCGCCACAGTCTGAAGAGCTAGGGGAGTCGGCAGGATTACTGGACGACAAGCACTCTATGATGAAGCGGACCGGACCAGTAGACGACAAAAAAAAGCATATTCTTGCAATCATACCGCCAGCGTCCCAAATGGCCAGAAAGGTATTTAGGAACGAAAGCCAACACAACAATTGGCGGTCTTTTAAAACAGTAAAGAGGTGGCCAACCGAATAAGGACAGAATTTCCTAATAGCCCGAAGAAGCGCCAGGCACTCTCGCTGTGTGATAGAATTTTGTTCAGGCGCTGATAGGAGGAAGCTGGAATAGGCAACCACCCTTGTGCGGCTGTGTTGTCGCTGACCGAGTCTAGCTCCAAATCCATGGCCACATACGTCGATGCGGAGTTCAGTAGGGGCGGATGGGTTGAATTGGACCAAGACGGGTGGAGTAGTGCGAGCAATATTTTCATTGGAAAGCGCAGTGCCCAGAATACTTTTGACAAAAATATCTATGTGACCACCATACAGCCTGATTACAGTGCTAATATATACGTCGCAATTTTTCTATACAAGATGAACAGTTTTCTGGTGGCAGAGTACTATTCTTCCTGTACTATCCCTATGTGGCGCTGGCTGGAACAATGCTGCAGCAGAGAGGGCCCATTGCTGTACAAGTGGATACGTGAACACCAATCCGCCTTAAGCATGTCACTCCTATCGTGCAAAAATACTGCATATGCTTGAATATAGCAAGATAATTGGTCTACTTGCTATATTCATGAACGAGGCGTTAAGTGTTTGAAAACAATACCATCGCAGACCATTTGAAAACCGTTGATGGCAGCTTATTGTTAAAAGTGATGTCTACGCAAGCAAAACCCTCTGGTGCTGTTTCGGCCTCAATTGGTTTCCACGACTAATATCTTTATTTAAGGAAAACGCTCATGATTTGATAAAGTGACGAATTTTTAGATTGGCTGAGCTCGCGGCACACCGCTATTGAAATAGACTTGCTCCATGGCAGTTCTTGCAGCTTCACTAACATCGGCTTTCACGACTTTGTTGTAAAATCAAGTTATGCTTACGGCAATGTCCTCGTGCCTGCTATGATCATGCAGCATTTGAACTTTCATTCTTCTTCTGTCAACTGATAACCGCTCCCTGGCGGCTAAAACGGATTCAATGCATCTAATGTTTGCATACGCTCGACACATAACGCTGCGCGCGAATACTGTCCGCCAAATTGCAACCTTCGCTGCCTCCCTTTACGCAAACAACCTAGCCGCTTAAACAACGGCAAACGCGGAGTTAATGCGCATGATCTATTTGAATGGCATCAACACTATGTGTTACCTAATTCGACATACCCTTACCAGGTGGCGGCGGGATAACCGAAGAAAATATCAGTTACAACAGCGTCAAGACGTCGGCTCTCGTTTTCTATGCAGTTATCGGCGTAACAGTATTAGTCATTCCGTTAACCAATGCATTCAGCGCTGCCCTATCTGCATGTGCACCTTCGCAGTGAACCTATGATCCAGCTTTGTAAGCTGTCAGCCGGGACGGCTACGCTGCATTAGATGCCGTATAAGAGCACACTGAAGAGCTCGCTTTGGAACCCGTTCTATTTCTCACTCGTCGCGTCACTCCATTGGCCTTGTGTCGCCAACGCTAACGCCACATCGCGGAGTTGGGACCGCGGATTTTGTAGACATCCCAAGATATGTCACTGAACTCAAAGAAAACTCGTTCGGATGCTTTGAGCGAACTCGCGGATGTTGCGCTCGCTTCATCAGCGCGAGAAACGTGTCAGTCCGTCCCTTTGCCCCTCTCTTGTTTACGGTGATCAGTGAAGTGACCTGTCTGCATCTGCCGTCGCGTGATGATCCGTTCGCAATGCCTGACGATGCTCTCCACAGGCACTTCAGGCTGTCGAAAGAACCTGAAGCGCAGCATAACGCAACGCAATTGAGCAGAAACTGCTATGCGCGCTGCGAGAAACGGCGAAACCTTTCCAAAGTTATTTGTATGTATTTTATAAGCTCTGAACTATAATGTTACAGTACTGTAGCCAAATACATTCATTTAGAGCTTCCAAACATGTTGAAACTTGCATTTGTCCTCTTAAAATAAAATAAACCGAGAACGCCCATATAAGCCGATTGGCTGTTTGCCCCCTGGTTCATCTACACAGCTTGCGTCCCCTCCTTTTCCCCCAATCCCTACGTTAAATTGACGTCACGGCAATGCGAACGCGTTCCAAATTCGGCCTTAGAGTTCAGGGAAGGAAGCTGCAGTTGCCATTATCCGTGTAATTTTGGAGAATCGGCGCGCTACTTTGGCATTTCTTATCCCTGGCGTCTATGGTATGCTGTGATTCACTATCAGACTTAGATTATTGATTCAGGGGTTGAAAAATGCCTTATTAACGTTCGTGTTAAATCAGACAAGTTGACCACCTCGCCTTTAGTCTCTTATCACTGCCGCGTTGGCCTAGCCCACGAACCAAAGCTGACGTTCACGATCGTCACTGACCAGATAGCATCCTGGTGCTCTTCCGGGAGGTTTGAACTGTGTGAGCTACGAAATTAAACTTTCATACACACAGGACGTTGTATAGGTTTGATTCAGACACATGAAGCAGCGGTGCATGTATGTATATAAATTATTTTCTGCACTGGTTGCCACCATTCTTTACAATGCACAATGGCAACTCTCGAGTAAACGATAATGTTATCAGTCTCATGCGACTCTCTTTATTCATATTGTTGACTTCTTCAGGGCCGACGTTTCTTCCTGATGGATCTGCTTAGTCCTATCTGTCCATTGCTTATTTTCGAGTTTCGTTAGGTGTACACTCAGTGACCGTTTGCATAATTTGTTAATTGGCTAATTTGCTATACAGGAGAAAGTCTGGCGACTGCTATCTCATTTCCCATGCTAGCGTTCTAAAACATTGCTCGGCAGCCTGGTAAACGTTGCCTATACAAGTGACCGTAAAGGCAATCTTGAGACATCACGTAGAGCCCAAGCATATGAAGCTATTTTTTGGATTCATTTATCTTCTGAATGCTATTCAACTTTAATATATGAATTCGTTTTTTTATCGCCAAGATATATGCCAGCTCTTTTACAATGTTATTTTAGCTATAAATTTCGCACATATTTTTTCTGCCATTCGCAGCTCCCTGCGTCCACTAATAATCACTCCACTAAGACGCAGGAATCAGATGCAGGCAACAGAGGCACCCATGTTTAAAGAGCGATTTCTAGGAAACATTGATAAGGAACCATGTTGAAAAACAGGTGCTCGGGTTTAATGATTGTTTCGATTTGGTGAACGGATATTGTGTACCTTCTTGGCTGAGAATACGCAAAGAAATTATATAGCAATTAGACCCACCATAGAAATTTCGCGGCATATGTGGTGAACTGGAAGGTGCTTCGCTTACTAAAATTAACAGCCTGTTGAATATTTTCAACACAAACGATTTCAAAAGCAGACCACGTCTGTGCGGTATAGGCGTAAAGCTTACCTTGATGTCATCAGTGGCAGTCTTAGCCAAGCATGTGTTGATTTCGGGTTGAAAAGCAGCTTTCTGGGTAAAATTTAGAAAGGGAGACATCAGACTAGTGATCTGTGTTTCCCTAAAAGATATGGCTTGCGTCCCCCGGTAACAACAACATGAGACAACAGAAGTAATATTAGGCGACAGTTTTTAATGGCGTATACGGTCGGAGTCCATTCCTTAGATTTCAATCAAAAGACGTCATCATGGCGTTGTGACAAAAAAAAATATCCTCTTCCCACCGGAAATCGAAACTCAATCTCTGGGATCACCAGCTCACTGCTTTAATCAACTGTGCTACGCCCGGGATCTTGAAACGCACATCATAATTGTCCTTGTCTACCGCGAAGAAGATAACTACCCATAAATAAATTCTCTCTCTACCGGGAATCGAACCACACGTCCTTGCATCCCTAGTCGACCACTTGAACCAACCGCGCCATGCCCGGCATCGTGTAAAACATTACATAATCCTCCTTGCCTACCGTGAGGATGGTAATAGCGATGACAATGATGCTGCAATTAGTGACAATGGCAATGATGACAATAGCAATGATAATCACGGTGCGTTTATTTGATAATTATAAAGAGACCAAACAGGATGCACCGTGTGCCCTAGCAATACTTACGCTTTCGCTTTTTTTTGCAGCGTAGATTCCATAATTCTCTCGGAATTTTTATTTATATAATACACAAACAGATTTTGAATGCATGGCAAGGACGAAGCGTTGTGTAAACTGCGGCTCAGAATCAGCACAGAGCTCAGAGAAATATTTTAGTCTAGCATAATAAGTGCACAAATACAATCCCAGAAATAAGCGTATTACTTGTACAATCATCTGGCACGCGGACGGACCATAAGTAGATTAGGGAATACGCAGTGTACATACTTGCTAGAGCTATCATTAGTTTAAATAACGTGAAAAACCACATAGTTAAATATGGCAGTGATACAATTTATTGCAGTCTTGATGTATGGCCGAGAGCTTAGGCGTCGTTCATAGCCCCATGAAAGACCACAGTGGTTACCGTTAAAAGGTCACAAGCCACGTAATACCTAATAAGCGTCTATGCATGCATGTATTCCTATTTCAGCGCCTAGATAAATAAAGAAATATATTGGCATTGGAATACGTATTAGTAGCCTTGAGCCAGTTTCACCGCTCTAATTTTATGAAGAAATCCTATCACAAGATGGATGTGGCATTTTAATCTTGCATCGCAAAACTGTATTCAACAGCGTTTACTGTAAACCTTCTACTGCCTGGTGACCATGACTACATGTAGGTGCGTATACTTCTATAAGCTTCAGTTTACACCGCTTATTTAGCTTAATTACGATGCCAGCTACACTCTGAATTATGGTATAAAATTGATGTATATTACCAGCTATATCCTTATTAACGAGGAAACCTGCTCGTAGTTGTCTCTCAGGGAAAACTTGAGAAACACGGTACATGCCCGTCCTTCAGTACAGTATATGCCTCATTTGACATCATTATCGCAATAAACCCGATTATATCCTATTGCATATTCTCTAGTTCCACTAACAGCATTGCTAAACTAGCCTCACCAGCTAGGGTTCTAGCATTAAATGTCATCATCATCATTATCATCATCATCATCATCATCACCAGCCTGATTATACCCACTGCAGGGCGAAGGCCTCTCCCATATTTCTCCACTTAACCCGGTTCTGTGCTAGCTGCATCCACTGACCCCTGCGAACTTCTTAATCTCATCCGCCCACCTAACTTTCTGCCGCCCCCTGCTACGCTTTCCTTCCGTTGAAATCCAGTTTGTTACCCTAAGCGACCATCGGTTATCCTCTCTTCTCACTACATGTCCTGCCCATGTCCATTTCTTCTTCTTAATTTCCACTAGAATGTCGGTAAGTTGAGTTATTTCTCTGACCCACTCTGGACGCTTTCTATCTCTTAATGTTACCCCTACCATTTTTCGTTCCATAGCCCTCTGGGTTGTTCTCAACTTAAGTAGAACTCTCTTGGTTAGCCTCCACGTTTCAGCCCCATAGGTGAGTACAGGCAAGATGCAACTATTGTATACTTTCCTCTTCAGGGACACCGGTAAGCTGCTAGTCATAATCTGCGAGTGCTTGCCAAATGCGCTCCATCCCAATCTTATTCTTGTTATTTCCTTTTCATGGTCCGGATCTGCGGTTACTACCTGTCCTAAGTAGACATATTCGCCTACTACTTCCAGTACTTCGCTACCTAAAGTAAACTGCAGTTCCTTCCCTAGGCTGTATAACATCACCTTAGTCGTCTGCATATTGATTTTCAAGCCTACCTTTCTACTTTCCTTGTCTAGGTCCTCAATCATTATTTGGTGGTGCAGTGCTAAGACGGCCGACTACTGCCCGGAGTGCCCGGGTTGTAGTAGTAGTACAAGACTTTATTGAGGCGCAACACTTAGACGCCTAATACATCGATAGCCTACTGGACGAGCTGACGCTGTTCTTTACCCTCAGCACCAAGCCAGTCCACCCAGGTCCAGATAGTATGGGAGGAGGTGGGAAAGAATCCCGATTGCAATGCAACCGGACATGAAAATAGGTAGTGGTAAAGGTTGGCATAAGGGGAAGGGCAGTTGGGGCATGATGGATCGCGACGGAATTTGTAGAGATATAGCCGGGCAGGGGTTATGAGTGTGTTCAACTGTATTTGCCGAAGGATATGAGCCTCCCGATCGGAAAGATTAGGATGAGGGTCGGGGTAGAGCTTGCGGTCTAAGCGAGCAGTATTGTAGTATTCGCTGATGGTGGCGCGAAGAGACACTCTCGACCCGCCCTCCATGGGTCTTGGCAAGGGGATGAACGGTGCCCGGTTACCAGTTTCACGGGCGAGCTGGTTCGCCAGCTCATTGCTGTCAATCCCCAAGTGTCCAGGGATCCATCGGTTCAACCCGACCTCGGCGGCTGCGTTTCGATGGAGGTGAAACGAAGAGGCGTCCGTGTGCTGCGCGATGTCAGCACGCGTTAAAGATCCCCAGGTGGTCTAAATTTGTCTGTAGCCCTCCACTACGGCTCCTCTTTCTCTCTTTCCACTTTCAAACCCACCTTCCTTCCTTCCCTACGGCGCGGTTCAGGTGTCCACAGAAAGAAGTGTGACAGATACTGCGCCTTTCCCTGTGAACCAACTTTTTTTCATCCCCCGAGTTGCTTAGCAGCGCAATATCATCAGCAAATCGCAGATTACTGTGGTATTCTCCATCTACCCTTATCCCTAACTGCTCCCATTTCGAGTCCCTGGATACTTCCTCTAAGCAAGCTGTGAATGGTGGTGGTGAAAAACTTTATTTGGTGGAGCCACGAAATACTCATTACAAGGGCTGGGCCGGCTCCTGATCACGGGTGGTGGCCAGCAGGCAGTTCTTGACGGCGACCACTTCTGCCCAGTCGACCAGTCTCCTTTGTGGAGCCGGTTCTGAGCTGGAGATCGCGATCTCCCAAGTCTCGTTGTCCGTAAGGCGCCATTCGGCCGGTGGTTGAAACTCCGGGCATCTGAACATAATATGTTCGAATGTAGCTCTCGGGGCCTCGCAGAGGGAACATTCGGACTGATGAGTAGAGGGGGAGAAGAGTGCCAGCAGTGCTGGGGAGGGAAAGGTGCGGGCTTGAAGGTGTCTCCGTGTTATTTGTTGTGGTTTAGTTAAGGAGGGGTGTGGGGGAGGGTAGTGAAGTCTTTCTGACCGGTAGTGTAGTGTAATGTCGTTGTAGGTGATCACCCGATCTCTGGCACTGCCTAGGTCCTCGGTATCTGTTGCTCGGTCGACGTATGCTCGAGCAGCAGAATTGGCCGCTTCGTTACAGGGGTTGCCCGAATGGGCTGGTACCCAGACAAGGTCTATGGGTCGGGATATTTGAACATTGGTAGTTAAGATTTTGTGAGAGGCAGCATGTAGCTGGCCTCGGGCGAAATTTTGTATGACAGTTTTAGAATCGCTGAGGATAAGGGTGGCAGTGGAAGAGACTATCGCGATGGCTATAGCGGATTCTTCCGCTTCTACGGACGTTCGGGTAATGATAGAAACTGATGTGATGTGTTCGAAGCGGCTGGATACCGCGCATATCGCATAAGATGAGCGGTGTGGATATTCTGCGGCGTCCACGTAGACCGTGTCGGGTTCGTTCGCATGTGCCCTGTATAGGGCACGTGCTCTCGCTTTCCGTCTGGCCTGGTTATGAAGGGGATGCATGTTTTTCGGAAGTGGGTGGACAGTGAGGTGATCGCGGACTGTCTTTGGAACTGCCTAAGTTTCTACTGGAGGGGCACCTAACGGTCTAAGTTGGAGAAAGGAAAGAATGTGGCGACCAGTTGGGGTATTGGAGAGCCGTCCTAGTTGGGCGATGCGGTGGGCTTCCACCAGTTCGCTGAGTGTGTTGTGAACACCCATGCCTAAGAGTCGATAGGTTGGGGTGCGCTTAGGTAAACCGAGAGCTGCCTTATAAGCCTGTCTGATGAGAGCATCCACCTTGTCTGCCTGTTTTTGTTAGATATAAATACGGAATCGAGTAAAGAATGCGGCTTATAATAAATACCTGTACTAAGCGTCTGAGGTCATGCTCGCGCATTCCACAGTGCTTGTTGGCTATACGTTTGATTAGGCGGGTGATCTGATGTGTTGTGTTAGTCAGTCTGGAGAGTGTATCCGTGTTAAGGCCGTTGTCTTGTATGAACATACCTAGTATTCGAAGTTTGTGAACTTGTGGTACTGGCAGACCATCTACGGTGATGAGCATAGGGGGTTCGTGGTGTTTCCGCGGGCTTGAGTGGAGTATCAGGAGCTCGGATTTGGTGGAGGAACATTCAAGGCCTATTGAAGCTGCGCATCTTGACACCATGTCTGCCCCCTCCTCAAGAGTTTCTTCCATGCTACCTACGTTCCCAGGGGTGGTCCACAGGGTGATATCATCTGCATATAGAGAATGGGAGAGGTTTGGGAACTGTGACAGCTTTTTAGTTATGGGGATGAGTGTGATGTTCAATAAAAAATGGGAAAGGACTGATCTCTGCGGGGTGCCTCTATTAACGAGGGTAAAAGTGGGGGATTTTAGGGGACCGAACCGAATTTCTGTGCGATCCCGGAGAAATGCTGAAATGTAAGCATGTGTTCGGTTTCCCACATTCAGAGTGGATAGTGCATCAAATATAGAGGAATGATAGACATTGTCAAATGCCTTTTGCAAGTCTAGAGCCAGCAATGCTCTTGTGCGTTTGTAGTGTCGGGGATGGAGAATTTCTTCTGATATCTGTAGCATGACATCTTGGGTGCATAGGTGGCTGCGGAAACCCAGCATTGTGTAAGGTAAAAGGTCGCGGGTTTGCATGTGGGTATGTAGCCGATTCAAGACAACGTGTTCAAAACGTTTATCAAGAGATGAAGATAGCGAAATGGGCCTAAGGTTTGAAAGAGTGAGCGGTTGGCCGGGTTTAGGTATAAAGGTAACCTGAGCATGCGTCCACTTTGAGGGAAGCGTTCCCTCTTGCCAGTGTTTGTTAAAAAGTTCCGTTATTGCCTTGATGAAGTTTTCATCGAGGTTTCTAAGTGTTTTGTTCGTGACCTGATCGGCTCCTGGAGCAGACGTAGTGCGGAGTTGGAGCATGGCTGGTCTGACTTCATACTTTGTGATGTCTTCGTTTAGCTCATGGTTTTGGGTTCCAAGGTACTGTGGTAAGGGTGTCTTCGGTGTGGTTGTGAGGTATGTATCTTTTAAGGATTGAATAATGTTGCCGTTGTCCATGTCTACGCCATGGATAAGAAGCGTCACATTTTTCTGCTGTACATTCTTGGCGTGATCGGATTCAAGAAGGCAGCGTAGCAACCGGCACGTGACCTTAAGTCCAAGGTTTCCAGCAAGGCGGTCGCATACTTGACCCCATTGCTGGTGACTGAGTTGTGCCGCGTGCGTCTCCATTTCCCTTATGAGAGCGGAGATGCGTAGCTTCAGGGCGTGATTGTGTTTGTTTTTAAGCCATCGCTTCTGTAAGCTCGAGTGAGCTTCCCACATGTGGAGTAATCGGCTGTCAGTCACCTCCGAGGTTTGTGTGCACGGCATTCCCGATGTGCCCATATTCACGTCCTTCTTGAGGTTAGCCAGCCAATTTGTAAGGTGGTCTATCTGTATCGGGGCCGCGGTACGAAGATCGCGAAAGCGATCCCAGTTGGTGATTTTGAGTTTCCTCTTTACACGGGGGGTTATGGAGGATAGTGAGAAAGAGGTCTCAATTATATAGTGATAGCTACCAAGAGAGGTTTGCGTGTTTGTCCAATAGCATTGTGTTATGTTTTTCGTGAGTGTAAGATCGGGGGTGGTGTTGTTCTGTACACTGTTGCCGATACGCATGTACTGTTGTGTATCATTGACAAGGGTTATGCCCTCATTTTGGAGAAGTATCCAGAGTCGGACGCCTTTACTGCAAGTCGTTTTGTATCCCCATGTGATATGGCGGGCATTAAAGTCTCCTGCAACTATCAATGATTGTTTAGCGCTGATTTGAAGGGCTTTTTTCATGGCCGCCATTAGAAGAGCAGTTTTCCCTTTCGGGGGGCTGTAGATATTCAGAATGAATATACTCGTTCCTTTCCGCTCTTTGGGAAGCAGCTCTATCAAATGGAAGTCGATATCTGCAACGTCCATGTTGTGATCAGTTGCTGTGTAGTTGCGGTGAACCAGCGTCGCCACTCTGTACTGAGGACAGTTTGTTGCTGTATGAAGAGTGTACTTGAGCAGTTTTACAGCGGAGTTTGTTTCCGGCAGTGCGATTACTTCTGGTGTTTCATCGGCCGGAAGGGATTGAATGTAGAGCTGCAGATTACTACGCTTGGAACGAAAGCCTCTGCAGTTCCGCTTGCACACTCCTTAATGTCCTGTCGACGTCCTGCCATCTTGGGGCTGAGATTCGGGTGGGATCGTTTGAGATACAGTGGTAGAGAGTAGCTTTTCTAGAGCTGTTTGAATCTGGATCTGTTGCTGCTGCATCTGCTGCTCGAGCATCGCTATCCGCGCGTCTACTCCAGCTGCCCATGCGTTCGTGCTGGTGGTCATAGATTCAAATTTTTAAGCAAACTTCTCTTCGAGTAAAGCTATGGAGGCGACCAGATCAGGCTTTTGGGAGTCGACCACTGTAGGAATGTCTTGGTGAGGTGCCTTCCGTTTGGCGGGCGTATGAATTTTTGTAGTAGATGCTGTGTTGTTGCATGTCGGAGGAGGAGGCGGAAGTGGGGTGGAACGACCTGGGAGGGGAGTGGAAGAACTTTCCATTCCCTCTGCGGGGGAGAGCCTGTGAATTGGTGTTTGCATTTGCTGAGTGAGCTTTGCAATATGATCATTGAGTTTTCTTATTTGATCATTCTGTTGCTGAATTTGCTTGCCCTGAGTTTCTAGCTTTTCTTTAAGTTGCTTATTTTCTCGGACAAGGGAGGAAGATTGTGGGCCCCAGCTCACCTTATTTTCCGGCGGAGGCTGGTCGGTCAGGGGCGGGAAAGATGGCGAGCGGTTCCTGGCGTTGGTCGAAGCGGCGGACGCGGCGGACCTGGAGCGGACGCGGTTAGTGGAACTCGTCCGGTGCTTGCTTCGGGATTGCCGGGTTGTTTGCTCGGCGTCTGCACCAACTGTCAAGGGTGTCAGCCTCTTGTTGCCCGGTCTGTTGAATCGCTCCGAGCAATCGCGGGAGCCCGTAAAATGGGGGCCGCCGCACAGAATGCACTGGGGTGAACACGTTGGAGGGTCGGTCTGTACATGAGTCTCCCCACATTGTTGGCATAAGTCTTTTTTGGGTGCCGTGCACACGTCGCTGCGATGTCCCGGACGACGGCAGTTGAAGCAGGCTTCTGCTTTGGCGATGAATGGAGGCAGTGGTAGACCGCTCCATAGAAACGCAGCTGTTTAGGTACTGAATTGGTATTTATGAAGGTGACCGGAATTGATTTGGTGTGGCCGAGTTGGCGTGCAATGGTGATGAGATAGGAGGTGCTTTGGTTGAACGTTTTTAGCTCTGTAAAAATTTCTTCAGATGTCTGGTCATAGATAGCACTATAAATGATGCCTCGAATGGCGTTGTCCGGAGGAGCGATATACGTTTTCGTTGGGTAGACTTGGTCGATTATCTTTATAGATTCTAGTTGTACATATCTACGGGACGGTCTCCGGCTGGCGTGCTGATAGCGAATGAATTGTGCCTGGGGTTGATTCGGATGGCGTCTTATGTTCGCACTGCGTCTGTCGGTAGCTGCACAGCGCTGGTGACTAGAGACAGTATATAGCCCCCGTTGTGTTTACTTAGGTCGATGCCTCCACCGGGGCGGAACACGATTTTAAGGTCTCGTGTCGGGAGCTTGGGAAACGATGGCGGACGCTTTAGAACGTTGGAAGACTTGCCTTGCGTAGGCTGCGTTGGTGTGGCTGTGCCGGCCGGGGGCTGATGAGTCGAGCTCGTGGGGGCTTGCGGGGCAGAGAGGACATCGGGGTGAGCCATAAGTCGAGCCTCCATGGCCCGGTCCCATCTTAATGCAGTATCAGTAGTCCCATCTTCAGTGCGCACCATGCCGCTGTAGGTGGGCCGTTAAGTCGCGGGAGTGAAGAATTTGATCCTTTGCTTGATTGCAGTCTAAGGTTGTCCTGATTATATTAGCGATTACCTTAGTAAATACCTTATACGTAACCGACAGTAAGCTGAGTGGTCTGTAATTTTTAAGGTCCTTAGAGGCCCCTTTCTTATGAATGAGGATAATGTTTGCATTTTTCCATGGTTCCGGTACCGTCGATGACACCAGGCACTGCGTATACAGGGTGGCCAGTTTTTCTAGCAATCCCCCCGTCCTTCAACAAATCTGTAGTTATTTGATCCTCTACAACTGAATTCCCCCCTTTTCATAGTTTCTAATACTTTCTTGACCTCGTCCTTCGTCACTGGTGGAACGTCTGGCTGTTTTTCCCTACCGGCCATCTCAGTACGGTCCTGACTACTTTGGTTACTGTAGAGATCTGTATAGAACTCCTCGGCTGCTTTGACTATATTTTCCATATTCGTGATGACGTTGCCCGCCTTGTCCCTTATTGCATACATCTGGTTTTTGCCTATGCCCAATTTCTTCTTCACCGCTTTTAGGCTTCTCCCATTCTTTGCAGCATGCTCAGTTTTCTCCTTGTTATGCTTCCTTATATCGGTCACTTTGCGCCTACTTCTACCGCACACTCAGTAATGATATCTCTGAAATTATTGTTCATTGCTTCTAGGGTAATGTGGCCATCAACGGTTAGAGCTGAATATCTATTCTGTAGCGAGATCCTGAACTCTTCAGCCCTCCCCCTCACCGCTAATTCGTTGATGGGTTTCTTTCTTACTAATCTTACTAACTGAAGGTTGTACAGGCCTATATACCTACATGTAGTTATGATGACCAGGCAGTTGAAAGCTTCTACGAAGATGTAGAATCGGCAATGCGAAAAGTAAAGAGGCAGTACACTGAACTAATGGGCGACTTCGATGCCAAGGTAGGAAAAAAAGCAGGCAGGAGACCAGGCAGTAGGTGACTATTGGCATTGGTTCTAGGCACAGCAGGGGGGAGCTACTAGTTGAGTTTGCAGAGCGCAGTAACTTAAGAATCATGAATATCTTCTTCAGCAAACGGAAGAACCGGATATGGACATGGGAAAGTCCTAACGGGGAGACTAAATATGAAATTGACTTCATAATGTGTTCAACCCCCGCCATTATGCAAGATGTAGAGGTAATCGGGAAAGTGCGATGCAGTGACCAGAGGATGGTGAGGTCCAGAATTAGCCTAAATGGGAAGAAGGAACGCAACAGATTAGTAAGAAAGAAACTCCAAACCTGTGTTTATGCAATTCCATCGACACGCGGGTTTTTATAAATCCGGTAGAGAATTGCGCGGCACAGGGATTCGAACCACTGTCATCCCGCATGCGAGGCAAATGCTGCACATATACGCCACTGCTATTAGGACTTCGCCCTTACTATTTTCGGCGACTCCAAGGCCAGGGCTTTGCTACTACCATCGTTTGTGCCGTTTCTATCTTTTTCATTGGTCCTCGTTTTCACTCTAGTGTCCATGGAGGAAATTTCAATATTGCGCGCATTGAGGATCAACCTAGTTTCTGGGCGTGAGTTATTATGCATTGGCTAGAAATCAGCCTGATGTCCGGGTCCAACGTATTACACACTGACAGCGGCACGGGCAGCACTCATGTCTAGACTGAGTACCTAATCGCCGTAGACGCACCCCGCCTACTAACGCTTTTCGCAACCCCCGCCTAGTGCGTCTCTCGGCTTAAGATAAGTGGCGCACGTTGATGGCATTGGGAGTTGCAGTACGGCGAGTAGAACAAACGCCCTGAATTGCAACTCTGATCTGAGCTTATTCAGGAAAACCCCGAATCTTTATCGTCCTTATATGAGCAGAGCTGACTTTAAACCAACTAACATCAACGTCGTTTTTTACTGCCACAGTTACTTTTCTTAACGATCTTTCATTTTAGTTCGGAAGGCCAGAATAATGCCTTTGTGTATGTATCAAACTCATCTCGTGAGAGCTGTGATCAACATGTATTAGGTACGTGTGTCTCCTCTTCTCCTGCACGAAATCTTTGAAATGAGTGCATGAAGGATTCTCAGCGTGAAAGGATAAGTGAATTCCTCTAAAGCGGTTGGTCCAAGCAATTCACAAAAACGAGTTACAGCTAAAATGTGACAGTCCCGACATTTCAATTTATTTCATATGTGGCACCCCATCAATACGTTGTCTGTCAGAACATAGCATTGGAAGGCATTATCTTAGCTAAGCGCGGTCTGTGCTGGTGCGCCAGAATATGGTAATTAAGAGGTGCTCACCACGTCGTCCTCATCATTGGCCAAAGCCAGCCGGCAGAGATAGGTGACGCCGCTCGATGCCAGCCAGCTTCGTTTGCTGTACTGGGGAAGCAAATGGCCCGTCCACTTTATTGAAAAAAGAAGAGTCGCATAGTCAGCACTAAGAAAGTGTCCCTCTATAGAAACCGAATAGAGACATACAATAATGTTTACTTGTCTTTGAAGATGGAAAGGCTTCCAAACTAAGTGAATTGACGTAGCTGCATATACAATGGAAGTCATTCCCACTTACGACTGCTACAAAAAGTCACCACCAGCTACAACATATGTGGGTGAAGTGCGAGAGCTTTTGTGTTAGAAATGTTTCTCGAACTAAGTTGTGTCGCGCATACACATCTCTAAAATATAGAACTTAAAACTCTGTCACATATATTTCTTGACCGTGAATTTCCGTTTATACCTGTTCAGCGACCTTGTAACACAAAGAAATGCTGCTGGTGTCAATAGGCGTCTTCAGTAACAGAAATCCTAAACTGTCTTGGACTTCCGTTCCCAGGACGAAATCTGGAAGCGAAACAAGAACACAGCACTTAGCCCAGAGTCCGTGCGACTGCACCAGGAAGCCTGGTATGTTTTATTATTACAGGATGCATTAAAAAAGTACAGTCGCTCACAGATATACCGAACTCAAAGAAATTTGGGATCCAATTTGATATATCGATAATTCTTCATATAAAGCATAAACGGACAATGTTCTGTCTAATCCAGAACAGTTGTGTGGTTCATCCATGCTAGTGGTACACTTCCTCTTGAGATACGACTCCCGCCGGCATACTGGTAGCCCACAGGCTGCTGCGGGTCAGCTTATCGCGAGATGCAGGCGCGCACCCGGGCGTCGAGGCCATTTTACGAGATGCAGCACACAGGCAGTCTGGAGTTGAATGGCGCAAGGGCGACTAACCAAAGAGCGCCAGAACGATGCTTGAGGTTTTCGATGTGTGATAAAATAAGGAACAATGATTCGCTGTGTGTCGAAACTGATGCTATACGTTTGTGTAAACGGCTGTAATAAAAGCATAATCTAGAATTCAATTGGTAGTTTATAGCAAGGCTTTGACAGGAGCATGAGGTCGACGATTTGCTTCTTACCCACAGTTACGGCATGATCTTGCAAGGTGCCAGCTGAACATTTGCAATCTAGTACTCATAAAAGAATTAGGTTAATAATTATCTAAGTAATCATTGAAATTCTTTTTATAAACAAATAATGCATGACGTCGGCAAAACCTATAATACGGTCATTCGCTATTAAACCTGAGGGATGAAATGCTCGCATTGAAAAGTGTAGCATCTCTACGAGCTGCTCCGTGGACGTGACCGCGTGCTCACAGTATTCGATACGAAAAGATACGGGTGTCTGAGCTCGCACCTTATGTCGCGTAGCACAATGTGTTTGGTATCAAAGCTGCGGCATGTCGTGCTTCAGGATCAGTAACTGCCAACCGTCATTGTATAATTTTGTAATTGGCGCACTAAGTACGAAACACAAGGTTATTTCAAATCGGTAGAGTTGATGGCTTCACCTCTAGCAGCAGTGCAGGTGGCGCGAGAGCCGTCACAAGCCTTCGGTTAGCAATGCTAGCTTGAGCGCACGACAACCACCCCACTGATCTCTGCCTTTGCAACGTAGTAGCAGTGTCACCTTTAACCAATAATGGCAAAACTGAATACTGGGCGAGTTGGTGACTGTTGTTGGACTGTACGACACAACAGATACGCGTCATGCAACATAAGAGTCCTGTATAAAGTACCTGTCTTGTGAGTGAGGTTACTGTCGACAAACTGGAAGGTGCCTTAATATCCATCTGAAGGAATACGAGATGTCCTCGGAGGCCTCAGCTGTCTCTTAAGATCTCGTGGTTTATTATCGCGACTGCAGCAAAAGAAAATATTTGATGTGCACTGAATTTGGGGCGTGCCGATGTAGTGCTGAGAAATACTGGAGGCATATTTGACCGCTACATAAATCACGTCGCGTGTTGGCAAACCTACGGTGGCATTGCATCAGATAGCAGCGGAATATCTTCACGAAAATATTCCGGTGCAAAAAGCTTATGCGCACTTGTAGTTTGGCTTGTGCGTTTCATTGTGCGTGTTGTTTTACCATGTGTGCCTGCGCCAGGCAGCACTTCGAGATTCTTTAAGCACGAGTTCTTAACGAAACATTCAGTCAGTTGTCAACGCTTCCATTCTCTGTGTGTGTTTTTACCGCTATTTGTTTTTCACGCTGTTCATGATGCTTATAATGGCAAACAAAAAGACACAGTCGGACACGATATTTACCTGTACCAACACTTTTACAGCATTAACGCTACCAGCAGGCGCAAATCCTGCTAAGCCGACATAGCTCCGCGCGAGAAAAGGTACTGCGCACAAGCGTTCCTTGCAGGGGCATAGCACCAGAGTTATATATTTCGAAACTTCCGCAAAAAAGGAAGTCCCATAAATGCGAACCTCAATGCTATATTCTTGCATGGTATATCCAAGAAGATATCGCCTGAGTTCGATAAAGCAATAGTTTTATATATCTTGTTCAATATATCAGGGATTGACTGTAATATGACACAGATTCATCCTAAAGTTTTGTCAAGGGACAACGACGAGGACAAAGTACTGTGCTCGTGTGTGGAACATGTGGAACGCGAGGACGACGAAGTGTATGTGGTTCGTGCTGGGCGCTGCTGGCCTGAAGCGATGTGGTCAGCTACCCCTTTGTAAATATCTGTGAATACATGTACTCTATGTGAGCGTATCAATGCTACATTATTGGTTGAGGTGTTCGGTGGCCTGCAGCAAGCAGGAACTCCGCCACGGTCTCCGACTTCCCAGCTCTTTAGCCCTGCCTAGTGACGGGACCGCACCATCGGCGTCCATCACCCTAGCTATCATCATTGCCCTACCGCGTGATCCCGGAACCTTCAATGAAGTGGATGGTGCTGATGTGGAGGACTGGCGTGCTGTGTACGAGCGCGTGACCGCACTCACCAGGTGGGACCTGACCATGAAGTTGGCTAATGTCATTTTCTACCTGAAGGGACCCTTTTTCGTCAGTACAACGGCCCTCATCGTGTGCTTCGCCAGGTGACCGATGTGACATATGAGGTTGTCCCCCTAGATTCTCCGACGCCCTCCACCCGCCCTGCCCGTGACGTTTACGTAGTTAGCATCTAGCCGCACCATGCACCTGATCCGATTTTCAATTAGAACCGGCAGGGTGCTTTCGCCGCCGGGAGTTATGTCAAGGGACAACGACGAAGAGAAAATGGTGTGCTCGTGTATGGAAGGTGTGGCACGCGAGGGCGACGAATTGTGCTGGCTGAAGTTCGTCTGTGCTGTGGTCAGCTATCCCTTCGTAAATATCTCTGAATACATCCACTCTTTGTGCGCGTGTATCTACGCTACATAATCAATGACATTATTATATAAAAGGAACAGCTGTTCGGACATGGCGACGAGTTCGGAGGAACCTGGAAGCAAGGCGACACGTTATGACGCAAGGCTGCAACATAAGGCTTAGGAGAAGATTACGTTTAGATACCATGAAAAATATTTCACTGTCGAGAGAACTATTTATATAAATGACTTAGGACGGAGACTATTAAGCAATCTAAGCTGCGAACACCAAATTAATACGTATGTCGTAAGGCCCAAGGAAAGCTGTATTTCATCAGAAGGAGATTACGCAACGCTCCTCCTAATGTAAACATTAAAGCATATAAAATGCTCTTTAGACCAACCTTAGCATATGCTAAGATTATTTGGAGTCCACACCAGCAATATTTTATAGGCTAACTCGAATGTATTCGAAACTTAGCAGTACGCGTTGTACAATTAAACTTCCATTCAAACATTCCAGCGTGTCTAATCTACTTCACAAAGCACATCACAGCTTGGCACAGCGTAGAACAACATCAAGACTAAAATTTCTGCACTTACTTTCTCACGGTATTTTGAACATATCAAGAAAATCATACCTCCAGGAACCATTTCGTCATTCTTCGAGAACTAACCATAAGAAAACTCTTCATCAAATCAAAAGCGATATTAATGCTCATAAATATTGTGTGTTTCCATCCGCTATTGTTTGCTGGAATAAACTACCTTTGGTTGCGGTAAATGCGGTGAACTGCAACTCACTTGAATCATTCATAGAGCATGTCAATCGCTTTGAATCATCTGTAATGCCACCGCGATGACACGTGGATGCTGACTTTCATTTTGTGTTTTGTAACTATGTTTGTTTCCGTGCTGAAACCGCTATTTTCGTTTCAGTGAAATGGCATCTTTACTATCACGGTGCCGCTATGGTGACGAATTTTGATTTTGTATTACGTATGTATCTAAACTTGTTGCCCTGTATTGTCCCTTAGTATCTACTCCTGCAGGGGCCCGAGAAGGGCCTGTAGTATTTGTAAATAAATAAACAATTGGAGTTTCCAGTGATGTGATTTGGGTGCTAGTTCCATGCGCAGTAATTTCTATTTATATCTTAACAGCACAAAGATAGCTAAAAAATAACGTGGGGATACGCACCTAATTTGGAAATGTACAGATTTTCATCGTCCTGGAAGTATTGTTGCAAGAACGGGAAAAACCTTTTGACGGCCTCCGTGAGTTTGACGTCTTCTTTTTTGGCAAACTGCCTCAGCTGCATACATAAACAGATAAAAGAACTTTGATATTGAGTCAATTCAATTTAGATGGGTGCCCTTTTTTATGACCCGAAACTTAAATCGTCATATCACACAGTGCCTCCTAAGCGTTCTAATGACCTCAAACGTATTGCAGCAGAGTGGGCTCAATTTAAAAAGGCAGCAAAGTAAATTAAATCCAAATTAGTGCCACCAGTAGTGTAATGAGTTCATATCAATGCACTGCACCCGCTAACTTGCGTCATTCGCACACCACCATACTCCTCTCCAATGCCGTGCCCATAGTACTTTTCAATAAGTTGCCTTGGTTAGCCCCTGCAAAATCTTCGGGACTTTCGTTAAAGAGGCAGTAGTATGAAAGTTGCGACCAAGCATACACCGCGCACTCGCAGATCGTAAACTACTATGCTCACTCTGCCCCACCTGCCGCCTTCGGCCTGCTGCAACGTCATCGCTGCGCTGGCTGCGTGATCCATTGGTTGTAGTGGCCATGAATGTCTGTCATGACAGCATAAGGGGTCTTCATACGCGAGTTCGAATATGTACTAGGTATCACCTAACATACTAATACACAAACAAAAGATGGCATTACATGACATAGAGAACGTAAGGTTCGGTCCAACCCATATAGCTCCACTTCTTAGGAGCGCATAAGCATTTTTCGTAACAACGGGCCATGAAAATGGCAAAACATTAAATAAATTGGCTTCCCTGACATTTCCCTATTATTAAAAAAAAACACGAATTACTAGAAATGGGAAGCACTAGTGGCAGCCATCCGGTTTTCATCTCCATGCCATGGAAACGAACTCTCGTTAAAACGGAGCGCGGAAGTTTGTGAACTCCGTAGTCACTAATTCGTCTGCCCTTCCATGAAGCTCTAACGGAGTTCTAAGGAGCTTTAAATCCATGATTCATTGTATAAAAAAGAACATATCAAGCATAAAGGAGAAAAGTCAAAGTGACGCTGTGTTTCATAAGCATTCGCCACTTGCAAATACACGCCCATAGGCATTAAGGCTAATGTATTTAAGGGTTTATACTGTCAGCCACAATTCTGTCACACACTTCCAGTCATCCTGACTTAGCGGCACTGGTCGTAGTTCTCCATGACTATTGACTAGCGCTATGCAAAAGCGGCTGCCATGGACTGCCACCTCTGTTTACCTTTAAGCTTTCAGTGAATTAGTAGTAGATGAGGTTAGTGTAAATAGGGATAGTGACAGTGATGATGATAATGATAGTGATGACCGTAACTATGACATGGTCACATGATGACGTCATCGGCTGTTACGTCCCCTTGACACCACAACAGATCATGTTTAAAAACGGGAACTGACGTCATTATGACGTCACGACTGGTATATGACATCAAGCGATTCAGGCATATACGAAACTGATCCAACGCCTCGTAATTTAGGAGGCGTTGGCTGATCCCGCTGGGCTTTCAATCGAGGCGTCCGCGCGGCGCCTTTCATTTGGTGCGTCCTCGAACGCCGCACCACCCAGCATAGCAGGCATTAGCGGCATTTCAAATTGGTTTGTAGGAATGAAGGTGCCCACTATCTGTCGCAATTCTCCTGCGGACACCTGACACGAGCAGTAAGGAAAAATATTCGTTCGTTTCGTTTCGTTTAGAAGAAGGGAAAGGCGCAGTAACTGTCTCACTTGTTTTCTGTGGACACCTCAACCGCGCCGTAAGGGAGAAAAGTGGGAGTGAAAGTGGAAAGAGAGAAAGTGGGGCCGTAGTGGAGGGCTTCGGAGTAATTTCGACCACTTGAGGGTCTTAACGCGCGCTGACATCGCTTAGCACACGACACCTGTTCGTTTGGCCTCCATCAAAACGAGCCGCCGAGATCGGGTTCGAACCCGGGTGCTCAGGCACAGTAGTCGGGTGTCTTATCACTGCACCACCCCGGCTGGGCAAGGAAAATTAGGAAGGTGGGAGTGAAAGAGGAAAGAGAGAAAGAGATGCCATAGTGCAAAACTACGGACTACTAAGGCTATTGTTGTGGCTGTAGGAAGAAGGAAACGAAAATGCACGGACCTGCTACTGGCTCTGTAGCTGTGCCACCTCCGCTGCCTTGTGCGGACAGAATAGAAAATAGAGAAGAAAGAAAAAGAAGAGGGAGACAAAGACGCGCGCCGCAACAACCGTCCTTCACCACCGAAGCGGTGGCGGGTACAATGACGGTCTACAACAAATAAACATACGGTGGCAGGCTAGTCCCCGCCGCAAGCGTCGACGATCTACCTGCCCCAGCCCCATGAGGGCCAGGATCAGCCACTCTCGCCTCTTCGCAATATAGTGGTAAAAGTGTCCCTAGAATTGAAAGGCGAAAGACTTTCTGGGCTCATGAAACGAAATAATATTAATAATTGGTTCACAGGAGAGGAAAGGTGCAGTATCTGTCACACTTGTTTTGTCGACACCTGAAATGGAGGGAGGTGGGAATGAAAGCAGAGAGAAAGGGGGGCCGTAGTGGAAGGCTCCATCCCGAATAATTTCGACCACTTGGGAATATTTAACGTGCATTGACGTCCAACAACGTATGAACGACGCCACTTCGTTTCGCCTCCATCGAAACGCAGCTGCTGGCTTCCGGGATCGAACCTGGGTGCTCCGTCAGAGTAGTCGGGCGTCTTACCACTGCACCACCGCGGCGGGGTAGAAACGATATCCAGTGCGTGAGATCTGGCACAATACGCGAGACTTTGAGCGTTTAGTTCTTGTCTAGCGTTCCTGACACCTGCAATCCCACCCTTGAACACGCACAAAGGAACACCACGTGACAAGAGCGATGGTGTACAGTCCAAACTCACACTTGCCGGAGAACGTATTACACTGCACATCTGCTTTCTTCTAAACCAAATATAATTTTATGCAAAACTGCAACGGACGCCGAAAAGAGGCGAACGATGAGAGGCAAATCATTCTCCTCTTAACAGAAATGTAAGACGTTCTGAGCTTTATTAACAACGTGTGTCCTTATGCTATGTGGTTACATTATTATCTATTCAAAAGGAAGGGAAAGCAGTTCAGAAAATAGTAAAGAAGGAAGGAACAGAAGCAGAGGGAGAAACACGCGCGTCGCAGCAGCCATCGTCCGCCACCGCTTCGGTGACGGGCGAAATGACGTCCTACAACAGGCACAAATAATGGTGGCAGGCTAGCCCCCGCCGCTAACAGCAAGTACCTACCAAATCCAGCCCCGTAGGGCCAGGAGCTGCCGCCATCCCCTGCCCCGGTGACGAGCAGCCTTTGCCCCATGCATCATCACATTTCTAGGGAGCTTTTATTGCTTGGTGGTTGCTTTTTTGTTTTATTAGTTTTGCTCTCGAAGCGGTAATGTTTTTTTCGAAGCAGCAAGTTTTGTTTTCGAAGCGGCAAATTTTCTTTTCGGCGTGATATGTGCACAACAGCAGACGGCGCAAGGATCGTGTTGCGCCGAGTGCGGCGGACGCTGCAACGATAAGTATAGGTAGGCCTAATGTGTCCAACCGAGCCGCTGAAGGCTGCACGGTTCGACAGCGGCCTCTCTTGAAACAGTTATTGTGAGCCTGTTTTCGTTTAACGAGTTCGACGTGCGACTGACAGCGCAAATGCACCTGCGCGAGTGCCAGTAAGGACAGAGTTGCACCGAGTGAAGCGGACGATGCGTAGGGGTAGGCCTAACATTATCAAATTGTGCCTCCATGGCGAACGAGGCTAACTATAAGAGTTCCCAAAGGCATCTGCTGAAATGGATACATGACCGGCACCCATCTGCTAACAACGGTTTAATGGTGAGGTTGAGAATGAAAATATGCCTGCTCGATTTGTTCACGCAGTGGACGTAGTGAACTGTGTTGGCATTTACTTACCTTTGACTTGACGCCGTTGTGTACACATAACTAAAAGGTGTTTCCCTTGCATTTTCGCGCACATTACCTGCCCAATATTACCGCCTTGGTATGGCAGCCCTCAAGAATATGCTTGAAACCCAATCTTAGAGTTTGTCTGGCCAGAAAATGTCTTCGTAATTGTTGTGTCTTGTGTCTGTATGGGTGGTAAATATAATCGTAACTATTTTTCCGTTTTGCATCTTGTATCGTGACGGCAGTCAAGAGCGCTTGACAGTGCTGTAGAACTAAGTGGCGTATTAGAGCAGGTATACTGTTTTAAGTAGTCGTGGATTGTGGCACTTGTATGATTGGACAACTGCGTTTGAACTAGTCATGAATTGGGCTTGAAGGCGGGAAGAAATACTAATTATCGGCAACATGAATAGACACGGCCAACACACAACGACAGGATAATCGCTGACTACCAAATGATTTATTGAAAGCGGGGCGCAGCTTATAAACGCAATTCGTAACCGACGTGACATCATGAGAACAAGAGGAAAAAATTATAGCCTAGATACGTCATTCTTCCATTTCATCTAAAGGCCCTTGTCTGAAACGGTCTAAGATCGCTACACAGCTAAACGTATCCTGGCACACCGCAATGGGACACCGGGTTATCAACGATAACAAAACATAGCGCTAGCGCAGTCAAGAACAACGATCCAAGCAAAAGCAGAGTCAAGAGTAAAAACACCACAACTAACAAAGAAAAAAAAAAACAAAAGGAGCGAGATCTCAACGATAGAATCAAAAGGAGAGTCAAAATAAAAACGACAGAACAAGGGAAAAAAACCCGACGGAGCGAAAGCTGAGTCATACCTAAAGGCGCCGGATCAGCAGCCGCGGACGCAATTAAGCCATAAAAAAACAGCAACGCAAAGCGAGCCAACTCTACAAGCAGAAGGGGAACGCTCTAGCACCGTTCTAAAATACCCAACTCCTTTTTCGACAGAAATACTGAAAGTGTGCTGGCACATTGATCTCCAGCCTTGGAATCAGCAATGCCTCAATGATGACTCATCCGAGTCCATGCTTTAATTTTGGTTCTTGCAAACAGCGGCTCACACGTCTTGCAGAGTTAATCCAGATGGCCGCCGGCTTTCTTACGTAAAAGCCGTCGGTGTTTGTTCAAGCAATCTGTCACTGAGGCATCTGCCAGTTTGGCCAATGTACACACGTCCACACTTCAGCGGAATCTCATAAGTGGCACAAGCGGCACATTCAGTGAAAGAATTCATGTGTTTTACTCTGTTTTTCTTAGGCCTGGTCAGCAGAGTACAAACACTGGCATGTTTGCAAGGAGCTGCGAAAGCAACATTTACGTCTCTACGCTTTGCCACCTTTTTCATGTTGTGAGACAGCTTACGGATATGAATACCCATAAGTTGTCTACATCCACATGTCTACATCCATGTTGTCTCAACTTAAAAAATGTGTCGAAGAGTAGCGATGTAAATGTTTTCTGAGCGCCTTGCGAACTTGCAGTGTTTGTGCTCTGCTGACTAGTCCTAATAAAAAACAGTGTCGAGTAAAACACAACAATCCTTTCACTGAATGTGCCGCTTGTGTTATTTATGAGATTCCGCTGAAGTGTGGCCGTGTGTACATTGAGAGATTGCTTGAACACAGACGGCTTGTACGTAACAAATCTAGCGGCCATCTGGATTAACACTCCAAGACGTGCAGAGCGTCTAGTAAGGCGTGTGAGCTGCTGTTTGCAAGAACAAAATTTAAAGCATGGGCTCGGACTGAAATTGAAAGAGTCACCTTAGAGGCATTGCTGATTACCAATGCTGGAGACCAATGTGTCAGCACACCTTCTGTCGCTCTGTCTAACAAGGAGTTGGGTTTTTAGAATGGTTCTAGAGGTGTTCTCGCTTCTGCTTCGTAGTTTTGGCGCTGCCTCTGCGTTACTGGTATTTTATGGTATATTTTATTCTTCCTTGCCTGTTACCCGGCTCAGATTTCGCTCCGTCTGTTTTTTCCTTTGTTAGTTCTCTTTTGTTTTGTTTTGTTTTTTTACTTTTTCACTCTGCTTTTGCTTCAATCGTTTGTCTTCACTGCGCTTGCGTTGTGTGTTATCGTTGGAAACGTGGTGTCGCATTAACTGATTTGTATCATTGTGTGCGTCGGCTTAGAACACATGCAGCTGTGTAGCGATGATAAACTGTTTCATATAAGGGCCTTTAGATGCAATGGATGAATGACGTCTCTTGGTTGATAATTTTGTTCCTCTTGTTCTCGTGAAATCACGCGTGTTATTGTATGCGTTTATAAACTGCTCCCTGCTTTCAATAAACACGTTTGTAGTCAGCGCCTGTCCTGTTGTGTGTTCGTCCGTGTCTATTCGCGCTACCTGTATTAGTAAGTTTGAACGACGCATCGTTAGTGCATTGTCACTGCAGTACCTGTGTTACATGTCGTCCAGAACTGCCCTTCCGCACTATGCTTGTCTTCTCATATATGTGCGCTGATGTCTGCCTTTGCCAGTGCAGATGGCCTTTCGCTATTTTGTATTCAATTAAGCAATCTCAGGTGTGGAAAACCTGTTTCCTCCCCCTTCGCCGCGACCGGTCACCACCGCTCCGGCGAGCGTCGTGGCAGCGCCGGTTGAGAGAGGAGGTAAATGCCTCCCCTTGGGGGAAGGAGAATCAACGATGAATGCGCCACCGAGATGTCTACGCGGGTTCCCGCGAGAAGACGATAGGAAGTTTCTGGATCCAGCCGGCAACGAGAGTGATCGTCTCCCGCCGCCTCTCCCAGCTATTGCCGAGGGATAGCGGGCACGGAGTACGCTACGCACACGGGAGGACCCGTCGTGCACGACCACTCATCTTCTGGCTCCCAACGGCGAAGCGACGGGTAAATACCGCACGCTCTCGCCGCCTCCCGCGGCAAACGCCGTGGTATGGCTTTGTCCGAAGAATGCGGCGCGCACGGGATATCCCGGCCGCCATATTCATGGCGAGTGCAAATGTACGCCACCGAAGTCGCACCCTTTTTCTAGCCGGTGAGTCAAAAGTCCTTCATATGTAGCCTTGCCCCTTCCAAGGAAAACCTTGTTGGTGTATAGCTAGCCGGAATGCTCTGTATTATTTGCAAGTGCAATAAATAGCATTGGAGTATTAACTATGTGTCTTCTCCGTCCTTTGTCCCCTTTGTTCCCTCCGCGGGTCGCCAGCGAGGACGTTGCACCTGCAGAGTAGGAGCGGGGCGGAAGACCGTCCCCCTCGTAACGTGGTTCTCTCATGCAGAAGCACTTGAGTTAGTTACCCCTCCCTAGGGACAAAGGGCGATAGTCAGTTCGCGGCGTGGAGGGCCTGCCCGGACTTTTAATATTAAGCCTGACCCGACATCGCTATGCTAGCAAGGCTAATATGCTTTCCTGACGGCGAGGTGGGAGGAGTTGCAGCGAGAACATGTATTTGTGCGTGGGTGTGTGTTTATGTGTGTGCCGAGGCTTTTGAGAGGTGCAGCCACGAGGTCCGTACATTGAGCGCGAGACCGAGCCGTCCACGGAGAACAGCACTCCGGAAGCGAGTGAGTGCCTCAGCCGGAACGGTGGCCCTGCTTTTCTTGTATATAGTTGTAATTGTAAATATTTCCTCTTCTGTGTCCTTGGCTCTGGGAACCAGGTGCCGCAATCGGCTGACTGGTATTGCAGCCGTGATTGCCGGAAAGCACCGGGGCGCTCCGACACCACTGGACGCGGTGGGCGCCGTTCGCTCAGAAGTTGCCTTTGAATGGCAGTGAGCGAGTAGGGCCACCCTGGGATCCTTGGCGGAGATGCACATCCTCGCGGCGCTGCGTTCTAACTATTGTCCTTAGCGCTAGAGCGAGTAGGCTTAAGGCTCTTTTGGGGAGCTGCCTGTCGCACGTCGGAGGACACTCTAATCGCGACATACAGCATGCGCAAATGCGTTTTGCTTGTTATATATTGACCTCGCTGTAGCCGAACATCTCGTTGAATTAGAGAAAGCTAACTTCGTTCAAATGAACTTGGTATTTTTGAACTGAGAAGGCGAATCGGAAATTTCGTGGAACCAGATTAATATGCCGGCAAACGAACCGCGGATGCCCGTGCTTCGTTCGGATTAACGGAACGCAGTGCGGTGCCGGATAAGATTGTTTGGCACTCACATTGGCCCGCATTTTACCAAATTGTCATTTTGCTCAATGTATTCAACCTTTTTGGTGATCCGGAGGGTTGTGCAGATAACAAGTGAAGCTTCGCCTGGACCTGCTGCCATTGTTTACGTTCCTGCCTGCTGCCCTGCGGCCGTGAGTCACCGAAGCTCGGAGTCTCACGGAACCAGTCCGGCTTAACGGGAGAGGAGGCCAACCCCTACCTGACAACAAAGGCGCGCCAGCGGGAACAACACCCTCCCGTCGCCCTGGCTTCTGGGACCTGCCGATGGACAGCGGGAGCCCCTTCACCTTGCTGCTGACACCAACGTTTGTTTTGCACTAGTGTCTTGCCTGTGCGAGCTGCCCTGTGGTCGTCATTGCAAGCCTCGTGTGGACCCCGCGGATGGCAGCCAAGCAGCAGCTCTTAACGACCATAGGTGAACATTTAAGGAGGGAGGGATGTGGAAAACCACTTTCCTCCCCTTTCGCCGCGACCGGTCACCACCACTCCGGCGAGCATCGTGGCAGCGCCGGCTGGGAGAGGAGGTAAATGCATCCCCTTGGGGGAAGGAGAATCAACGATGGATGCGCCACTGAGATGTCTACGCGGGTTCCCGCGAGAAGACGAGAGGAAGCTTCTGGATCCAGCCGGCAACGAGAGCAATCGTCTCCCGCCGCCTCTCCTGGCAAATGCCGAGGGATAGCGGGCACGGAGTACGCTACGCACACAGGAAGACCCGTCGTGCACGACCGCCCATCTTCTGGCTCCCAACGGCGAAGCGACCGGTAAATACCGCACGCTCTCGCCGCCTCCCGCGGCAAACGCCGTGGTATGGCTTCGTCCGGAGAATGCGGCGCGCACGGGAATTCCCGGCCGCCATATTCACGGCGAGTGCAAATGTCCGCCGCCGAAATCTCACCCCCATTCCCCAGCTGGTGAGTCAAGTCTTTCTTACATAGCCTTGCCTTCCAAGGAATACCTTGTTGATGTATAGCTAGCCGGCATACTCTGTATTATTTGCAAGTGCAATAAATAGCATTGGCGTATTAACTATGTGTCGTCCCCGTCCTTTGTCCCCTTTGTTCCCTCCGCGGGTCGCTAGCGAGAACGCAGCACCTGCGGAGTGTGAGCGGGGCGGAGTACCGTTCCCCCTTTTAACCAAACACAGGAGTAATTCTCATTTTTATTTTCGCACATATAACACCTTCAGCCATTCGCAATCTTCATGCCTCAGTGCCTGACTGAGTCCACGCACTTGCTGGAACTTACTGATTCTAATCTTACCGCTCTTTTTGGAAAGCCGCAGTTCATGGGATAAAACATTTCCTTACGTGCGCTTTAACCCAAGTGCTTTTGTCTCGCCGGACGTTTCTGAGCCGCGTTCTTTTGACGTTCAGGCAATAACCGTCATTTACATGGGTTGATAAAAAATAAATTACCAATTCATTCACCATACTTCGAAGTTTAATATTTCCTGTGGCAAATTATTTGTGGGAATCACACTTCACCGTGAAAAATGAAAATGCTGAATGTCTTGGCTTTTTGTCAAAAGAAATTGATTCTTTATAGCCTCGCCCTGTTTACATGCAACAATTCACAGTCCGTTTAATATAAGGCAGCCTGCAATGAAGTTTCCTGTGTCGATCGCCGCGCCATAACTAACATAACAAATACTATTGAGGCGCTTTCGTAGCGCTTTTTCACGCCACCTGCGTGAGCTTACAGGCATCATATTGCACGCTCTGTCGAAGCTTTTTCATTGCTTCTGTTCAATAACTGGGCTACATCGAGAGCGCCTAGGAAAGGATGTTATCCGTCACGCGCCTATCTATAATGGTGCTTAATATGCTCTGTCGATTATCGCGAACCAAGCGGCTAACAGCAGCTTTGCCAATTGTAGCGCCACCAAGGCAGTGCAGGTTCCCTGTAGCTATATAGCGGTTGTTACGTCTTACCGAAAAATAATAGGAAGCACTTATTTTCTACCTTATGCACTTGGTGCATTTGCGCATGACACTAAGGAACCATCATATTCTCTGTACAGAATGCATGAGATTGTTTCTAATTTAGAAGCGTGCTGCGTAAAATTTTCGCACCAACCTTTCATGATTGCTTGAGCTTTCCAGTCTCTTTTTCTCCAGTTTCTATATTCTCAGTATTTTATTGATGTTTCATGAATGCTGCTTCGAATGGGAGGTTGATTTGATTTGAATGTCCTTTATTGAAGAGGAAGGCTTATGGCTATGGATGGGGGTGACGGAAAGTCGGCAGAATCTTCACTGCTTCCTCAGGTCGTCACTCAAATCACATTGCTCTGAGCAGGCAACTAAGGGAGCCATACTGGGAAAATATCATTCGAGTGTTAGCGTCAATTCCTAGAAGGGAACGGTAGCTCAGGCGGTAGGGTTCCATCTCGTAGCATCCAGTAGAAAAAGCAGGGCAATCCCAGAGTAGATGAGCTATGTCACCGCGCGTTAGAGTCGTGCAGTGGGGGCACGTAATCACTTCCTCTTTATACTGACGCCAGCGGGCCATAACACGCGACGTGTAAGCCGCACGGGCGATGAGTTTGTTCTAGAACAGTTTTTGACTTCTGGTGAGATGGGTTTTACACCTAAAAGCTGTTTCTGGCGTGGCCTCCTGCTTGCGATCCTGACTGAGGCTATGAACTGGACCATGTATAGTGCATAAGGGCAAGAGAAAGATTGTGTTGCCTATCCAAGGTCGACTAAGTATGAAGCAAGGAGAGTGGGGAAGTATATGTGGACATCCCAATTGCCAAGGCAGCCGCTCCGTGTGCCGCCGCATTGCCCCTTGATTCGTCCGAGTGGCCTAGGGTCCACTGAATGACGGCAGTTGTGGCAGCGAGTTTGTGGCGTTTAAGGCGGTGCTGTATGGCTGTAGTACGAACCCAGAGTAGCGATATTCTTGTAGCTTCATATCAATCAGTAAGAGTGCGTACTGACTCAGTCCCGGTGCAAGGAAATCCTGACAAGGCTCGCCACATCGCGAGGAGTTCATCATGAAGAGGGGTACCTTGAGGGAGTTGGCTGACATAAGCGCCTGACAGGGAAGGGTTGTCATCGCATACCCAGCTCATAGATGCGAATTCGCTACTAATTGAAGCGAAAATGTATATATCATTGGTATCAGGGATTCGCTTTTGTCGGCGATGCGCAGTGAGGAGCTTCTGGGGAAGGATAAAATCCCAATGTAAATTTTGGCGATTGAGGCTTGTGACCACTCGCATCTCCCAAGGGGAAAGAGATGCACATAGGGCTGGTGTTTAGTCCTTGCGATGTTCACCCAGGCCAGCAGCCGATGCCCTTGGACAGTGTTCTCTAAACGTATTCAATTGTCACGTCTGTGACTCAAAAATGATGGCAGCGAGCGGTGGAATAGCGGCCAGATGCTCAAGTTAAGCTATATTAGTGTGCTTAGGTAAACCAGTAATAGTGCGTAGCGTTGCACGATGAAGGCTTTCGACCTTAGCGAAGTAAGTTTTCGACAGTTAAAGGACGGGTGTGCCATAGAGGAGTTTTCCGATCGCCGCTGCTCGGGCCAGCGCACGGCAGGCATGTTGCCGCGCACCGCCGTGCCGGTTGGACAGGAGACGAATAGTGTGGGGTATGGCTGGCAAAGGGAGCTGTAGCTGATTAACCCATTTTTGGGGACTGTTGTTCAGCTTGCGATGGCGCAGGCCAAGAATGCTGATTTGTCCATTTGAGCAGGTAATGGTGTTGCCTCCATTGTGAAGATAGATCTTCATACTGCGGTTGGTTTTGTGCGGGTGTAGATGTCAAGAAATTGCTGTTCCAGATTTTCGTTCGTGTACTAGGAAAGCGTTTGGCGAGTGTCTCCAGGATAACCTGATGGCGAACATTGTCAAAGGCCTTGTATATATCGACAGCCAGGAGATAGTCAGGCAGAGTTTAACGATGAGCCCTATTCAGTACTCTTCGCAAAAGCCTAAGAAAGTCATGAGTACCAAGGTTAGGGCGAAAGCTGGCTTGGGCTGGGTGAAATCCACGACTGACGTATTCGATGTACTGACTAGTTCGGATACGCAGCAGGCGCTCGGTGAGTTTTACAGAGATGTGAAGTCAGGGCGACTGGACGCAGATTACTAGTATTTCTAGGGTTTGTTCCACGTTTAGGAATACGAGGAATATGAGAAAGCTTGAGATCATCCTGTACCGTTCGGGTCTGTCAGTAAGAAATAAAGATGTGGAGAAGGTCGTCCTGGGTTGCCGAGCCGAGATCACGAAGCTTGGGCCACTGACTTGGTCATGCCCGGGTGTGGCGCGAAATCGGCTTCTTCCGATGGATGATTGTGGTTCTCCCTTAAAGAATGGGCGATCGAGGTCTGAATCAAGGTTTATGACTGGGCAAGTGGAAATTGCTGGTGGAAGCGGTAGGCTCACTCGTGGGAAAAATGTGCGTATAACTTCATCTTCAACATCAGCCGGTATGCCATTGAAAAAAGCTAGGCGAGAGGTGGGGCCCGACATGCCTTGCCATTTAGACCACGAAAGAAGCGCCATAGTTGTGATAAGCCTGGTACTTCTCCAAGACGGTCTCATGTAGCGTCCAAGCCTCACTTTGCAGGTGAAGCTCGTATGCCCGAATAAGCTTCAATTGTCGTCGAAGAAGAACAAGATTGTGTGACTATTTCCGCGATTCCGAAAACGTTGCGTGAAGGGATCTGCGCGACTCCAAAGGTTAGCGAGGTGAGCATCTGTGCCAAGTGGTGGTGGTGGTGAAAAACTTTATATTTGGGAGCCTTAAAGGGACACTAAAGACAGCCAAAGATGGTAGGAAAATCTAATAAACTACATTTGGTGCCACTGTCGCCGCATATCCGGCAGCAAAAAATCGAATAATTGCTGAGATATTGCGATAAGAAGTTGAGGTTTTTTCTTGTTCCCGCCGGTCGAATTCAAACTGTGGCCTCCAACTACGTAGTTGGAGTTGAGTGACGCACACTGTGACGTAAGCGGAGACTCCGTGATAGCTAGCGAGCCGGCGCGGCCCGCGGCGTCGCATCCCTCAAGGGCCAACTTGGCAACAGCGTACTCGCAATGACGGCCTCAGCCGAAATAAATAAAACGATGAAGAGAGTAGTTTACCGCGTGATGGGCCCATAAAGGAAGAAAAAAAACATAGAGCGCTTGTAATGCACAATACTTTACATATTTCTCAAGCTTTTGCGCTCCTTCTTGCATTGTGTATAAACAAACCGAGCCCTCGGTCATCGCAACGCTTCCTGACATGTTTACATACAAATAAGATTTAGTTACCAGCAAAATAGTGTCCTCGCTGCTGCGCTTGTCAGTTTTGAAGCTTCGTCGCACTTTTTTCCTTCAAAGTTTGCGCTACAGCTCCGTGTTCAGCGAAAATTACGTCCACGGTAGCAGAACATGACCGAAGTGCCGGCGCCACTACATTTTCCAGCGCTGTGAAATTCCACATGTTAAAATGGATCCAGTGTGCAATATAGTGCTCATAGGCATCCAGAATATTAGTTGCAAGATGTCAGAGCAGGCAGCATGCGCCGATGATCAAGAAGTTGTAATTTTTAGACCGGCAGCAGAAACACTTTATTGTAAATGGGGCCATGACATAAAAACTAGAAATATTTCCGAGGTTCTTGTGGCGCGGCGTAGCCGAGCGGTTAACGCCGAACGTTACGGAGCAAGCAGTAGCGAGTTCAAGTCTTACCGCTTCTGGCGGTTTTCTTTTTTTTTTTTTACAAATCGATATTTTTTAACCTTTTGTAATGTATTTCTGATGCTTCGTTATTTTTAGTTTTTACTTTTTACCCGAGGCCCTTTTTTCGCCGGACGAGGAGCGCAATATGCGTTCTCCTTGGTATGGTATGAGCGGCAAGTATGCCCCTTTTGTTTACGACGCCTGCTTATATCACGTTGAAGGTCTTGTTGACGCAGTATATGTTGGTTAGATGTGCCATGATTTAATGAACAATTGAATGATAATGCGTTTTTCCTTCGGTACTTAGCATATGTATGCTTTTCGTGGCGTACGTAGCTGCAGTCAAGCGGTCAGGTCGCAGTCGAAGCGGCAACGGCGGCGATTTGCTGGCGCAGAAGTGTGAACGAAGGAGTGTGTCGGCGGTAGCGAATTTCGCTCGCTCGTGCCTCCGAATGCTCAAATGGGAACCATCAAGGCGCATCTGCTGCTCCAAGCTCGTAATTCAGGCGCTGCAGGTTCAAACAAACTATCCGAGTGCGCACGAAATGCCTGAGCCGAAACATAACCAAAACTGAAGTGGGCGCCTGTGGCGCCTCCAAGCATATTTTTGTATTTGCCTTGCAACGTTTACGTTGTCTTTTCGCCGTCGTTTACGTATGATAAAAGCGTGTTATCATGTTCGAGAAAAAACGTACTACCGCATTCAAACATGCAACGTAATTCGCATTCGTCAGCCCCCGCGTATTGCCAAACCATATCCCGTAGGCGCACTGGAGCAGATGACGCTCTGAGCGAGTTAAACGGCGGTTGTTGCTGAAAGGACTCTCGGAACGCAACCTAAAGGTAACATAACTCACTGTAAACGACGATATTGTTGCCAAAAGATATGTCTGTGAACGCAACCCAAAGGTAACATACACTCACTGACGCAGGAAATTATATTGGGGAATGTAATTGCTTAGTGTAACTGTTGTGATGCCGATTGTTGCTGAAAGACTCTCTGAACGCAATCTAAAGGTAACATACACTCACTGAAGGCAGAACATAATTGTGGCACAAAAAAATATTCACAAAAAAAAATTACTGCACAGGAGTCGAACAAACGTTCCAGTGGCATCAGTGCAAAGATGGGTGATGTTGATCCATTGCGCCACAGAAACGACGGGAACGGAGGCCTTTAAAGGCATTCTTATTCGTTTTAGACAATATATACACTATTTGTCGCCAGGTGGCGCTGCTCAGAGCCAAAGCGTCGTCTGCTCGAGTGCTCCTACGGGATATGGTTTGCTAATACGCAGGGATCCCTAGCGCGTCACGTGATTTGTAGTTGCGAGTCTCGGCCGTTTGGCTGTGGTGGCGATACCTGTATTTCTGTTATTCTTCTTTACTACCTTATAACAGCTCTGTTTTCAGTAAGAGTGGTCTTTTTGTAATCAGGAACTGGCATTCTATCGATGCAAACCCACTCCCTTTCTCTCTTTAGTGTCCCTTTAAGGGATTACATGCTAATTACGGGTCGGCTCTTGGCTGCGTGTTGTGGCCGGAAGCTGGTGCTTCCAGCGACACCCAAAGCCCAGTCCGTCAGCCGCTTTTGAACGGCCGGGTCAGAGCTGGACACCGCAGCCTCCCATCGTTCGAGGTCGGAGAGTTGCCAAGTGGCTGGAGGGTGTAATTCCGAGAATTTGATCATAATATGCTCAAAATCAGCTTTAGGTGCCCCACACAGGGTGCACTGCGGCGAGAACAGTCCTGGATAGATCAAAGATAAGAAAGCAGGGAATGGGAATGTACTGGACTGAAGGTGGCGCCACCTCACCTGTTGTAGCTTAGTCATAGATTTATGAGGAGGAGGGTAGATGGTTCGTTGATCACGGTAATGGAGAGAGATTTCGTGATAGGATACCATGCGCTCGCGAGCATCTCCCCAGGCAGTGGCAGTCCCTGCTCGGCTGACGTATCCTCGAGCAAAAGGGTGAGCTGCTTCGTTGCCTGGGTGACCCGTGTGATCGAGCACCCATATTAGTTGAATAGGGTGTTCGGGTGGGGGGAGGGAGGCGAGGAACCGGAAGGCTGGGGTAGAGGTGCCAAGTGTGGAGTCGTCACAGGGGATATAATCGTTCAGTAATGTCGAAATTTGGGCTAGTTGGTAGCTATTCATCTCAAACAGCGCACATAAAACACGAAACAGGCTCTTGTCCGTCGTGCTCTTCTCTGTTTTTCGTGTTTTATGTGCGCTGTTTTAGATGGATATAATCGACAGCTTGAGTTCGGGCATCTCGAAGTGCCGACAGGAAGGAGTCAATATTCGAGCAAGGGATTGCAGTACTGGACCGAAACTTCTCACTTGAAAAACGAACTTACTGTCAGAACGCGAAGACGTTTACGATTGAGATGGAGCAAGATGGGCAAGCGACCACTGCCTCACGAATTAGAAAAGACTTCCCAGTGGCGAAGAAGACGCGGTGGTAATAATGTAAGATCCAGTGTTGTGTCCGCTTGAGAGGGATACAGACCGACGCGGGTCGGCATGTTAGGTACAGCCCCGGTCATAAATATACAGCCCACTGCGAAGGGACACGGAGCGGATGCGGGGCCGGGAGGTGGCGCCCCTGTTTTCTTGGCGCGCTTGCTGCGAGGGTAAAGCGGGTGAGGGTGAACAGCTCCCTTACTCTTGGTAGGGTGAGGGAGACAGTATCGCTCTGGCTGCGCGATAGTAAGTGAGGCGATCGCGTCTTTCCTGTCGCCTTTGCGGAAGCGCTTGCATCGATGCAAAATGCAGACTCACCTTCGGCACATGCTCCGAAGCGGGCGTGCGCGGCGCGAATGCCAAAGCTGTCCCGGGCGCTGGAAACGTAATCATGGCAGCTGCTTTCCGCAGTGCCGACTACAATTGGAGTGGTCGAGAGCGTTTAGGGCATGTTTTGCCATAAAGAAAAGAAACAAGAAAAGGTGCGACGAAAGCTTAGTGCCTGTCCGCGAGCATTGCGTTCCCTGCGATTCTTTTCAGGCTCTGTTTCTGTGATTCACGACTTCAAAAGCAAAAGTCAGTAGAATCCGGAGTGCAAAGTTTGGTTCAGAAATATCGCCCTGACGCCATCGGGGCGGTCAGGTGGTCAAATAGTCCATCATAATGTTAACGAATGTCTGGGGTGTATTGAAGCGATGACGTTGGATTACCATAGCTTATGGGGTGGATAGATTAGGATTGAGGGTGGGTTATGATGAATAACGTTGGACCAAAGATGGATCGCGTTTTGATAAAATCGGATTGGCTCACAAAGTTTACCACCAATCTCGAGCACGTTGGGGTTCTTTGACCTGCACCGACGTCCCAAAGTGCTCTTTGCTTTTTGCCTATATCAAATAAATTAAGGATATATTTGATTAAATTCACTCGCATCGTGTTAGAGGGGAATAGGCGGGAATCCTATTAGATTTCTTGAATTATGATAGTTGCGTTTTAATTAAGGGTTATTTTCACGGTTAGCATTCATTAAGGCAGATGACAGTATATTCAGGGTAGACGTTGGATGATTAAGAATAAAATACGCTGAATTAGTGTGCATCATTTTGGGTACTGTGGATTATGGGGATATACTAGAGGAAGAGTGTGCTCATTTTATTTGGTTGTGGTTAGCTTGACTGAGACAGGTTACGGAGTATTTTGATGGATGGTGCACGGGTACAGAGAAATGAATTACGTTTTGATGGGGCAGATTACTTTTATTATGGTGGACTGAGGTTGCGATCTGTTGGGTTAAATGTGCTCAGTATTCATACCTTCAAAGTTCGTCAGTACTTCTAAGAGTGCAAAATTTACTTTTCTTAAAATCATGCACAATCGTCGAAAATCTCTTCTGCTGACTGCCTTGATGGCCTACAAATAATAACGCAACAATTACTGCCGCGCAGAACATAGGCCAAAGGGTCGTTATACTGCGGTCTCTATATCGGTAGGATTCCGTGGCACTCTGTACAACAGGAAGCGACGTCCAGCACACAGGTTCTGTTCCATAGACTGAGTATAGCCGATCGTACCCTATTATAACTTGATGTATTATATTCAACAAAAAATTAATCCCGACTAGCTAGGTTTCACTCATAAGGAACCGTAGCCAAAACCAACGCTTTTATACCATGTTTTTCAGCGACATAAACATCTAATTAAATGCATTTCAACTTTAATTTCAATTTATACATCATGTATTTGAAGTAATCCGACATGACGGGTTTCTCAAGCCCCACCCATAAGCCTGTTTAATGGACGAAAGCGACAGCATCATCATTGCAGTAATGTCACGCCGTTCGTTTTTTTTTTATCGCGTTTTCTGATCTCTGGACGGCACTGGCATTCCTTGATATGGCGCCTATGAGGCTTTCATCTTAAAATGAAAAGACCTTGAAAAGCCCTCCAACCACTTCAGGGACGCAAAATGGCCTGAACTGAAAAGTGTACAGCGCAGAGCTTGCTGACAGGAGCCAAGCGGGCTGGACACCTTTTCTCTTTTCTTTCTTCATGGCGCAGCATACATGGAATGTTTTGAGCCACTGAACTTTCCGCATACCCGACGATAGCGGTAAGCAGCCGCAATGTTTTATCTTCCAGCGTCCGTGACGCGCTGCCGCTTGAACCACGCGAGTGCTTCGGAGAGCGTGACGATGACGACTCGCCGCACTGGATTGATGCAAGGGCCCCCGCGTAGAGGCCAGAAACGAATAATGCGAATGCCGCACTTACTATCACAAAGCCAGCGCGACTACATCTCCCTTCCTCGCCCGAGGGCGGGACCCTCTACCCCTCCCACTATATCCGGACAACGACCTGATCCCCTCAAGCATGATAGGATTCAGACCCAACCTCTCCACGCAGGATGTCATGATCCAGCCTTCGAGGGATGTTATGGATCGCAGGTACTGTCATGGAACGAGGTCAATACTTGGGTTTGATCTCTGTAAAGCCTTTGATAACGTCTCGCATGAGGCGATATTAGAAAACCTCTCGCTTTTTAATCCTGGAGAGAGAGTCTTCGGGTACGTCCGGTCCTTCCTTACGAACAGGACGGCCGAGCTCACTCTCCGCGCGATCAAATCAGACCCCATATCTCTGGGCGGAAAGGGAACACCACAAGGCTCTGTGATGTCGCCGTTCCTCTTCAACATTGCATTGATAACACTGCCCCCCAGACTCGCCGCCATCGAGGGGCTACAGCATACGTTTTACGCGGACGACATTACCCTGTGGGTAAACAGGGGAAGTGATGCCCAAATAGAAAGTGTGCTTCAGGAAGCAGTCGACACCATTGAGACTTACGCTCTAAGGGCGGGTCTTGAATGTTCACACTCTAAGTCCGAACTCCTTGTAGTTCGAGAAGGCCCCAATTGAAAGAACAGACCTCCGCCTCCTGCAATCAGGGACTGCTCAAAGGACTGCCAATCAAACAAGTAGACACCATCAGAATCCTAGGCATGTTCATTCAGAGTAACCACAGAAATTTAGGAACATAAGATAAACTGACCACAACAGTCACCCAAACAGTCAGAATAATCAAGCGAATAGCCAACAAGAGGAGGGGCATGAAAGAACGCGACACCTTTCGACTCATTCAGGCTTTCGTCATCACCAGGCTAGTCTACACCCTGCCATATCTGCACCTTTACCAAGTCGAAAAGCAAAAGGTTGAATTTCTTATCCGGCAAGCTTACAAGACAGCACTAGGACTATCGAGAAACACCTCAACCGATAGGCTCTTAGCTCTTGGAATGCACAACACACTTGATGAACTCAAGGAAGCACATTTATAGCGCAGTACTCCAGACTGGCGCGCACCAAAGCCGGGAGGCTTGTCTTGCTGAGGCTAGGCATCAATGTCGAACCCATGGCGGACGATCCCAGGCAAATACCCACAGCAATCAGGAAGGAGCTTGTTATCAAGCCCCTCCCTAAGAATATGCACCCCATTCACCACGAAGGCAGGCGACTAGCACGCGCACGTGCACTACACACCAAATACAAACGAAACCATTCGATTGCTTACGTAGATGCGGCCGAATATGAAGAGACGGACCGCGGTTTCGCGATTTGTGCGATGACTGGGGCCCGTGAGTCCACGCCTACCAAAATCTTAGCTTCAGCTACTGTACGCACCAGAATTTCTGAGGCTGCAGAGGAAGCAGCCATCGCGCTGGCTATCGCTTCTACCGAAGCAGATGTTATAGTCAGTGATTCCAAAACAGCCGTACGGAATTTCGGGAGGGGCCGTCTGTCGGCTGCCGCCAGGAATATCCTTAAAAGCTACCGTCTAGTCCCTGGTAGGACGATAGAACTGGTATGGGTTCCGGCTCACTCGGACAATCCCGGGAACGAGAAGGCTCACGAATATGCCCGAGGTTTCGTCGGCCGGGCGGTGAGCACCTCGTTTCCCGCGGGCGCAAGGGAGGGCTTGCTCTCGTTCCATGATATAACTCGCCATTTTAGCCTGGGAAGGCGCATCTTCCCTCCACCACACAATTCATTAATCAAGGCCCAGGAGATATCTGGCATCAGCTACAAACCCGCTCCTTTCCCTGCCCCAAAGTTTATTCACATATATTCAAAGAGCAGGTTGACCCTGAATGCAAAGAGTGTGGCGTCGACGCTACTTTAGACCACATTACATGGGGGTGCGCGGCCAATCCGCCACCCGCCGATTTGCTGCCAGCTCCATCTCTGGAGGAGTGGGAGGCCGTGCTGCGCTGCTCGGACCCGGCCATCTATGCTCGGGTCACTGAGTGGGCCGAAGAGACCGCCGACAGGACGCAACTGGCGGCCATCTGGCGCGGCCAGCAATCAAACTGAACCTCTTAAAGCCGATGAAATAAATGTTTTCCCATCCCATCCATCCATCGCACGAAGTGCGCATGAAAGACAAGTGCGCCACCACCCGGCCCGGCACTCGCTCCGCGTCCCTTTGCGCTGGGCTGTATATTTATGACGGGGGCTGTACGTCACATAGGGTAAGAAATGTTTGATCGAGAGCATCATATAGGTGTTTACCACGTTGATTAGGACGAGATGAGCTGCAGGCTGTGTGATGTGCACTAAAATCTAAGCCGATAAAAATTGGATAGGGGTGTCCTGCGTTTTCAAGGTCAGGGAGCCAGGTACGCGGTTCTGCCGCGACGTTACCTGGCCGTAAACGGGCCAATGCCATGACTAAAGATTTTTCACCAGGGATGGAATATTTTTGCCGCAACAATCACCAAAATAGGGGAGAAAAGGATCTGAAGCAAGAGCTGAGTGGAGCGACAATCGTTAAGGAATAAGACGGCCGCCTGTCCACCTGAATGGCACTTTTTATGTTGGATAGTAGGTGTCTGGTAGGTGCAGTAACCAGGAATGTAACAAGGTCCTCGCTTTTCTTGAACGAGTATAAAAAGAGGACGGCACTGAGGCACAAATGTACGAAGGGTAGGACAGCTCTGATTGAAGCTTCTCCAGTTCTACTGAATCCCATGAGCCAGAGTACTCATGAAGGCACACACATATTTTGGCGCTTACTATCGTCTGTGAGCGTGGTACTTGCGTGGTACTTTGGAACTACTCAAACATTATCTACAGATGGCTCTGTATGGAAGTGAGGGCAGCCGTAAGAGTTGCGTTAACATCCTTTCCGAGAGTTTCTTCCAGCTGCTACGTCTCCTGGGCGCGTTCCTGTCGGATTAGCCCCAGCATGTGGGTGTAGGCGGAATCAGACGTTGTGACCGGTTGCGGCCGGCGGGTAGGCGAGCGGCTATTGCGGCTTTTCCGTGAAGGACTGCGTTGCAGAGTCAGAGATCGGGCTCTGATGTTCTTTGTTACCTTGTTCTTCATTATCATTTCCCGGAGACGCTGAGTTTCGCTGCGTAGTTCAGATATTTCTGCTCTGAGGCTCTCAATGACCTTGGTTAAACCTGGAGAAGAGATATTTACAGCATATGATACATGTTTGGAGGGAGTATGTGAGGGTATCACGTGATGCCTATTTGTCGTGCCGATTTGTCGACAGGCTTTTATAAGCACAAGCCTGGAACTGGGCACTCAGAGCGATGTGCGTGAAGCCCCGCAGGCTACAACAATGAGGTAACTGTTTGCAGTCGGGGTCCTCAGGGGGCGGGTTCTTATCGCAATCCCGACAAACAGCGAAAAACGAGCAGTATTTGGCTGCATTGCTGGTGCGGTGCCAGTTATAACATGCGACTGGGCATGGGCAGTATTCACGGACTTGTGTAATCTCCTATAGTCGACTACTAGCCGAGAAGGTAGTGTCTAACGCGAAGGTCAGAAGTGGAAAGTTTTTCTTGCCGATCATGCGTATATCTGTGATTTCAGCTGTCTTGCAGCGCAGATTTGCCATGATATAGTCCATCGTGAGGCCTTCTCTAATTCAGATCACACTTCGCGTGCTGCCGACCACAGGCTGCTTCAGTGGGGACGTCTCAACATTGAACGCTTGGACAGAATCCCGCGTTCGCGCGACTAAGCGGGTCAATGGGCACAGCTTGAAATTTCAGCGTCCCTGACGGTGATGCGGATGCAGTTAGCAGGAAAATCAAAGCGGAGAATGGCCAAATCCGAGAAGTACTGAAACGGAGAACGTTTCTCTTTGGTGTTGGTAACAGCCTGTCTCGAGGTGCTTGTGCCTATCACTGATCACAGCCGTGAAATCAGGACGACTCCCCCGTTCTGTGAGGAGGCATTGCGGGGACACTTGACGCTTGCGTAACGTCGAAGTCATGCTCTATCCAGTAGCTGTTGTAACCTGGGCAGGAAGGCTTGTAGAAGCAATCAGAGAGGCAGCGTCCATTTCCTCAAGCACCGTCGGCAATCGCGGGTAATCAAAGCGCCCTGCAACCTGTGGAATTTGTGGCGTCGGTGCCAGAGTTCAGCTGGATGCGAAGTACGGCGCAGCGTCCATCTGCTAGTGCCCTTCCCGTAAAGGCGGAAAATCGGAACGCCTTGTACGGCTTGACTGTGGAGTCGTAGTCGGCGTTTGGCCCGGAGTGAAGGTCGCCGGGCGTAAACCCTTGAAGGTCACAGCGCCGCCCGGCTGTTTTCCGGAAGCAGCCGTGGTCTTGGTAGGCCTTGAGAGCATCGATTAGGCTTAGTCCGTCACAAACGCCTGATCGTTAAAAGCTTGAAACCGAAAAGTGAGCCAAAAACAAAATTGTTACAAACAGCTGCGAACCCCTTACTGCCACCAGTGCTTTCCTCTTAAAGCCACCAGAGCTTCCTCGAATGGGAGGCAAGTGTATGTTTCTGGGCGAAGAAACACCATGCTCAGCACTGAACTGTAATTATTATTGAAAGTAATTCTTGTTTTTTTAGGTTTTTGTGTGAAGGCATGTTTAAAGAAAAGCGCTTTTAAAATGGTTATTAATGTTAGTTTCTCGGTTCCTCGTATGGTGCGTGTAATTTCTACAGCCGGGCAATACACACCAGATGTTAATTTCGGTGGTTTTGGTGGCAGCCATCACAGTACTGTTAGGTAAGTTTGAATTTCGCATTTACAAACGTACACGGACGCCAATTGCACCGTTTTGTTTCCGCTCGACACGGCTGCGCGTGGCAGCGACGTCATGCATCACTCTAAGATTACCCCGGGAGGTGACTGCAGCCATAATATTAAGAGACGCCTGCTTCTGGGAAAGAGAGCCATGCCTTCACCACCTAGTAAAGAGCAAATACATCAGACTCCCAACCAAGATCCGTATAAATCGTGCTATGGTATTTTCAATTGTTATGGATGGATGCGAGAGCTGGACTGAGAAGAAGGCTGACCACCGAAGAATTGACGCGTTTGAATTGTGGTGCTGGCGGAGATTCTTGAGAGTTCCTTGGATTGCCAGAAGATCAAATCAGTCGATATTGTCGATCATAAACCCTTACTGCTCATTGGAGGGTCAAATTCTAAAGTTAAAACTCAGCTACTGTGGTCATCTGAGGAGAAGGGAGGAGTAGCTGGAGAAAGCTTTGATGTTGGGAAAGGTTGAGGGTTACCGGAGAAGGGGTAGGCAGCAAACGCGATGGTTAGATGGCATCATCGAGGCGCTGCAGATGAAGTTATGTGATGTTAGGAATATAGTGAGAGACCGGAAAGCGTGGCGTGATATGGTCCATAGGGTCACGAAGAGTCGGACACGACTGAACGACCGAACTGAACTGAACTGATGTAGGAAAGCCAATATTCAGGATATTATAAGGGAGCGATCCGATGCGCTTCTTTTTTTACATTTTCGCATGTATTTACAGCATTGCTTCATCAAGATGTAGGTAGAATATTCCAAGTTTATATATCACACCTTTGCGTTTTTGTGCTCATAAGCGTCATCAAGTATCTAAGTTCCACATACATTTTACGAATACGGCGAGAACACCAGAGGTAAAGCGCATCGAAGGCTGCCTCTGCTCCTTTCAAAACGTCAGTAGGGGAGATCGGGGCGCTGTGCACATACACGATGCCAATATACCATGCATAACGTGTCTTTTCTGGGAAGAAACACTTCGTTACCCGTGGCAGTGGTGCGCGCTAGTAATTGCCAAATTTTATCCATCATAATCGCATTTTAAACGTTGCGGTAAAACCCTCTCATATCAACGGCGATTGAAAGCATTTGTGCCTTGAGCACCTGCTCACCATACCAGCCGTAATGCTCCTTATTTTTTTGGAGTGAAAATCTACCCCATATCTGCTCCCTCTGCTTTAAGTGACTACGCAGTTTTTCGAAGGCTTAATATTTACACCTGATGAACTCCCGCAGTCTAATACATATGATTCGTTTTTCTTCGGTAAAATTTTCCCCACGAATGTGCGTTTTTAGTCGAACCTCGTTTAGAGAGGACGCTAGAGGACAAGCCATTTGCTCCGGTTTTGGTGGATTCGTGTTTATTGTGCTCCACTTTAAGACCAAAGATAATTACGCATTAACAAGAATTATACGTGTGACGCTGAACACATCTTTTACTGCCCATAATTTGCAAAAACTAGTTCAACTTGATTTCCCAATATTCAGACAGTCGTCAGTCGGCACTCACTAAGTCGTGCCCATGTGACACTAGACAAAGACTACGAGAGTCATACCTTAATGCCAACGTTTTCCTAGTTATCACTGGGTCTGCCGAGGATAAGAAAAGGAGCTTCCTGAACGCATAGACCTGAGGTTATATGAGTGTTCAAAACGTGGCCACTTGGTTAAGTGTAAAAGCTTTGCCAATTGCTAGAATAGCAGCTTGGGCATGTTGGTTATGCATCTTGAGGATAACAGCGTGGAACACAGGACGGGAGCACAAGATTAGAGGACGACACAACGAGCGCTGTTATCCTCAATTTGCCAATTGGTTGAAGATTTCTTGGTAATACTCTAGAAGTTCACTCTTTCTGTCTATTTCTCAGTACCAGCAATTAATGCTTGATGAACAAGTTCTACGCTCACACCCCCTCCAGCTAATTGTTCTTTAACCAATGGGCAGTAGAAAACCGTAATAAACCCTGCTTTTTCTTTAAATGTTATCGTCTAGGGCACATAAACTTTGTCGTGAAGAACACTACAATTTTAACTCCTAGCGTCGATCAGCAAATGATTTTTTTTGCCCCTACCGCTTGATAATAACTAATGTGTCCAAAATAAAGTGCGGGACAAAGAAACAATAATCTGAGCAATCTATTGTTCATGGTATTAAGACCATTTGACCTGCCAGATTTAGATGCACTTTTGATAATATTGTCACATTAGGCGGTGCATACGCATAAGGAAAGAAGACTCTCGTGAGTTGAGAGAAGACGACATTCAACAGCTTCGGCTGGTGCCTACAGAGAACATCTGTTTGAAACCCTTGTCTTCGGTGTCCGCCCTCTGCTACAAGCTGAACTACCCCGTAACACCTTGGTGGAGGTACTTTCGATTCCCCTTGCCACAGCTCTTCGTACTTTCGCGCCAGAAACCTGGATTTGCGCAGTGGACGTCATCTCCCTGAGCTCACCTCACCGACTATCACAGTAAGCATGGCATCCCAGGACGCATCACCCGCTACGGAAACTCTAGCTGCCCCCACGGTTTTGTCTACGTGGGACATCTGCAAATAAAAACTGCAGGACTTATTCGGCAATCCAATTGGGCGAGCTCTGGCAGCCAAAAAAGACCTGGCTACTCGGGCTCAATCGTCAACCGAGTTATACCTGGCCTACATACAGGACGTTCTCGCATTGTGTCGAAAGGTGAATACTTCCATGACCGAAGATGATAAAGTGGGCCATATACTTAAGGGTATCGCTGATGACGCATTCAATATACTTCTCTGCAAGTACTGCTCTACGGTGGACACAGTCCTGCAAGTCTGTCACCGTTTCGAACAGGCGAAGCAGCGCCGCATCGTCTATCGGTTTCAGCGCCTTCCCAACACGGCGACTACATCCTCATGTGACGACTTGCCCACGTTACAGCAGCCTTCAAGTCAGAATAACCTCACTACCATCGTCCGCAGAGAAATTGAAGCCTTGACTCCTGTTACACATACGTCACCTCCTGCACAGGCAACAATAGCTATGATACAATAGCTATGCCGCCAAGAATTCGTTAATGTGGGCCTCGTTTCAAATCCTGCCCCACCACCCGCTGCACAACAGCCAATCCCAGTGGTTGCTGCTGTTGCCACAACCCCGCCCTACACACCGCGCTACCCTACCCGCAATCCTGCGGAGTGGCGCACATCTGACGATAGGCCTATTTGCTTCGTCTGCGGTCGAGCTGGCCATACGTCCCGTTATTGCCGCAGCCGTCCGGCTCCCCCCTCTCAACCCTATTACAGCCCTGTCCGCCATAACTATTATGCACCACGACGCGTTTCTGTCACCCCAGCACATCTTCGCACTGAAAACACAGAGCAAGACCGCCGTCCTAGCCGTTCTCCATCGCCTTAAGCCCACCATTCCCGATCACCTACTCGTCGCCGCACTTGTCCCCAACGTACCAACGCACCTACTCGGAAAACTAGGCAACGCAGCGCCCGAACGTGACGCTGCGTTACCAACCCGGACAGCCAACTGTGTTTCGACCATCGCACCACGCCGCAACCTGATCAATGTCCTCGTAGATCGAGTCCCTGTGCCCGCTCTCATTGACACTGGAGCCCATATTTCAGCTCTTAGTTCGTCGTTCCGCCAGCGCCTCAAAAAAGTTCTTACGCCCGCTAACACCTCTACAGTTCGTGTTGCTGATGGAAACACTGCTGCCATCATCGGAATGTGCACTGCACGCGTTAGCATCGCCGGCCACCACGTCCCTGTGCTCTTCGCCGTCCTTACTACTTGTCCTCAAGACGTGATTTTAGGCCTAGACTTTTTAACAGCCCATTCCGCTCTCATTGACTGTTCCTCCGGACTTCTGCGCCTAGCCCTGCCCTATTGTGTTCACGACCCCAGTGCTGACCAATCCCAGCCTCGCCTCCGCTCCATTACATTTACTCGCCTACCTCCCGAGGCGGCAGTATACGTGCCCATGTCACCTTTCCCCCCCCCCCTTCCTGACGGCGACTACGTTGTCAACCCCATCACGGACGTCACTCTACAACGCAACATCGTCCTACTTCATAATATTGTACACCTCGAGAATAACCTCACCTATATTCCCGTACTCAACTTCAGCATGTCTTCACAAGTTCTCCCGGAGGGCATTTTCCTTGCCGAGCTGTCGCCTTTGTCCAGCTTTACTATTTCTGCAGTGCTGTCCGACCGTCACGCCGACGTACCTGCACAACCTGTCCAATCACATAGTCCTGAGGACCGCATCTCAGCCATGGTTGCCCCTGGCCTGCGTCCCGAATATGCCAGCGCCCTTGCCGGCCTTTTTCGGTCATACAGCGACATTTTTGATTTCGGTCACGGATCCCTGGGCCAAACGTCCGTCGTCACTCATTGTATTGATACTGGAGATGCCCGACCTATTCAGCGACGGCCTTACAGAGTTGCTCTTTCCGAACGCAGGATCATTCAGGAAGAAGTAGAGAAAATGTTGGCAAACAACATTATTGTGCAGTCGAGCAGCCCCTGGGCGTCTCCGGTAGTACTCGTCAAAAAGAAAGACAACAGCTGGAGGTTTTGCGTTTATTATCGACACCTAAACAAGATAACAAAGAAAGACGTGTACCCTCTTCCAAGGATCGATGACGCTCTCGACTGCCTGCATGGTGCTAACTACTTCTCCTCCATCGATCTCCGTTCTGGATATTGGCAGATCTTTGTTGACGAAAGAGATCGTGAAAACACGGCTTTTGTCACCCCGGATGGCCTCTACCAATTCAAGGTGATGCCTTTCGGCTTATGTAATGCCCCTGCGACATTCGAGCGTATGATGGACTCCTTAGTACCCGGGCTCAAATGGACTACACGTCTGTGCTACCTCGATGACGTCATCGTATTTTCATCACCCTTTGAAGGCCACCTCCATCGTGTTTCGGTTATTCTTGGCGTCTTCCGACGAGCTGGCCTTCAGTTGAACTCCATGTAGTGTACATTTGGTCGCCGGGAACTCAAGGTCCTAGGACATTTAGTCAACGCCCATGGCATCCAGCCGGACCCCGACAAAATTCGCGCTGTAGGGTTTTTCCCTAAATCGAAATCTAGCAGCGACGTGCGTAGCTTCCTCGGACTTTGCTCATATTTCCGGCGATTTGTACCAAACTTCGCAGAAATAGCCCGTTCGCTCACGCAGCTTCTGAAAAAAGAGGTCTCTTTACCTGGGGCCACGAACAATCGGCCGCCTTCGTCGCTCTTATTGCCCACCTCACCGGTCCGCCAGTGTTAGCTCACTTAAATCCGTCAGCGCCCACAGAAGTACGCACTGACGCAAGTGGTCATGGAATTGGTGCCGTTCTCGCACAACGTCAGCTCGGGTTACCTCGCGTCATCGCCTATGCCAGCCGACTCCTCTCTGCGGCCGAACAAAATTATTCCATCCCTGAACGTGAGTGCTTAGCCCTAGTATGGGCCATTACAAAGTTCCGCCCTTACTTGTATGGGCGGCCATTCACAGTAGTCACTGACCACCACGCACTGTGTTGGCTTTCTACACTCAAAGACCCTACTGGCCGCCTTGGACGTTGGGCCTTGCGCCTTCAGGAGTACAATTTTTCAGTAGTTTATAAGTCTGGCCAGTTGCATCGAGACGCAGATTGCCTGTCCCGTCATCCAGTCGACCCGCCAAGCCAACCTGAATTTGACAATGACGCTTGCGGGCTCTCTATTTCTGATTTCTCCAATATTCGCCATGAGCAACGCCAGGACCCTCAGCTTCGCGAAATTATCAATTGCCTCAGTGCCGATCGCCATGACCCTTCCCTTCGTTTGTTTGTGCTCCAAGACGGCACCTTATACCGGCACAATATGCGACCTGATGGCCCCGACCTTCTACTAGTAATCTCTCAGCACTTACGCTCAGCCGCCCTTCAACAGCTTCACGACGTTCCTACAGCGCGTCATCTAGGCGTCTCTCGCACATACGACAATGTGCGTCGTCGGTTCTTTTGGCCAGGCCTATATCGCGCAGTCCGCCGCTACGTAGCTGCTTGTGACCGCTGTCAACGCCGGAAAAAGCCATCAGTTTTACCAGCTGGACTTCTGCAGGCAATCGACATTCCCATAGACCCATTTTCTCGAGTGGGTCTGGATCTTCTAGGGCCTTTTCCACTGTCCGCATCGGGGAACAAATGGATTGCCGTGGCCACTGATTACACCACACGCTACGCGGTCACACGAGCAATACCAACCAGTTGTGCAACTGATGTCGCTGCTTTCCTCCTCAACGACGTTATACTCGTCCATGGAGCTCCCCGCCAACTGCTCACCGACCGTGGCCGTTGCTTTCTGGCTCGTATAGTCGACGAGATCCTACGGCTGTGCAACGTTCGTCATTCTTTCACGACTGCCTACCATCCACAGAAGAACGGGCTTACTGAACGCCTTAACCGGACACTGACTGACATGTTGTCTATGTACGTTTCTTATGACCACCGTGACTGGGACATAACGTTGCCATTTGTGACATTCGCTTACAATTCGTCGCGTCACGACACTACCTGCTACTCCCCCTTCTATCTTCTATACGGCCGTGAACCTCTGCTTCCTTTTGACAGCCTGCTCCCGTCTGTCACCACTGCCAGCTCATATGCTCGTGACGCCATAGCCCGAGCTGATGCTGCCCGCGTTGCTGCTCGCAACCGACTCGCAGCCTCTCAACACTCCCAGAAACGTCGCTATGATTCCTGTCATCGCAACACCGAGTATTCTTGCGGCTCTCTCGTGCTGCTTTGGACTCCAGCTCGCCGCGTTGGCCTTTCGGAAAAACTTTTGCCCCGGTATACAGGACCCTATCGTATTTTACGACAAGTGACACCAGTGACATACGAAATTGCGCCCTTGCATCCCGTCCGCCATGCCTCTACACCACGCACCGAGACGGTCCATGTTGCACGCCTAAAACCATACTACATAGACCCTGGTTTGGACGCTAGTACGCACCGGGACGGTGCTTTTCAGCCGGCGGGGTAGTGTCACATTAGGCGGTGCATACGCATAAGGAAAGAAGAAGAAGACTCTCGTGAGTTGGAGAGAAGACGACGTTCAACAGCTTCGGCTGGTGCCTACAGAGAACATCTGTTTGAAAGCCTTGTCTTCGGTGTCCGCCCTCTGCTACAAGCTGAACTACCCCGTAACAATATATTTGAGAACAAAAGACTGCTCAGAGGAACTTTACTAAGAAAAATACTGAGAATTGAATTATTTTTGTGAATTAGTTCATTACAAAAAGAGATTTTAAGATAAGACAAATATCGCGGTGACATTTTGCCTGAGACAGCTCATGAACAGAATCGCAAAACGACGGTGATCAGTGCGTCACATTTCCGTGCTGTTCTACTCTATTCCTACCTTGACAAACGCTTGATGATCTGCCGAGACAAGCTCATTAACAGTGTAGGTGACTGACTTCTTCCCTAATTTTCAGCGTCAATTCATCTTTATGCGGTGCACTTGATCAGTTACGTTATGCCTTGCTTGCGAACTGAACATTGTAAATGGAGCCGCTGATAATATGCGGCGATTAGGGTGGTAGCATGCAGAAATGTCTCAGATAGATTGACGGCGCCTCATTTTTGCACTGTCCGCATTTATACTCACTCCTGATGCAATACTGCGCATCCTCAGCGCGCGCGGAATAACGGCCCAGGCGAGCTTGTGCGGTGGCATCGGGATGGTAGGCGCGAACTGCCACTCCTGTAAAGCCCACCTGAAGGTTCTTTCAGTGGGGTTCCGCTTCCTCCTGTGGAAAAAAAAACCACGCAGTGACCTCGTTTTTAATGTGAAGAAGTCAGCTTAATTCATCTCTTTACAATTAAAGCTATACGGAAGGAGCTACACTCTGCGTAAACAGGTATCGCTCACAATTTTTAATGTTCAGCAAGCGTGCTATGCGAAATTAAGCGAACTTTTGAGAAAAGTGTTGCTAGACTCCGTGAGAGTCAAAATAATGCCCGGATCATAAATGGCGCAAGCTTGACAACTCTGCTAAAGGTAGTTAACCATGGCTTCTGGCGAATTTGCCACTCCCACTTCTTTTCACACATAATTTGTGTTGAGCATACTTATAATGCAGCAAGCTGTCACTATGAATAACAGTGTTGTATCCAAAACGGTTCTAACGACAGTGAATTCCTTCATTGAATAAAATTAAAGCCAATGAATAACTGATGAACTTTGTGCTTTTGTAAAAAACTAGTTTTATGGAGCTTATCATAGGAGGTTGTGGCCAATTACTGCACCAGGGTGGCCAACTCCTGTTCTGGTGAGGGAGTGCGTTGCCGGAGGTGTTCCCCGGCATCAGGTCGCATCCCAAACCTGTTTATGCAATTCCATCAACACGCGGATTTTTTTTTTTTTCTTCCGGTGAAGAATTGCGCGGCACCGGGATTTGAACCCCGGTCCTCTTGCATGCGAGGCGGATGTTCTACCGCTACGCCACCGCTGCAGTCCCTCGGGGGATGAACTGCAAATAATGATTGATGACCTAGACAGGAAAAGTAGAAAGGTAGGCTTGAAAATCAATATGCAGAAGACTAAGGTAATGTTCAACAGCCTCGGGAAGGAACAGCAGTTTACATTAGGTAGCGAGATACTGGAAGTAGTAGGCGAATATGTCTACTTAGGACAGGTAGTAACCGCAGATCCGGACCACGAAAAGGAAATAACAAGAAGAATACGATTGGGATGGGGCGCATTTGGCAAGCACTCGCAGATTATGACTAGCAGCTTACCAGTATCGCTCAAGAGGAAAGTATACAACAGTTGCATCTTGCCTGTACTCACCTATGGGGCTGAAACGTGGAGGCTAACCAAGAGAGTTTTACTTAAGTTGAGGACAACCCAGAGGGCTATGGAACGAAAAATGGTAGGGGTAACATTAAGAGATAGAAAACGTGCAGAGTGGGTCAGAGAAATAACTCAAGTTACCGACATTCTAGTAGAAATTAAGAAGAAGAAATGGACTTGGGCAGGACATGTAGTGCGAAGAGAGGATAACCGATGGTCGCTGAGGGTAACAAACTGGATTCCAAGGGAAGGAAAGCGTAGCAGGGGGCGGCAGAAAGCTAGGTGGGCGGATGAGATTAAGAAGTTCGCAGGGGTCAAGTGGATGCAGCTAGCACAGAGCCGGGTTAAGTGGAGAAATATGGGAGAGGCCTTCGCCCTGCAGTGGGTATAATCAGGCTGGTGATGATGATGATGATGATGAAAAAACTAGTGAAGAACTTCACATATCGCTTGCATAGCTTATACTATTAACAGATCAGTAAAAAACCGCAGTGAACATTGTGTATTGATGCAAGCTTTAAGGTAGCAATATCTTTAAGTTGTGCACATATTTTAGTAGAAGAATGTCATTTGTGTGGCGCCGTATTGTTTCTATATGGCAAGGATCCATTGCCTGGTTTGCGAACATGAGGCCGAGCTGTTCTACCAGCAGTTGACCATTTTCGATTTTAAGCGAAATCAAGATTGCTAAAGCATCGTGACCTCCTTCAACAAAGCGAATTTGCGAGCCACGTCAAGAACGCGGGTTTTTTCTTTGGCAGGATATTGACCATTGTCAGGTTAATACGCGAATCTGGCGGGATACCGATTCTTGAGGTACAGTGGTTTTCAAAAATACACGGCCCACGGCTTCGGTACGCGGAGCGGCTGCCGGGCCGCACCACGGCGCTGCTATCTTTGCTCGGCGCTCGGCACGAGGGTGCCATATGTGACGATAGCTATCTCCCTCCCTCTCGCGCTGTCAAGTAAAACGCCTTCTGAACACTTAGTGCGGCGTTCGTCTGTTTGTTTCGCCGCTTCCGCTCGCTACGAAAGAGGGCGTCTGGACACTGGATGTTCGTAGGATGTTCGGGTCATCTGGAGGATTGTGTGGACAGGCCCACACCATGTGGTGCAGGTCTGCCTTCTCCCCGCAATATTTGCATTTGGGGCCTCCAGATGATACAAATACAGTGCCAACAATTGAGGGGTGGTAGGCTGCCCTATCCAGCTCTGGACTAGAGGCCTGACGAGCCCTTGTGACACGGGCGCGGATAGCAGCGGCAGCCGCTTTAGTCCTAGACTAGGGACCCCCCCCCCCCCTACACATCCCCCTCCCGTATCTCTACTCAATAAAGTTTTTCACTCACTCACTCACTGAGGATGTTCACATCGCCGGTCTCGACGCTCACCATGTGGGCGATTGGCGCGCGTTTGCAAATACTGGTGCCCTGCTACCTTGCTCCAACATGCGTTCATAGGGGGGCGTGCATCGAGACGCGAAAAACGAGTTCCGTGGCTCTCTCGCCGCGCCGTTATGCGGACCTATGTCCACGAAGCGCTGAGATGCCGTGCTCTGCAGTGGCGAGATCTTGCTTCTCAGTCCGCTTCTCTTGTGCAGTTGTGGCGAAACTCAGTATGACTTTTCTAGAAAAGATTGCTCTCCTCAATGCAATCTCTTCGAAAGAAGAAATCCAAGTTTAATGGGAACAAGTGTTCTACCCTTAATATACTTGCACAGGACAAATCGGAGATCTTAAACATCTACTGTGAATTATCTCAGTGTGAATAAATTTGAACATTATGCTACATTTAATGATATATCACTAGATAGCTTACGTCAAGTACGATTACACTGTACTAGCTGTTGGTACTAATGAGTTGTCACTAATTTGTAAATTGCGAATAAATATTTTGCTGCACCTTCAAGTCATAAATTGTTGGATAGTAATTGCGCTGGACTAGCTAATAGTACTTTTCAAATAATTATCGCCCTCTTTTTAATTGTAACTAAATATGCAATATGCGCGGTTGGAAAACTTATATAAAGTGTTATATTATGTAAATAATAGGAGGTACTAATTAATTATTACTAATTTGTTAATTTCGAATAAATACATATATATTACACTACAACCTCAAGTTACGTATCATTGGATAGCTTATGTCGAGTATTATTGCACACAAATATGGGTTCATTATTTATCGCTAATTTGTTATCGCCATAGACATAGTTCGCCACAATACACCAGATTTAGCCTAATTCAGAGCAAGATACTGTAATCCTTACTGATGTTTTTTGAAAGTGGGGTACAATTATACACAACTTAGGCTATTTAAATATATAAAACTTGAAAATTTAGCATGGCACTCAATGTTTAATTGCAATTAACAATTTAGGGATAATTATGTAACACCCATTATCAGTTTTGTGCAATAATACTTGGTATAAGCTATCCAATTATATATAAATTCAGGTTGTAGCGTAACATATTTATTTAATCGCAATTAACAAATAAGCAATAATTAATTAACACCTACTAGTAGATCTGTGCAATGATACTCAACATATGCTATCAAGTTATATATAAGCTGAGGATATTTAATCGCAATTAACAAATTAGTGATAAATAATAAACCCATATTATTAGTTCTGTGCAATAATACTCGACGTAAGCTACCCAATGATACGTATTTTGAGGTTTTAGTGTAACATATATACTTATTCGCAATTACCAAATTGGCACTAAATAATTAACGCCTATTATTAGTTCTGTGCAATAATACTCGATATAAGCTATTTAATGATACGTAACTTGAGGTAGTAGTGCAACATATATATTTATTGCACTTAACAAATTAGCGATAATAGTTTAGCGCCTACCAATCATTATTTGCTATAATACTTCATACAAGTTTTCCAACCATGCATGACTTCATGGTGTAGCATATTTCATACTTAGTTGCAATTAACAAAAGAGCGATGATTAATTGAAAAGTACAATTAGCTAGTCCAGGGCAATCATGCTCTGCATAGCTATCCAACAATTTATGACTTGAAGGTAAGGCGAAATATTTCATCGCAAATTACAAATTAGTTGACAACACATTAATACCCACAATTAGTACTGCGTTGTCATACTTGACAAGCTATCCAGTGATATATCATTAAATGCAGCATAATGTTCAAATTTATTCCCACTGACATAATTCACAGTAGACGTTTAAGGTCTCCGATTTGTCAAGTGCAACTATACTAGACAAAATGGCCAATGGTAGAACATTTGTTCCCATTAAACTTGGTATTTCTTCTTTCGAAGAGTTTGCATTGAGGAGAGCAGACTTTTCTAAAAACGTCATACTGAGTTTCGCCACAACTGCACAAGAGAAGCGGACTGAGTAGCAAGGTGTCGCCACTGCAGAGCGCGGCATCTGAACGCTCCGTGGACATAGGTCCGATAACAGCGCGGCGAGAGAGAGGCACGACACTCGTTTTTTGCGTCTCGATGCACGTACGGCGATGAACGTATGTTGGAGGATGGTAGCAGGCCGCCAGTATTTGCAAACGCGCGCCGAGACCGGTGATGCAAATATCCAGAGTCCAGACGCCCTCTTTCGCAGCGAGCGGCAGCGGCGAAACTATGAGGAAGAAAGGCGAACCGGACGAACGCCACACATAAAGTTCCAAAGGCGTGTTACTTTACAGCGCGAGAGGGAGGGAGAAAGCTGTCGTCACATAGGGCACCCTCGTACCGAGCGCCGGGTACAGATAGAAGCGCCGCGGTGCGGCCCGGCAGCCGCTCCGCGGACTGAAGCCGTGGGCCGTGTATTTTTGAAAACCACTCCGCAGGTGCGGGAGGGCGACGAGTTCAGAGGCGTTGCTTGAGCAACTGCTCGAAACTTTCACAAAGACTGTATACTGAGGGCAACGTGGTGGGGTGCTTTGCCCACAGCATGTGAAATGCATCGGCGTCAATGCCCTTCATTATGTGCTATATCGTTTCAGCCTCATCTTTCTTGAAAAACGACGATAAGAAAAGAGTTGAATGAAAACTTTATCGGCTCAAAACAAGTATCGCTATCTGAATGCTACCTGAGACACTATCGGAACGCTATTTCAACGCTGAGGCGAGCAAGCACAAGCGGCATACACGATCAGACCTGAGCACTGAGCCTTAAGTTTAAGGGGAAATCATATAATGCCTCATCGTTGTCGACAGAGGACTGTCTATAGAAAGTTGTCAGCAGCAGGTTGTCAGTAGAGGTGTCATGCTTTCCAGAGAGAGGGTTAAAAATAAATGAATAAGCTTTTTCTGCACCGAGAATCGAGCCTCCATCCCTTAGATCCCCAGCCCAAAGCATTGCCAACTGCTCCAAGACCGGATCGTGAAACGCTCTTCATAGTTCCCATTGTCTACCGTCAGGATGGTAGCGAGATTCTGCGAGGATCGGATACTGCGCCTTCCTTTTCCTGCAAACGACTTATTCTCTTCGCACCACCGAACCGAGTATTGCCGAAGAAGCAGCCATCGCTCTGGCCGGCGCCACTAATGCACAAGCTACCAACATGTCAGATTCCCGCACTGCCTGCCGTAACTATACAACACCGGTGAACTCTGATGTGTTCAATGAAATGCTGGTTGTGTTCGACAAGGAGCGCGCGATGTACCGTCACGACAGGTCATGCCGTCAGCAGGCGATTCATGCACACACGAAGCTGACCGCGCCGCGTATTTGGATTTGCTCGCTACGGTGGCTCTGCAAGGGACAAAGCAACAGAAGAGACGAAGAAAACGGGCTGTTCCGACTAGCATCTACCGCCCCCAGGAGCCGAGCAGCCTAGCGATTAGCGGGGCATGCTTTTTTAATGGGCGTCCCGTTAGACGCGCCACTAGCTTGAGAGAGCCTATACTACTACTACTACAACTACTACTACTAAATATTATTAATAATAATAATTATACACAGTAATATTTATCTGCTTATTATTATTATTATTATTATTATTATTATTATTATTATTATCATTAGTACTAGTAGTATAGAGGAAGACTCGTTTCACGAAGTTGGCACTGAATTGTCTAGTTAACGGCCGAATTAACTGGCTAAGTATTATCTTCACAGTTTTAATAAATAATAATAATAATAATAATTGGTTCACAGGAAGGGAAAGGCGCAGTATCTGTCACACTTGTGTCTGTGGACACCTGAACAACTCCGTAGCCCCCCGCTACGGCTCCTCTTTCTCTCTTCCTCCCTTGTGTATGTGGACACCTTCATCCCTTGGTGTCCACAGACACAAGTGTGACAGATATTGCGCCTTTCCCTTCCTGTGAACCAATTAATAATATTATCAATAATAATTAAAACTGTGAAGATAATATTTAGCCAGTTAATTTGGCCGTTACCTACAGACAATTTAGTGCCAACTTAGTGAAACGAGTCTTCCTCTATACTACTACTACTACTTCTACTACTACTACTACTACTACTACTACTACTACTACTACTACTACTACTACTACTAATAATAATAATAATAATAATAATAATAATAATAATAATAATAATAATAATAATAATAATAATAATAGTAGTAATAGTAGTAGTAGTAGTATAGGCTTTCTCAAGCTAGTGCCCATTGAAAAAGCATGCGCCGCTAATCGCTAGGCTGCTCGGCTCCTGGGGGCGGTAGATGCTAGTCGGAACAGCCCGCTTTCTTCGTCTCTTCTGTCGTTTTGTCCCTCGCGGAGCCACCGTACCGAGCAAACCCAAATACGCGCCAGGCATACGATCCAGGCGTCCGTGCAGCGCCTTCCATTTGTCGCTTCCTCGAACGCAGTTCAACATATGAAAAACAGAAGCAGACCCAGTGTCTAGGAGGCGTTAGTACAGCAGGCATCAGCGGCGTGAATAATAATAATTGGTTCAGAGGCAGGGAGAGGCGCAGTTGTTTCTGTGGACACTTGCCCCGCGTCGTACGGGAAGGGAGGAAGGTGGGAGTGAAAGTGGGGAGAAAGAAAGAGGAGCCGTAGTGGAGGGCTTGATCACCTCGGAATCTTTAACGTGCACTGCCATCGCACAGCACACGGATATGCCTCTTCACTTCCATCGAAACGCAGCCGCCGAGGTCGGGATATTAATTTACCGGATAGAAACGGTGTCGTATCTGTCACAATTATCCGCCGACACACGTACAACACAGAAAAGGAAGGGAGGAAGGTGTGACTGAAAGAGATGGAGGTAGTGGTGCCGTAGTGGAAGGCTAAGATCCACCGCGCCATTTTTACTTTCATCTCCTCGCTTTCTAGTGGTCCAAAGAGCCCTCTACAATTTTGTAGCGTGAGCTACACAACGCGGGTTGGAAGGAGTTTCCAGTGTCCTCTGCGCTAACCAAGCTGCGCATGCGCGAAAGCCACGCTACGTCACATGGACACTGCTTTGTTGTTGCGACTGAAGGAAGAAGGAAATGAAAATGTACGGGCCTGCTACTGGCTCTGTAGCTGAGCGACCTCCGCTGTTGTGGCTTGTAGGAAGAAGGAAAAAATTAAATGCATGGGCCTGCTACTGGCTCTGTAACTGAGCCAACTCCGCTGCCTCGTGCGGACCGGAGAGATAATAATAATTGGTTCACCGGAAGGGAAAGGCGCAATATCAGTCACACGTTTTTTTCTGTGGACATTTCAACCGCGCCGTAAGAGAAGGGAGGAGGGTGGGAGTGAAAAAGGAAAGAGAAAGAGGAGCCGTAGGGGAGGGCTTAAGAGTGATTTCGACAACCTGGGGATCCTTAACGTGCGCTGACATCGCACAGCACACGGACGCCAATTCGTTTCGCCTCCATCGAAACACAGCCGCCGCGGTCGCGATCGAACCCGGGTACATCAGGACGGACACAAGAGAAGAAAGAAAAAGAAGAGGGAGAGAAAGATGCGTGCCGCAACAGGTGTCGTCAACCATCGAAGCGGTGGCGGATGCAATGACGGCCTACAACATAAAATTCGGTGGCAGGACGTGGGAAAGGGTGTCAGTTTCTAGCACTACTCTAGAGCACTATAGCCCTACGAGGCTGGGACGGTAGGTCAACGCCGCCTGGGGGGGGGGGGGGGGGGGCTAGCCAGCCACCGATTTTTATTGGTTGTAGGTCGTCATTGCACCCGACAATGCTTCGGTGGTGGACGACGGCTGTTGTGGCGCGCGTCTTTCTTTTCCTCTCCTTTTTCTTTCTTGTCTATTTTATCTTGTGGCCGCACAAGGCAGTGGAGGTGGCTCAGCTACAGAGCCAGTAGCAGGCCAGTGCATTTTCTTTTCTTCTTCCTACAACCACAACAACTAGCCCCCCGCCGCAAGCGGCGGTGACCTACCTGTCCCAGCCCCAACAGGACCTGGATCAGCCACGCTCCGTTCATTCGTGCGGACAGAAGTGAAACAGAAGTGTATCCAGTGGGTGTAGTCAGGTGTAACCGCTTTTCATTTCAGGGCTATAGATTTGTCAATTTCCGCTCAACACGTAAGCAGAATATATCAAGGCCTTTATACTCTGTCTTGAGTACACTGGGGAAATGCTGCTCATAATGTGAGTCAGCCTGCAAAATGCTCACAACGGAATTCTCAGTATTTCATGGCTGTTTAAATTGCTTGTCCGGATCTGTGACCAATACCTATAATTAATCCGCTGTTTTCCCCTCAGTGTCCTAGTTTGTTAGTGATTTTGCGATTGTTGTCTATGTTATAGCTCACATTAGTATTTAGTTTAAGTTAAATCAGTTCCTTTCACAATGAAGTTGCTGATTCAATAGTCAGCACCGGCCCAGTAAAGCCGTTGTAAGCTGTCTCGAGACAATTTGTAACATAATTCCATACTACCTGCCAAATGTGATCCATTCACTGGTGTTCTTGACATTACGTATTACACGTAGAAAGCATCTTACAGGGCAAACTAGCTAACGTAAACTGCTGTTTACCTCCAGCAATTTTTAAAAGTACATCCCTTTGTTTAGCTGTTATTATCAGACACACCGGCCTGATTTAGTTCCACCGCGCGGGAAAAACGGGTAGGGCGCTCCACTGCTGAACACAAAGACGTAACATTTGTTTTCCACCACGGCGGCCGCTTTGCGGCGCGGGGCAAGAGTTCGCGCCCGTGCACTTTGCGATGTCTTTCACGTTAATGAACGGTTAAGGAAGGCTAGTGGTAAATAGTTGAGGACCCATTCAATAGAACTGAACAGCAAAAGTAGGTTTGGGATTCTTAACACAACATGAAGCGCGAAGAACGGCTCGATCAACTTAAAAGAATCTGTTTATTAAATCAATAGTTAAACGAACAAACTATAAGAAAGTTTGTTCCTATTGGGTGTAAAAGCAACCAATAAATATATATTTCAAGCTGAGGCCGTCAGTAGTTCCAACACTTCAGTGGGATCCCTCCCGCAGACAGAAAGACATACCTTGCACCAAAAACCATATTACTATACTGTTGCTGTCCAAGCGAAATAAACAAAAATATTTTCATTGGGACCTTGTTCACCACATCGCACCTGAAGGTAAATGTGAGAAACATCAAGGAGCCACTTATAACCCCTTAACAGCGACAAGGCGGGATCTTTTGGGGCAAGGCTGCATCCTAACTGTAGCAGAAGGAACAGCCTTGAGTGCCACTCGACTGTCGTTCCCTAGGGTTTCCGACGCTTTGCTTTCTCAGGAACGAGCCTGTTTATGGTTTGGAGACATGAAGTTTACTTAGCACACATCGCCTTCCCGCTAGCTACCGCGTTCAGGGAAAAACTAATAAAAGAGCCGTTAGCGCACCCTCGCTCGTATCCTCCTCCGGGCCACATTGGGGTCAACTGCGTTGCCATGGAGACGGCAGGCTGTTCGCTAGACAAGGATGACGATCTGTTTCTGACAAGCCTGGCGCTTAGCAACGGTTTGCCCGCTTTGCCGCGGATTGGAGTAACAGTGACTTGATTTGAGGTGGAGAAGACATACTTTTTTTTTTTTGCAGTGCCAAAAAGAAGTACATACCTTTACTGATCAGACTTTGCGCGCTAAACGCGTCTGAGAGAATAAGGGCTTACGTATTAAACGAGGAACTTAAGACACCCGCGCAGTTGTCGTTGGAATTCTGACCATGAATAGCGCATTGTTCACTTTGCCTTGTATTTTTCTCGGCATAAATAGCATACCTTCCCACCAGAGTTAGACTAATGCCACTTAAAGACAACAGGTTGCAAAAGGAAGCTCTTGTATGTCTGAGTTCCGAAACAAAGATACCTGAATCATATTTACGGCCGTGATGTACGGACCAGCTAAAGATGACTGTTTTAAGGCCAAATACGAGCACAGTGCCGAAGATGCTTTCGTATTAACACGTAACATTATTCCTGCCTTTGTCTCTATCCTCGACACTGCGGTGCAGCAACATGCACCCCTACCAACCTGGCCAAGCGTCCACTGCTTTGTGTTAGACGCACTTTCCGGCCTATGGTATGACATTATTGCCACATTCGACGATTACAAGATCAGAACGTGATTGTGTTGCACAAAAATATGTGGCTGACGCACCAAACCACCAAAATAGTGCCTGTGCTCTTACCTGCGAGTCATGCATCCGATATCTTCATTCGCGATAACGGTAAGGTCGTGGGGGGCGGTAACGCTCAGCTCCATGGGCAGCAGTAAGCCTTTTTTCTCGTAGCACGGAAATGCAGCATGTGCCTTTCCTACCTCCAGCTGCATGCGGCCCAACCTGAAAGTAATCGCAAATGCGTTCAACTATACTTAGTGCATAAATGCGCTGATGTTGGCGGTGCGGCATTTAATTATCTCGCATACATTCGCGGTTGCATTAAGAAAATGTTGGTTTTTTAAGTAACGTAAAAGCACATCAAACCAGAAGAAAAACAATTTAATACATTAAATGAAAGAACTTATCTAAGAACGGAACGTGTTAGCGCAACAGGAAATGGAACGAGGCAGGCGTAAGTTACCTCAAAAATTAGTCCAATGTATCAGAGCCTCATAAGTGAAAAAAATATACATTCAGAGGAATGAAACCCACATGAAAAGAGAAAAACAATTTAGAGAAATGAACAGTGATTTCTTTACCCAGGACCACTTTATTACGACAAGTAATAGCTTAGCACATCGTTCTGCCCTGCGCACTGTAGACTTGATGTACGTTCCAAGGGCAGTGCCATGCTTTCTGCTTGCATGTATTGTGGTTTAAACCTTCCCCTATCGTTTATTGGTAGGTGTGTAACTAATAAACTCGGCGCATCGAAACGGTAGTTGGCAAGCATACAAATGCAGATTGAAAATTTTAGAAACAGCAGGCCGAAGAATGCGCCGCCGGTTACCCACCGGTTTTTCAATGGGTACAAGCTTTCCCCCGGCCTGGTGCTCGGCTCTTCTGGGTTGAAATGCTTGGGAAAAAGGGTCACGGCCCAAATGTTTGCGCCGATGTGGCAGTGATCCGTTCCGCCATCGGACAACAATAAGTCCGCCTCACGCGGCAAAAGTCCATAATGTGGCCCCTTTTTTTTTTCAGCCTACAGCCATGCTGGAAACCCGACCTGTGAACCCGACCTTTGCAGGTCATTAGTTTGTTCGAAACTTTAAGCCCTCGAAGGAGCACAGCAACGTCAACAGAGCCTCTTCCAAACGCACACCCCTGAGAGAGCCGGGCGCCGAGCCGGGGGATGCTTGTACCCATTTTACCGGCGGGTGTCCGGCGGCGGGTTTCGAGCTGGCCACTTCCCGCAGCCGAGACGGGCGCCCAAACCACTCGGCCGCGTGTGCTCCGCAAACCCCTTTTCCTTTACGTCTTTCGACACGCTGGCTTAAAGCATTTCACACTTGAAACAAGGCTTTATCTGAGTTTTCGCGTGTGCAGGACACGACTCGCTTTCAGTTTTGAACCCCGTGAAACACGGTAACACGAACCACCTTTGCAGGCTGAAGTGTTCGAAACTATTTTGCCCCAGAAGGAGAGAAGCGGAGTTTGCGGAGCCTCTTCCAAGTGCACGTGCACCCCTGTGAGAGCCGGGCGCCAGGCTGGGGGACGCTTGTACCCATTTTTACCGATGGGTGTCCGGCGGCGGGTTTCGAACGAAACACCTCCCGCAGCCGAGACGGACGCCCTAACCTCTAGGACCGAAGCGTGGCCTTGTGGTAGAGCATCCGCCTCGTGTTCGGGAGGTACCAGGTTCGATCACTGGTGCCGCCGGGTACCCACCGGCTTTTCAATGGGTAAAGGCTTTCCCCCGGCCTGGTGCTCGGCTCTTTGGGGTGAAATGTTTGGGAAAGGGGTCATAGGTCCCAAATAGTTGCGCCGATGTGGCAGTGGTCAGTTCCGCATTCGGACAACAATAAGTCCGCCTTGTGCGGCAAAAGCCCATTATATGGCCCCCTTTTTTTTAGGACTGCTGCAGCTGAGGTTCTAAGGGAGCACTTCAGGTGAGGCTGAAAGGATGTACCTTTGCAAGACAAACTGGACCACCTTTGCAGGCCGCGAGGTTCGAAACTGGGTTTGGGCGCACTGCAGAGGAGGGGCGCGCAGCGGGGTTTACGGAGCTTCTGCCAAACGCACACCCCTAGAAAAGCCGAGAGCCAGGCCGGGGGACGCTTGTACCCATTTTTATCGTTGGGTGTCCGGCGGTGGGTTTTGAACTAACCACCTCCCGCAGAGCCTATATATACTTCCCTGCAGTTTTTGTCGAATGAACTAAGGTGAGAAAACGTTTTATGGTCGCTCGCTCGCAATTAGCTGAGGTTTGAAAATTGGGCAAAGTCAATCCAGTCCAGCTACCTGCCCTCCAGAGTCGTCCAGCATCTAGCGGCTCATGTCATTTTCGCCAGCCCTAAAAATGATACCAATAAATACGCTATTGTGTGAATTCTATTGTGGCTAGTTTATATTTTCGTTTTATAATTTCACTCCACGAACACCGCATTTCTGAGGCACAGTTTCTTGATTTATAGCTTTCCTATTCTAGGCGCTGAAGTTCTCCTTGACGCGCTATCTTTGTACATAGAGTTTGCAACAAATGGTAGTGCTTACAATTTGCACTCCTCCCTACATCCAGGGTCGTGATTTTACCCAGTCTTGCGCTTTATTGATTAACTGGCAAAAATGGGGCAATTTCGCTGCAATAGTGTTTCGCTTCTCTTCCTTAGTTTCAGCAGTGTGCCTCAAGATACAGCCCATAGCATCACCTAGTATTATTTAAATATATTTAGAATAATAACAAACAAAACACAAAACCTTTCTTGTGTTTTACGGATGATGCGGTCGATTTGTGTACAATAATGACGGAATGATTGGTCCCTTATTCTCGGTATTCTTATGCGGTTTCTTGAGGCAAAACGTAATTATGGCCCCAATGAGCAAAAAGCTTCGCTAGTTAAATTGTCGAGATTTTTACACTGCTTGCAGCTATATATACTGGGTCATCTTTATTCTACAATAGCTAGAAAAGACCTCGGCTTTATATTGTAAACTATAATTATTTCCTTGTAGGTACGTTAGAGCGATTTCTGAGGAAGCTAGTTATACCCTCCCAAAGGGCGTAATTTGATAGCTTTTACAAGTGCCGGCCGCTTTGACACATTGCTTATGCCGCCCCTCTACGCTGCCGCAGGACTGCGCGCGAGGCCACAGTGACCGCATTACGATTTACGCAAAACGTTAGTCGTCTATGTATTCTGGAATGATAGTGCCCGTCAAAGGTCCACGGTTGATTGTAATTTGCCTTGCATTAGGTGTCGCTCTTTTCCTACGTGTCTTTGGGACAGTAGGCGCTGCAACCAGATCGTTATTACCCACACTAAAACAAAGCGTTTAATCTTCAAAACCAGCTAGAACACCCTTTCATGCACTCCTACATTAACCCTACGTTCTTATACTATTCCAGCTTCCGATCACACTATCTTGCTCGGCGTTATTCTAGATTCTGCACGTACATTTTCAGCCCACCATCGCTGCTCTCAAAAATATTTCTAGGTTTGGCATCAGAGCTCTCATTAAAGCGCGTCCATATTTTTCATGTTACGTTGTCTTATCAATGTGTTATGTTTTCATTCAAAGTCGCCTAACTTACGGGATCGTTGCTTAGAGAAATACAACTGCCATTTATCGTCTGCACAGCATATAGAAAATCAGGCCACCCGCATTCTCACCTACAGCACTTTTTTTACTAACGCTCGTCCTCACCTTATAGGAGCATCATTCCTTGTCAGTCCTCCAAATCTTTCAGTATTATATTGTAATCACGTTCTTTAGGCTATTGGACGATACCCTGCCTTTTCAGTTTGTTAATTCTATACTTCTTTCGAACTACAACTCTTCAAGATTTTCAGCTAGTAACAATATTGTCCCAGAATTTCATACTAATCATAGAACATGACGTCATCTTTTGGACCATTTCATCCTGGAATTGATTACCTTTAATACTGAAAATACCAATGTCCATGCCAACAATTAAAAGCAGCTTGAAGATGTATTTGTTCAATGCTGGTTTTTATATTTTATATGCCTAATAGCTACGTAATTAAATTGGTTTTTTGTGTAAAAATACAGCTTTGCCATATTTTGCATTTTATAACTATTGGCTAACTATGCTGGTATTATTAATTTTGTTGTGGTGATCTAGCGAGGGTCCCGGCCAAGTCTTCTGACTATGGGACCCCCGCATGTATTTTTATGAATTATGCATATATGTTCAAGCAAACTCATTTTCGAAACAAAAACGAAACAAAAGTTTTTCTGGCTCCCGCCCACAAAGATTACCTAGTCGAAAACAAAAACGCAATAGTACACGCGCATTATGAGACCACTAAATTTTCTTAACTGAATGACTTTATTGAATATACTATCACCCAGTTATATAGATCCACCTGGCAGATATCATCGCAGTCTCCTACAAAGCGACCCTCTCATGTTGTCGTACACCGTCATATTATTGAAGGTCTTTTTCACGAACCCTAGCTATATACTTTGCATAAAAACGAGCTTGCGTAGTTTCATTTCACGCTAATAGCGCTAAACCCATTCTAGCAAAACCCATACACAGTGATGGACACCTGAATGTTTCCAGAGAGCATGTTGCATCCACACTAGTTACGTGTTAAACTTTTCTTCTGTTTTTAAACACAGTTCTACAACCGTCATGCGAACCTTTATTATTCATTAGTGTTAAATCTTCAGTCTATTTTGCTTTTTTGAGCAATTTTTGCAACGGTTTTACTGCGATACTTATTCTGTTCGAGTTAAATTTAGTTAGGTGGAGTCAAAAGTGAAGAAAATACCATAGTTACTGTTCTTTGCTCAATGTTTGGTAATTATGGGGATATGCTAAAACGTTTTGTGTGTTTTAGTCTAGTTCAATGCTTACCTTGCTCTCATCACAAGCTACAAACCAAGAAGCCCCTTTTAAGGCATTATGAAAAGTTAAACAGCTCTCTTACGTTTGCGTAACCTTTGGCTGACACTCCAAGAGAAGCTCTTCATACGCTAGAGTGGCTAAATGCTAGCAGTAGATATATTTCCAGGGGTTAATGTACAAAGCGTTCGCCATATGGCCGTCGCATTCCCATCAAGTGTCGCCGTTTGTTAAAATATAACACGTTAATGGGGCCGCTGTAAGCTATGATTGTAGGAAATATGTGGCTGAACGACCTTATTTCAGGACCAGAAACAGTGCGGAACAAGAAACTGAAAGATCCGCTTGAGAAGAACCTCTTGAAGCAAGAGACTCATTCGCCTCGCACGAGATAAAGCTGCACAAAACACACGAGCGTTCAATAACGTGCCGCGCGCCATGATTCGTTTCAATTACTGCTCTCACGCAATGCGTAAAGCTTAGAAAACTGCGCAGTATTGCTGTTGACACCATTTTTTATAGCAGATAATACATGTAAGCGACAGCTTTCATGAATTGAGGCGTGCGTAATGAGCATATGATTCCAAACAGCAAGCTATTCTGGCTGTACCAACGAGCAAAAAGCATGTGCGTCATCGTGAAACATTTCCTTTCCTGCGATATACTACATTCTGCTGAGCACACCATTTGTCTTCAATCCGCACTAAATGGCAAAGCACGCGGTCATGCTTTGCATTCCACCAACTCCAATTATTCTTGTGAGGGACGCTGTCGTCTAACCATGCACAAAGCAACAAGTCGGAATGCATTCCCTCAAAATGACCCTGCAGTCATTGCGCGAAGAACGGCCTGAATGTGTGACAGTAAAACTGGACACAGCAGTAGAACGGGACCACCCATATGCCTTGCGCAACATTAATACGATGGCTCTAAGATCGTGCATTAATTACGTCCCAAAAATGTCATTACAAAAGCATTTAGCAAATTTCGTATGCATGTGAAACCTTTCTAATTCGGAGTCCGACCCACAAGTTGCAAGCAAGCGCTGCTATACGCACGTTTGCTTAAGCGTGATTGGTCCGCCGGTGGTAGGCTGGTACGAGTGCATAGTGACCAGCGTGAACGAATGGCCAGCGACCAGTGGCGTCTTGAGGCGAATTATAAGATAGTCGGCGTCCCGGCTCACGCTGAGGACGGGCAGCACCCTCTCCTTCGAGCATGGCGAGCCACTCTCATTCAGCATGGCCACGCGGATATCTTTCAAAGTGTCAGCCTTGGCCATGAGCACTACCCTGTCGGTGGCCTTGGACACAATGAAATTGGCCACGACTCGCCCGGTGACGTTCATGGTTGGCCCCAGTGCTGAGCCTTCGAGAAGAATAAAGAAGCGTTATGAATTATTCCTGTGCGGTATTAAAGGTCTACAGTGCTGGTAGACAATTTTCAAGCAAATATTTTAAGTGTTCTACAAATGTCGCAGTCCATAGCTCTTCTGTTTGGCATCATTTATTCCTGGTTCGAGCGAATCCTCGTGAAGAACCTACTCAGGGTTTCTCACAGAGTTGAACCCGATTTCTTTCTTGAGCGCATATAAATCTTAATTCCCGCACAGCATGTTTTTTTTTTTCATAAGCAAGTGAAATATGCTCGACATTCATCAATCGTAATCACTTCCAACTGTGTTGATTTTCCTTGGTCATTTATATCAATTAAGCTTACTGCAAATGCACCCTGCTAACACATTATTTTTTAAACAGTCGTATGCTGCACCTTGCACTGAGGACACTCTGTGGAGGGGACATGTGGGATCAGGCGTTTTACGTATGTTTTGCGCAAGATCCCTACGCAACGGTACAAAACATATCACAACAAATAAGATAGACAAACATTAATTCTAGAAAATACTGAAGCTCTTCGTGGGTTATGGTTTTGTACCGATGAGCATACAGGGTAATTTTAGTAGAATTAAACGATTGCGACGACGGCACTGCAGATTGTTAATTATCTTTGTGTGTTGTTACTAACGGCCACAGATTGTTAATTATCTTTGTGTGTTGTTACTAACGGCCACATGGTATCGATACATGACGAAATTTCTAAAGTTAAATTACTGCCGTTCTGCAACATGCTGTTCTTGTGAACTTAGTGACAATTATTACGAGAATAAATATGATTTGACAAGTAGGTTTGGTTTGGTTTGTGGGGTTTAACGTCCCAAAGCGACCCAGGATATGAGACACGCCGTAGTGGTGGACTGTGTAAATTTCGACCACCTGAGATTCTTTAGCGTGCACTGGCATCGCACAGCACACATGCGTCTTGTTTTTTGCCTCCATCAAAAAGCGGCCGCCGAGGCCTGGATTCGATCCCGTAACCTTGGCAACAGCAGTCGAGCGCCGTAACCACTGCGCCACCCCGGCGGGGATTAGACAAGTAGCTATACTGACTTAAGACCTGCTAAGAAGTTTTTAAAATCCTGAATGTTTGTGCGCATATGGGAGCAAAACAGGTGACAGAAAAGGCGTTGGAAGGAGGACTCAAGTAAACATGATCTTCAAGAAAATTAGGCAAGATGCACTTTACTTCTATCCTGTTCTTAATTTCCTCGACAGCTTCAATGGCTCCCGTTTACCGGATGCCTTTGTGAATCCTCTTTAGCGTGCATGTATTTTGCTAGTCGCCTACTAACTATTTTTCATTGGCACTTCAATTGCACAGAAAAAACTTTCTCAGCGCACAGTCACAAGCTAGAACATCGTATAAAGCCACCTGACATAGGTGTCTCAAAAGCAGGGTGCCGCCGTGGCCTTGGATCAGCGCTCTAAATCGGAGTCGAAGGATCCTAGAGGGCGGGATTAAAATTTCACACTTTCATCTCAAAGGCGTAGTCCGAGTCGGCCGCCACTTTTTACTCGACCGGGCTATATGGTCACGTCACATCACACAACCCGAAAGGCAGTGAATCCTGCGTTCAGACTGCAAAGGACAGCTTAACGCTGCTCACGACTGTGGTTAAAATTCTGCCCCTCATTTTATCTGTGACTTGCTTCCAGTACATAAGGAAAACTATTCGCAATAGGTTTCAACCTGCAGAATGCCACCCCTCTATTCCATTTATATGCCATGCTCACCGGTTAGTGTCATGGCGATTTTGTAGCCGGCTGGCTTCACATCTCCCGGTAGGTTGCCCTCATGCTTCTCCTGGCCAACGAGTTGTACGGTTGGCTCCACCAGGTCATCAGAGTACTCCACAGATGTTCTACATGTGTCATAGTCCTCTCTTCTATCGCACTGCGATTTACTCTCGGTGCCGTTCGTTTTTGGTACACGGTCTCTCGGTGCACCTCCAGTCGCCGAGCCATTCCCTGATGCTGCCCCAGGTGCATCAGATTCGGTCGGCGCTGTTTCGAATATCACTATTTCTGGACCACGAGTGACAAACCTCAGAAGTAATGCCGCTGGAAAAGCAATGATTATTACGAGTAGGAGCAGAACTAAAACAGTTTGTGGGTCCATACAACGTTTAACACGAGGTTCCTTTTTGAGCTGTGTTGGAGGTGCATTTGGCTTCAAGGTTGTGGGAGGCCGAAAAACCTGGCGCACCGTCTGGAGATTAGCCACGTTGGGGCCCTACGCACAGAGACGGCATAAATGCTTGTAGTGTCAAGAAAGCATATTGCATATGGAAGAAATTATTAGGAGGTAAAAAACTATATTGCTGATTTTGCGCCTGTACTGGAAACTATATGCCAAAGCTTGCTGCGACAATATTAATCACACACACACACACTGCACCCAAATTTGCAAGCAATACGCTTTTCACGGGAGTAAATTGATTTTTTCGGGCAGAGATCTATAGATTTTGAAAACAAAGCTCTCACAGACGAGTGTACTTATCTGACGCCCCGGTAGAAGAATGCTTTTGTTAGCCTCGTGCATTTTCTATTTCAAGTGGTTCTTCTCGTTCCATTGTTTTATTTAATAAATAGACCAACCAGCTCAGATTCTGACCATGTTTCAGTAAAAACACTACGCGTCATGTCCGCTACCGTCTGGAATAACGGCTGAAAGAAAGTTGAAGTATCTGCTAGCACTAATTACATAATAACTTCTGGATCATTACGATACATTCATGAACCAGCTACGAAGCTATTCCAGTCGTGCTATGAAGTAATCTTTGAAGGAACAGGAGCCGACGCGAAGATCACAAAACTGTTATGGACAAGTATGTACCTCCTTTGCATTCTCCTCACGTATCGCCACAACTGAGCTGAAATATTTCCAACCCCTCCCATTGCACGCCTCGCCTCGCACTCTGGCTGTAACCAAAGCGGCACCGTGACTACCCCGGGGAAAACATGGCCTTTGCCTCAACGCGCACTGTCGGTGGAACTCACTGGTTTAGTCGAAGTGAAGCCGCTGAGAGGGTTCACCAGTTTCCTCGGGCCGCGCTCTGCCTGCATGTCGGTCTTGTGAGAACACTAGGCTTTGAAAGAACCGAAGCTACGGGACAGGTTGCGCAGTCACGTTCTGGATGTCGCGAGATCTCGAGATTGTGCGTGCGCGGCGCTGTCTTTATTTTCTTCGAAACAGCCACCATGCGCTTCAGAAGCAGTGTTAAGTTGAATACCTGACTTAATGGCAACATTATTTTTCCCTGATCAAATAATGGCCATGAAAAATGTGCTAGGGGTTTACATGACCAAGGAACGAAAACATTGGCTGTGGCTTAGCTTGTTTAAGCCTGGTTACGCCTGGTAATTGCGAAAGCAATAGCTATGGCTACGCCTAGGTTCCGCTGGTGGTGTAGCTGGTTGTGGTGGTGTTAGTTATGCTTATGGTTATGCAGTATTTCACTCTGGCCACGGCATATGGTTCAACTATTATTTATTGCGGGGTGCTACCTGGTTATTCTATGTATAACTAGCAGCGAGGCAAGGAGTGCCGTGGCTGAAACGATATACTTGGTTGTGGGTGAGGTTAAGGCAGACTGTACAACTGCCGCTCCGGCACCGGCTGCAACAGCATTCTTTACGCCAGCAGAAATGAAAGCATCTCTGGAGACTGTGTTGGTTCCACCTGCCGCTAGGCCACCTCCTATAGTATCCGACGTTGCTCCTCCGGCGATAGCTGCGGCTGCAGCCCCATAATTTTTCTTAGCTTTAGGAGCATGTGGCACAACTGCAGCTCCGCCCGGCCGTAGATCAACGTTGGGCTTATTAACTCTCGGTGTGTAAGGGCGTACCCGAACCGGCGCCCCAAACGTCGTTCTAAACGGTCTCACAACATTGATTGATTGATTGATTGATTGATTAAAAACGGTCTCACAACATTGATTGATTGATTGATTGATTGATTGATTGATTGATTAAAACTTTAATTTCCACCGATTTAGGAGGCCCCCTACTCCCCGCTCCTGGCACGCATGCCTGAGGAACGGGGGCTGGATCCTCCGCGACTAAGGACTGGCGAATATACATTGGTTATTCGCGGCCTCAGTCTGCCAGTCTCAGGGATGACGTGACTCCGGCTGTAGCGCTCCCTTACGGAGGGAGCGGGGGTTAGGCCGCGTCTAGTAGCTACCGCCTCGCGAGTTGACGGCGCGAGTTGGGGCCCCTGTTTTTGCGCAGCTGTGCTTGGTGGCACGCCAAAGGTCACGGTAAAGGTCAATGGTAGCTACCGCCTCGCTACGTGAAAAGCTGAAAAGTGAAACACGGCATTCTGGTCGCACAAACATCACGGATAAATTTTAATATCGCGTCCAACTAAACAGCCCTATCACACTGTCGCAGTCGCTGCAGCGGTTGGTTCCTGAACCTGACGCTTTGGCTTCGATCCCGCCCATGGCGGCTGAGTATCAAGGCAAGCGAAACGCAAACCACCAATGGGTCTCGATATAGTCGAATCGACGAAAATGCCTAAGCCGGCATCATGGCGGTCTGCTTAGCTTTTATTGCCTCAACTAGGCATATACAAAGTTTATAACGGTTCCCCTTCTTCTGTCATTAAAATAGGTCTTGAAGAGGTCCACTTTCTTGCCTTTTTAAACCGCAGACTGCTTCAAACTTTTCTTGGATGCTGCAGTGTGGAACGCTGTCGGAACTGTGAATGTCGCGTTAGGAAGTAGCCGTGCTTCTGCCCCGGCAATGTATCCGGTTCTGGATCCATTACGGGCAGGCTAGGCATACTGCTGCAACACTAGATCCAACTCATATGTTATTGCCAAGATCACTCGACACAGGTGTAACGGCCTCCCTAACCAGGCCGTTCTAACGTGCATGCTTGCCCTTGGATAGAGTGCCTGCCATTGGGTCATAGGCTGCCATTGGTTTCAAATTTCAAGATCCCATCTCACAGTGGCTGCACGAACGGATAGTTCCTAGCGAGTCATGCGGCCTTGTGAGTCCGCACAACTCATTAGCATAGCAGCGCCAGGCCAAGTCGGCTACCCCTTTCAAAGGCACGCCCAATTATTCCTGTACGTCCATATCTCCTCATTATCTGCCTGTGGTGTCCAGGCTAGCGTTGCGTTCACCGCGTGCGGTAGCACTTCCTTTCCTTTACCACACGCATACACATAACATCACGTTCACCGAGGCATGCCACTTCCAATGCGCATACATCAAGGCGGCCTCCGCTGTGACAAAACCCTCATAATGGAAGACATAGAACCGTAGTTGGGACAAAGTGATCTAGAACCGCCCACTGTTTCGTTCCTAGCAGCTCGCGTCACTTTGATACGTTAATCATAATTGATATAAACAGCGCGAACACGAAAACAAGGGACAAGAAACAAGAAAGCCAAAGTAAATGCGCTGACTCACAACTAAGCCTAAGCCGTTTACTCCACGGCCCAGAAAAACAAACATGAAGAAAACGAAACAGTCACGTGAAAAACCCCTGGGTTCACCTGCTGCATAAAAAGTACTTTAAAAAATCACTTAAAAAAGACACCTCTTTGCTTGAAAGAGCAAGAGACGTCTTGCTGACACACTTATTGTGCGTTGAAATAAAATACGCTTCCACTATCTCTCTCGTTATCTTCTCTTTGTGGCGATATAAAATCTTAACACTGTCAAACTTAGGAGTGCATTTCTTCTTCTCCTTCTTCATTATTTCACATGACTGGCAATGGGATACTAGAAACGTTTTGTCCTTTCCAACTTCCAAGTTGTTACAGTGTTCCTGTAGTCTCTTATTTATACACCGTCCGGTTTGTCCTATATAACTGGCTCCACAAGAGAGTGGAAGCCTATACACAACACCTGTCTTGCATCCAACATAGGGGTTTCTATGTTTCACCCCACATTCTTGCTTCTTCTCTTCTCTTTCCCTTTGAACAGCCGGGCAGATCCTCTTCATCTTGAGCGGGGCGGTCAGTGCGACGTCCACATTATACCTCTTGCCTACATTTTTGAGGCCATGAGAAATCCTGTGCACATACGGTACCACGGCAACCTTCCTCTTCCTCTCACCCATGCTGGGCAGGGATTTCAGTCTGTGCGTTCTTTTAAGGTTCTTCAGTACCCGGCAACTGGCCTCAATAATAACTGACTCGCGATAACCGGCCTTTGCAATTCTCTTCACTTGTCTTTCAAAACTCTTGCCCATGCCGTGGTAACAAGATTTCGTCAACGCACTTAATAAGCAAGTGTTTATCATCCCATTCTTCACTAATTTGGAATGTCCTGAATTGGAGCCTAGCAACGGCTTCATCGATCTCGGGTTGTATTCCCAACAAACATGATCATCACCGAATTGAATCAAAATATCTAAATACTGTAACTGATCTTCCACTGGTTTCTCAACAGTAAATTCCAGGCCGGATCCACATTCAGTAAACACATCCATAATGTCCTTCATTCTTTGATTGAATTCCTCACGGTCTGTTAATACTAAAAAGTCGTCCACATACCTGAAGGTGGAATAATGCAAGCCCTCCAAGTTATCCTTCAGGTGTCTGTCCACGTACATTAAGATGTCCCTCAAGACCGGTGCAACACTCGATCCAATGCATACTCCAGCCTTCTGCGTATATAGCTTGTTCTTCCATCCTATGAAGAGTCTTCGCCAGCACCACAATTCAAACGCGTCATTTCTTCGGCGGTCAGCCTTTTTCACAGTCCAACTCTCGCATCCATACATCACAACTGGAAAGACCATAGGGACCGGACAGCTGAACGGGTGGCGCCGCCTCTCGGCGCTTCCCCCAAGCATCGGAATGACGGTCGCATTGGTGTGCAGTGTGTTGCTGGTTTGTGCAGTTTGCTTCGCTGCTGTGGTTATGTTGTGCGTGAATATGTCCGGTAAAACGAAGTCCAGGCAGACGCGTTGTGTTGTTGGTTGCACTAACAGCTACGCAAACTCGTCGGATGCTGCACAGCCGATTCATTTCTACCGATTTCCATCACATTTTTATCAGCACCAGCAAGAACGGCGTGCGACATGGATACGGTTGGTTCGAAGACAGAGGTAAGTATTCACTATTCTTTTTTACTGTGCGGTCGTGGAAACATTGGGGGCAGGTCTTAAAAGTTGGTTTTAACCGGAAGTTTTCTACCTTCTGTTGCGCAGGAGCGACGGTACGGGCGCCTGGCAGCCGAAACCACACCCCCGCATATGTAGCCGTCATTTTATCGGCAATCGAAAATCGGAGGAATCTAACAGCCCAAGTTATAACCCAAGCATTTTCCCGCCTGTATACAAGAAGAGGCCGGCACCAATAGATTGCCAGGGACGTTACGAAAGGTAACAGCCGTGCGTTGACAAAATTAATGTTTTTTTTTTTTTTTAACGTCGAGCGCTTTGCTCGAACGTTCAGTACCACAGTACAACTTGTGACGGCGGTTTTCATGATCCTCGTTTATTCAAGTGTAGGTGGTAGAAACATGTGGGTACTTAAGAGAGACGTGCCATTGCAAGTAATCATTCTTTCAGCTCCAGACAGAGCACCAAAGCTGGTAGCTTTCAGTTTCAGAAAGTATGACAGTCAGCTGGAAGAAACTTTCATGCTTTAATTGCATCTACTAATAATTCATGTCACGGTGTTTACCAACATGCTTCAAGACGCGGGAAATTTACGTCCTTGAGCTAAAAGAATTTGGAAACATGATTTTCAGCAAGATAAACATTGGTTACTGCGTTCCCTTGGTGTAATCTTTTATTTTACAGTGTTTACCAATACGTTTGCTTTAGAAAGATGTGTGTAGATTTATGTTAAAAAGGAAGGATAATCTCTCCAGATGAGCTCTTCGTGTTTTGTTTATCATCTCAGCCACAAAATCTGCATTAACAAGCCTGCCTGAGCTGAATCCCCATGGTCTTACAATAAAAAAATATATATATTTGTAGCCCTAAAGGGCTGCATAACAGCCAACTGCATAACTGTTTCGTGGTTTGGTTTCTCATGGTATTAACAGAGGCATCAATCTCTAACGACCAGCATGCATACAAGGCGTCTCCAGGTAATTATTAGCCTAAAAGGCAAATTGAATTATTAATCAGCTGAACTAATCATTAATTTGTTTATTCCTTGCACACAGAAGGTATGAATCACAGTATTTAAACAAAAAGGCTCAAGTTTAAACATGTGTAGTTGCTTTCTTCTCTTGTACAAATGTTATATGATTCATAACAGCTTTACTGATTTTCTTTGTGAAATTTCCAGACTAAGCAAAAGAAGAAACAACAAGCTTCACTCAACAATTAAAGCAGGGCAAGAAGAGAGCAACCAGGTACAGATTCATTAAGGCATATCATTGGTCTAGTTGGCTTGCATTCACTATGCATAAACAAAGCAAAAATGGGGGAGCCCTGTCCAGTCCTCGATGAAACGCAATAACTTGATCAAGTGTATTAACTGGCACAATAACTAGATGTTTTTGCTGTCAATTTTTTTTCATTCATTGTTGCTTTTATAAAGGTTTAATGCTGGTATCTATTATCCTACGCAGTTTTATTTCACCCAAATTCTAGCCAGATGTTGTGCGTTCCACATTATTTTGAGCACTATTTAAATGCAATGCATGTCTGTCTCACATATTCCAGATAGGCATTCTTTTTGTTTTACTTTAGCCAGGTGAGCCACACTGCCCTGAGCCTGAGGAACATGTTCCAGAGCTATGTCACGACAATTTGAAGGAGGTATGATGACTACGTTCGACAGTTGTAGATATCTGACCAAACGCAGGTCACTTCCCTGACAGTGCTAACAATGCACTTTCTTTGTTGCATTGCAGGTTGGAACAATGACGTCAATTCACCAGGAAGAATCACTTGCCGAGCCCCATGTTTTTCTTAGCTTTACTGACAGCAACACTGCATGCACACAGATTTCATGTAAAATTGTGTCAACAGTATTTATTCAAACCGAACCTTGTACAACACAAAATACCGCATCAGGACCAGATCACAAGAGTGTTTATTTCTGTGGAGCTCAGACCGTACAGTCAGATGAAAATGCCCTGGTAAGCTTGTGTTCAGTGACATTATCAGTCTTTTCATTGCTAGCTAGCATCCTACCTGACACCAGAACGGTGTATGAGTTGTCGAAAGCTGACAGACTCACCCTTTTCCTAATGAAACTGAAAACTGGAATGACCTACACAGCACTAGGAGCCTTGTTTGGTGTACACCGTAAGACTGCAGCCAGGTGTTTTCTGGGCATTCTTGAGACACTCTACACCAAAACACGGACTTGGATCGAGTGGCATCACAGGGATGACGTGCATTCAACAATGCCTGAGTGTTTAAGTTACACTATCCCAAATGCAGAGTTGTGATTGACTGTACCGAAATCCCAGCAGAACGCCCTGCATCAGTAGAGTTACAAAACCTGATGTACTCAAATTATAAGGGAACATATACTGCAAAATTTCTTATTGGAATTGCTCCAAGTGGCCTTGTAACATTTGTGTCTAAGGCATATGGAGGAAGGGCAACGGATACATTCATCACAGTTGATTCAGGCTTGCTTTCACTATTGGAGCCGGAAGATGTCGTGCTTGCCGACAAAGGCTTCCCTGGAGTACGTGTTGATGCGGCAGAAGCAGATGTTATCCTGGTTATGCCACCATTTGCTAGTGGCGGAAACTTTACAGCAGAGGAAATGTCTGAGACCTACAACATTGCAAGTGTTCGCATACATGTAGAGAGAATGATCCAGAGAGTGAAGAATTTTAGTATCATCAATGTCCGGCTTCCAGTTGAGCTACATGATCGCATTGACCAAATTATGCATGTGATTTGCGTCCTGGCAAACTTGCAAAATGGCATCTTCAAACAATATGAGTAATCCTTTTCTCTCATACAGTGATTCCACATACCACATTTTTTGTACATTTGGTGCAATACACAAATATTCAGTATCACAGAACTGCCATTAAATATGAAAATGATCACTGGTTTGACTAGCTGATGCATTTGGAAAACATATCACAGTTCTCAATGAAGCACATATAACATATCACAGTTCTCAATGGAGCACATATAATACTGACCAAATAAAAAAAACTGCAAGTTTGGTATTTCTGAAACAGCATGAATCACATCACCAAAAATGACATTAAGATATTGTTCCTAAGTAAATGCAATTTTAGTTTTTTTTCTCAATTGTTATGCTAAGAGTATGTATAGCGATGTTAAAAAACACATTTTTTTATTTTGGTTGTTGATTTCTGATGCCTAATCTCATTTAAACACTAATCTGGGCAACAAGTGTGTAAAGTAGAATCGTTCAAGCTTGGGCACAATTTGGCTTAAAAAGCTGTTGCAACGTGCAATGGTTAGCACCATTTGTTCCTTGGGGGTGTATATTACAAGCTGGCACACCTGGAGACCAAGAACGTAAAGAGCTAGCTGTATCTGAGTGTAGTATTGATGTGACTCTTTAAGTTTGCAAATTCCATCCGATGAAGCAATGTATGAAGGCATTTACCTTCAACAAAGCGTTCTTTGCCACTTCTTTTAGAATATGGGCACTTAATCTCGAGCAGCTCTGTTAAGCCATAATCGGCTTCGATTAACCCATCAGGGCTGCACGCCAGCCACGGCTGATCTAATTTGACAACAAAGCTTACAGTGTGCACTTGTTTGTTATAGTGGTACTTGTACCATTCTCTGGCAGCCGGCTCAAGCTTTACTCCATACAGCATTGCCTGTGTCGTGACGCGCTTTTGTGAAAGTAGCTTTTCTGCTACTTCCTCCGGAGGTCTCCTCGCTCGAAGTATTTTGTGCGCAGCCGTTGAGGTTATCCGACAAGACCTGCGAAAGAAAGCCAGTAGCTGAATTACGCATCTTACAAAGTTTAAAACAATATCTTGTTTCTAGCTGTGACAACTAAAGAAAGTGCTTTGACTAATAGATGAGATAAAAGGTGCCTACCTTGCAGCATGCCACTCTTTCGTTCTTTGTGCTGTGCACTGAACCGGGCTGCATACATTAGTCTTGTAAAAATAGTCAACTGGGCCGCTAAGGTTGCTGCTGTGGCTGAAGTCGTCACAATAGAGCAGAGAATCTTTGGCCCAAGTGTATTCTTTGGAGGGAGTCTGAGAAAAGAATAAAAAGGTATTTTTGTCCCGCCAAGCTGCACTTGACTTTCTCGCCAAAACCTTCCTGCTGTGTCTCAACACTTGTTTCGCCCCTCTCCTCTCGCCTTCTTTTTGCAGCAAGCATGGTCACCATTGGGCAGTTTATGAAGCCGTACTTATCTAGCACATACATGGGATCAACACCACCCTGGGCTGAAGCATCTGAAAAATGTTTAGATTTGTATTAAAACGGCATTTAATGGCAGGTGAAGTTCAAAGTTCTTTTTTCTTTCTCATGCACTAGGACAAGCATCATACATTTAGCGATACATTTTTCCATTTTAGAGCCATATTTTGCAAATATATTTAAATACCACATATCGCATTTACTTGGGAAGTGCTCACTGAATAAAATGCAAGGTCTTTTTTTTTCTGCAATAAAAATGGTAGGAACGTGCACGTAGCCCCTCAAAGCTCACGTTCTCGAAGAAATAATATGAGCAGCAAAAATTTCAAAATTTTGCATCAAAATCGCGACGCGACTGCATCATTTCGGGTGTGGTGTTGATAGACGCTCGAGGCTGCGTACGGATACCGCGCAGCCCCTCTCTCGCCAGGATATCTGAACGAGTACGAGGGGCTTTGCGACGCTCTCAAAATTAAGCGGGAAGTGCCTACACATCCGATCAAAGATAGTGTGCAGTGTTGAGTGAACTCTGTCCAGACAGAAGAAATTAAAAAAAAATGCGCCGTGCAAACGTATAGCTGAATGTAAACAAGAAAATAAACTTGAATTTTTAAACTCTTCGCAAGCAAGCAAAGAATCTTTTCACATTATTAAGTTTGACGCCGCGTTCTTCTAATTCAGCCATAAAGTATTGCCTGTGCGCATGAGGCAATTGTTTACTGTCGAGTGGTTCTCATTCGGGAAGTCAGTTCCAGTAGTTGTGCTCACTTAGTGTTACCGTATCGCAAGTAATGAGGCTACGTACCATCGTCCCGCGAACTCAGCCTTTTTCCTTTGGGGTAAATCTTCTTTGAAGGCACCCCCCAACTTCGACTGCCGCTTGTGCATGATGCTGTTACCTCCGTGTCCACAGCGAATGCGAGCGCCGCAGCATGCTTGCAGCGGCCGTCCACGCCGGCTTTGCAGGAACATTTTGCCCCATTGATGTTCCTTGATAAGTCCAACTGAATGCAGGCGACAGCACAGCATGTAAAATCGGTTTTATGTACTACGACGGTTACCCAAAGAAATGAAGTCGCACTTACTTCTATGTCCACATCGTAGCTCGGCGCATTGAGCTTCGTCTGAGGGATACATTTGCAGAATATATGTGTACCCTCTGCTTGGCACTCCCGTATGTCGTATACGTGGCTAGCCTCGTAAAGGCGCTGCCCTTTGTCCAGGTTACCAGATCTGAAAAACTCTGTGCGGTTTTTTAGGCTTTGAAACCCACACCGGAGGACAACGGGTAGCGCCATTCCGCAAGCGCCAAACGCGACCCGCTCCGCAGACTCGGCGACTCGGCATTCCGCTGTTTTGCATTTTGCCACGGGCGGCGCTGTTCGCTGAGGAAACGGTGGCGCCATACAACGGGCGCCCGGTCCCTATAGTACGAGTTATACGGATCTTGGTTTGCAGACTAATGTCTCTGCTCTTTACTAGGCGGTCAACGCTAACCATTGCTCTCTTTCCCAGAAGCAGGCGTCTCCTAATTTCATGGCTGCAGTCTCCTTCCGAGGTAATCTTGGAGCCCAAGAAGAGAAAATCTGTCACAAGTTCCACTTCTTGTCCATTGATGCGCCAGGACTTGATAGGGCATGACGCCATGATCTTTGTCTTTTTAATGTTCAGTTTAAGCCCAAACTTCTCACTCTCTTCTCGTACGCACATCAGAAGTCTCTTGAGTTCCACTTCACTTTCTGGCAATAAAGTACCATGCAAATAAACGACATGTTCTAAACAAAGCACCGGATGCCTCGAGCCGCGCCGCTCGCTGCGGTGGCGACGACGGCAATCTCGCCGTGCGCTACTCCCTAGTCGTCGCTAGGCCTTAACTGATTCGCATCGAAGGCACATCGGATGGCGCTTTGGATTTGCTCAGCGCTAGAGTAAAGAGTCTGCCATACACATCCCATTGTCTCATGTAATAAAAAAGATATGTTTAATTTCGGCGACGATTTAGTATAGCCTAGCCAGCGCGAAAGCAAACGATGAGCCGCTCCGTAGCGGCGGCAGCTGCCTGTGAGAAGAAGCTTGCTTGTACTGCAGCTACCACTCCTATCAACAACGCCGTACAGGTCAACGCTCCTCAAGCAAGATTTGTAGAGTTAGTTTGGCAATCGTCTTGTTATTTAAAGAAATGAAAAATTTTATCATGCTGACGCTGGCGCACGGTGTGCACCATATCGTTGACACGGGGCTTGCGGGAGCCACGGCCGGCGCGGCATACATGTTTACGGCGGTGTGGGAAGTGAAATGGGTATCGCATTCGAGAGTCCGCCGTTGGTACAAAATCCGTCCGGTTTGCAGAAAACGTTCATAGTCGATTTAATCTAGGATCTATTGGAAAGCGGTGAAGCAAAAACATGTAACCCGCGCTCAGGACTATCGTTGCATGCTTCCCGCATACGCTCTCGGAAATCAGCCTTCAAAATCTTTGAATATTTGTGTCGTGCACTATGCCGTATTGCTGTCCCAATGACGTTACCATGAAGAATGGCACTAATAGGGGTATTTAAGTCTTTTAAAAGGTAAAATAGTGAGGAGCAAGGCCACTTTGCCGTGCAAAAAGCGTGCGAATGCACATCCCACTCGGTACTGGCAACAATGGTCCGGCGCAATGAACCTGGTTGGAGAGTATAGACCGTTTTACCGAGAGCGAGCAGGAGAGGAGAAAAATACTCTCTAACCAGATTCCTTTCGCCGGCCCATTGTTGCCAGTACCGAGTGGGCTGTGCATTCGCGCGCTTCATGCGGCCTTGCATCTCGGTATATTGTCGTTTGAGAGACTTAAATACCTTTATTAGCGCCCCTTTTAGTGGTAATGTCATCGGGACAGCAATGCGTGATCGTGGACTGCGCAAAGAATCAAAGGAATCGCAACATAATTGCCGAGAACTTATGCGGGCAGCATGCATAGACAGTCCGGGTTCGGCTGTGATATATTTCTGCTTCACCGCTTTCCAGTCTAACCTTATTTAATTCGCTTATGAACGTTTTATGTAAGCCAGATAAACTTAGTACCAATGACGGACTCACGAATATGATGCCCACTTCACTTCCTCCGCCGTAGTAGCCACGCACGCCGGGCAGGCCGTGCCTCCCGCAAGCCCTCCGCGCCAGTGATACGGTGGATCATTTCCGCCAACGCAAGAGCGTGCTAAAATCTGTTCTTCACTTAACAATAAGCTGACAGCAAAAAAAAAAAAAAAAAAAAAAAAACCTTTCTTGCGGATTTCTGATCTATACCGTGTTATTGATAATTCAATACAATTAAGTTACGCAACACATCACCGCTAGTGCGGCGCGCGTCTCATCGTCGGCACGCTGGCTCCGCTGCTAAGCCGTCACCGAAATTTACATCTTTCTTTTACTGATACTATGGGATCGGCAGTAAAGCAGTTCCATGAGAGACCATTTACTCTACCGCTGAGCAATTACAAAGCGTCGTCGGATGTGCCTTCGATGCGAAACAATTTAGGCCTAGCGACGACTAGGTAGTAGTGCTCGACGAGAGTGCCGTAGTCCGCCGCGCCAGCGGGCGGCGCCGCTTTCGTAAGCGCTGCTGTATGTGCTGTGAATTTGTCGTTTTCTTTCATGGTGCCGCTGAGAGCACACGTTTTTCGACGTTTTGCTCAACAATACGTCGTGCAAACGATGCTGCTACGACGTATGGGACAGCTGTATACGATGTTGTCTCGCCGCAGGACGAACACCAAGGCTTAATAAAAAGGTCGACGGATGGTACTTTAGATCCTACTACTTTTAAGTGCTAGTCCTGAACCGTAGTTTAACTTGAAAGTATACATTGTTGAAGCAGGAAAGCTCGATCGTATATCGAAATGGGTCACACTTCATGTTAAATCAATGCGGCGATATCTGGAAAGCATCTTTCGCAGTATCTGCTTTCCGAATTCGGTAGCTGCCCATACGGTTCATTCGCTGTGTGCTTGTGTGTGCAGTTACCATTGCGATAATAAAATATAATTGAAAATACATGTATCGTGAAAGATATAACAGATACATCCTCACTGCGGAAGTGGAGCGCATGCTTCGCAGCTACCCCGGCCGCTGTGCTGTTTCAAACAGCAGCCGCTATGTCAAACAGATGGTATACGGTTTCCTTGCTCGCTCAAACAAAGCACAAATAGCACCAAGGTGCCGGATAGCTTTCACGAGCACCGCGAAACAGCACTTTTAAACTGCCGCACCGCAGCATCAACACGCACAGCACAGCCCAAGATGGCGCCAAGAGGCGCCGGAGCAGACGTTCCGCAGTTTGGCTCATACGGGGCGCCACCATCACACAAAGATGGCTGCACCCAGGCATGGAAACTAAAAAGGTCTAGATTCTTTCTCACCGGCTTGCTTTCGGTAAAACGTTCTATAGTGGATATGACGTCTAGGATGTGACGTCATGAAACCGAAAATTGAGCTGAAAAAAGGCATAGGAAGGAATTGGCGCGCAATTTGAAAGTAACAAAGAATAAAATGGGCAAACAAGAAGTAAATTAAACAGCTAGAAGCAACCAGAAGCAACCAACAGCACCATCCGTACTTTTGCATTACTCCAAAACAAATTCTGCAGTACTCGTTAATTCTTTTCTCTGCCGGGCGGTGCGCGATATCCAGGTTCCCGGTACCCACTAAGAGGGCGGTGCATCTTAATTAAGAAGAAAGGTGACACTAAACATTTGAAAAATGCACCTATCCCATCGGCCAGTTTCAAGACGATGGCGCTGCTTTAGTGTATGTTGGTAAATGTAGTCATTAGGACGCTTCGCCCGCCAGGAGTGTCCGCGTGCCGCATTTCCGAACAGTTTTAAAGAATCCCGTGTGTATGCCCGAGTGCATTGTGAAAATTCACCTATTACGTTCCTAGATGCCATATGAATAGCACAAAAGAAAAACAACCCCGGCTTTAGGTGTAGCTAGTTCGGTCGAAAAGCGACCGGCGCCGTCGTCGCCGTAACAGTAGTAGTAGTCGAGGGCGCGTGTCGAAAATATTCAGGGGCTGCAAAAATTGTATCAGGGTGAATTTTAGTTATACTGATCTGATTTGTGTGTGATAGGCGATGAAGAGTTAATAAAATAATTGTATACAATTGGTTATTTGGTGAATTGGGGATTGAAAAAATGAAAAAAAGTGGGTTCAAAGGTGCCAAAACGCTGAGAATTAAGAGCCAATGTTTCTGATGCTATATAAATAATCTTTGAAAGTTTAAATGATCACTTAGGTTATTGAATAAAAAGAAAAAATGCAAAATGCGAAAAAGGGACATCGTAGATGTAAACACGCTCGGAATAAAAAGCCAATGCTTGATTACGCCACGTAAGAAAATTAGCAACGCGTAATTGAGCGATTATCCTAATTGAAGTAAATACAAAAGTGAAAAAATACGGAAAGGAGTCTTCGTAGGTGTAACAATGTTCGGAAAAAAAATTTAATGCTTGATGAGGGTAATTATGAATATTTAGAGCGCGTAATTGATAAATTACTTTTTATTGTGATGATACATCAAGATTTTATTTTTTTTTTGAATTTATGTGCTCTACGGGACACTTTACAAAGACTTGCCCAGGACTATTTGTGTTAAGATCATGTAAACTTTAACAAATCCTCGGGGTCAGTGGTATCTCTGAAGCCTCACTAAGACTTACCCAGGATTCTTTGTTCTAAGATCAAGTAAACTTTAACAAATTCTCGGGGTCAGCGGTATCTCTGAAGCCTCACTGTTTTTGGACGAACACAAATAAAACACATCACTTCGTGTATAGAAGTCAGGTGATATCACTGTTGCCAGGGTCTGTTAAAAAATATCCACTTTATGCAAAATCCAGATGACAATGGCGTCCGTCATTAAGTTACAATAATGTAACACGCATTGAAGCACGCACGTGCTATAACAAAGCCTCCAAACTAGTGTTCTGCATGGCTCAAATATAGGACATCACCGAAAAATGGCTCGGTAACAAAAGAAACCAAATTAAGGGATCACTTCAGCTCCGCCGCTTCAGTATGCATCGATAGCGCTTCAAACACAAGATATTCTACGGTTTCTAATTTTTTGTTTTGTTTTGTTTTGGTATTTTATTTATATGTTTTTAACTTTATTTTGTTTTTATTTCTTTTTTATGCATATACAATTAGCAGCAGCAAATATTGGTTTTCCATTTGAATTGTGTGGTACGTTTGAAAGCACTTTGATTTATTGTGATTATTTGAAACAATTGAAGAAGGAACTATAGAAGAAGGAAACCTTATCTCAATTCATAGCAGAAGGGACGATGAGCACCTGAAAAATTACAGACCAATCAGCTTACTGTATGTTACGTATAAAGTATTTACTAAGGTAATCGCTAATAGAATAAGGACAACTTTAGACGGCAATCAAGCTAAAGGTGGAGCAGGTTTTCGAAAAGGGTAATCTGTTATCGATCATATCCGTACCATCAAGCAGGTGATAGAAAAATTCTCGGAATATAACCAGCTATTAAACGTAGCATTCAATATTGCGCAAAAGAATTTCACTCAGTAGACACCTCGGCGTTGGAGGATATGTGTATATAGTGACTGCAGAGCAACCGTAGTTCTTCCTAAAGAAAATAACAAAATTCCTTTAAAGAAAGCTGTTATGCAAGCAGACATGATCTCGCCAGTAGTATTCACAGCTTGCTTAGATGAAGTATTCAGATACTTGGAATGGCAGCAGAAGGAATAAGGATGGATGGAGAATACCTCAGTAATAATCAATTTGCTGATGGCATGGCCTTAGTAAGTAACTCAGGGGATGGATGGATGGATGGATGGATGGATGGATGGATGGACGGACGGACGGACGGACGGACGGACGGATGGATGGATGGATGGATGGATGGATGGATGGATGGATGGATGGATGGATGGATGGATGGATGGATGGATGGATGGATGGATGGATGGATGGATGGATGGATGGACGGACGGACGGACGGACGGACGGATGGACGGACTAAACTTTATTGTCCATCAGATAAGGTGATCTACCCACCCCCCGACACGCGGGTCAGGGTGCGGGTGCCGCCGCCTCAGATGCAAGCTGGGAGGTCATGGGCCCCAGCAGCCTCTTCAGTCAGTTGGACAAGTAGGAGCTGGAACTCAGGGTCCGGGCTGCGCAGTAGTGTCTCCCAGGTTTTTCTACTGCCTATATTGTGCGTCCCCCTGGGAAAATACTCAGGGGATAAATTACAAATAATGATTGATGACCTAGATAGGAGGAGCAGAACGGCAGGCCTGAAAATCAATATGCAGAAGACTAAGGTAATGTTCAACAGCCTCGGGAGGGCACAGCAGTTTATGTTAGGCCGCGAAGCAATAGAGGAAGTAGGCGAATATGTCTACTTAGGACAGGTAGTGACAGTAGATCTGGACAATGAAAGGGAAATAACAAGGATAATAGGATTGGGATGGAGTGCATTTGACAAGCTTCACTCAGAGTTTGCCTAGCAGTTTACTGGTATCGCTTAGGGGGAAAGTATACAACAGTTCCATCTTGCCTGTACTCACCTATAAGGCCGAAACGTGAAGGCTAATGAAGAGGGTTCTATTAGGTTGAGGACACGCAGAGGGCTATGGAACGAAAAATGGTTGTGGTAAAGCTAAGAGACAGGAGGCGTGTAGAGTGAGCCAGAGACCAACTCAAGTTACTGACATTCTAGTTGAAACAAGAAGGAATGGACATGGGCAGGACATGTAGTGCAAAAAGAGAATAACCGATAGACGCCCAGAGTAACAAACTGGATTCCAAGGGAAGGAAAGTGTAGCAGGGGGCGTATGAAATAGGTGTGTAGTTGAGGTTAAGAAGTTCGCAGGGGTCAAGTGGTTGCAGCTAGCACAGGACCGAGTTAAATGGAGGTATACGGGAGAGGCCTTTGCGCTGCAGTGGGTATAGTTTGGCTGATGATGGTGATGAATGAAATAACACACTATATGAATTTTCTTAAGCATCTTCACACATTCACATTTCATTCTCAGCATTTTCAAACCTTTGGAACCTCTTTTCACCTTTTTAATTTCTTAAATTAGTTTAATTTATTATTGGTCAAATACACGCCCTGACTTTCCTTAATTAGCATAATCAAGCATTGGCTATTGATTCTGAGCAATATGACATTTTTAAGTCCCTTGTTAAATTTTTTCAATTTGTTTAATACATAAACTGATCAATAACATGCACTGAATTTCCCTAATTAGCATAATCAAGCATTGGCTATTGATTCTAATTAATTTGATATCGTTAAGTCGTCTTTTTCTAATTTTATATTGCGATTTCTATTATTATTTCATAGATTACACACGCTCAATTTTCTTGATTACCACCGTCAAGCATTGACTTTTCATTCCGAGCAATCTGACATCTTTTACGCCTTGTTCTCGCAATATTTCATTTTCCACCCATTTCAATTATTTGAATAATTAACCACTCAAATATATTGTATTAGCATAATGAAGCATTGGACTTTCATTCTCAGCATTTTAAAACCTTCATACACAATTCTCCAATTTCTCTATTTTTCAATTTCTTTAATTAGAATAACCAAGCATTGCTTTTTCATCCTTGTATCGCGTTACGATAAGACGTGGGCCACCGTAAGCTGCGTCACTCGTGCCACTCGGCACAAGGCGCGCCTCTTATCATTGCCCTCGCCAATCGGGCTGGCCGGGGCCTATATAACAGAGCACGGAATAAAGGCTGGTCATTCGCCTTCCTGATGTCTGCCGGTCACTTCGCCGTTCACGGAGCCTTACATGGTGTCACAAGTGGTCCCCCGTCCTCGACAGCGCCCTGAACAGACAGAAGACTCCGACGCCAGGCTGCAAGGATGGAGCTTCTAAAAACCCCCAGACCCACTTCGCATCACAGGTGATGTTTCCAAGAATTGGCAGCTCTTTAGACAGAAGCTGGAACTATACTTTACCGTAGTGAAGCCACATGACAGTCCGTTGAGCGATTCAACGAAGGCTGCGATGCTCTTGACTTTAGCCGGTGACGATGCTATCGGGGTCTTTAATAATTTTACACTCAACGATGGCGAAAGCAAAGAGGACTATAAGACCGTCGTAAAAAAGTTTGACAGCTACTGGGGCGCACAGACGAATGAGGTGTACGAACGATACTTGTTCCGCACAAGATTCGAGGATGCAGGAAAAACCTTTGAGCAGTTTTCACGGGACGTGAAAAAAACAGGCACGACACTGCAATTTTGAAGGGTTAACTGATTCCATGATCCGCGAGCAGATAGTAATTGGAATCAATAATGAGACCCTCAAGGCAAAACTTCTTCAGGACAATCAGCTGACGTTGCCCAAAGTGGAACAAATCTGCAAAGCATTCGAAGCAGCAGCTCTTCAGAACGAATCATGGGGACAGAGAGAAAAACAGGTCTATCGTGTGAAGGAGACTCAAAAAGCAACAAGGCTGCAAAACAAAGTAAGGTACTCGAAGTGTGGCAGAGAACACAAGGCACTCAACTGTCTTGCTTATGGAAGACATGTAGAAAATGCCAGGGAAAGAATCACTTCGCCGTACGCTGCCGTAAACCAGCACAAGTGAATTGAGAGATGACAATGATGAAGACTTCGACATCTTAGACATCTGCATGCACAGCGTGGCAAGTCGACGGGACTGGATGGTTAAGGCAAACGTTGGTAATGCAGCCGTTTTATTGAAAGTGGACACGGGATCGCGGGATATTGCCTTACTCTGTCTACAAGAACATCAAGCCTACGCCAGCGCTCAAGCACAGCCGTTCCACCCTGCGATCCTACAGTAAACGCACAATCACGCACTTGGGCGTTATCAACCAACGCGTGGCTATCGGCGAACAGAATTGCAGCTTGAAATTTTTCGTGGTCAAGAAAGGATGTCAGGCGCTTCTTGGTCTTCAGGCAGCGGAACGGCTCGGGTTGATTTCCCGAAAAGTGGATTCGGTGATAAAGAACAGCTCCGAAAAACTGCTTGAAGAGTACAGCGACGTTTTTCAAGGCACCGGGTGCGTCCAACGCCAATACAAGATGGTGCTCCGTGAAGGTTCCGTCCCAACCGTTCAAGCCGCTCGGCGTGTACCCTTGGCACTGCGGGAGCCCCTGCGCCACGAGCTGCAACGAATGGAAGAGGCTGGCATCATAACAAAGATCAATGAGCCAACGGATTGGGTGAGCCCTTTAGTCATTGTTAAAAAGAAAGACGGAAAGCTAAGGCTATGCATGGATCCGAGAAAGATTAATGCGTGCATAAAGAGAGAGCATTACGAGATGCCGCGGAGGGAAGACATAGAAGCAGAGTTGGCCGGCGCGAAAGTTTTCAGCCGTCTAGACGCAAAAGCTGGCTTCCATCAAATTCCTCTTGACCATAAGACTTCGCTCATTTGTACTTTCGCAACACCATTTGGGAGGTACCGTTTCTTAAGGCTGCCATTTGGCATCTCTTCCGCATCTGAAGTCTTTCAGAAGATATTGAGCGAAATCTTCGAGTCTCTGCCGGGGGTGCACGTTTACGTGGATGACATTTTGGTATGGGGAACATCAAGGGAGGAGCACGATCAACGCTTAAGATCTGTATTTGAATCGTCGACGCGGACCGGCCTCGCACTAAATGCAGAGAAGTGCAAGGTTGGAGCCGAAGAAATCGTTTTTTTAGGCGACATAATTTCGAAAAAGGGTATAACGCCTAACCAAGCACTCGTCAAATCTATAACTGAAATACCTGTTCCATCAGATAAGAAGGGAGTGAAACGTCTACTCGGCGTGGCAAATTATTTTTCGAAATATATTCCTTCTCTGGCACTAAAGACCCCGCAGTTGCGCAGTTTGATTAAGCATGACGCAGTTTTTGAATGGACTCCCAACAACGCGCAAGAATGGCAAGAAATTTGCAAATGCCTGAACGAGGAGCCACTGCTTGCAATCTTCGACCCTAGCAAAGAAACAAAAGTGGCGTCACACGCGTCACGAATTGTTTTGGGCTCGGCCCTACTGCAGCTTCATGGCGATAACTGGCTGCCCGTGGCGTACGCATCACGAACGCTCACTTCAGTTGAGCAACGTTACTCGCAAATCGAAAAAGAAGCCTTGGCAGTGGCGTTCGGCTGTCGGAAAGTTCACTACTTCATCTATGGCCGACATATTATTTTAGAGATCGACCACCGACCCCTGCTTGCAATCGCTGAAAAATCAATTGGGGACATGCCACCAAGGCTTGAAAGGTTCTTTTTGCGATTGCTGAAGTACGATTTCACTATGCAATATGTTCCAGGAAAACAGCTCCTTCTGCCCGACATGTTGTCACGAGCCGCAGCAGCCACTACAGAAGATGACACAGCAGGTGAAGGTGACATCAAAATTCTTGCTGTGAGTACGGTGAATGCTTTCGTGAGCGACGCCACGCTAAAGCGGCTTGTGGCCGCCACTAATAATGACCCGTACCTTTGCGCAGTAAAAGAAAGTATTTATGCTGGAACACGCATACAAGGAGAGCTGAAACCTTTCGCCAGCGAACTTCCTGTAGTGAAAGGTATCGTGCTAAAAGGCAGCAAAGTGATAGTGCCGGCGAGCATGTGGAAAGAGATGCTGGAACGCATTCATGAAGGCCACATGGGCATCAATAAATGTAAAGCGAGGGCACGAAGATTTGTGTTCTGGCCTGGCTTGAGTGCACAAATCACTGCTATGACTCAAAAATGCGCGGTGTGCAGACGTCACGCGTACAGCCAACCTGCGGAACCACTGCTTATGATTCCGGTACCAGACTATCCGTGGTATAGGGTTGGCGTCGACATATTCCAGTACGGGGAAAATCTTATCTGTCTGTGTACGATGCTCTCTCAAATTTTCCAGAAGTCGAGGAGCTCAACGACACGTCGTCGGCGTCAGTCATAACAAAACTGGGGGCCATATTTGCAAGATATGGAATCCTGATGGAAGTGTGCACCGACAATGGGCCCCAGTTCGCCAGTCGAGACTTCCGCCTTTTCGCAAGCAAGTACAACTTCCGTCATGTGACATCTAGTCCGCACTTTCCCCGTTCCAACGGCTTAGCGGAGTAGGGAGTACAGATAATCAAACGGATTTTGAAGAAAACAATGGAAGCGGGTGATGATTTTTCTCTTGGCCTCCTTAGTTACAGGTCGACTCCTCCAGAAGATGGTCTCCGGGAGAGCTGTTACAAGGAAGACGGCTGAGGTCAACTTTGCCAGATTTCAAAGACCAAACCAAGACGGTAGTACAGAAGCATGTTCAGACTAATCATTCACGAAGCCCACTTCCACCCCTTGAAGAGGGCCAAACTGTCAGATTCAAAAAGAAAATATGGTCGCACAAAGCGAAAGTTATCGCCACAAAGCACCCAAGGTCGTACAAGATCTTAACCGAAAGAAACAAGGTCCTTAGGCGGAACCGGCAACATCTGCTTCCCACAAGCAAGCCTTTCAATCCGGAGGCGCTTGACTACGATCTCGTGGAAGGAGCTGATCACCGGACCACACCGCCTGCAACAGTTCCTGAAACTTCGAGCGCCACTCTTCCGGCTACAACACAAGCGCACAGTCCTCCCCCGAGACGATCCAGTAGGCAGAGACGACCTCCACAGCGCGTTCATTACGACAATAACTTTAATCAAGTCACCTGAAAAAATGAGTTTTTTTGTTGTCGTTTGTTTGTTTTTCGAGAGAAAAAAGATGTATCGCATTACGATAAGACGTGGGCCAGCGTATGCTGCGTCAGTCGTGCCACTCGGCACAAGGCGCGCCTCTTATCATTGCCCTCGCCAATCAGGCTGGCCGGGGCCTGTATAACAGAGCACGGAATAAAGGCTGGTCATTCGCCTTCCTGATGTCTGCCTGTCAATTCACCGTTCACTGAATCTTACAATCCGTAGCACATCAGCCCCCATTATCTCTCAATAAAGTTTTTTTCTTCAGCCAGTCTCCATTCTGAGCATATTGACACCTCTGAACCCCCTCTCTTCATTTTCACTTTTTCACTTACTCGAAGTAATTCAATTATTACATACTTTGAATTTCCTTTTTGAGCTTCACAATGTATTGCCTTTTCGTTCGGATAACTTTGACAGTAATGAACCCCTTTTTTTCAAATTCTTTTCTTCATTTCTCATGTCTTGAATTCCTCGATTATTCAGTTAATTACAATTATTTCTTTAACTCGTGATGGCCTATCCCACATCAATCAGTTATGAATCACTAGAACCAGAAATCGCCTTGATGTATTTTTACTCAGCCTCCAATTATTTCCGACGTGCGATGTTAATGGCTTTTCGATCGAACTAAGTGTATATACAATCGCTTAAAAGAAAAGGACAATTAGAATGTTTGCCTTGCATACCAGTCGCCGCAATTTTCTAAAATAATGACTTGACGAATTGTTCTCGGTAGCGAAATCTGACAAATGTGCGATTAGCTTGCGTGGAGCGGTGAATGCGGGAGTGCGGTGGCATGTGCGCGCGCTGACCAGCCGACTAGAAATCAGGTAGCACAGAACGGGGGGCCCCAGTAAATCCGATATAGGCAAATGGGGCTGGGGCAACCATCCTAAAACCTGCATTGGTCCCCGATGGGGCAAATGTGGGCAAGCCCCACTTGGGCTTGCCCAAGTTTCTTCTGCATGGGTGCCATAGCGGTGTTGCGCGGGCTAATGCAGGGAACATTTATGCATCCAGACCGCAAAGATCCTTTGTCGAATGTTTAAGGGCAGTCCAATCTAAATGTGGGCTCTTTATGGGAAAGCGCTCATAGATCCGAAATGAGGATGCCCTCATAAAATCTTTGTGGGACCTACATGGGCCTTAGTGGGACAAAAAAAATGGACATGCCCACATGCTGCCCCAATCGGCCCCTTGTTGGTTACTTGAGGGCAGGTGAAATATGAATAAGAGCTAAATTTGGGCAAGCCCTTTAGGTCCCACAAAGTCTGTAATGGGGCTGGAAGACTGGCGTGCCCGCCAGGTACCAAGATTGGCCCCTTGTGGGAAATTTGAAAGCACGTGCAACCGCAGGTGGGCTCTAGGTTCAAAAACAACACCCAGCCCAATTGGGGCTGCCCGCACAAAACTGCTTTACATCCCATATAGGCCGTAATGGGGCTGGAAGGCGGGCAGGGCCGCATGATACCAAAATCGGTCCCTTGTGGGGAATTTGAAGGCACGTGCTACAGCAGGTGGACTTTAGGTTTAAAAACAACACCCACCCCAAATGGGGCTGCCCACACAAAACCGCTGCAGGTCTCACATCGGCCGAAATGGGGCTAGAAGGCGTGCGTGCAATTGTGTAATAATTCTTCCCAACCTTCATTTGTATTAGATGTTGTCCTATATTACTATTATAGATGATTTGTATAACAGATGTTACCATGTTTAGTCGGTTAAATATATTACGTGGCCTTAGTTCTCGCGCTCATGCAAATTGCGCTAAAAATACTAAAACAAAATGATTGCTAACTGTTGCTTGTAATGGGGTTGCTGAGGATAGCCTGCAACACTGCGCAATTATACTGTTCAGAACACATATCTCCATAGCCTGAACAAGATGTGTAGCTCTTGACACTTGCTACTTGTAAACTGCCGCATCGCGAATCATTTTCATTGTGGAAGTATCACTGGTCAACAGGACAGAGATGGAGAGGCACGGTTTCTGCAGCGCTGGCACGCCCGTTTCTTCGTAGTTCAGGACGGCAGGTTTGTTATGCCAGCTTTGCCATACGAACCCCCCCCCCCCCCCTTTTTATTGTTTTTCCCTCACTGGGGAATCATGTTTTTCATTATGTACGCGAAGTCATTTAGGCTAGAGTAATGCTATGAATTATTGTAAAATTTGATATTGTGGCTGCTTAGAAAGGGCAGATATGCATAAAATAATTACTTAATTACGTGCATAAATAATGATTGGGAAAACTTGGGCAAGGGCTTCCCATCAATTTCCTGCTTCGGACCCCTATGAGAATAATGTGGGCAAGCCCAAGTGGGGCTTGCGCTATAGAACCCGCATCTGTTTTATGTCATTATGTGAGGGGCTAACTGAAATAAAAAATGAATGTTCATCCAGAGGAGCTGCCTGAATCTGTCAAAAGTAGGACCATCGTGGGCAGATGGCGGGATGTGCCCTTTTGTCAATGCGAGAAAAATATGGGCAGCCCCGCAAGGGCTGCCTGCATCGATCCCTAGTGGAGCCCATCGGGGTTTTGTCGACAGCCCCCTTCAGGTCTACGTCGGCCCCTCTTGCAGCACCCACATTGAGCCCACCGGGGCTGTCCTGCATTGCCTACATCGGACCCACCAGGGGCCCCCCTTCATAGCCCGCTTTGCGCTACCTGGGAAGTAATATGGCGGCACAGAAACTTCTGGAAAACCGGCGCAAGCGCAGATCGGTCGGTGGGATAGGTCTATTGTAGATCATCATCAGCCTGATTATACCCACTGCAGGGCGAAGGCCTCTCCCATATTTCTCCACTTAACCCGGTTCTGTGCTAACTGCATCCACTTGACCCCTGCGAACTTCTTAATCTCATCCGCCCACCTAACTTTCTGCCGCCCCCTGCTACGCTTTCCTTCCCTTGGAATCCAGTTTGTTACCCTCAGCGACCATCGGTTATCCTCTCTTCGCACTACATGCCCTGCCCATGTCCATTTCTTCTTCTTAATTTCCACTAGAATGTCGGTAACTTGAGTTATTTCTCTGACCCACTCTGCACGCTTTCTATCTCTTAATGTTACCCCTACCATTTTTCGTTCCATAGCTCTCTGGGTTGTCCTCAACTTAAGTAGAACTCTCTTGGTTAGCCTCCACGTTTCAGCCCCATAGGTTAGTACAGGCAAGATGCAACTGTTGTATACTTTCCTCTTGAGTGATACCGGTAAGCTGCTAGTCATAATCTGCGAGTGCTTGCCAAATGCGCTCCATCCCAATCTTATTCTTCTTGTTATTTCCTTTTCATGGTCCGGATCTGCGGTTACTACCTGTCCTAAGTAGACATATTCGCCTACTACTTCCAGTATTTCGCTACCTAATGTAAACTGCTGTTCCTTCCCGAGGCTGTTGAACATTACCTTAGTCTTCTGCATATTGATTTTCAAGCCTACCTTTCTACTTTTTCTGTCTAGGTCATCAATCATTATTTGCAGTTCATCTCCCGAGTTGCTTAGCAAGGCAATGTCATCAGCAAATCGCAGATTACTGAGATATTCTCCATCTACCCTTATCCCTAACTGCTCCCATTCCAAGTCTCTGAATACTTCCTCTAAACAAGCTGTGAATAGTACTGGGGAGATTGTGTCTCCTTGCCTAACACCTTTCTTTATGGGAATTTTGTTACTTTCTTTATGCAGAACTATGGTTGCTGTGCAGCCACTATACATATCTTCCAGCACTTTCACGTACGGCTCGTCTACCCCCTGATTTCGCAATGCCTGCATCACCGCCGAGGTTTCAACTGAGTCAAATGCTTTTTCGTAATCAATGAATGCTATGTATAAGGGCTGGTTATATTCCGAGCATTTTTCTATCACCTGATTGATGGTATGGATATGATCGATAGTAGAGTACCGTTTCCGAAACCCTGCTTGATCCTTTGCTTGATTGCAGTCTAAGGTTGTCCTGATTCTATTAGCGATTACCTTAGTAAATACCTTATACGTAACGGACAGTAAGCTGATTGGTCTGTAATTTTTAAGGTCCTTAGAGTCCCCTTTCTTGTGAATGAGGATAGTGTTTGCATTCTTCCATGGTTCCGGTACGGTCGATGATACCAGGCACTGCGTATACAGGGTGGCCAGTTTTTCTAGCACGATATCCCCCCCGTCCTTCAGCAAATCTGTAGTTATCTGATCCTCTCCAGCTGATTTCCCCCTTTTCATAGTTTCTAGTGCTTTCTTGACCTCGTCCTTCGTCACTGGTGGAACGTCTGACTGTTTTGTATTGTATTGTAGATCAACTAGCTTTATATCTGTTGGGTCAAAGCTATTTACTAAGGTATGCGTTAATAAAATCAGGACAACCTTAGATAGTATTCAAGCAGGTTTTCGAAAGGGTACTCTACTATCGATCATATCCATACCGTCAACCGGGTGTTAGAAAAATGCTCGAAATGCATCCAGTCCTTATACATAAAATTCATTGATTACCAAGAAGCATGTTATTCAGTAAAAGCCTCGGCATACATGCAGGCATTGCGAAATTAGGGTGTAGACGAACCGTATGTGAAAGTACTGGTAGATATGTATTGACCTTTGCATCGGGCGTGGAGGTTTCGAAACGCCTCTTCTCTGGACTGTTGCAAACTGGTTCTGCTGCCGCCTCCACCGTGTTGAAGTCAGGCGCACGCAATAGCCCAGCGAGCAATATGGTGACGCATAGGAGGCCCTTGTTGCAAAGGTCTATAGAGATTGCACGGCCATCATAGTTCTGCATGAAGACGTTAACAAAATTCTTATAAAGAAAGGTGTTAGGCGCAGAGACAAGATCTCCACCGCACTATTCACAGCTTGCTTAGAGGAAATATTCAGAGAATTGGAATGGAAGTATTTAGAGACAAGTCTATATGGATAATACCTCAGTAATATGCGATTCGCTGATGACATTGCCTAGATAAGTAACTGAGGGGATGAACCTCAAAGAATGATAATTAACCTAGACAGGAGAAGCAGAAAGGTAGACTTAAAATCATTATTTAGAAGGCTAAGGTAATGTTCAACTGTCTCAGGAGGAATAGCAATTTACTTTAGAAAATGACAGCACTGGAAGTAATAGGCCACTATATCTACTTAGGACAGGTGTAACCGCTAATCCGGGCCATGAAAGGGAAATAAAAAGGGGAATAAGTTTGGGATGGAGCTCAATTGGCAAGTACTAATTATGATTAGCAGACTACCAGTATCTATCAACAGGAAAGCATACAAACGCTGCATCATAACTCTTTTCACCTGTGGTGCTGAATCACGGATGGTAACTAAAAGGGGTATAGGTGCAGAGGCCTATGGAACGAAAAATTGTCGGGGCAACGTTAAGAGGTACCAAGCCTGCAGTGTTGGTGAGAGAAATAACTCAAGTTACTGATATTCTTGCGGCCATCAGGAAGAAATAGAGATGGTCAGGAAATGTAGTGCGAAGAGAGGATAACCGATGGTCGATTAGGGTAACAAACTGGATTCCAAGCAAGGGAAAGCGCCGAAGGATCGGCAGAACGTTGCATCGGCGGATGAGGTTAAGAGCTTCGCAGGGGTCAAGTGGATGGAGCTAGCACAGGACCGGGTTAATTGAATGACTATCGGAGAGGCCTTCGCGCTGCGATGGGTAGATTCTGGCTAATTATGATGAATACGTTTGTGAGGCGCAAGAAATGAACGACGTCTGAAGCGCTGGCGTCGTTTGGACGAGGACGTCGAATCGGGGATAACCTTGTTGTCAAACGTTTCGATTCTTTGAAAGACTTTGTATGGTCATACGTAACATCGCAAGAGCTTTTCACTGAGTCCGTGGCTGCGTGTTGGCATCCAAACCCACACTTGTTCTCCCGGGCTGAACTCTGAGTCGCGTCGTCGTAAGTTGTATCGTCCAGCGTCGGTGCGTTGCTGGTCTTTAATGCGAAGCCCGGCGAGTCGTCGGGCATCTGCACGCTGAAGGTCGGTGACGAAGGCAAGGTTCTCCTCTTCGTATAAGTGAGGGAGCATTGCGCAGAGCGTCAACGAAGGTTCATTACGTACGCAAGCTTGAACGGTGTCGCTCTGGTTGTCTCCTGGATGGGCTTGTTATACGCGAAGATCACGTACGGCAAGATGGCGTCCCAGGTCTTAATTTTGACGCTGATGTACATTGCAATCATGCCCGCAATAGTTTTGTTAAGACGCTCCGTAAGTCAATACGTCTCAGTATGGTACGAAGGTGTTCGCTGTTGGCTATTCCAGAATGGTTTTTGTCAGCTCTGCCGTAAATTATGTTCCCCAGTCGGCGATGAGCACTTCGAGATCGCCGTGTTGCAGGAGAACTCTGCGACGAAAAACAGCAACTTCTGTGGCCGTATCATTAGGCAGGGCTTTCACTTCTGCGTAGCGGGTCAAGTAATAGGTTGCCACTATGTTCTATTTGCTCCCCGCTGATGAAGTTGAGAAGGGGCCAAGAAGAGTTTTCCCGATTTGTTGAAAGGGCTTCATCGGGGTTGGTTTTGGGTTTAGTGACCACCTGGTCAGATTGGGTGCATTTTAAGGTGGTGACACTTACAGGACGTTTTCACATAATGAGCAACGTCGGCAGGTAACCACGGCCAGTAATATTTCTCTTGTGTTCGGGGCAATTTGCACGCAAACTCCACCTTGGAGGATTTCCCTAAATATTTGACCGAGATTTCCTGCTGTCGGTTCATCATGCAGCGCCCGTAGAATCTTCTGCCTGAAGTCTTTGGGCACATCGAGGAGCTGCGCATTTCTGTTGGCTGAGGAGTTTTCATGTACGCGTCATTGTTTAGGGATCATCATCATATTCATCATCATCATCATCATTATCAGCCTGACTATAACCACTGCGGGGCGAAGGCCTCTCCCATATTTCTCCATTTAACCCGGTTCTGTGCTGGCTTCATCCACTTGACCCCTGCGAGCTTCTTAATCTCATCCGCCCACCTAACCTTCGCCGCCCCCTGCTACGCTTTCCAGGGAATCCAGTTTGTTACCCTAAGCGACCATCGGTTATGCTCTCTTGGCACTACATGCCCTGCCCATGCCCATGTCTTCTTCTTAATTTCCACTAGAGTGCAGTAACATGAGTTATTTCTCTGACCCACTCTGCACGCTTCCTATCTCTTAATATTACCCCTTGTTGTGACGCTGGGACTAAGTCGACCCGGCCTTCACTTGGTAGCGTGCAGAGACTAGGGGTTGATGAAGAATTGAATCTTCGAAGTTGGTAAAATTATATACAAGCAGGTTTAATGGCACTTTGAGAAAACTTATTTACATAAAAAAAGGATATCAGCAAAATGGCAAGCGGTAAGAGTTCATAGCGAGAAGCGTCTGTATGAGCCGTTTACACAGGGCTCAGAGCGTCATTTCGTGCTCTGCAACGTCCTTAAAACCCCCTATGTCCAGCCCCTCTCTGAAGATGCTGACCAACCAGTTCCAGGGCACGCCCCTCAGATATCGGCATCCGATCGAACACATCACTGCATTGATGGTCTGATGCACTGACTGGTCCGGTATTGTTTCGTTGGGCGTGGTCACTTGTTGGCGGGTAGAGCTTGGGAACGGCGAGGAGGTACATTTCTATTCTTCTGCAAAGATCCGATATGGCGGTTCAGGCAAGTGGATTTCCTTCTCATAAACCCAAATGCACGTGCGCGCCACATACTGCTCCCAGCATGGTCCCGTTCCGGCAATTGCAAATCTTTCCTGCATTCCCGGGAATTCCTCTAATGGCCGTATTCGTCATGCTCCTTTCTTGTCGTGTACGTCAGCGGACGTGTCACTCTGTCGTCTCCTTTGGACAATAGGCATTCCTCACTTGACAATAGCGCTTCTCGATGGGAAGGGTGAACAACTGAACAAAAGCACATCCGGCTATTTCTCACGGGGCGACGTTTATTTGTATTTTTCTTGACGTTCCCTTGACAGGGCCAATTAGGCATTTGCAGGGTCTCGACAAAGCAAAGCAGGCTCACACAAAAAGATTCATGGAAACAGGCTCACTTAGAGCCCTTGCACCAACAGAACATATCCACAGCACATATCCATGCCCACAGGGGAACAATAGTGCGCGCAAGTGCGGACCATATACGGTCATAACAGCCTCCTCCCCGGCCAGAAGAGTCACGGAGGACAGCAGTCGCAGCTGCTGCATTAAGAGACGACTTAATGGCCTGCACATGAACGCTTGAAGCTCACTGTTGCTTGTCGCGTTGTCTTGATTGTCGTAGGCCAAATTGCTAGAGCTGTCTCTGAAACTCAACCACTTCTAAGCAAGCACTCGGCTCCCGTCTGAAGAGACCAGGTGAAAAGAAAACTGCCATCGTTGTCCGAGAAAAGCCCGCACTCAAGACATTCAGGACCCACGTATGCCGAGAAAACCAAACGTGCTGCTTTACATAGTCACACATATAGAATCCCACGAAAAAAAAAAGAACATGAGCATCAATTTGGATGCACGGTGAGGAGTACCTCGGACCGCTTAAAAACAGCGGCTAAGCGCGTCCGCATTCCCATTTAGCTTCCCCTTTTTGTATCTTGTTTCAAAATTGTACTGCTGTAAAATCAAGCTCCACCTCAGAAGGCGACTGTTCTTCGATGTCGCAGTTTGCAGCCAAGCCAGGGGACAACGGTCCGTCTCTACGGTGAATTTGGTCCCTCCAAGATAGCACTGCAATTTTTGAATGGCCCATACAATGCAAGAGCACTCTTTCTCTGACGCGCAATAAGCCCTCTCTCTAGAACTCCGTTTTCGGCTCAGGTAGAGCACGGGAAGCTCATTACCGTCGTCATCTCTCTGGCAGAGAACAGCACCTAGCCCTCGATCACTTGCATCACACTGGACCGTGAATTCTCGGTCATAGTCTGTAGCTCGCAATACCGGACGGCTAATCAGCACAGCCTTCACGTTTACGAAGGAGGCTTCCTTTTGTTCGTCCCAGACCTTGCGGAGAGCGTCGGTCAGAGGGCTACCAAAGCTGAATAGTTAGGGATGTAGTGATTGTAGTATCCCGTCAGCCCCAGGAATGCCCAAATTTCCGTCTTCGTGCTCGGCCGCGGGTAGTCTGCTACCGCAGAAATCTTAATCTCGCTGGGTTTCCTGAAACCTTGACCTACATTGTCACCCAAGTAGTCCACGGTCGCCCTTGCCAGGCAGCATTTCTCGGCCTTTATAGTTAGCCCAGCTTGACGCAAAATGCTCAGTACAGCTCTAAGATGTACCTTATGGTCCGTTAGAACTGATGCTTGGGCGAGTTGGTATGCCATTTTCTGAAGAACAGCGCGACTTGAACAAGGACGGAAGGAAGACAACATGGACAGGCGCTGACTTGCAACTGAAGTTTATTGCTCGGAACGTGGTAATATATATATCAGGCTCCAAACAACAAGAGAAAACACAGAAGCGATACACATTTGATTAAACACTTGAAAACTCGTGTGATGCCACCACGTCACGTATGGTCCGCCCATTAGTCGGAAAAAACCGCAATGTCATCTAAATAAGGCACCGGGAATGTTTCACACCCCTTTAACACCCTATCCATGAGTCGGGAAAAACAAAATGGAGCATTTTTGAGCCCGAAACTCGTCATTGTTGGCTGGCAGCTGCCCGTCGGAATGACGAAAACCGCGCATCTGCTGGCGCATTCAGTGAGCGGTACTTGCCAGTATCCTCGAGTAAGGTCCAGCGTAGTCACATATGCCGCTCTACTGACCTGTTGTACTCTCTCGTCGATATTCGTAATAGGATACACTTGGTCCCTGGTGAGAGAAGTTAGCTTTTGGTAGTCTACCACAGGCCTAGGGTATTTACCTGAGCTTCTACTAAGATCATAGGCGAAGCACAATCGCTTTCCGAGGGTTTTATTACTCCCAATTCCAGCATGCGAGTTACTTCCCTATCCAGAATTTCTCTTTGCCTTGGAGAAAATCGGTAGCACCTTGATGGCACTGGCACGTCTGACTTCAGCTCAATATCGTGCTCAGTGAATTCAGTCCTGCCTGGCCTGTCCACGAAGCAGGCCTCAAACTCTGTTATTATCTCGCCCAGATCGGACAGCTGGGATTTCTTTAGTTCTCCTCTCTGCTCCGTCTTTTTGAGAAGCTCCTGAGCATTGCTTTCCTTTCCGCTGAGGCAAATCAAGTTGTCCCCCATCTCCTCGGAAAGGTTTAACGTTAGATTTACCACGGCTTCCCTCTGCACATAAGGCTTCATAAGATTGCAATGATAAATGCGCACTTCTTTGCACCTACCGGAGATTTTCACTGCGTAGCTAGTGCTAGAAAGCTTTGCAACGACTTCAGCAGGTCCTTACCACTGTACTTAGAGCTTATTCTGCCTTGAACCTCTAGCAACATCACCTGGTCCCCGATACGAAACGTCCTTTGATGGGCTGACATATCATAGTAGACTTTGGAACGAGCCTGGGCTGACTTCATGCTGGCCTCAGCGAGTTCTTTAGTGTTATGTAAGCGATTCAAAAGGTTCAGAATGAATTCTACTACTGTTGGGTCTTCTCCGTGCCCCTCCCAGGCTTCGCGCACCATTCGCAAAGGTGAGCGCAGTGACCTTCCGTACACCAACTCGGCTGGGCTAAATCCAGTGGATTCGTGCGGCACTGACCGCGAAGCGAAAAGTGCTGCAGGCAGGCAGGTATCCTATTCGCGCTTGTTTTCATAGCACAGTCCCCTCAGGACTCGTTTGAGAACAGAATGCCATCTTTCTACGCTGTTGCTCTGCGGATGGTGGATCGAGCAATGCACTACCTTAATGCCGCATCGCTCGAGAAATGAGGTAGTGAGGACACTTGTGAAAACGCTACTCTGATCACTTTGGACCTCGGAAGGGAATCCAACTCGTGCAAACACTGGCAGCAGCGAATCCACTACACTCTCGGACGTCACCTCGCGCAGCGGAACAGCTTCTGGAATCTTTGTGGTTGGGCATAACATAGTGAGGATATATTGGTACCCTGACTCTGTCACAGGAAGTGGCCCAACTACATCTATTACTAACCGATGAAACGGCTCGGTAATGATTGGTACTAACACCATCGGAGCTTTCCACTTATCTTGCGCCTTTCCAACCCGCTGGCACGTGTCGCATGACCGTACAAAATTTCCGTGTCCTTAAAACATCCAGGCCAATAGTATTCTTGCAACAGCCTCTGCTTTGTTTTCCTTATTCCAAGGTTACATGACCACGAGCTGCCATGGGAAACTCGCTGTAAGTCTTCGCGGTACTTTTGGGGAACGACTAATTGGTCCCGCTCTACTCCGCGCTTTTCCTTGAACAAGCGATACAGCACTCCCTTTCTCATCTCGAAAGAAATATTCTTTGCTGTCTTAGTGGCGCCGTGGCGCTCCCTTATCTCCTGTATCTTAGGATCATTGGCTTGCTCCATAGCTAAGTCCTCTCGGGGTCCACTTAAAAGTCTCGTGAGATTACTAGACACTGGCGGCAAGAGGTTACTCTCAAGAACGTCCTCATTCCGCGTCTCATCAAGCTCACTTTCGAGTTATCTGAGATGCCTCGCTCTCAAAGTTTTCTGACCCGCTATTTTCCGCATCGACCACTGTTTTAACTGCCGTTTCCTCCGCTGTGGATTTTTCTGGAACGAGCAGTGTAGCTATTTCTCGCGCCTTTGAACGTGTTAAGGCTTGCACAACTATGTCTCCGAAAAGGATGCCCCTCTTTCGCAGTAGCATGTCCGATTTGTGGGAAAACAAATACGGATAGCACTTAGGAAGCTTTCCTGAAACGGCAGCCTCGGTTGTTAACTCGCCAAAAGGGCCTCCGATGACCGCGTTAGCGATTGGCAAGCACACACTCTGTTCCTCCACTACCTGGCGGATCCATGCACACTGTTGTGTATAGTCGGAAGGCGACACATACGCCGGATGGACAACATCCATCGTTGCGGCCGAATCGCGCAGTACCTTGCAAGGCTTCCAATTGACTACTAGGTCATGCATGTAAGGTTCCAAAAGCTTCATGTTTTCATCGCAGTTACTGACATACGAGAAAGCAATCTTTTCTTTCCGGCAGTTGCCGGCAATGTGACCCTGCTCATTACACCTAAAGCATGTGAGCGGCTTCCTATAGACTCAAGCTTATTCTTTGTGTTCTGCGCGTTGGTCACTTCCCCACCTTTCTCACTGCCGTCCTTTCTAGGGAGTTTGCCTGAAGAAGCCTTCCTTTCTTCGTTTGCAACTCTAGCAAAGTGCCTTTCCTGACGGTTATTCACCCTCAACTTGGAATTGCGGGGCCTATCCACTGCTGGGTTGCTGAATTGTCGGCGCGAAGCGTACTCCTCAATGACTTCGGCAGCTTCAGTTGCCGACTTAATGTCGCCTCGGTCCTGTAACCAATTTCTTTCTTTTTCTGGGAGGCAGTTATAAAACTGCTCCAAAAGAATTCGCTCGACTACAGCGTCCCTATCACTGTAGGAATCGGTGCTCTTTGCAAACTCGCCCAAATTGACTCTTAAATGGTACAGGAATTCAGGGTAACTCTCGTCCCTGGACTTAGTAGCGTTCCGAAAACGTTGCTGAACGCCTCGGCGCTAAGCCTATACTTTCTCAGAAGGCAAGCCTTGACCTTCTCGTAGTTGTCCGCGTCCTCCTTGCTTAGCCGTGCGACAACCTCCGCTGCCTCGCAGGGCAGAACTGTCAATAATCTGTGAGACCAAGTGTCTCGCTGGAAGGACAGTTTTTCGCAGGCTCGCTCAAAGTTAGCCAGATACAGACCGATATCCCCTGATATCACATATGGCTGCATGTACGTTGACACCTTGAAATCTGCCTCCTTGTTGAAAAGAAGTGCCGCTAGCTGGGGACAATTGCCTGATCTCTTGCTCAACTCTAGTTTTAATTTCCGGAGCTCAATTTCTTGCTTCAGCCTTTTTGCTTCTCTCTCAGTTTCACGCCTCTTTTACTCCTTTTCCCGCTCTTTCTGCTGTCTGAGTTGCTCCTCCTTATTTTGTCCGATGAGGTTCCATGCTTCACTGAGCTCCTCATCATCAGTTCCCAAATCAGTGATTGCCTTTAAAATCAAGGGTTTTCGTGCCAAACCACTTGTATCAATTCCCAATTTCTAACACAATAGCAACGGTTCCGGTTTCTGCAGCTTTTCTAGGTCCATGATCGCTCCGAGTGTCGGCTACTTCCAAAACAACTGTGAAAACTACCAAATCTAAAGGCGTTTCAACACTCTTTACCAGTTTCAAACTCTAACACTGTTCTAGAACCTGGTCCACATCAGAAGAAAAGCCAAGCACTCCCCCACACATGCGATCGATGTTCCGAGCTGCTCTCTTGTTGGCCGATTGTTGCTCCTGCTTGTTGCTTGAGATGCCACCTCCGATCACCAGATGTTGTGGCTTGTAGCTTCAGATGCCACCTCCGATCACCAGATGTTGTGGCTTGTAGATTCAGATCCACCTCCAATCACCAGATGTTGTGGCTTGTGATTCAGATCCACCTCCAATCACCAGATGTTGTGGCTTGTAGATTCAGATCCCAACGCTGGTCACCAGTTGTCGTGACGCTGGGACTAAGTCGACCCGGCCTTCACTTGGTAGCGTGCAGACTCGGGGTTGATGAAGGATTGAATCTTCGAAGTTGGTAAAATATATACAAGCAGGTTTATTGGCACTTTGAGAAAACTTATTAACATGAAAAAGAAGGGTATATCAGCAAAATGGCAAGCGTTAAGAGTTCATAGTGAGAAGCGTCTGGATGAGCCGTTTACCCAGGGCTCAGAGCGTCATTTCGTGCTCTGCAACGTCCTTAAAACCCCCGATTTCCTGCCCCTCTCTGAATATGCTGACCAACCAGTTCCAGGGCACGCCCCTCAGATATCGGCATCCAATCGAACACATCACTGCACTGATGGTCTAATGCACTGACTGGTCCGGTATTGTTCCGTTGGGCGTGGTCACTTGTTGGTGGGTAGAGCTTGGGAACGGCGAGGAGGTACATTTCTATTCTTCTGCAAAGATCCGATATGATGGTTCCGGCAAGTGGATTTCCTTCTCAGAAACCCGAGTGCGCGTGCGCGCCACATACTGCTCCCTGCATTGTCCCTTTCCGGCAATTGCAAATCTTTCCTGCATTCCCGGAATTCCTCTAATAATGGCCGTATTCGTCATGCTTCTTTCTTGTCCTGTACGTCAGCGGACGTGTCACTCTGTCGTCTCCTTTGGACAATAGGTATTCCTCACTTGACAATAGCGCTTCTCAACAGGAAGGGTAAACAATTGTACAAAAGCACATCCGGCTATTTCTCACAGGGCGACGTTTCTTTGTATTTTTCTTGACGTTTCCTTGACAGGGCCAATTTGGCATTTGCAGGGTCTCGACAAAGCAAAGCAGGCTCACACAAAAAGATTCATGGAAACAGGATCACTTAGAGCCCTTGCACCAACAGCACATATCCACAGCACATATCCGTGCCCACAGGCGAACAATAGTGCGCGCAAATGCGGACCATGCACGGTCATAACACCCTACCAATTGTCATTCCATAGCCCTCTGAGTCGTTCTCAACTTAAGCAGAATCCTCTTGGTTAGCCTCCAAGTTTCAGCCCCATAGGTGAGTGCAGGTAAGATTCACCTGTTTTATACTTGCCTCTTGATCGATACCGCTAAGCTTCTAGTCATAATCTGCGAGTGCTTGCCAAATATGCTCCATCCCAATCTTATTCTTCATGTTATTTCCTTTTCGTGGTCCGGATCTGCGGCTACTACCGGTCCTAAGTAGACATATTCGTCTACTACTTCCTGTGCTTCGCTCCTTGTGCTTGTTTAAGGATAGTTACAATAAATGACGCCTAAACACAGTAGGAGAAGCGATGTTGCCTTCGAGGTACCCAGCTAAGTCATTCAACTCAGTGTCCGAGTGCTGCTGCTGGGCAAACCTGCTGACTCGTACCGGTCGCACGGCATTTTTGCCGTCACTTTTCGGCGGCGCGTCCGCGGGGGCTCATGGCAGCAGTTAGCATCGCAATGTTTGCGGCGAGACTGGTACATTGAGATGTCGAATATAAGACACGGCCTCCATCGTGCAAGGCGGCCGAAGATGCATTTTAAGTTGGCGACCCAGGACAGAGCATGGTGAGAAACAACCCTGAATGATCGTCCGTAGAAATAGGGGGTAATAATGATGTGGCCAAGTGATGCCAAGATATTATTTCTCTATGGTCAAACGTTTGGTTTCAGCTTTCGACAGGGAATGGCTAGCATACGCTATAGCTTTTCCTGTCCGTCTATTTTCTGAAAAAGGACGGCGCCAAGGCAAACGCTGCTTGCCATGGCATAAATTTCTATCTCCGCACTTTGATCGAAGTGCGCGAGTACAGGGGGGACTGTAAGCAGCACTTAAGTTCCTTGAAAACATCATTTTGCGATGCCTTCGAATTAAGAGGTCCTTCGGCATATGTAAGCTGCGCCAACGGTTCGTCGATGCGCTAAATATTATTGACATATCGGCGATAGTAAGCGCATATCCCAAATCTGCGTACAGCTTCCGTGTCGGCAGGCGGTGGAAACCGTGCGATCGCAGCTGTTTTCTGTGGGTTGGGCGAACACCATCCTTGCTAAAGATGTGACCCAGGAACCGCAGTTCCTCGTAGGTAGTCTTTAAATCTTGAAGCAAAGACATCAACTAAGTATACCAGACAAATCTGAGCCCTAGCATCACAAAGTGGGCTATGACGAGGGGTTGGGCCCATGGGGGCAGCCCATAGGGGCCTCACGCTGAATTTGTATCATGTACCCAGGAGGACCCCGTGTGGGCTACCCAATTTTGCCGCGATCGGTCCCAAACTGTGTCCGTGCGGGCTGCCCAAATAGGGCTGCCCGACTCCAGCCCAGATAGCCGAATGTGGACAGCATACCAGAATCACTAAAGAGTCTATGTTTGTGCAGATAGTGCCGCCTCATTCACCAAGGTTTTAATTTTTAAGTTGATTAATCCCTCCAATACCTGAACTGTACCGGCGCGGTCTTGTAGGAGGCCAGTTGTTTCGGGCTGGCCCACGTGCTGCCCTCATGCATTGAATCGGGCATTTTCGGGGTAATATGCATAATTTTGACCTTGTATTGGGCACTCAGTAACATAACAGAAGTTTATTCCTAACACTACAATAATGTAGGCTTGCCCATGTCACCCCCAAAATGTTGGTCTGAATATTTATATCTGTGGAGTGTGTTGAATAATGGCGCAGGAAAAATTTGGAGGTAGTTCAGTACATACTTGTAAAGCGGAGCCATTACTGATAACTAAAATGGTGCCTTAAAGGTACGGTGGAGACGTTGCAGAGCAGTGAGCCCGCCTACGGCCGATTTGGGCCCACTGCGGCCTTTCACGGGAGCCCCAATTGGGCTGAACCTATTTTTTATCGCATGGAATGGGAACATATGTTGCATTTGCCCACAAGTACCCCAAGAAATACCCTTGTGGGCAGAGTCGAGACATGCCCGCTTTTCAGCCCTACCTCAAACCTTGCGGGATCTATACAGCTTTTGAGTGTGCAGACCAATTCGAGCTTTCCCATCTTCTATTTGCTTTACGACCACATTTGCATCGGACCTGCCCTAATGTGCCTCGAAAGAGACCGATGCAAGCAGAAGTACGAAGGAGCACTTTCATGCCCCGCTGCAGGCCGTGCGGAAATTATCTAGGGTTTTGGTGGGCAGCCCCACTAGGGGCGGCCCTGGAATTTACTGTATGAAGGCCACATTTCCGTCTGACCTTCCCTCGAGTACCCCTCAAGAGTGCTAAGTAGGCAATGTGCGTACATACCCCTATTTAGTTCAGCCGCGGCCCACGCGGACCTATTGGGCTGTTGAGTGGGCAGCCCTAATTAGATTAGCCCAGGCGTTTTGTATACAAAGCCCAAATTTTTTTGCATCGGCCGTAAAATGTCCCACGAGGGAGCCTTGAGGACCCGATGTGGGAATATGTACTCAGCACTTTCCACTGCTATATGATGCCCAGTTGGAAATAGCAGGGGCAAGCCCAATTTGGGCCCCAGCACTAAAGGGAGCCCTCTTAGGTGTTATTGTGGTCGCCTAAGCCAACCGTGTCCATACGGGCCCCATGTGGGCCACATAATGTGTGCTACTTGGGAGACTTCAAGCCCGCCAGCAGAGTGTATATTGCCCGTTGAGAAATCTCTGGCGCGGAACACCGGCCGAATGGCATCGCCTTGAACTCGAAAAGTCCGTCCGGTGGGTGAATTCGCTCTTCTCGCGAACTCCGTCGAACTCAATTTGCCGATAGCCGCCTTTCAGGTTCATTGATGTGAAGTATTTATCGTTCCATAACCAGTCCATTGCGTTAATGCTGCAGAAGATGGAGTAGACGTCTGTTTTACTTTGCTGTTCAAGCGATGGTAATCCACGCAGAATTGCAGGGTGCTGTCTTCTTTATCACAACTAGCGTCGCCCAGGGGCTCGTTGATGGCAGGATAGCATCGTCCCGAAGTTTCTTCTACATGATCGCGGTTGGTCTGGCGTTCTCGCGAGGATACACAGCAGGGGCTCTGTCGCAAAGGTCTCGGTGTTCATCCGTGATGATGTGGTGTTTGACCAGAGGGGTTTGGCGCACTTTCGAAGCTGAACAAAAGCAATCACTGTACTTTTAGAGAAGTGTCCTTATCTGGCCTTGCCTGGTTTGGGGTATTTCTCGATTGGCGGCGGACGTTGGTATATTTATTCGCTAGGGTGCGTGGTGTTCGACCTGGTCTGTTAAGATGAAGGCATCTCGGCTGTGTGTTAATTCGTCAAGGAAGGCGACCGGTGTTCCCTTGTTGATATGCCTGTATCCTTCGGTAAAGTTCGTCATCAGCACCTGAACGTGTCCGTATCGAAAATGGGCGATGCCTCTATTCTTCCGAGTCCTCTATGCAGTAATAACTGGGTGTCAATTCTCCGTCGACGACATTGAGAGCGACCTGATGCGTCGAAGTTCAAGAAGCAAGTACCACTTTGCACGTCGAGAGCTTTGATGAGTTTTGAGCGAATGTCGATGATCGCGTGATGATAATACACTACATCCATACACAAAATCATGTCGCGAAAGCATTCCTGTAGGACGACGAAGCTGGTAGGATAAGTACGTCCATTTCCTTTAATATTTACTGTGCATCGCCTTGCGGCGTAATAAGGTTACCGCCGGTGGTGCGGAATACCGGGCCATCCCAAGTAGTCAATTTTTTTAGCTGGGTGGCGAACATTCCACTTATAGTCGAATAGTGAGCTCCGGTGTCTACTGAGGCTGCAACGGGCAACTATTGACAACAACTTCGAGATTACTGGTCGGTGTCCTCGTATACCATGTTGGCTTCGGCGTTCGATCTCTACTTCATCTGGTTAGGGCGTAGCCGGGACAAGCCATTGTCACTTTGCTTGACGGCAGCGTCAACTTGTAGTGTGATCGTGCTGTTGCCGATGTTGGCATTGTACATACCGGCGATGTAGCTTTCAGGTCTGGGCACGTGATCGTCGAGGGCGACTTCAAAATGAGCGTCGGCGTAATAGCGTCGTCATCGTTACTCGTCGTCGGCAGCGGAGGATCTTTGTTAGTTCGCCACATATCAACCTAACCTCCTGTGGTTGCTCTCTTGTTTCCCCTACGCGGGCTAGGGGACCTTCCTCGCACGCAGCTCTGGCAAGGTGACGTAAAGTGGGACCTGAACGGCGGTGGCAAGCATGAAAAACGAGTTGCCGGTGCGTGTTCTCCCTTGCTAATGAAGTCGCCGATTGCAATGTGGTCGCTTGCATGGACAGGATCGTCTGGAAACGATAGTTAAACCAGGCAGGTCGACACGCCTGTATGGGAAGTGATGGAGGATGTGTTCAGCCTCAACACAATGGAATTAAAGAGGGCAGTTTTCGCGCTCCTCCCGGCATCGCAATTCCTGGGGCTTGAAGGTCGTTCGCTGGCTAGGCGGGCGGGGGCCAATAGGCGTCATTTAGTGCCGACTTGTTCGCGTCGTGGGGATAATGAAAGGTGTCACTGGAACGCAGGACGGCCTAACACAGCAGCGTAGTTCATCCCTACGGATTCTTGTGCTGAAGCAGCTGAAGTCGTCGCTTTGGGGAACGCCCAGTGCCTGTTGGACTCTTTCACGGACGACGTCCGCGCTATTCAGGGCTGTTGGGGTGATGACAGGAGTCACCGCAATTCTTTGTTGAAAATATCGAGGGTCAATTCCTGCAGGTTATCTCCACGATTTTTGAGTCGTCTTAGTGGCCTGTGGGGAATGCCTTGATTTACCGGTTCTACTGGAAGGTTCTGGCGTCCAATTATTCCTCATTGCACGCTGCGTCTTGGGTGAATTCCGCCATGGTTTTTAATGGCTGGAATGAACACTGGCAAAGAGTTGGTCTTTTACATTGGACGTCAGGAAATTGACATTGTTCTCCTCGGTTATGTTGAGATCGGCGCGGTGGAAGAGATGTTTCATCATGTGAAGAACATGTGTGTGAGTGGGGAACACCAATCGTCTTTTCTCTGAGAAAAGACGAAGAAGGAAAATACGCTCGGAGAAAGAAGAAAGAAGAGAAAAACGTGGAGGTTGGTTCGAGAAGCGCGAGGCACGAGGAGGGGAAAACAGGCGAGCAGCGGAGCCGATCGGCTGTCCAAGGAGCTCGGAGCGGTGCGTCTTCTGCCAGGCCTGACCCGGGAATCCAGACCTGGGGCCTGCCGGCCGTATTCTGTCCTATGCCTCCTGTTGTCCACGAAGCTCGGAACTGTGGTCGGGCCCGGGAGTGCCACAGCGCCAGCTCTTCACTGCTGCTGTAACAGCAGCTCTTCACTGGCACCAGCGTTCGGCGCCGTGCTGCGCCTATGCACATCGGCGAGACCGGACTCATTGGCCGTGGTACGACAACCAGAGGCCTCGTGCTTCCACTGGGCCCCATTCGGTGGCCTAGCCTTCCGCTAGACCTGCCGATGCCCTATGTGAGCGACCATATAAAGCTTGAACAACCGGAGCGAGCGTCTACACCGACTTCACGTTCCTACCCACCCAACGAACTGGGGACGCTTGTCAATTTTTTGTTTAGTCTTCGTTATACTCTCTTCCTGTCCATATGCGCAGATAAAATTATTCGTTGCTAAAGTGCTCGGTCTGGTCGTGTATTTCGATTAGTATCCTTAAATAAGCCACGGGACAAGGTGGTCCGTAGATTCTAAAGAAATAACTTCACAATTTGGGCGTGCACGGCAGGACCAGGCCGGCCAAGCAGCATTTTCCCGCGACTATAGATCGGAAAAAAATGAGTGCACCAGAGTTGCTCGCGGTAGGGGAACGATTAGGTTTGCAGGGAGTCGAGTTGCGCGATTGGATTGAAAAAGAATTGCAAAAGGCAAGGGAAGAGAGACCTGCAGAACGCGAAGAGAGAGCTGCAAAACGTGAAGCGAAAGCTGCAGAACATGAAACAGCGAAGCAAAGCAGCGCTTGGAACAGGAAAGCAAGAATTTGCAGTTACGAGTGCGACTTGCGGAATTGGGAGAAAACATTTCTAGTGTTGGAAGTGCTGAGCACGGTACCGTACCGGCTCCGGCTTTCCCAATTAGTCCTCATGGATTGATTCCACAATTTAATGGGACAAGGGACGATCTGGACGAGTATTGAAGCGTTTTGAACACGTCGCCATTGACCAGGGCTGGCCAAAAACGAGAAATGGGCCACGGCTTTGAGCCTGTGCCTCGGAGGAGAAGCTCTGTTTTTGGACGATTCTCTCCTGAGGACTAAGTTATTTACGAGGTAGCGAAACTTGCGTTACTTCGGAGATTTCGTTTCATGGCTGAGGGCTATAGAAAGAAGTTTCGTGGAAGCAAGCCGCAAGATGGCGAGACAGCTTCACAGTACGCCACGAGGCTGTTAAGTTTTTTTTTATGGCCACTGGGTTGAGATGCGAGGAAAAGGTCGCACTTTTAAAGTTGTTCGGGAGATGATAGTGGCGGAGCAGTTTTTAAACAGCTGCCACAATCGTTCGGTTCTCTTCTTACGAGAAAGTGATTGCAAAACGGTGGACGAGATTGCCGAGGCCGCCGATCATTTTATGGAGGCTCAGCGACAGAATAACTTCGCGGTTTTTAAAGATAGATCTGAGAAAAAATTCAGCAAAACCGGAGGACACAGCCCCAAACCCAAAGACTCAAATTCGATGCTTCATCTGAGAGAAGGTCGGATATAGATCGGCGGATTGCAGTACAGAACCGAAGCCCCCATATTGCACATTATGTTGCGGATCAGGTAATGAAACTCAGTTATGTCGACGCATAAGTTCACGTGACCGGGACACATCTGCTTGCTGCACAACCCCTCGAGATTCCAGCCCTGGTCGTCAGATGGGAAGAACATGCCTAGATGTTTGAGGGGAAGATTCGGCTCTTATTCCACCACCAATGAGTACCAGCATGTCGGTGGAACATGGAGAAGTGTTCGGACAAGCGGTGTCGGTGCTGCGCGACACTGGACCTAATAGCATCGTGTTGCGTCAGGCTCTGGTGCCCAAGGCTGTGTACACTGGTGAACGAGCATCCTTACGTTTAGCGTATGGTTCAAACATCAAAGCTCCTGAGGCGGAAGCCATTACCAAGTAGCCATACTTCACTGGCAAGGCTATTGCTAGTCGCCTGCCGTTCCTGGTTCCTACGTTCCTGGTGCAAGCGCCCCATTCGCCGGCGTTCCAACCATCTTGACGGGCCAGAGAAGCATACCTGCCAGTGTGAATGGGTCCAGTACTTGTTCTTTACAGGTTCTGGCGGCGAACGTTTCAGAGACTGGTTTGGATGCCACTCAAACCGCGCTCCAGTTATCTCGTCCTGTTTTTCGTAAGAAAGAAGATTACACCAGCTTAGACATGTGTCGTCGCAAGCTGAAGAAAACCTATCACGGAAAAGGGCATACGGCCTACACCTTCCATATAGTTGATGGCATTTTGTACCGGGCATATCAACTTTGCCCATGAAAAACAATCGAACAAGCGGTCGTTCCGAAGGCTTTGTGCCGTCAGATCCTCATGCAGGCATATGAAAGTGTACTTGCCGGCCACCAGGGTGTCAGAAATACTACCGCAAGAGTGCTTGATGACTTTTACTGGCCCGGGGTGCAAGCTACCATTAAGCGGTTTGTGAGGTCGTGCGATGCATGCCAGAGGACTGTCCCGAAAGGAAAGCTGAGGAACGCTCCATTAGGACGCATTCCTATTACCACAACACGCTACGAAGAGTGCCAGCCAATGAATGCCCTACAAGCTTTATCGTTCGTAGTTGTTGATAAAGACGAGACGAAAACTCCGTTGCCAACGTTCAGTGTAGATCCTTAGTCCCGGAGTGGACTGGGGAACCGAGACTCGATACAAAAGATTGAACGGATGAATCCAGAACAATACAAGAGACAAGGTTAGTTTCTGTATTGTCCTCCAACGCCGTGGGAGCTGCAACGTCGCAGAGCACATCTAAGACGAAGCTAATGGAGGTTTCGTCGTGCTGTTCATAGTATGTTTCTAGGAATTTATTTCTTCTGGCAAGTGTTGAGTGTTAATGTTTCCTACTTGTATTAGTACAATTTTTTTTTTTATTTTGTGTGTGCGAATGACTCAGACTCTCAGCAGACAAGAGCAATGGTGTGGTCGCTCTATGATGTGTACAGTGATGTGTGCAGCAGTGTTGTGGTGCGCGGTCCCCCAAAAGACTGCATCAGGGTCGTGTCCCCCAAGGTTTTTTTCCTGGAAAAAAAAAACTTCTCAAAGGGAAGGTGGGGGGCACATTTGTGAAGAGCGTGTGTGTGAGTGGGGAAAAACCAACTGTCCTTTCTCTGAGAAAAGACGAATCAGGAAAACACATTCGGAGAAAGAAGAAAGAGAAAAACGTGGAGGTTGGCTCGAGAAGCGCGAGGAAGGAGAAGGGGAGAACAGGCGAGCAGCGGAGCCGGTCGGCTGTCCAAGGAGCTCGGAGCGGTGCGTATTCTGCCAGGCCTGACCCGGGCATCCAGACCTGGGGCCTGCCGGCCGTATCCTGTCCTATTCCTCCTGTTGTCCACGGTGCTCGAAACGGTGATCGGGCCCGGGAGTACCACAGCGCCAGCTCTTCACCGCTGCTGTAACGGCAGCTCTTCACTGCCACCAGCGTTCGGCGCTGTGCTGAATCTATGCACATCGGGGAGGCCGGACTCATTGGCCGTGGTACGATAACCCGAGGCCTCGTGCTTCCATTGGGCCTCATCCGGTCGCCTAGCCTTCCGCTAGACCTGCCGTGGCCCTATGTCAGCGACCATATAAAGTTTGAACCGGAGCTAGCGTCTACACCGACTTGACGCACCCAACGAACTGGCGACTCTTGTCATTTTTTGTTTAGTCTTCGTTATACTCTCATCCCGTCCATGTACGCAGATAAAATTATTCGTTGCTAAAGTGGTCGGTCTAACCGTATATTTCGATTAGTATCCTTGAATAAGCCACGGGAAAGGCGGCCCGTAGATTCTAAAGAAAGAACCTCACAAATCACTTCAACATAAGACAGGACAGGCTGATTTGTGAGCTAAAATATTATTTGGAGGAGGGCCTGGACTTTTTGTTTTCGGACGTAACCTTTTAAAGCCTTCAGAAACTCGACTTTGAATATTTCCCAACCTTCCAAAGAAGTCTCATCATTTTCGAAGCAGATCTAGAAAGGTCCTTGAAGAGCAAAGTACACTTGCCTGAGTTTCGCTACGTCGTTCCAGCCACTGAATTCTGCCACGCGCTCGAAGAAGCTCATCCAGTCTTCCGCGTGTGTAGGGGGCAATCCTCGGAACAATAGGGTGTCCGGATACTGCACGAAGACAATGGGTGCTGTATACTGGTCCATTGTCAATGATATTCCATTCCGCAGTAGAATGGGTTCCGGTAACAGTGCGTGTTCGAGTTGAACTGAAGTCGGCGGCAGGTTAGTTAGCCTATTGGCTGGTCCCCAAGGGCGACAGGAACAGCCCTGTTGTTTTGGTTTCAAGCGGTAAACCGGAATACGAAAAGCAGCTCCTCCACCAGATGTCACGTGGTGTTGAGGAGGTCGATGGCAACAAATGAAGATTCTGTGAGTGCACTAATGGAACACCTTATATGGCTGGCTTGCGCCCGCAATGAACTGAGCGATTCGGCGCGGCAATAACAGCAAACGTGCTCACTGATCGTCGAACAAAGCATACCTGTCACACCCGTCAACGTTCAATTTAAAGGCAGCTATGAAACATCCTGATAAAGCCGCAAGCGTCGACTAGCAGAAGCTGGAACATTGCAGAAATACACGAGTGGCCAGAATCTTCGAGACACATCTCGGTGCATTTAGCACTTCAAACTATTAAACCTGCGTTTTGCGACAACGAACGTGAGTGGGCAAAGAATGAAAGAGAGCAGAAGTTTGAATGCTTTGCAGCCGCATGACATGTTTGGGAAAATGGACTATGTGGGCATAATGTAGTCCATCACTTCTTAACTGCTCGTAAATAGTGTCTTAAGGGCCCCTGAATATTTTATTATTCCGCAAGCATGTTAACGACAAAATTGATAATTCATATTGGGAAGTTGTGGTCAGAAACAGACCGCAGCTTCCGCTGGCCTGGTTGAGCTCGGGAAAAAAGGGAGAGGCTTTGTACTTTAGGTATTCTGGAGCCCCTGACATAGCGCGTGACAAGAAGTGAATGTGCATGGCAATAATGGGGCTACCATCAAATCATAAATATGAGATTTGTGACAACAATAGGCACGTTTCAGCATACTTTAAAGATTCTAGTTTGTACATATATACAACATTCTAGTTGTTGCACATTTATATATACATGCATGGCAGTTCGTGTCCTGACACCTGTTTCTCTTTCCAGGGAAGTAAAATACTGTAATCACTTATTTTTCAAGTCAAAAGGAGATGAACTGAAATTTCGTTTTAATATATACACTTCTGGATTCCTGTTAATTCCAGAGGTATACAAAGACGTCCCTCGTAGTCGAAAGATCTTTTTAGGAGAAGCTTTCAGCACCAACTGCGGCAAAGTGGTTTCTGATATATCATATGTGAGTTAACAAAACACTTTTTCTGGTAACATTCGGAGCTCTGAAGGGAAGGTGAGAATGTGGGCAGGCTTCCACCTTTTCGGTGGTGCTTATGCTTCGAGTATTTTTAGGACCACGGCCTCGGCGGCCTAGGGCACCGGCTAGCTCGCGAGAGGTGTGGAGTTTGATCTCCTGTGCCATCGGACTACCCGCCGGTGATACAAATGGGTCAAAAGTTCCCGTGACCTATTGCTCGGCGGAACACGCGTGCACTTCTGGGCAAATAAGTTTTATATATCATAGAGGGTAAATAATATAACTTAAGTCAAGGTGTTCTTTGACTGAAAGCGCTCTTGTGCAATGAAAACTCCACATCCTCATTGCTCTGTTGGATACCAGCGTTCAGCGTTCGTTTCTCTGGCAACTGTTTTTATTTCTGATATATTCAACCTCTGCGAATGCTTGCTTATCCCATTTCTAAAATTGCGAGAAGTGGGCACAAAGGTCTCTCAAGTGTTACTGTCTTGCTCCTCTCGTTAACGTTGCTTTGGGCGTATTTTATAACACTTTAGTAGCTGAAACATATTTTCTATTCGGTGTTTGTGGCTTTGAATGTTTTCTTTGAATGAGACCCGTAGAGTGTTTATACTGCTCCCTCAAGGTCATTCCGACATAGAAGCACAAAAACGCTATTTGGCTATTAATGTAAGACCGGCTGGCAGCAAATGGATTCTTCTTGAAATACTAATTTTTTAAGTTAGGTTGTAAATAAAGGTGCTAAGAAAAGATTGTTCACTGACTCTGACAGCCCGTGATACGGTAAATAAGCAAGAGCACGTATTCGATGCCTCCCCAGATGTTAAGGATAAATGTTCCCATTGCCTTTTGTCCCTATTCGCTCACCTGTCACCAGCCAGCTGGGAGGTAAAGACTACGAACACGCATGCTCCATTCTGAGCACGTACGTTGTATTCCCCTGTTTCTGGTTATGCTCGGCTGCACGTAGTTTTTCACATTCATTCCTATGGCACTCACGACAACTTATTAGAAGCCATGCGGCGTTCTCGCCAGGATAAACGGTACGACTTCATCCATGACTGTGCGGTGCTTGGCCAAAGGAGTTTGGCGCACTTTCGAAGCTGGTGAAAAGCATTTGCTGCAATTTCGGAGAATAGTCCTTATCTGGTCTTGCCTGCTTTCGGGTAGCGCTGGATTGACGTCGAACGTGGGTATATATTTCTTCGGATTGGGGCATCGCCCTCGGGCTGGTCTGTTAGGGCGAAGGCATTTCTGGTGTCTCCTAGCGTGTCGAGGAAAGCGATCGTCGTTCCTTTGTTAAGGTGCCGGTATTCTTTGGTGAAGTTCATCACCGGAAACAGAGCTTATCTTCTCAGAAAATTGGTGATGCATCTTGCGATGCCGAGACCTCGTTCCAAGAACATTTGCCGACTGCTGAGTAATGGCCAAATATAGGTTTTCAGTTCGTCAACTTAAGTGGACAAACAAGGGTACACTACTCATCGGTGGCCTATGCTCGCCCGTGGAAAATATTCAGCGCGAAGCGAGCAAGCTACCAAGGTGAAAGTACATCGCTCTGCTTAATGTTGACTGCGTCTACAAGGAAGCACCGGAATGTGTAAGGCACGAACTTAGCCTGTTTCTTGAGGAAACATTATATATCTATTCGACAACAAAAAACATTATTCAAAGTTAGTAATGTATATTCTTCGGGCACATTAACCGGAATCGATTAGATTTTTTTCATAGATAAACCTTAACCACAACATATTTTTAGTATATTTTATAAGGGCACTAAAATTGTCATTAACGATTGGTTACTTTGATGACAGCAATAAAAATTATAACAGTTCACCCAAATATTTGAACAATAATTCATGATTTTGTAAATATGTATCCACAGAAATAACCAGCGCAGGATCGCTTGCTGGGTTTCAAGGGCTCTGCTGCAGTAAATGCGAGCATAAATGTAAAACGATGATCTCTCACTAATTATTCGGGGTTTCCTATCTACCGGGCGTGAAAAAACTTTTAGCAGTGAAGAAACGATCCCCTTTGATGAAGGTGGTCAATACTATAACAGTATATAGGTATATAGAAGAGCTGTATGAGAATACTGTCAACACTAATGTGTAGCTTAATAAGAATACATGTTTCAAATGAATCCTTACAAAAGTGATGATTGCTTAGACGCTGGATTTCCCTCCATCACACACATGCTGTACCAAAAAATTCTAGGAGGCACTTTCGATCACTAAATTGTGATGAGGCGAAAGCGTCTATCACGCAGTGGTAACCAACATTTCAATGAACGGCTCTAAGTTCACCGGTGTTCGTTGTTTACAGGAAGACAAAGCGCAGCATCTGTCACTCCATCCATATATCCATCCATCCATCCGTCCGTCCGTCCGTCCGTCCATCCATCCATCCATCCATCCATCCGTCCGTCCATCCGTCCGTCTGTCCGGACGGATTGGACGGACAACCGACGGACGGACGGACGGACGGACGGACGGACGGACGGACGGACGGACGGACGGACGGACGGACGGACGGACGGACAGACAGACAGACAGACAGACAGACAGACAGACAGACAGACAGACAGACAGACAGACAGACAGACAGACAGACAGACAGACAGACAGACAGACAGACAGACAGACAGACAGACAGACAGACAGACAGACAGACAGACAGACAGACAGACAGACAGACAGACAGACAGACAGACAGACAGACAGACAGACAGACAGATAGACAGACAGACAGACAGACAGACAGACAGACAGACAGACAGACAGACAGACAGACAGACAGACAGACAGACAGACAGACAGATAGATAGACAGATAGATAGATAGATAGATAGATAGATAGATAGATAGATAGATAGATAGATAGATAGATAGATAGATAGATAGATAGATAGATAGACAGATAGACAGACAGACAGACAGACAGACAGACAGACAGACAGACAGACGGACGGACGCGGACGGACGGATGGATGGGTGAGTGGGTGGGTGGGTGGGTGGATGGATGGATGGAGGGATGGATGGAATATAGGACCTTCCCCTTTGCAACGGGGTGGTAGCAGTTGCTATCATGCTCATTTTTCCCGCCTATATCATAACGTTTTAAATTGGTTAACAATACCATCTTTCTATTTATTGAATGTTTGTTTCTAGAATACTAACATTATGTCAGTTTTCTGTTTTTGAGCCACCAATCTTCGAATTGTTTTTTGCTGGCTTCCACCGCAGGTTTATTCACCCGACCACCGGTATCGCTAAACCCCGGAGCTTAAGGAAGAGTGAGGGTGCTTGCATCGACTTCCGGATGGATACCATTACATTCGAGTATAATATCGTCAATTGTTTCAGTGGAATTAACCCATACTGCACATGTGTAAACTTCATTGTTAAATTTCTTTTTGTAGGTGCGTGTTCCAAGGCACCCTGATCTAGCTTCAAAAAGTAGGGCACTGGTTCTTGAGTTATCAAAGACAGCTTCCTTCTGATCTCCCTGTTCCACTTTCGGTATAGTTCCACGTCTGTTTCTTTTCCATCTAATTTATTCAATTTTTACCTTCTGTGTTTTTCACCTGTTTCTTAACACTCGGCCTTGTGACCAGCATACTTATTGGTTAGTTTCATAGTTCATAACAGATATCCAAGCCTATGCACCAAGCACTACTGCTGATGAAGCTGACGTTGAGAGATTTTATGCCGATCTGTAATGCCCTTTAGACCGCACTCCATCATCAAACGTCCTTTTTCTTATAGGAGACTGGAATGTTAATGTGGGGAGTGAAAAAATATCCGGAATTACAGGCGAGTTCAGTCTTGGTGAGCCAAATAAAGCTGGGCAGAGGCTAGTTGAGTTTTGTCAAGAAAACAACCTGATCATAGCGAATACTCATTTTCAACAGCACAAGAGGCGCCTGTACACATGAACTTCACCGGACGGTCTGTACAGGAATCAGATTATATTCTTTGCCGGTAGAGATGGGGAAGCGCTATACAAGCAGTAAGAACAAGGCCTGGGGCCAATTGTGGCACCGATCATCAGCTTCTTGTTGCCAAATTTAAGCTTCGATTGAGGAAAACGCAGAAAATTAGAAGGGCTTTCAGGTGTGATCTGGATCAAAATCCATCAGAATATGCTGTGGAAGTGAGGAATCGATTTTAAGAATTAGATCTAGAAGACAGAGAGCCTGAAGAGATGTGGACTGATGTTCGTGATATAATACAAGAAGTTGCTACTAAGGTAGTTCCAAAGCAAAAAAAAAATACAAGAAAGCAAATTGGTTATCTGAAGAGGCTTTGCAAATAGCTGAGGAAAGGAGGATGGCAAAAGTAATTGGGGAAAAAGAAAGATACAAGGTTCGCAATGCGGCCTTTCAGAAAATAGCAAGGAGAGATAAGAATGTCTTCCTGAACATACAGTGCCAAGCAGTTGAGGACAACAGCCAACTGAGGAACACAAGAGCTCTGTATAAGGCAATCAAAGATATCTAAGAAAACTTCTGTGCTAAGTTGGGCGTGATAAAGGACAAAGGAGGCAAGGACCACACTGAAGCCCCAGAGATAAAGGAGAGGTGGCAAGAATACACAGAAGAACTGTACAAGAAGGACCGGGATGTGCAAACCCGACATAAGACCGTTGTGATTATTGATCTCGAGCCGGGCATCCTGAACAGTGAAGTTGAATGGGCCTTATCCAGGCTTGCTAAGACCAAAGCTAGCGGAATTGATGGCATTCCAGCTGAGTTGCTTGAAAACCTCAACCATGACGCTGTTACCGTTCTGTATACATTGTCAGCCAATTTGGACAATGCAGTGGCTACAAGATTGGAGGAGGTCAGTTTACATCCCCATTCCAAAGAAAGGCAGTGCCAAAGATTCTTCCAACTACCGCACGATCGCGCTTATTTGGCATGCTAGCAAGGTGATTTTGAAAATTCTCCAAGGTAGGCTGCAGCACTATGTGGATCGGGAATTTCCGGACGTGCAAGCTGTGTTTCGCAAGGGCAGAGGAACTAGAGACAAGATTGCCAGCCTTGGCTGGATCATGGAAAAAGCAAGAGAGTTCCAGAAACCCATCTACTTCTGCTTTATTCGTTATGCGAAAGCGTTTGACTGCGTAGATCACAGCAGATTGTGGCAAGCTCTCCAAGAGATGTCAGTTCCAATTCACCTAATCTGTCTCCTCAGGAACCTGTATGAAGGGCAAGAGGCCATAGTCAAAACTGGGCATGGTCTCACTGATTGGTTTCCGATTGAGAAAATTGTGAGACAAGGCTGCATACTCTCGCCCTGCCTATTTAACCTATATGCTGAGTGCATCATGAGGAACGCCGGTCAGGACGAGTCTTATGCTGGAGTGAAGATTGCTGGAAAACGTATCAATAGCCTTAGATATGCGGATGATACCACTTTAATGGCAGAAAGGGAAGCGGAACTTAAGAGACTTCTGATGCGCGTACAAGAAGAGAGTGAGACGTTTGGGCTTAAACTGAACATTAAAAAGACAAAGGCCATGGCGTCTTGCCTGATCAAGTCCTGGAGCATCAAAGGACAAGAAGTGGAAGCTGTGATAGATTTTCTCTTCTTGGGCTCCAAGATTACCCCGGGAGGAGGCTGCAGCCATGAAATTAGGAGACGCCTGCTTCTGATAAAGAGAGCCATGGCTAGCCTTGACCGTCTAGTAAAGAGCAGAGACATTATTCTGCCAACCAATATCCGTATAACGCGTGCTATGGTCTTTCCAGTTGTGATGTATGGATGCGAGATTATGACTGTGAAGAAGTTTGACCGCCGAAAAATTCACGCGTTTGAATTCTGTTGCTGGCGGAGACTCCTTAGAGTTCCTTGAACTGCCAGAGGGTCAAATCAATCGATAACGTCGACCATAAACCCTGACTGCCCATTGGAGGTTCAAATGCTAAAGTTAAAGGTCATTTAGTTTGGTCATCTGATGAGAAGAGAGGAGTAGCTGGAGAAAGATTTGATGTTGGGAAAGGTTTAGGGTCACCGGAGAAAGAGTAGGCAGGGAATGCGATGGTGAGATGGCATTCTCAAGTTGCTGCAGATGAAGTTATGTGATGTTAGGAAGATAGTGAGAGACCGGAAAGCGTGGCGTGATATCGTCCATAGGGTCACGAAGAGTCGGACACGACTGAACGACTGAACTGAACTGAACAAAGCAATTATTAGGAAGTACCTTACATATGCATCAGCACATGTAGCTGATGCGCTCACTTATGGATAAAAAAAAAACATCATATTTTCTCCGTGGCATGAGCCTGAAAACTTAAAACACTAGAAGTGTACTCCGTAATGTTTTCATCGCCTCTGTAAGTTAGTGAGAAGACACAGATCAGCGAAGCATTGTTTTCCGCGAGCGCCTGAAAAGCTATTCAATGTTTCTTTTTTTTGTGAATATCAAATAGGTTGAACAGATACGTGGATTAATTGCTGTATAAAAAAGAAATGCCTAGTGGTTAAATTATGCATTCACGTAGGAGTTCAAAGAGAGGACGCGATATACTATTGAAGATGCATAACTGGAAAGTAGTTTCTGCTCCCCAAGGGTACACTCGATCCCGATGCAGTAAACTGGTGGTGCAGTAAGATGTAGCGCAATGCGGGTGAATAATGGCTACCTACTGCCTTACTACAAACTTCAACAACTGCAGAGTGTAAAGGGAGTATGGGCACAGGTTCAGCATGTCAAATATAATGCTGGGGATTATTTTTGAATTCATTCCGTTCTATCTCAGTAATAATATGGTGCTAACCTAAACGAAATGACTTTTACTCCGACACCTTAGGCCGTAAGGAAGAAGAGGTCCCATACTGATGTACCTACTTTCCTGCTGCCTCGGCAGCAGGGGCCTGCAGGGTATCAGGAGCGCGCAGGTGTCTCCAATTAAGGTACTCGTTTGTAACCACGGAGTAAACAAATAAACCATTAGTATAAATGCATATCTGTGTTTTTTGTGTTAGAGCGTAGTCCTGATTAACTTACACAAACTAATCAAGATTGTTTTAAGTCGACATAATTATTGTGTTATAGCATGTAGTTTCAGACACATTTCGAAGTTATGTACCTACCTTCGTCACGGCAGGAAGAATCTCTGTGCACGGTCTCGGGCGGCTCCTTTGTTGCCATCGGTACCAGACAGTAGCCTGAAATAAAAGTACCACATATTTCTTCCCAAGGAAAACAAATCACCGATTCGAGTGAATCTGCAGGAATCATTTTCTATGCAAGGATACAGTGGCACTTACCGTGCCCAATCAACATTTCCAACGGATCCGCAGCGGGCTGAGACACTGTTGGAAAACCTGTATGAAAAAAATAATAAGGAGAAGCAACTGGACTGCGGCATCCTCTGCTTAGTATGCAGCCTGACAGAGCAGTGGTTACGGCGCGCGACTGCTGTTCCCAAGGAAGCGAGATCGAATCCCGGCCTCGGCGGCCGCTTTTCGATGGAGGCGAAAAGCAAGACGCTCGTGTGCTGTGCGATGTCAGTGCAAGTAAAGAACCCCAGGTGGTCGAAATTTCCGGAGTCCTCAACTACGGCGTCACTCATATCCTGAGTTGCTTTGGTACTTTAAACCCCAAAAAACAAACAAGCAAGCAATCAGTTTCTGAGAGAATATTTGTTGCGAAATTCTACCTAAAAGGCTTTTGGCGAGTTTTCAGTCTGTTTGATTACCAAAGGGAAATTTCACCAGGTGAGCATATATTGTAACGTCGTGGTGACAATGTCGATGTCACAAGTGGAGAGTCTTGGAGTGCAGGGAAGAAACTCTCTACTCAGCTGACTTGCGCCCGCAAAATAACTAAGCAACTCGGCGGAGGCGATAGCAACAAACGTGCTCGTCGATCATCGATCTGAGAATGCCCGTCGCACTCGTCAACGCTCAATTTAAAAGCTGCCCAGAACAATCCAGATAACGTCGCAAACTGCTACTAGCGCTGTCTGGAACATTTTAGAAACATATGCGTGATCGGAATCTTCGAGACAGATCTCGGCGTATCGTTCGCGACAAAGAAAATGATAACGCGTCGTATCGCGACAACGAGCATGAACAAACACGGGATACAGAATTTATAATAGCGCCAGTATCACAATGATAAGGCCGCATGTCAGCCGCTGTCGAACAGGAAAAAAAATGAGATTTGAACGTTTCGTGGCATTACACCCTCCTTAAAACTATGCCTCAGCGTTTCATGCATTGACATAAAAATTGCAAAGCAAACATGAATAGCCATTAGCGCGCATAATATGGCTTAAGGCGCACAACATGCACAATTTCTGGATGCACTCGGCGCCGCTGCAATTTTGCCATGCTGTCGGGAACGACCTCGTAGTTCAATTGCCCTAGTCGGCAAACACCTTGTACGGGCCGAAGTATCGGCGTAATCGTTTTTCGCTCAGTCCGCTGCGGCGAATCGGCGTCCAAACGCCGACTTGATCTCCCGGCTTGTACTCAGCATCGCGTAGTCGTAAGTTGTAACGTCGGGCATCTGTCCGTTGCTGGTCTTTAATGCGCATTTGGGCAAGTCTTCGGGCTTCCCCTGCACGTTGAAGGTAGGCAGCGACGTCCAGGTTTTCCTCATCGGTTACGTGTGGCAGCATTGCGTCAAGCGTCGTCGTGGGCTCCCTGCCGTACACAAGGCTGAACGTGGTCGACCTGGCTGTCTCCTGAACGGCACTATTATAAGCGAAGATGAAGTAGGGTAGAATGGCGTCCCATGTCTTGTATTCGGCGTCGACGTACAATGCAGTCATATCCGCAATAGTTAAGACGCTCCGTAAGTCCATTTGTCTGGGGATGGTACGCAGCAGTTCGTCGATGACGTATGACTGTATTCTAGGATGGCTTGCATCAGCTCTGTCGTAAATGCAGTTCCCCTGTCCGTGATGAGGACTTCTGGGGCGCCGTGTCGCAAGAGATTTTGTTCGGCAAAAAATTTTGCGACTTCTGCCGTAGTACCATAGAGCAGTTATTTTGCTTCAGCATATCGGGTAAGGTAGTCGGTGGCCACGATGATTCCCTTGGTATCAGCAGATGAAGATGGAACGAGGCCGAGAAGATCCATCCCAATTTGTTGAAAGGGCAGGGTTGGGGGCGGTACCGGGTTCAGTAGCGCAGCTGGCCTGATCGGCAGCGTCTTGAGTCGCTGGCACTCACGGCACGTTTTCACGTAATGGGCAACGTCGGCAGGCAGTCGCGGCCAGTAGTACTTCTGGTACTTCTGCGGTGTCTTGTTGGGAACGAAGCTCTTTACGATGACGTCATTCTTAAGGCGAACGACAACTGACGCCTAAACACAGCAGGAGGAGAAGCGGTCTTGCCTTCCAAGTAATCTGCTAGGTCTTTCAGCTGAAGATCTGATCGCCGTTGTACCAAACTGCTGGCGCCTACTGGTCCCAGAAAGGCATCGTCGTCATCGTCCTTCGTGGGAGCATCGACGGGAGCGCGGGATAAGCAGTCTCCGTCTAAATGCTTGTGGCCTGACCTATAGACAACAGTCACGTCCAATTCTTGAAGTCTGAGGCTTCATCGGGCAAGGCGGCCGGAGGAGCATTTCGAATTAGCCAGCCAGCAGAGCGCGCGGTGGTCGCTTGTTTTGAATGGTCGACCGTATAGGTATGGACGGAAAATAGAAATGGCCCAGATGATCGCGAGGCACTCCTCAGTCGTCGAGAAATTGACTTTGGCTTTGGTGAGAGACCTGCTAGCGTAGGTGATTACCTTCTTCAGTCCGGCACTCTTCTGGACAAGAACGGTTAATAGGCTGATACTGCTCGCGTCGGTATGAATTTCAGTCTCGGCGTTTTCATCAAAGTGGCCAAGGAAATGAGGGGACTGCAGACGGCACTTTAGTTCGTCGAAGGCTGCTCCTTGCGGCGCTCCCCATTTAATAGGCAAGTCAGCCTTTGTAAGCTGCGTCAATGATTCGGCGATAAGCGAAAAATTTCTGACAAATCGTCAATAAGCGCACAACCCAAGGAACCTGCGCACAGCTTTTTTTGTCGGCAGGTGGTGGAAATTGTGTGACTGCAGCTGTTTTCTCCGGATCTGGGCGAACACCATCCTTGCTAATGATGTGACCTAGGAACCGCAGTTCCTCGTAGGCAAAGTGGCACATTTCTCTGGTTTTAACGTTAGTCCCGATGATTTGATGTCTTCCAGCAGTGTCTGCAGCTGTTTCAGGTGGTCTTAAAGTTTGACGAGAAGTGATGCTTGTTGGGCGATTTGGTGGTTCATGACGGTAGAACAGCCCGTAATACGAAGGACAAAGAAGGAACACACAGACGAGACGTGCGCTGACTATCAACTGTTTATTGCTTGTCATTGCCACGTATATATTGACAGAGGAACAGCTAACAAGAAAAGGAGACAAGCAATCAAACTGATACAACTCAGCTCGTCGCTGGTTGCCATCTATAAAGATACGAGAGCTCTTGTTCTGATAGTGCTAGTGATGCCACGCTCACACACCTATTGCCTACACGTGCGATATTCATAGCCTCGATTATCTCTGTAACCTGTTTGTCCTTGTGGCGGCTGATAACCCGACTCTGTTGAAGCAATGACATGCATGGCTTTGGATGGCCCTGATGACCAGGCTGAAACTCGCATTGGTGACAGTGTAGGCTTAGGCGTCACTGCTTGCTTTCATTACATTGTAGTTTTGTTCTTTTAATCTAGTATTTGCACATCTGCCTGTCTGCCCAATATACTCTTGGCCACAAGACAACGGTATGCGGTAAACAACGCCCTCATCACAACTGATAAATCCTCTTTCATGGTCAATTTTGCATAATTTTTTCTCTTGGTTAGGCACGGATTGTTTTTGTGCAGAGTGCAGACAATTTGAGTGGCGCTGAAAGCAGCACTTCAACGCCTGCTCATTTTCCCATTTTCATTAGGTTGTGAGAGGTCTGATGAATGCAAGGAATCACCGTTACTTTCCTGCGATTCCGCTGTCCGCTCGTGTCTTCCTGATTGTCTGGCTGCCGTGTTTTCTTTTTTTTTTTTTTTTTGGAGGATGCCTTCAGCCACAGATACCACTAGCGACCCAGGGTACCCGGAATCAGACAGTCGTCTAATCTGCAATGCTACTCATTCTTGCATCATGTGCTCGCATGAACCTTTTAGCGCATTTGTCAGACAGTACTTGATAATGCCTCTCTTTACCAGCTCAGAATGCGCTGACACAGCTGATAGTAGGGCTTTTTTTGCACGGGGTTCATAACCCCAGCAGATGTGGTTGTTATAAAATTTTATTTTGTTATTGTAGCCCTGTATATTAAAGGCAGAATGCGTTTTTTTAAAAAGTACCCTTACCTTGGCAGGACATTCGTAAAATGTGAAATAAAAAACCGGAAGAGTTATTGATGAAGCTGGCGAAACGTCTACCGAGGGCAGATTTGTGCTCACCTGGGTGCAGCAAGGCTTTCAAGTGAGGCTCTTGGACTGTCACACAAGAGATTGCTTCATGTGCTAACCTTCCTTATTGTAAACAGCGCTCTAACAGGTCTAACAATCTACAGGTCTAAGCGCTCCAACGCCATACCTGATTATGAACCCAGTATGACGCTGGAGACTGGGCGTATGAGACGCCGCATATTGGTGCGCCCCACACAAGTGGCACTCGTTGGCCGGAGAAAAAAGGCCTCGGATAAAAAGTAAAAGCTAAAATGAACGAAGTAGTTGAAAAGAGATAAACACTGAAAAGAATCAGTTACTAGGAGAATAAAACAGCACTGGCGGGACTGGAACTCAGTATCTCTTGGACGCTAGCTTTCTGTGTTAATCACTCGGCCACACCGAGAACAGGAAGCATTGGAAATATTTTGTATGTTATGTCATGGCCGAATTTCTAATGATGGGCTTGTTTCTTATGACGCATTCGGTTGGGGGTACGAGAGCAGAGGCGCCGAGCAGTACAAGAGCACGCCGAGCGAGGGTGTAACTGTTCTCCCACAGGAACGCTGTCTGCGTGTCGAGAGCAGTGCTCCACGACCGTGTGACCGCACTTGTGACTCTCCCCAGCATTCTCCGCCTGCCCGCAGTGGCGGCCGTTTCAAGCTGAGGAGAGGCCAACGCTCCGTGTAGAACCGCTTGTTTTCTATGCCTTTGTTCTCACAGCGCGGCGATCTACCTCCTTTGGCCCTTTCGACGCCAGCGGCGACTCTCAAACATGCATGCAGCACCTGAGCAATGTTTTTTGCTCGCCGAGCGCTGGCGCTTTGCAGCTGTATTTTGATGCCTCGTTTACAGTTGAGCCTTCGGTGGAGCGAGCGAGCGAAATTCGCTGCCACCGAAGCGCTCCTTCGTTCACACTTCTGAGCCAACATATCGCCGCCGTCGTCGCTTCGACTGCAAGCTCCCGATAACCCTGACCTGACCGCTTGACTGCAGCTACGAATGCCACGAAAAGCATACAACTATGCTAAGTGCCACAGGAAAAACACATTATCATTAAATTCTTCACTAAATCATGGCACATTTGACCCACGTAATGTGGCAGCAAGAGCTTCAACTTGCTATTTGCAGGCATCGTAAACAAAAGGGACATATTTTCCGCTCATACCAAGGACTGCGTCAATCTTATTCCAAACGTCATTGTTCCCCTATTGCATCCTTGCCTATTGTGCTGGTCGCCCGGCGAAAAAGGGCCTCGGATAAAAAGGAACAAATAAAAGGTGACGAAGCACCTCAAATACATTAAAAAAATCTAAAAATATTACTTTGTAGAAAAAAAAAGAGACGCCTAGCGCGATTCGAGCTAAGTACCACTGGGTCCCTAGCATACTGCGCTAACCACTCGGCCACTTTTTTTTTTCTTTATTGCCTGGTATTGACACATTGCATTTCACGATAACAAAACAAATATAATTCAAATACCTTTACATACGCTATTTACATATGGCACACTAAACTTCACGCATACACAACGAAGGCTCCAGCCTTGAAAGCCACTCGGGAGGTTCTGCGGCAGCTTTCTGGTTTGCCAAAAACTTGTCCACGCTTTTCCGAAAATATATTCTCACCGGCCGTGCATCTTCATCGCAATGGTAACCCGCCATCCTTGAGCACCATATACAGTAGAGGCCCATGAGCATAATTGAATCAAATCGTACTCCATCCTCACTTTCTACGCATAAGTACCGAATGCCACGCGGGTCTAGCGGAAAATCTTTCATTAGCGTTCTTTGCAATACGTCGCAAAAATATACTCCTTCCCAACAGTGTAAAAAAAAGCCATGGTCTATGGTTTCTGGCTTCCTGCATATTAAACAGTGTGATCCCCAGGATATATGAATAATCCCTTTTTCCCCAATAATGTTTGGCAAGGTTCCGGTGCGCGATTTAAAAACGAAGGTTTTTGCTCCTGGTGTCACCTGCATTGTTTTTACCCTTTTTAAACGTCTGAACCTGGGCCTCCATCGTACAAGGCATTGCACAAAGGCACAGGGAACATAATGTCACACAATGCGCGGCAAAATTTCTTCCGTTTTACTGTAGACAAATAACCACTTGGAAACCACGCTGAAATAAGCCGAACACTTGCTACGACTTCTCTTAAAAGCCCTTAATCCCTGCGGACAAATCTTCAGTTGAAACAACGTACTCCGGTAGCATCCGCCTCAGTCTGACTTGGCATACAGTGCGTAAGAAAGGGTCAGTCGTGTTTCTAAAAAACAACAAAAAACGACTGACCAGCTGTCGCAAAAACAGGTGGCCCAATCCTTGCCCACCATATTTTACTCGTGTGAACAAGTTAGGCCGGCTGCAGCGCTCCCATTCAGACGCCCAGACAAATATGGCGAAATTCCTGTGCAGCTTCTGGTATTTAACCGTGAGAAGTACAACAGCTGCATAACATACCAGAGTTTACTGATAAAGAACAAGTTGCAAACTGTGGCCTTTGCAAAAACCACGCCATGATATGACCGCTGAGGATGTATTTTTGCGTTTTATGTCAAGGCCAAATTTATAATTATGTTTCGAGGCGTACAAGCCAACGCTCTAAATATTAGACCATCGGAACTTGCTCTCAGGACTTGCAACTGGATGCGCACTCTATTGTGCACTGGTATCATTTTCACATGTGGAGTTTCACAGCGCCGGTTCTTTGGTCATGCTCTGCTACCGTGGACGTAATTTTGCTGAACGCGGAGCTGTTGCACAAACATTCAAGGAAAAAAGGGCGATGAAGCTTCAAAACCGGCAAACGCAGCAGCGAGGGCACTAGTTTGCTGGTAACTAAATCGTATTTGTATGTAAACATTTCGGGAAGAGTTGCGATGACCGAGGGATCGGTTTGTTTATACGCAAAGCAAGAAGAAGAGCAAAAAGCTTGCGAAACACGTAAAGTACTGTGCATTACAAGCGTTCTATGTTGTTTTTTCATTCATTTGCCCATCGTTCGGTAAACTACCCTCTCGTATTATAAATTTTTTTTCTGCTGTTTATACTGGACCACGGTGCAGGCCACGCTCTCAGATGCGTAGGCCCTGTTTTGAGCCTGCAGTGAACATTTTGTCAGTAATCACCGTGTTAGAGTGGCCTTTAGAGCAGCTGTGAAGATTGTTATGCATTTAGACCACGCTATTCCATTACAGATTTAGTTGTACATTAATCGCCAGCGTGTTATAAGACACAGTCGCGCCGATCATAGTTTCTCTCGAAACGCTCAAAACGACGTAACAAAACGTGGAAACTCTCGAAAAAAGATACACAATATATCCTCACGGCGTCCCAGCATCGAAAGCGTTTTGGCTGTGGCAGTCACAATTATCGTGAGCCGATGGTCGATTGCGAGGACGCTTTTGCCATGTTGGCCTCTGAGGGATGCTAACCAGTCGACGCCGCGGGCCACGCCGGCGTAACTTCCTCTACACTCGCTTTAAACAAGGGAGTAGCCGAGAGTGCACTCATGTGCTCTCAGCGGAGCAAAAGCCCTCCTCCTCTACCATTGGAACCCGGTGATTCTACTCCTGCTCTCCCAATGGAGGGCACCCGCTTGTCTGAGAGCACTTTCGAAGTGCTCTGAGGTGCACCTGCTCTCCCACTCGAATTCGCCATTAGCGTACAGGCCCCCCATTGCTGCCGCTCTAGCTATTATAACTTCTTGGCTATTGGAGCTTCCTGTCTTCTCTCGCGAATTAAAACTAACGTTTCAGATGCCTATGCAAACTATATCGTGCACATGAATCGTTTAACATGTGGGGTTTATTAGCGCTGGCAAATTTAACATCGCTGGCTCTTCGGTCATGCTCTGCTACCCCGGCAGTAATTTTCGATGAACATGAAGCTGTAGCGCAAACCTTCAAAGAAACAAGTGTGACGAAGCTTTAAAACCGGCAAGCGGAGCAGCAAGAATACAATTTTTTTACTATGTGTATAAAATACTACGTGTACAGATATTTAGTTTCTGATATATAGCACGAGGATTGCATGTTCACACCTTTTTGCACAGCAAGGAAATATGACAATTAAATAACATATATGCTTTAAAGTAAACTGTAGGATGCAACTTCAAGAAACAGCAGTTAGTAATATCTTCAAATATACTGCTCATGCAAAAAGAAGGACGAGAAGGTACACACAACAAGTGCTTGTTGTGTGTACCTCCTCGTCCTTGTTTTTGTGTGGGTAGTATACTTTGAAGATATGTCTCACCGACTCGTCTAGCAACGCACTTTTTTAAAGCAGTTAGTAAACATGTGCCACAGGTGTGAGCTCCTGTGAACACTGACAAAGCTTCACTGCAGATTTAAGTCTTATCTAACTATAGTGATTAAACTCGTACGTTTCGGAGACAGACCACAACTGTGCCTAATTCACTATACTTCCCTGTGAAATGCATATTCCACTAATAGGTTATGAATGCTATGTCAGTGAGCTGCATCTGCACACGTTTTGAAGACTAGATAAACAGCTAGCTGCTCTATTAAGCTCGTTTTTGCACGTTCTGCTTTTGCGTTGCTAAGATCATACTGCTACTGCAAGCATGAAATAGGACGAAAAGTGTACGCAAATCCAAGAGAACACAGCAGTTTAAAAAAAAAGGGGAGGGGGGGGGGGAGCCCAAATTCAGCGGTGCCACAAGCCTGCCGTTGCTGTAAACATCGGCCTCCTCGGCCCCCCTCTCCTAAAAGAGCAACGAAGAAGCGATGACGGGCTAGACCTTGAAGCTCATTAATCCATGAAAAACAAACAAAACAAAAATAAAGTTTCTGGGAGCTTGAAGAAAGCGTAGGAGAGCACGACAGAGAGAGGAATACTACGTTGAGAGTTCACGGTCGTTCGCGTAAAGGCTGACAGCGATTAAACTTCCATACGAAATGCACATGTCACTTACAGGCTATGAATGCTATATCGCTAAGCTGCTTGTGCGCAAGTTTACAAGACTGGATAAACAGATGCTCTAAGAATGTATGATACCTGCTGACATGATTGCACTATGGAACGAGTTTAAGGAGATATGCAATCATTGCCTCGACAATTTTATTCCAAACAAAATCAGGAAGCGTAGAAAGCCAACACCTTGGATTACACGAAATATTTTACAAACAAAAAGGATACTGAAGCGTTTGAAACGAAGTGGCGGCTGCCAGCGCATCATTGACCGCACACGGACCGCACTTGCTCAAGCTGTGAACAGTGCCAAGCGGCGCTATTATACTTTGCCTAGCTTTATAAAGAACTAGCCTGATAACTTTTCGAGTTCGTTATCTAAAACGAGAAAGCCAGTAGGTCAAATACTGCATGGCGGTGATATCATTTATGATAAGCAAGTTATCGCGAATCATTTTAATGATTATTTATAGAGTGTTTTTTCCATTCCTTTCAGGCATGTGCAAAGCGATGTCCTTCAACAACAAAACGGTGATGAGTTTGACTTGATGTCTTTACCTGGTGATTGTGCAATGCTTCTGAAATTAAAACTGCGATCGTCTCCAGTTCCAGATAACATCCAAATATATTTCTGCACTGATACGCTGAAATGTTACTAATGTTTCTAGTCGTTATTGTTCCGAGCGTCCATTTCGTTGGCCAACCTACTTGATGACTGGAGAACGGCTCATATATTCCCTGTGCTCAAAAGAGGCAACTCCACCCACGTCCAGAATTATCTTCACATTTCATTACTATCATCGTGCTGTAAAATGTTACGACTCATCGTTGCCAATTACGCTACTGATGTTCTAAATAACAAGTTTTTCTAACTCTACTTCAGCATGGCTTTAGGACAGGTCACCCAACTGTAACTCTATTAACAAAGTTGTGCACAGCTTCGCAGAAATCCTCCATACATCGGGCCAAATAGATGTAATTTTTCTAGATTTTACCAAAGCGTGTGACCTCGTTTCACATAACAAATTAATCTGCAATCTCAAATCCGCTGGTCTACCTTATTTCTTAATCAAGTGGATTACCGCATACCTCACGAACAGAACCAATTTGTGTTGGCGGCCACTCTTCTGGCTTACACCCGGTAACATATGGAGTCCCTCTGGGAAGCGTCCTTGGTTGTTTATTATTTTTTATCTATATAAATGATACTGTTAACGTTACCAATGATCAAGTTCAAATTAGGCTTTTCGCGGATGACAGTGCTTTATTCACAGAAATTAAAACTCCGGAGGGCTAAGTAGTGCTTAACTCTAACCTCAACAGCATTAACGATTGCTGTTGCAGACACGATATTAAACTAAGTGCTGAAAAAACTGTTTACATGATAATAACTAATAAAAAACACAGTTTATCTTATCATCACCGCCTATCATCACGGTGCCTATCAAAAGTAACGCAGTACAAGTACCTTGGTGTAACAATAATTATTACCTTAAGTTGGAATGCTCACATTTCTAACATTTGTGCATCATCCTTCCGTAAACGGTGTTTTCTAATATATAAATTAAAATGTGCTCCTTCCGTAACCAAGCTCCTTCCTAGCTTATACATCAATCATCAAACCGAAATTAGAATATGCCTGTACAGTTAAGATTGTTTCACTAAAACTAATATCCATTCATTAGAAATGATCCAGCGGAAAGTAGTTTGTTTTATTTTTTTCTAAATTCCGCACTGCCGATTCTCCTACAACGTCAATGAATGTTAATGGCATACAAACACTAGAAACTCGAAGAAAGCTTTTGCGATTAGGATTTCACTTTTTGTTGAAAACTAAGTTATCAGTGAGTCCGGACCCTTACATAAAACCACTAGTGACACGATCAACAAGACATCGTCACGGCCAGCCCTTAACACCTTATCTTGCAACAACCAACTTGTTTAAGTATTCTTATTTTCCTCGTACAATAACGGAGTGGAACCAGCTTCCATTGAGTGCACTGCTAACCACTGAAAGCATTGCCAGTAATTAATAAATACTTTTCAATGTTGTATGTTCAGTTCTGGCGATAAACTGTGTTCAATTTGCTTATTTTTTGTGTGTGAGCTCGAATTATGCCCGCGTTGCCATTGCTTTTTTTATATTTTATGTTGCGTGCTGAATGTTACCTTGTTTTGTATCACATTGTATTGCCCCTCAAGCCTGTCAAGCCTGGGCCTACCAAGGCTGGTATATCGTTTAAATAAACAAATAAATAAATTAAAGCTCTAGTTTTTTTTTTGCGTTCTGCGTTTACTGTACTAATTTGATTCTACTACTGCAAGAGTGAATAATGAAGAAAAGTGTACGCTGCTCAAACAAAAACAGCGGTTTAAAAAAAGGGGGGAGGGCGGAACAATGTTGTTACAAGGTTGCCTTCTCGGTAAACATCCGAAAGCTACTTTCGCCTACTTGACCCCCCTCCCCTAATAATGCAACGAAGAAGCGATAACGGACTAGATCTTGAAGCGCATTTCACGAAAAACAAACAAAACAAAAATATTTTCTGGGAGCTTAAGGAAAGCGAAGTGGATACGGAAGAGAGGAATACTACGAAGAGAGTTCATGGTTGTTCGCGCAAGTGCTGACAGCGACCAGCTGATCACCCAGCCGACGCGGAGTATTGTGAAGATAAAACCAGATTCTGTGACGGCAGTAGGTACTATACGTGACAGTGGAAGGTGCAACGGCAGTACTGCGATAAGCACAAGCTTTCAGCATCGCTTGCGTGAAGCTCGCTGGTTAGTTCGGGCTGGTTATCGTCCAGAAACACAGCCTGTGCATATTTCAAAATCTATCCCGACGGCTTTGTACAACTTGTTTTCCGCCTGTTCTTTCCGCTGCTAAATATGAAACAAATCGTCCAGCAATGCACGCTTCTGAGCTTTATTCTATGCAGCACACGGTACTCTTATAGACTCACCGAGCTGCGTCATTCATATCAGCTGAATAACCCACGCACAAACAGCGCCATGTATGTGCAAGCAATAAATGCCTTTAAAAGCTGATCCAAACTGATCATTACAGGGTCTCCGCTCCGGTAACGATTTTCGGACACGTTCTAAGAGTAGCCACATGACAAATTAATTATGAGGACACGGATATATATATATATATATATATATATATATATATATATATATATATATATATATATATATATATATATATATATATTGTTACGACGTTTATTTAGACAGATCTTAGGCTGCGCTAGAGAATAGCACACAAGAGCGGGGCAGAACCAGCTTCCTCCTCTTCTGCTTATCCCGCCAAGCCTCATCTTCCTTCAATAAGGACCGCGGGAAGTGCGTGACACTGCCCCCTTCGCAGACGATGCCCGCCGGGCGAGTCAAGGTTCGTCACGTTGTTAGAAGGGCTTCATGCGGGCCACGTGGACTACTTGAGTCTTCCGAGAACGACGCCGTTGGGTGGTCACGCGAGAGACTACAAAGTTTACTGCGCTGAGGCGTTCCAATACAACGAAAGGGCCAGTATAGTGGTGCAACAGTTTCTGGCACAAGCCGCGCTTACGCAACGGCGTCCAAAGCCACACCAAGTCATCAGGGACATAATTAACATCTTGATGACGCTTGTCGTAGCGTTGCTTGTAGCGTTCCTGGGAGGCTAGAGTGCGAAGTCTAGCGAGTCGACGAGCTTCTTCAGCCAAAGAGAGAGTATGCGCGTGAAGTTTCAGCAGGGAGTGAGAAAGGCAGAAACGTGTCCAAAGTGCTTCGTAGAGGTCGTGCATAGAGAAGAAAAAACGGACTGTAGCCTGTCGTTTCGTGCTTAGCAGTGTTAAATGCGTATGTTATAAACGGAAGGACTTCATCCCAGTTTTTGTGGCGGGAGTCCACATACATTGCGAGCATATTGCTAAGCGTCCGATTGGCGCGTTTGGTAAGACCGTTTGTTTGTGTGTGGTAAGGAGTTGAATGGCGAAAGTGGGTTGAGCAGAGCCGAAGAAGTTCTTCTACAACTTCTGCCGTAAACTGTCGGCCACGATCGCTTATTAACACACGAGGAGGCCCATGTCGAAGAATGATGGACCGTAGGAGGAACGCCGAGACATCAGAAGCAGTGGCTGATGGTATAGCAGCAGTTTCACAGAACCGCGTAAGGTAGTTTACGCACACTATGACCCAGCGGTTTCCGTTGGAGGAACGGGGAAACGGTCCTAGAAGATCAATTCCCGCCTGTTCGAATGGGGTTCGTGGTGGCGTTATAGGCTGTAGATGACCCAGCGATAAGCAGGTTGGGTGCTTGAAACGCTGGCACTGGAGGCAGCTGGCCACATAACGTTGAGTAAGTTGACGCATCTTCGGCCAAAAAAAAGGTTCCTTAGTCTTGTGCAATGTCCTTGCGAAACCCAAGTGTCCAGCTGTGGCATCGTCGTGCATTACCCGAAGAACCTGACACCTAAGACTTGTAGGAACTACCAGAAGAAGCCGTGCACCTACTGACGAGTAGTTCTTCCTGTATAGTACACCGTCACGAATGCAGAATGAGGTCGTAGGGTTCCGGGATTTTGCTGCCTCAAAAAGCGGCGCCAACTCGTTGTCGTGCCGCTGCGCAATCTTGAATTCACCAACATCAGGGAAACTTGTAGAGATAGCAGCTATATATTCATCCAAGACCTCATTGTCGCAATCAGTGGTTTCAAGTGGCAACCGTGACAAGCAGTCAGCATCACCGTGCTTACGACCACTCTTAAAAGACACAGTAAAATTGAATTCTTGAAGGCGCAAAGCCCACCGCGCAAGGCGTCCACAGGGGTCACGAAGGTTTACAAGCCAACATAAGGAATGATGGTCCGTCACAATTTTAAATGCACATCCATAAAGATATGACCTAAACCGTTGCACACCGAATACAACAGCTAAGCATTCCTGTTCAGTTTCTGTGTAATTACGCTCAGCCTTGCTCAAAGAACGGCTTGCATACGCAACGACATGTTCATCGCCATTGTGGCGCTGTATGAGCACAGCACCAATTCCAACTGCGCTGGCGTCAGTGTGAAGTTCTGTTGGAGCTGATGGACAGAAGTGGCGTAGTACTGGTCCTGATGTCAAAATAAACTTTAACTGACGAAAGGCGGAGTCACAATCGGCAGTCCACTTGAAAGGCACATCTTTTTGCAGAAGACAAGTAAGGGGATATGCTGGATCAGCAAACTTCGGAACAAAACGCCGAAAATAGGAGCAAAGCCCCAAAAAACTCCGGAGCTGTTTTAACGATTTCGGCGGTTTAAAACAAGTGACAGCTTCGATCTTTTTCGGATCAGGCCTGATTCCATCCTTGTCTATGAGATGTCCAAGTACCACAGTCTGGCGTTCTCCAAAACGACTTTTCTTGGAATTGAGTACCAGACCAGCTTTCTCAATACACTCCAAGACAACCTCTAATCGACTGTTGTGTTCATGAAAAGTTTTCCCGAATATCACTACATCGTCCAAATAACACATACAAATGTGCCACTTCAGCCCGCGCAAAACTGTATCCATGAATCTTTCGAACGTGGCTGGAGCGTTACATAATCCAAACGGCATCACATTAAATTCATACAGCCCGTCTGGGGTGATGAATGCCGTCTTTTCTTTATCTTCTGGGTGCATGGGGATCTGCCAATAGCCTGATCGCAGGTCAACTGAGGAAAAATAGGAGGCGGAATGTAAGCAATCAATGGCGTCATCAATACGTGGCAGGGGATACACGTCCTTCTTGGTAACAGTATTCAGATGTCGATAATCAACACAAAATCTCCATGTGCCATCTTTCTTTTTGACTAGAATCACAGGGGCAGCCCACGGACTAGACGATTCCTGAATGATGCCCTTATGCAGCATGTCACGAACTTGTTCTTCAATTGTTTGGCGCTCTGATGGGGATACACGATAAGGCTTCTGGCGGATTGGATCAGCAGTTCCTGTATTGATTCGGTGCTGAGTACGGGAAATGGGAATCCGTGGTGGCGAGTCCCGAGAGAAATCGAAAGCCGCAGCATGTTTCGCCCGAACTTTCAGTAAACTGTGACGGTCACTTGTTGGCAGGGATTTGTTAATCATGGCAAGAAATTTTGTCTCATCTTCTTCTGAGCATGCGGCAGGCTAGGAATTGTCTGTGCTGAGCACGGCCACTGATTTAAAAGTGTCTTCGTCAAAGTTGGCAAGTTTTAGACCACGTGGTAATACAACAGGTTCGTTAGAACAGTTAGTCGTCCACAAAGAAGAATGGCCATTCATGACTCAGATGATGCAGCGGGGAATCAGATTACTTTTCTTCGCGCAGTTGAGGGTGAGTGGTTCAACCACAGCGTCGAACGCATCACTGGCACAGCTGGAACTAACAACTCGTATAAACTCTGCTGACATTGCAGGAATGACTGTCTTCCGAAACCGAAAGCGTGCTAGGATGGGTCCGCGAATTTTCACGCAAAGCAGATTCAATTCGAGTGCTCACAGAAATGTCTCCATTGCAAAAGTCGAGAGTGGCCCCACATTGCTCCAGAAACTCGAGTCCAAGAATTACGTCATGCGTTGATCGAGTAAGTACTGCGAATTCAGTTCGGAATGTGTGGCCGGCGATAACAAGATTCACGGAACAGACTTCAAGTGGGTTAAGCGGTTCGCCACCAACACCACATAATGTTGTCGCACTATCCCAAGCAAACATAATTTTACGACCAAGGCAGTTTTTAAAAGCAAGACTTATAATAGAAACAGTTGCACCTGTGTCCAACAACGCCATAGCACGTACACCGCCCACAAACACTTCAATTCGGTTTTTTAACATCGAAATGGGCAGAGGCATGGGTAAGCTAGAATCTTTTTGCGACCTCACCTCCATCGGCCGCACTCACTAGTTTCCCGGAGGTGGCGACCGTCGTCGGGGAGAAGGGGATTGTCGTAGGCGCCGAGATGGTGGTGTCAGGCTACGGTCAGAGGCCGGTGATTCGTTTCGGTTCAGCACTATTCTGCGTTCTTGTGGGCTAGCTGCTGATCTCTACTCATTCCGGCCAGGTGTTCTTCTATATGAATCATCATTGTCAGCAGGAAGCCTTGTACGGGAGTTCACCCACTGTCGGCGATACTGCTGGTACGGACGACGGTTGCGGCAAAAGCGGGAAATGTGGCCGATCATTCCACAGGCATAACACACTGGCGGCTCACGTTCATTCGATGAATAAGGCTCATCGTCGCTTGTATTGAACGTTTCATGCTCTGGATGTGGTCGACGAGGAGGACGAGAGTGCTCGCTGTTGTAGGCGTTGATGTTGAGAGGCTGGATGTTCGGGCGATGAGTAGCAGAACATCGGGTGTCCGAAGGAGACGTAACAGAGGGAGCATAACAGGTAGAAGATGGGCTGTCTGACGAAGAGGTGCTCCTGTAGACGGGTCTGACGTGGCTCCCAATATCTTGATGCCTCCGAAGCTCTTCGCGGACGATCTGGCGAATTGTATCTACCAGGCTTGTCGTTTCAGACACATCCACACTAGCGACAGTTGTCACATTAGGCAGCCGACCAAACTTCGGAATGATACGGCGTCGCTTCAAAGATTCAAACGTGCGGCAGTGTCGTGTTACATCAGCGGTGGTATTCAAATCGTCCTTTCAGATGAGAAAGTTGTACACATCTTGCGCTATTCCTTTGAGGAGGTGGCCAACTTTGTCTTCTTCTGTCATTCGATCATCAACTATTCTGCATAGCTTGAGGACTTCTATATAAGTTGTGCAGGTCTCCCCCGGTACTTGCGCTCGCTGAGCCAGAGTCTGTTCTGCGCTCCTTTTTCGAGCATCGGCATCGCCGAATCCCGCTCTCATTTCTTCCATGAAGCGATCCCAGGTGGTAAGGGATGCTTCATGATTGTCAAACCATGTTAGTGCAGTTTCTTCAAGAAAGAATACCGCATTCGCCAGCTTGGTATTCGCATCCCAGCGGTTGTATTTGCTCACCCGATTGTAGTGGGTGAGCCAGTCATCCACGTCTTCCCCAGGCTTGCCATAAAAGTGTCGGGGTTCCCGATAAGGCTGTGGGATGGTCGGTTGTGCTGCTGGCATTGGCGGCGTTGAAACATCTGCTTGCGCCATCTCCGTCCGTAGGGGGGTTAGCCCAGCAATTCTTCAGCTCCGGCGAAGTAGGAGAGGTTCTGTGGTGATTTTTACCCCGCACCTCCACCACACTTGTTATGACGTTTATTTAGACAGATCTTAGGCTGCGCTAGAGAATAGCACACAAGAGCGGGGCAGAACCAGCTGCCTCCTGTTCTGCTGATCCTGCCAAACCTCATTTTCCTTCAATAAGGATCGCGGGAAGTGCGTGACAAAATATATATATATATATATATATATATATATATATATATATATATATATATAGCACCGGACGCGATATTCGGAGGTCGTGGGGTCGGTTCCCACCATCGGCACGTTGTTTTTTCTTCTACTTTGTGTTTAATTGTCTTTCCCCTAAACAGATTACATTACTATATATGTATATATATATATATATATATATATATATATATATATATATATATATATATTAGCTTTTTAAGAAATTATAACTCTCAGATTTATACCAGGTGGTGACAGGCACATACAAATGTATATAACCAAACTTATGCTCGCAAGCTTTTAAGAGGATGTCGCGACAGGTCCCCATAACTGCAGCACGGCATTTTAAACTTATCTTTTCCCACTTTACAGGTACTTACCGAACTCATCTTTCAAAATAAATGTCTTTGCAGGAAAACGCAACAGGGGAATTAAATTGATTGTGTGCCTCCAGCATTTTCAAACCGTAACGGTCCATGGCGGCGCCGCCAAGGTCGCCAAAAGTTTTTAACTAAGTGAATTGCGTGCGTATACATACCTGTGGTCGGCAGGAACACTGTAAAAGTGTTCTCCGCTCTTGCCAGATGTGCTGCATCACTTCACAGAACAATACATGTGCGACAATGCGCCAATTGAAACGGTCCGTTGCTCGCAGATAGTTCTTATTTCATCTGATTTCGCTTGCGCGGCCGCGGCGCGGCCGCGCTGGCTGGTCGTCTACTGATGCGCCAGCGCGGAGGCGCTGTAGGCACGGCACCAATGCATCAGGTGGAGTAAACTGTTTTAAATGCCTTATTTTGAATAGGTGTTGATGGTTACTATTTAATGCAAGAGCGCGTTTTTATTGTGTTTTGTGGTCAAGTAATTTTATTTTTATTAGTCTTAACTTCAGCTGCGCTTACCGCGGATACCAGGTTCGCTACAATCGTTTCAACTGTGGTGGCATCTACAGCGCGTACGCGCAACTCGCCACATGCCACAGGATTCACGTTACTTTTGTACAGAGGGATCCGGTAGTCCAGGGTGACCACTTAGGAAGCAACAGATAGAAATGTAGTTGTTACTGTCTTATCGTAATTCCCAGGAGAGCGAGCACCACCGCCATGAAATTTTCCTGACCGACTGCCACGAAATCGGCGCCCATTGTTATTACGCCAGGACGGCGCGAAGGAAGCCCGCGCGGCGTCTGCGTCGAGCGTTCCACAACATTCGAGAACCGTCTTCTTCGCGCGAGGAGAGCCCGTAGCCTCGCATTCGTCAGCGTCAACCCCACCTCCCTCCCACTCGGCAGCGACGTTGACTCACCGGAAGATGCGAGTCGTCTGAAGAAGTTTCGGCCGCGCCTAACAAATGACGACGCGCGCCCAGGAGGGATGATCAAAATAGCCAAGTGTATGTGCGCGTCGTCCTTGGTGCGTCGTAACAGAGGTGACGCGCCACATTTATTGAGGTCGCGTCACTTGCGGGATTCAGCCATTGTTTGAGCTAGTATTGCGGCGAGTTAGCAAGTGGTACGGCTCGCATCCCGTGGTCAACCCACTTCGGCAGGCCCACTGATCTGCGAGGGAGCAGAGCTCGTCTTACATGGCGGCTACATCGAGACACTCCAGACATTGGTCTGCGACAGGGCACGGTGAAAAAGTTAGTGTTTGTTGGTTAGGCTCTCTCGAGTATTGTCCATTGTTGTAAAGCCGCTGTGTTACTGAGTGCCTCTTTAGTTGCATGCTTAGCATTGACTTTCTCTGAACCTCTCATCTGTGTATCTTAAGTGCTAGTGTGAATTTCTCTGGATCGTCTCTTGCTGTGTATAAAGTTTGCTTTTGTTTGTTACTTCTGACCTTTTACTTTGGCTAGAACCGGTGAAAGCTGGGCACCAAACATCCCCCCACCTTCTGTCACCACAGGTAGTTAACTTCAGGCTGAGCTTGCCACGCAAGTAGAGGACTGCTCCTTTGAGACCGGGAAAGCTACCCCGCTGACTGTAAGGGTGTCTGGGAGTGCGCGCACCATTATTGGAGCATCGTTAATTATAACCAATAATTATTAACTGTTGGCACCGACTAACGATGCTAACAACTCTTATACAAACCATTTACAATAGTAACGTTTAACACCAACCAATGTTTAAAAGAATACGTGCCCAAAAGAATGCAGAACTCGATGTGTTCTGCCCCGTTACGGTCAATGAAGGACGCACAACTGCACGGATTCGGCAGCCCCATTTAGGTTAGAGCTATTTTTATCTTCAGCATTCATTCTTAACACATCTGAAGAACCTGAGGACGCATGTGTTTCTATCCCCGCAAGGTCCATGCGGGACCAAACGCGGTTTTGTGTAGACAGCCCTAATTGAGCTGCATGTTCTTTGTAAAACTTGAGCCCCTTGCTGTTGCACATGCCTTCAAATCTCTCACAAAACGTACAGCTTTTGGTATCATGTGGGCAAGCCGGCATGCCAGCATCATTGCGGCCGATGTGGGATTTTAAGCGGTTGAGCTAAGGCGTCACGAGGCAATTGGCATTTGGGCTTAACGAGGGCTTGCCAAAATTGCACCCTACACACATTCCTCCTGGCCTCAAATAACATACAAGGGGTCTAGTAGGGCAGTACCTGACAGCATGTGGGCATGCCCGTTTTTTTTCTCTGCACTACAGACGATATAGGTTCTACACAGATTTATTGTGAGCGTGCCGCTCACAGTCTCGGATCTTTGAGGGCTCTGCTACACAGAGCGTCTCATTTAGGCTGGATCTGCACTCAAATAACGGAAAAGGGTCCCTAGTGGTCGGGATGCAGGAATGTGCTTTGCGCGAGCCCGAAAAACATCTATGGGATCCATGTATCACGAAGAAGGGCAAGATCAAATGGGGCTTGCCCACTTTTACCCCATCGGAGACTCATTTAGGTATGATGGTTGGCCCAGCCCTATTTGCTCACATTGGACCCACCGGAGCCCCTATATGCTATGCTATCTGGGACGGAACATTTCGCTCTTGAGTCGATTACGAACACGTGATGAACATAATGAAGAAGGATGTCTACCCGCTCAATCGCATCGACCATAGCCTGGGCCTGTTCTGCAACGCCAAGTGCTTCTCGTCTTTGAACCTAAAGAGCGGGTACTTCCAAATTAGGGTCGGCGAAAGAGACCGAATTCATTACAACAGAACGTCTCTTTGTGTTTAATGTAATGCCTCTCGGAGTCTCCGCAACATCAACGTTTCAGAGAATAATAGATATTGTACAAGGTAGCTCAAAGCGGCATGTCGTCTGTTTTGTATATTAAAAAAACGTCGTTGTATTTTCTACATTTAAAGACAACCTGAAAATCCTTCATAGAGTGTTCGAGGCCATCAAGTCGTCAGGACTAACTATGAAGGCAGAGAAGTAGCACATCGCGTAAGATGAGAGGAGCTCTTGTTTCTAGGTGTTATCGTGAGCATGGAAGGAGTTTGCCCAGACACACTCAAAACAGCTGCTGTCGAAGTTTCCACAGCCTAGGACAGCCGTGCGCCTATTCCTTGGACTGTGCGCATATTACCGACGATTTGTCAAACCCGTTTCCAGCATCACTGAAAATACGATAAAGCATACGAAGGTCGACGTGGCGTTTGAATTGAAAGCGCCGCAAGCTGAAGCCTTCGAAGACCTAGAGTGCCGCTTAAAGTTACCGCCTATCATCGGGTACTATAATGAAAACGCTAAGACTCAAAACTATATCGACGTAAGCAGCATGGTCTTATGAGCCGTTCTCGTTAAGAGAATTAGGGACAAGAAAACGTTATCCTCTATACCAGCTGTTCCCTGCCAAAAGCCGAGGCCAGATACTTGGAGGCAAAGAAATAAATGTGTTACCATCATCGGCGCTAGGCGCGCGCAGAAATCTTTCATAGTGTGCCCGCAAAACCTTATTACGCATGTTAGAGGTGCTTGATGTTTTAATTTCTAATGTTTATGTTCACCTTCTGTTCTGAAAGCACCGAGGCGACGTTTATTAAGGTGGGTAATGCCGCGAACTTTTTAAATGTTTATTTTGATGTCAACAGCCGCCGGCATGCAGTGTTATGACTGTGACTGTAGCGAACGGAACAACCTGGTGCTTTCTTAACGCTTAGTGTGTGTTGTCAATCAAGCATTTTTTTATTTTTTGTAGCGTTAGAAGGGCTGAGATTAGTCTCTAATGATAGCTGGCGAGCACAACTGTTCCCGTACTATTTCAGACTTGCAGTATAACTTAAATGGTTTTTATCGCTGTTTCTGCGCAGTATTTAATTTGAGCAGTGCCAAAAGCAACGTGCTTTGTACTTCAACTACCTGCGAGAGTGCTGCTAACGCCATCTCAGTGTTGATGGAGACTTTTATGGGCGCCTTCCAGCTTGATAAAAAGTTTATTTATGTTCGATACAAGTCTCTCCGTTTGCTGTCTCCAGCATCGTCAGCACCATGCTCAATACCTTAAACTGTTGATCATTTCTGCGGCTGAGAAATATTACCCAAGTCTTCAGCTTAGTACATTTAGACCTACGCAGCGGTCAGGAACATCTTAATTGTATTGTTTCGCAATATTTCAGCGCTGACGTGCAACAAAATTATTTTACCTCGCCGATAAATTGAAATAATAAATGGGCGTTTTGAGGAAATTAACAATTCGGAATAATGTCATACCTCACAGTACCTCCCAAATTATGAATTAAGACAGGTTAGATGTCGTCAAATAGACATTAAATTATTAATATGGATCAGTTTATTCTAAAGAACTATTCTTGAACATTCAGAAAAAAACAGTAATGCTCATCACCATGGCACTTCATAGTGTGAAGTAGCATATATACGGGGCCCTCCTAGCGCCAGTATGGGGAGTTGTGCTTTGGCAACTACAATAATACTCTTGGGGGCCCCTTTTAGGGATCAAGTGGACAAGCTCAAATTATCTTGCCCCTGTTGTGCCCATTTCTTCTTTATATCGGCGTGAAAATTTCTGAGTCACTACATATTCCCACATGTGGCCCTCAAAGGTGCCTCTTGGGGAATTTTAGGGCCGATTCAAAGCAAGCTTGCGGTTTAGGTGCAAACATCCTGGGCTAACCTAAATAGGGCTGCCCAATAAAAATTTCAATATGTTCCGAATGGGCAGTGACAGGGCTAAACATGGCCATGCCCATACTTTGCCTACGTGTCTCCTTTGAGGGGTACTTGAGGGAAGGTCCGAAAGAAGAGTCGATTTCATGCAGAACAATCATGGGACTGTGGTGGGGCTGCAAAGTGTCCATAACCCGTTTTTGCCCACATCGGTCTGTTTCGGGCCACTTTATGGCAGATGCGTCGCAAATGTGATTTAAAGAGTAGAAGATAGGTTTGCCCAAATGGGCCGCTCAAAAGCCGAATAGGTCACGCATGGGTCGCCGCCGACCACGAAGCATGCGCGCGCAATGCACACATGCACCTCTTTTGGGGTACTAGCTAGTGAATGCAACGTATATTCTTATTCAATATGGTAGATATAAGCCCAATTGGGGCCATACATGGAAGGTGCGGGGGCCTCAACTTTTTCGTAGGCGGGCTTATCTCTCTAAAACTTCTCCGTCATACGTTTAAGGTTGCCATTTTAGGTTATTCACTATGTACGAACCGGTAATCGCCGCTTATGGAGTTTTCACATAACTGTGTTAAGAATATTTATGCCGTCATCAATTATATTTTTACTCTGGTAGCTATGTTATTTATGCAGTATTGGAAGCAAATATGCAGCTGTAACTACTCCGCTTTACCATTGTGTACTGAACTTCCTGCGAATCTTCCCGGCGCCACTATTATTTTACGCAAAGAACCAAATTTAATTTTCAGAACGAAATGTAAAGAAACATTTGAGCAAGCCCACATTATTAAAGTGTTTGCAATGAATGTCCCTTGTGTTGCTGAGTACAGAATACAAATTCACTAAATATTGTGCAATGTTTCTCGATTGAAGATTAATGGGATTAAGGCTGTCTCGCAAATGCCGACTTCAACTCATGAGGGCAACATGTGGTCCAGCCCAAACTGGGCTGGCGACTTAAATCTCTCGCCAGCACAATTATGGTATTATAGGGATTAACCGACGTGAGCAATAAAACGTTCGTCAAAGGGGCTGCAGCCGCACGAGCAAAGGTCGCACCCATTAGTGATTTTGGTGTGGCTATCTGGACCGAATGCGGCCAGCCGTAATTGCTCTGTATGAAAATTGGGCAGCCCGCGCAGGCCTGTCCAGGCTAAGCCATGGGCCACCGCTGGCCCCAATTTCACAGCCCACTTTGTTCTACTTGGGGTATTCTGAGGAAATACTTGAAAACGCCCTACCTCTAAAACTGCTTTTACGTGCTATTACGAGGCAAGCGAGCGTGGGCGCAGATTGGTCAAGAACTGAAATGAACAGTGCCAGTGCGTTGATGTCTCATACAACTAATTCTTCTGACGTGTAGAACAACTCGCGAAAGTCAGACGAAGCGCCAGAGCATCGCTCAGAAACAGAGCGCACAAGATGTCCTAGAGCGCAACGTCATCTCAATTAAATAATGCACCTAAGCTTGATTGCACCTTCTGGCTAAAAACAAAATTCATTCGAGAAGTAGGGCAACTTTCGAAAGCCCGACAAAGCGCCAGAGCGCCTTACTCGGAAACAGAGGGCACAAGTGTCCAACTGCGCAGCGTCAAGTCAAGTAAGTAACGCGCCTGTGCTGGGCACCAACTTCTGCTTAAGACAAATAATTCACCGAACCAGTAGGACAACTCGTGAAAACCTGACAATGCGCCAGATGGCCTCACTCGCGAACAGAGAGCACAAAATGTCCTAGAGCAAGGCGCTCTACTGGAAGCCAGTTTCTGATGAGTAAGGCTTATCACCGCTCTACTGTGGCGTTCTGATCTTGTTTCCAGCGCAGCCAAGCTTATCAAACGGCATCCCTTAGCAGGACAGCACGGAAGAGTTCAAAGGGCATGCCACCCAGAGCACTACAGATGAATAAGTATCTTCGAAACTGGCTTTGTGCCTGACTCCTTTTGGTCCGCCAGATCTTGACGTCAACGTAAACCTTTAGTGGTACGGGTAATTCAAACATTGGTTTCCAACAGTACCACCGTTTAACCAGGTTAATCCTGCATAATTGTCGTGTAAGCACTACCTCACACTGCCAAACCCAGTGTATAACTGTTGTGGGTTGAATATGCGCATTTAGAGAGAAAAGCACCATAGGAGAAGGGCCAATTTAAACTCAGCAGTTTCTCGTAGGAACCGAGTATGGACGCGGTAGCTATCACTACAGCCGAGAGGCGCACTGCAGACACTATCGCGCCGTGAAATACCCATTGTCGTCTCCATCCGTTTCGATCTGTGTCAAAAGCTTGCTTTCACATCTGCAGCTTGGTGTAGCTACGTTTAAAGTGGACATATTTTATTCCAAACTCTAACTAGCGTATGATCCCTTTTGCAAAAATCAGTTTTGTATTGAGCTAGCAGCAATTACATACCTTGGTTTCTGGATCTTTTTAGTGTCACATTAGTTCTACCATTGCAACGCCAGGACTGACAGAATATTTGAGCAATACTAATTAGCAATTTATATGTGCTCCTTTGGAACTTCTCTTGATATATGTAATGCACACTCCGACAGACGAGAAATAAATTACAGTAGTAGAATGGCAGTAGGCCACCATTCATTTTTTTTCTTCCGGGCTTCTTGTTGTAATGGTCCAGAATGAACTACCCCAATTATCATGCTTATCTCTCACGCACAGTCAGTAATTAGGCATGTTTTCCGACGTCGACAGCTTAGCTTAAATCAGAACGTTTACATGAAATCGACAACGTCACGTCAAGTCGGCTTATCGGAGCAAAAAGCGTGTGCCGGTCTCACGGAATATTTCTTGGTTCAGGAAGGGTAGGTGAGAAAGCACGAAACGGGTAATGTTTTGAGGTTCCCGGAAAACGGCATTTCATCATCGGTACATCTGGTAATGTTATGTGAGGAGGAGAAAGCGAAGCGTTTTGATTTTTCTATAATATTGCCGAGATTACATGTGTTTTCCTGAAATACGACAAGTGGTTTTCATTTTCCAATTGATCTCTGCAGACATTCTCATGTCGAGACCAGTGGGAGGTAATCCTAGACAGCACCGACACAGAGGGCAAGATTCTTTTTGTCAGAAGAGAAAATAGGGTTGGGGACCCCTTAAGAGCCCTGAAAAAAGGACGGCGATTAATGATACGCCTAACATGAGGATAATTCAGCAGCCAATATTCTAATCAAGTTTATTTACTAGTTCACCGGGTCACAACACTATTGAGCCAAGTTTGGTACCAAAGTAAAAAGGGCTGCGACTATTTCAGTGGTGATTAACAAAGCTCTCGCTCGCCAAAGCCAAAAGGATTTAAGTTACGATCGGAAATCACAGAACGCAATATTTCGGCTAGCATGTAAGGCTGCAAAAGCCATCAACATGCCGCAATAGGTATCCGGAAATTCTGTGTATGGCAGCTTCCATATCACACCACCTAAGGTTCGGAACGTAGTGGTCACTTTGTGGGGACAAGTTTTGACAGCTTCAAAATTTGCTACCGCTGCTCTAATTAAAATTAAAGAGCCTAGCTCCGCGTCCGTTTGCGCCGTGCTATACTTTTTCTTATTTCTATAATTACATAGGCCCCAGAACTTGTAATTTAACCTATGGCTTTAAGTTGAATTCTGATTAGGGGCCATAGGTCTGTTCAACTTATCTTTGTTTATTCTGATACTAGAAGCAATCTCTATATTTTTGAAGCTATCAGGCCAAAAGAGGTAACCGTCTTGCCAGAAGGTAGTCGTATTGAAGGTTTTTTTTCCCAGAAAGAAGCCTTCAAAATTTGAAAGACCACAAGAGGTAACACACAACAGGAACGGATAATAAGGCGGATTGCTTAAGTGTCTCTGTATCTCTCCCTCTTCTCCTCTAGCTCTCCGTCCTTATGAAGAAAACGATACTACTCTTGCAGATTTTACTGTATGTTTGTATCAAATAGAGTGCCCAAGACATTCAAAGTATTTTCAAGCAATATTGTGGTTTTTATCCTTATATTGCCGCCAATAAAACTATTAAAAATTTTGTGGCACAAATAATGTGTTCTAACGATGTGCCCGCAAAGAGTCACATTATGTTTGTTTGTGATACGGTTTTGTATTACGAAATTTTTTTGCCAACTAACTCATGATCTTATTTCTTGCAGACAGCATATCAAAGAACCCATTTTCATTTACATAAAGCTCCAGAAACAAGTTATTTTTGCAGAAATGCAAAATGATGAAAACGAATACTGCGTAGGACAGGGTGGTATGAAATAAAGGATCAAGATTGCTGGTTTTCCTGTCTTTAATGACCAAAGGCTCCCGTGTAAGTCATTACGGTTGAGCTTTTCGTGTTCTTCGGCCTTTTGATGGCCATATCATATAAAGAAAAGCGTTTTTAGACTGCCCTAATTCTGCAAGGCCACTTACAGAATACAGAGAGCATGCGAGCTTCGCGGCACGTACGAGCAGTGCCTGCCAATGATGAGAAATATTTGGCCCAAACAAAGCAATTTGTCCTCTTCGGGGTGGCGCCCATCGTCTTTCCTGAGAAATGAAAGGCCAGCCGCACTAGAGAGCTAAGCTGTCTTCTTGTCATGGCCTTAATTCGAAACCCGCTGGTGTCTAGGTTTTGGATGGGCTGCTTCAAGTTGCCCTAAAAGCCATCTCGCCGAAACAAACAAAACATGCAGCTGTAATGACTAAGGGGTGTGAATGTAGAAAACAAATAAAAGCATAAGCACGCAGCAGCAATGACAAAGTCGGCAAAACGTGCACTAAAGGGAGGTACTAAGAGCTTTTGAGCTAGCGCTTGCAATGCAAGCGACCTCACTCATGAACACTGTTCACTAAAACGATAAAGTAGTACGCAAACACACGACCGAGCATCTGCATGTCTTTTATTTGGATATGTACAAGCGAACTGATTCCGTATTTTGAAAATAACGCGACATTCCTGAAAAGGCAACCTACTTAAATATATGAATATATCACATGCGAATATTACATTGCACACTCGCCACGCTGTGCTCATTCACACTCTGCGAATCCGTACCGGCTCCTCTGCGCGCCGAATTTAATCGGTGCGTTGATGCGATTCATATTGAAACAAGTTTGAGGAGATATTGCACGTAATCAGTGCCACCTGAAGTGAAAAGGTGCTCTTCGCACGTTCCTGTCAATCAATAAAGGTGTGGGCCGGCGCTTACTTTTGTTTTCTAACATAATGGTGCCAAGCGAGCCCCACCACACAAGAAAGTCGCAAACAAAATTGATAATAACCATGGCTACTGTAATGAGCCGAACCACAAAAGATTCACGGCGCCAGGTAGTCGGCGCAAGTCTCACAAGCGAAACCAAACTGGGGTGCAGTGTAATTTCATAGCGACGGATGACGAAGGTCACGGTCACGAAACAAAACACTGCTCCAACTCTCTTTGCTTTGACATAATTACATTACGACCTTGTTAAGAAACGACATGACAAAAAAACTGGTGACGCAATGAGCGTGTACCCAAGGGAACACAGGCAAAGCAGCTCACGAAACACCATTCAAGAGAGGCAAACAACGCGCGCGTGGTCGAGCAGTGCAATGGGCATGGAGTGGTTTCTGCGCGTCAGTCAAGAATTCAAACGATAGACAAAAGGGATGGAAAAGAGATAGATAAAGCGTGAGACAGAGCAAAGAAAGAATTTCCTCGGGCCTGCAGCTTGGCCTCCAAGTGTGAGGAGGTTTCTCGACTGAGCTAAGACGGAAATGGGCCGTCCATTCCTCCACCCTGGTAGCAGTTCGATTACCGATGGTGGATGATTTCTTTTTAAAGGTTAGACAGAACGAAGCAGATATCCAGAGGAATATCGCGGTCACATCAGCGGACAGACGTCGTAGACAGCTCTCGCCCTCACGCGATTTCATCGTGAGCCAAGGCTTGCGGCTTGAAATATATCTTCTAATCCCCATTGGCAAACGGCGTAAGTTGACGCCAAGCCTAGGAACCTGGATAGGAAAAAATTATAAAAAATAGTTCTTTGTCTCGTACTTCAATGTACGCGTAAATAAAAGGCCTCCTTTAGGTTCTTTGCGTATCATGGACCGTTAAGGAGAAAATGATTTTCGTCGCCCTTTACTTGCATTCAAGCCATTGCTGCCTTGGTGAAGCTGCCACGCTGTGCTTATTTCTAAACTTAAGAGTTTCGCGTACCGAATTATTCATGTGGGGGGAGGGCGCTTTGCAGAGAAGGTTTGAATAACACTCGAAATATAAGGCTTGACTCAATTCTTTATTAAATTGTTGAAAATTATCAAAGTCGTGTGCTCAGTAACCGACTGTATTGTCGGCTTTTCGACTGAAGCAACTCAAGCGCATAAGCGCTTTAGTGAAGCCATGCACAGTCTTCGAATCATAGTGAAATGTACGTGATAGTTACGAAAATCAAAAAGTAACGAATGGAAAGAAGAAACAAGGAAATAAACGAAGCCTGTTCTAAGCGTCATCGGCGAAGAGCCTAAGGCCTCATAATTAGCGGCGTGCGAATGGCGAAAAATATTAACGAACAAGAACGTTTTTCTGTTACTACCGGCTTCAGGTGTTAGGGTGCCTTAGGTTAGAAGTTTTATGTATACACAGAAAGTGACAAGACGTTGTCTAATTTTGTTGCCGCTCGCCTAACGAAGCAGCGAGGCTGCGCTACGAATAACCTCTCTAAAGTTTGTGCGCCCAAATTATTCATGCACAAAAGGACGATTTTCAACAGTTTTGTGTCTGTTGCAAAGACATTTCCGCAGTTTGCATCGACATTGCATTGCATTATAGTCGCTTGCCAGAGCGCTGCCATTCCTGTACTTCAAAGAGGCTCCGCGCATGTTTTAGCGCTAACTAGGGACGTGGTAGAAAAAATATAATGAAGAAAAGTTTACCAACACTTTTAAAAGTCATGTTCTAAGAACTATTTTCAAAATGATATTACCAGCCTGCTAAAGGAAACATATATCAACAGAAAGGATTTTTTGTCTTGTACCTACTTTTTTTTTTCTATTTAAGGAAGGCATTCTTTGGAAGCGTTAGTTAACCACAGACAAAAAAGAAGCAGCCTCTTATTTTGGAGCGTCAGCTCTATTGCTATCATTCGCAAACGTAAAACGATGCCGGAAACCTACTTTTAAGGAACCAATTCAGTAGTCACGTGCGCCATCGCTGTAACACAAGCGTCCCCAACGGCGCATTGCCATGAGTACAAGATTTTGATGTACAGTTTAATTCTAATATGTCGAACACGACGACCTGCAAGCTTGGTCTGAGCCATTCACGTTTGGCACGGGCCAGGCCCAAAAGACCACCTCGGACGATGTGAACAATTTTTATATTAGGGTAATACTGCAGGCATGCAATGCTGAATCAGGTGAGGTCAATTACAATGAATGTTGTGCAGCTGTAAAACAATAAAAACAAAAATTTTCTCACAGCGCCGAGCTTATAACACAACTGAAAACAACGCGCAGTAGAATAATAGCAAACTTCAATTGGGAGGCGATAAAAACGGCGAGTTAATTACTAGGGCGCTCCAGTCTCCAGTTTTCCGTCAAAAAAGGAGTATTTGTAAATATTATTTTGGGCAAATATAGGAAAGACAGTGCTCATGGCGAGAGGGTCTGGAGGAATCGTTTCAGGTATTTTTCAGGAATAACGCACCTACAAAAATATAAGAGCGAAGTTAGGCTAGTCGGGCTTTCTTTCTCTTTTTTTCTAGTGCATCAGCGCTGGCAAAAATAATCGTATATCAGGTATCCAGAATAAAATATTCAGCCTTATTCGGCTGAGACGAACACAATTGCGCACCGAAAATTTTGCCCAAGCCACCTCCAAAATTCGCCCATGCGACCACCAAAATTTCACCGCGACAGACATGGACAAAACATGAGGGCATCTAAATTGGCTATTACAAACACGATGGTAAGCTCCTGATTTATCGTGGACGTTGCAATGCGTCAATTACGCTCGGACCGTGCAAAACATTCGGCATCGGCCGCGTGGGACAAAATTGATATATAGCCTAATTATTGTATGGGTGTATCATAGCCTGAGTCGCTTCGAAATATTAAACCCCACAAACCGTACCAAACCTAATTATTTTATAGCTAACAATGATAACATTTGATCATGTCCGTTTGATATTAAAATCGTAGGACATTGTGCGTAAAAATCGCCATGAATAAAATTTTATGGAACCATCCAACCATGCAACCGATGCGTTTTCCGGCATTGCTATGTGTCTCCATATTCAGGTTCGGGTCCTTCGAACAAGTACAGATTTTTGGCACCCTTTTGTCAGGGTCCAACTACCACAAAAGCCATAAGACAGCTTGGCACCCCAACCTCTAGTGGGGCAATGGCAGAGCTCTGAGATGTCTGTAGTATATATATATATATATATATATATGTGTGTGTGTATATTGTAACAGTACGGAAGAAGATGAAGTTTAGAAGACAAGTGAAGGAGAAAGACGTTGAAAAAGGACTCTCGTGCCGGACGCGCTGCCGTTGACCAGCTGAGCTCCCTACCCTATCGTCTTGTAGTTCAGCGCTCCGACGTCTTACCCCCTTCGTAACAAATTGGTGGTCAGGTGCTGGGTACGACTACCCTCAAGACGCATCCTCAATCACTGGAGCTTCGTCGGAGCCGTCGCCTCGCTGGGCTCCCACCCTTTTCAACAAGAATGCAGCAGACTACCGAGCAGCCCCGAACATCAACGTGGGACTCTCTACCCTCGTCTCGCGATGCGCCGCCGACCACCACGAATGCGACGCTACCATTTCGCGAGCCTCGTTCCTTTGCCGGCCAAACAGGGGAAGATGTTGATGACTGGCTCACTCATTATGAACGTGTGAGCCGCTATAACCGCTGGGATTCAGTGGCTAAACTAGCCAATGTATTCTTTTTTTTGACGCAAACCGCCTTGATGTGGTATGAGAACCACGAGGACTCCCTGACAACTTGGGAAAGCTTTGTCGAAGCCATCAAGGAATGTTTCGGTAACCTAGGTGCAAAAGAAGAAACAGGCAGAGCAGACACTTGCTCAGAGGGTCCAGGCAGCCGGAGAAACCTGCACCACCTACATAGAGGTTATACTCAAGTTGTGCAAGACCGTCGACAGCAGGATGACTGAAGATGATAAGGTAGGCCATCTGCTCAAGGGCATTGCGGAAGATGTCTACCACTTCCTAATTGCCAAGGAAAACTTGAGTTCGGTCTCTGACGTTATCCGGCACTGCCGAACATTCGAGGCCCTAAAGACTCGCCGCATTACACCGAAATTTGGACGGCTCGCAAATGTGACTACAGTGGCTAGCATTGAAGAGTCGCCATCTCAAAGCCTCCTGTGCGCCATCCGTGAAATTGTTCGAGATGAGATGTCACGACGTGAGCAGCTTGTCCGGCCCAATGGCTTCGGAGGGGACGTATATGCTCGTCCAACTTGTGGGGGTGCGTGCCCGCCGATGTCCGCGAATGTCACCGACTTTGTCTGCCGCGAAGACCTATACACTCCGCGACCAAGGCCTCAAGAGAATTTCCAACAACTATCTTGCCATCAGCGTACAGATCCTCGCTCTTACTCCAGTCGTACATCGCGCCGACCGCCGGACAACTACATCGTTCCGGAACCACCATCCGGATATTCGTCGCGGCCTACCATGCAGGAACCAGCTGACACGCCACTTTTTCAGCGACCTCTTCCGGTGCGCTACCGGTGTGGTGCCGCGGGTCACATTTCCCGCTACTGTAATCGGCGCACATCGTTTCGGAATCCCCCGACGGCACCGAACCGACGCATCGTCCAGCCCTACATCGACAACTATCGGCCAGAACATCCTTCCCGGAGGGGCCGTTTTCAAAACGAAGGGCACCGCAGCCATTCGCCAGCGTCTGACCGTAGTGTGACACCACCTCCGTCATTTCGTGTGCGCCGCTCCCCGTCTCCACGGCGCCGATCTCCACCACCAACGCAGGAAAACTAGCCAGCGCGGCCAATGGAGGTGAGGTAGCTGGACAATGTGCGCTGCTACCTATTTATTATTCCTCCGTCTGTGTTCATGTCAAAGAACAAGGTCAATGTGATTGTTGATGGTTTGCCAACGATGGCGTTGGTAGACACTGGTGCTACAGTTTCAGTAATGAGTTTAAATTTTAAGAACCTTTTGAAGAACAAAGTTACGTTTGTTGGGGCAAAACTTCAAATTTTTATGGAGTAAGTGGAGAGTTATTGTACCCGGTTGGGGTATGCAGCGTTAAAGTTTCCTTGGGGGGCACAGTGTTTCCGGCGGAGTTTGCAGTACTGCCCCGATCTACACATGACGTAATTTTGGGAATTGACTTCCTGCGTATGCGCGGCGCTACAGTTGACTGTCGAACGGGAGAGCTAAGTGTTAGTGGTTCTCTTCCTCGTGGACTTTTTGAAGAGACATCAAATTATGAAGACGTTTTGTGTGTGTGTGATGAAGTCGTCATACCGCCACATTCAGCAGTGTGTGTCCAGGTGTCCTGCTCCCGTGCTATTAGCGACTCTTTTGAGGCTACTCTGGCGCCTCTTAATTTACAGTGCGTAAAGAAAAATGCGTTAGTGCCGCATTGTTTGGTTCGCGTGAAAGAGGGCCGTACCGGACTGTGGACTATAAATTGCTCATCGGAACCAGTTGTTTTTCCAGCGGGTTCCAAACTAGCTTCATGTAGCGCAACTCTCCCGAATTGTGTAGCTGTCGTTACTCCTTCCCTAGACAACCCCGCTACTAACTCACCTGCTGACGAAAAGCTTCTTCCGATGATCAGCGCATCGTTGAACACCTCACAACGACAGATATTGAAGAACCTCTTGTCCCAGCACCTATCCGTCTTTGATTTCACGCAGTCCAACGGCTCGCAACGTTTTCCGCTGTCGCGCGCACGCCACAGGATTGACACGGGATCTGCCCATCCGATCCGTCAAAAGCCGTACCGTGTGTCACCATCAGAGCGTAAGATCATCACCGAGCAAGTCCAAGACATGTTGAACAGGGGCGTAATACAGTAATCCTCCAGTCCTTGGGCTGCTCCCGTGATATTGGTGAAGAACAAAGACGGAACATGGAGGTTCTGCATTGACTATCGTCGCCTCAACTCCATCACTATAAAGGATGTGTATCCTCTACCACGCATCGACGATGCCATAGATTGCCTTTTTTCCGCGTCTTATTTCTCTTCAGTTGATTTGCGATCGGGTTATTGGCAGATTCCGATGGATCCTGCTGACAAGGAAAAAACTGCATTTGTTACCCCGGACGGCCTATTTGAATTTAACGTGATGCCCTTCGGCCTATGTAATGCGCCGGCCACATTTGAAAGATTTATGGTCACAATACTTCGTGGCCTCAAGTGGGAAATCTGCATGTGCTATTTAGACGATGTTGTTATTTTTGGCAGGACTTTTACTGAACATAACACGCGACTCGCTGTTGTGTTAGATTGCTTACAGAAGGCTGGCCTTGTCCTGAATTCTAAAAAGTGCCGTTTTGGTGAACGTCAAGCGCTGGTACTCGGACATCTCGTCGACCGCGATGGAGTTCGGCCAGATCCACAGAAGACTGCAGCAGTTGCAGCATTCCAACGACCAGAGACTCAAAAGGAGCTCCGCAGTTTTCTGGGCCTGTGTTCCTACTTTCGACGATTCATCCCAAGGTTTGCTGACGTCGCCTACCCTCTGACATCCCTTCTACAAAAGGACGTCCCTTTCGACGGGACCTCAGATTGCGACGCGTCTTTCCGCCAACTAAAGTTTCTGCTTATGTCACATCCCATACTACGGCACTTCGACCCCTCCGCTCCGACTGAAGTCCACACAGATGCAATTGGGATTGGTGTTGGCGCTGTGCTTGTGCAACGTTCGACAACAGGCGAGCATGTAATTGCGTATGCAAGCCGTTCCCTCAGAAAACCTTAGCGTAACTACACTGTTTCGGAGCAGGAGTGTCTCGCTGTAGTTTTCGCTGTTCAGCGGTTTTGGTGCTACCTATATGGACGCCATTTCACGGTTGTGACGGACCATCATGCCCTGTGTTGGCTTGTCAACCTTCGTGATCCATCTGGTCGTCTGGCACGCTGGACCCTTCGTCTGCAAGAGTACGACTTCACTGTTTCGTACAAGAGTGGCCGCAAACACGCCGATGCAGACTGTCTTTCACGCCTTCCTCTTCCTACGACCGAATGTGACTCTGGTGATTTCGATCATTACATCGCCTCCGTCGTGCCCGAGTTTCCCGACGCCTCGGCTCTGCGGACTGCGCAAGCGACCGACATAAGCCTCGAGCCCCTGCTTGCGGAGGCGCGGGATTCCACTGCTTCCAGCCCATTTTGTCTCCGTGATGGCCTTTTGTACAAAAAGGCTTACTCAAGCACAGGTACGAATTTTCTGCTTGTGGTTCCCGAGAGCTACCGCTCGTGCATCTTACGCGCCATGCACGACAACCCCACTTCCGGTCACCCGGGCTCTGCAAGAACGCTCCATCGTGCCCGCGACCGGTTTTATTGGCCAAAGATGCGCCAGACAACTGAGCGATATGTGGCGAGCTGCACTGAGTGCCAACGACACAAACGCCCTACGTCCACGCCACAGGGCCTGCTGCATCCTGTGACTCCACCACGTGGCGCATTTGAGAAAATCAGAATCGACCTTATGGGTCCCTTCCCGAAGTCATCCGACGGAAATCGTTGGATCGTGGTTTGTGCCGACTACCTTACCCGCTGCTGCGAAACGGCAGCTCTTCCTTCAGCCACCGCTCACCACGTGTCCCTGCTCTTGCTCCGTTCTGTGATCCTCCGCCATGGACCTCCGCGAGTGATCATCAGTGACCGAGGTCGCCAGTTTATGGCAGATGTTGTGGAAGAGGTTCTTCGTTTGTGTGCGTCGCATTTTAGGCATTCCACACCATATCACCCTCAAACCAACGGCTTGACGGAGCGCACAAACCGCACACTCACAAACATGCTATCTATGTACATCGCATCTGACCACAAGAATTGGGATACTATACTGCCATTAATAAAGTTTGCATTCAACACCGCAACCCATGAGACTACTGGCTACAGCCCGTTCTTCCTGCTATATGCTCGCCCTCCTCGGTATTGTCTAGATACCATTCTTCCTTACTCCGTCCATGATGAACCGTGCATTGCGGAAACTCTTTGTCGAGCCGAAGAAGTTCGCCGTCTCGCCCGTTTGCGAATTCTCGCTTCTCAAGAGCGTTCAGAAGCTCGGTACGACAGCCGGCATAACCATCTGTCTTACGCCTCTGGAGATTTAGTGTGGCTTTGGCGACCTCTCCGAAAGCGTGGTTTAGCGCAGAAAATGTTGGCGCATTACGCTGGCCCTTACGTTGTGCTTGAACGCGTCAGTGAGGTGAACTACCAAATAGCACGTATGACAGCAAGTGGTCGTCGTTCAGTCAGAACTGAAGTTGCCCATGTCGCCCGGATGAAGCCGTGTCACTCTCGTGGAAACGAATAACTACCTCGCCCGGGGGGCTTCGTCTGCAAAGGGGGAAAATGTAACAGTACGGAAGAAGATGAAGTTTAGAAGACAAGTGAAGGAGAAAGACATCGAAAAAGGACTCTCGTGCCGGACGCGCTGCCGTTGACCAGCTGAGCTCCCTACCCTATCGTCTTGTAGTTCAGCGCTCCGACGTCTTACCCCCTTCGTAACAATATATATATATATATATATATATATATATATATATATATATATATATATATATATATATATATATATATATATATATATATATATATATATGTATATATATATATATATATATATATATATGGTAATGTAGCGCTACCGCTCGTTGACTGTTGTACCGAAGACGAAGACACGCGCGTAGGTCGAAAGGTGCTTGCTGAAAAGGAATACGACGCAAGAGACCAGCTGGCTTGGTGAGCACTCGGAATAACATCGATCTGAAATCGAACGTATTACAATTGGTGACGACTGCTCTTCGTTCCCTCCTCTCAAGGTGGAGCTTCTCATCCGCCCACTCGCGTCACCATCCGCTGTGTCTGACACAACAAGCCAGACCGCATCTTGGCCCGAATGCTCGCACCTCTCCGCCTACCATCCTGTCCTCTGGAACGCTTCGTCAAAGTGATCCTAGCTTCTTCAGGGGCGTAGATGACCAGGACGTGAACGATTGGCGCCATCATAAGAACGCGTAAGAGCGTACAAGTGGGACGATACTACAAAGTTTTCCAACATCCTCTTTTACCTGACTGACGTAGCCAATCTACGGTTCCGAATCCATGAACCCGACTTGCCCACCTGTTCGGCCTTCAAGACGAGCTTTTCAGAGGTGTTTGGGCGTCCTGCGGCGCGGAAACTGCGCAGAGAACAACACCTCCAGGTCCGCGCTCAGCACCCAGAGGAAACATTCATCAGCTACATAGAGGACGTCGTGCACATCTGCAAACGTGTTAATAATTCTATGTCCGAAGCAGACAAGATTACTAAGATCATGAAGGGAATCTCCGACCATGCCTTTCAAATGTTGCTAGCCAGAAACTCGAAAACCGTCGTCGAAATGATTCAACTTTGTCATAGGTACGACGTCATCAAGAGGCAACGATCTTTTACACAACTTTCTGGCATGAGCGATGGGATACTCCCGCCTCCGGTAGTGTGCAGTCTGTCTTCTGAACCACCTTCCCTTCTTCCCGAGATCAAGGCATTTATACGGGAGGAAGTGGCTCGTCAAATGTTGCTCCTCCCTGCTTCCTGCGGAAACCACATCATAGCTCGATCATACACCTCGACGTACTATCCAGGAGCAAGCTACAGTTTTGCCATTAAGCTCTCGACTTCCACCTGTAACAGCCCATTCTCGTACGCCACTATCACCGCTGTGTGACACGCATGCTGCGCCATTGCTACCGCCACCACTACCGCCAACCACTCCACCTCCACTACCACCACCCCACCCTTATCTGCCACCTCGACGCCCCATTATGAGTCCATGAAGGACCCCCGACAATCGCCCGATCTCCCATTCTTGTGGTGCTCCTGTCCTGGCCACGTTGCACGGCTTTGCCACCAGCGTGCGCAGCAGTGCCGCAATGGTCCCCGTCTGTACAGCTCAAACTATATACCTTCTCCGCCACCTGTCACCGCCAGCACCTCTAAGGACTCATTTTATCCTCACCGCTCCTCTCACTCCTCCTGCCGATCGCCGTCTCCCCGCCGTCGTTTCTTCTCGCCGCTGCACCACCGCTATACTCCTCGCCCAGAAGAAAACTAACAGCCGCAGTTCCGGAGGCAAAAAGTGCGTTTTTCATAAATTGTGCAAGTCCTCCGTCTTCCCCGGCAACCATTATAGAGTTTTTATCGATGGCATCGCAGTCCTAGCGCTTGTAGACACTCGCATTGCAGTGTATGTTATAAGTGCCAACCTTTACCGCCGACATCGTAACCATGCGACACCTGTCTCGCAATTGTTTTTCCGAACTGCCAGCTCACATCGCATTCAACCACTTGCGGCATGCAAAGCTAGAATTGTCATTCAGGTTGTTTTGTACGTCGCCGAGTTTCTTTTGCCTTCTCACTGCTTTCACGAACTGATTCTGGGTTGCGATTTTTCAACCAGTCACCATGCGATTATTAATTGTGCCCGTGCCAGCATCGAATTGTCTTCGTCTTCACCCGCCACCTCATCAAACAGCCTCGTCCACACGGCTAAGATCCTCGTTGCAGAATACACTAACATCCCAGCCTGCTCTACTGTCCTCGTACACATTTCCTGCGTCTGCTTTTCTGATTCGACTGCTCTTTTCACTCCGACTGATACTGCAAGTCGTCGCCATTGCTTACTCCTTCCGTTCGCTCATCTAACCTTCTGCGGTACCTACAGCCCTATCCACATCTCTAACCCCTTTCGTTGCCTGTCAACGCTTCTTCGTGGTGAACGTCTCGGTTTTGTCAAGTTCCTTGAACACGCTATGACTAATGACTCTCAGATGCCCAGCCCCACTTCAGCGCGATGCTATCGACTTGCCTGTTTCTTTACTCAACAAAGACTCCACTTCAGCTTTTTCTTGCTGTCTTCATGGCAGCCTTTTAGCAGATCAACGCGACCAGCTCATCAGCTTGTTTTAGCACTTCCGTTCCTCATTCGACTTTCCTCACACATCTTTGGAAAGCATATCCGTTGCAACTCACTGCATTAACACCGGTATGCACGTCCCAGTGCGCCAGCACCCTTATATTGTATTGCCTGCTAAACGTTAAGTTGTAATCCACCAATTTAGTGACATGCTTCAGCGTGGCGTCATCCAGCCATCCCACAGCCACTGGAATTATCATGCTGTTCTCGTAAGAAAGATCGCTCTATCCGGTTCTGTGTTGATTACCGGCGACTAAGCAAGATAACTCGAAAAGACGTGTACCCCCTTCCATGTAGTGATGACGCCCTCGATTGACTGCAAGGTGCCGAATTCTATTCATCCCTGGACCTACGCACGGGCTATTGGCAGCTGACGATCTACAGAAAACCGCTTTTCTGACCTCTGATGGTCTTTATGAATTCAACGTTGTGCCACTTGGACAGTGCAAGACACCGGCCACATTCGAGCGCATGATGGACACACTTCCGTGTGACTCAAGTGGAATGACTGTCTCTGTTACCTGGACGATGTTGTCGTGTTTTGAAAAAAATTTGCATCTCATCTTGACCACCTCGAGCGTGTGCTGAATTGTTTGACTGACGTTGGCCTACAACAAAATTTTAAAAAGTGCGGCTTCGGTATTCAGCAGATTCCTATATTCGAACATGTAGTTTCTAAAAATGGTGTTCGTCCACATCCTGCGAAACTTCGTGCAGTCGCAGTTTACACGTCTAACTTCCCTAAATGAGGGGCGTAGTCTCATAGGGCTGTGTTCGTATTTTTGTCGCTTCGTCCGCAATTTCGCAACGATCCTCTCGCCGCTGACTCAGCTCCTTGCTGGTGACGCCATTCTTTCCTCTTGGGGGTTCGACTGTGATGAGGCCTTTTCGATCCTTCGGCGTCTTCTAGTGTCGCCTCCGATTCTGCGCGATTTTAAACCTGGGGGCACCTACCGAACTCCGCACTCATGCTAGCCGTGTAGGTCTCGGCGCTCTTGCAAACGCAAACCCGGCTACCCCGAGTACGTTGTTTCTTACGGCACCTGCACTTTAACAAAGGCCGAAAAAATAATCTTTAACTGGAAAACAGTGTTTGGCGATCATTTGGGCCATTGCGAATTTCCGTCCATACCTATACGATGGCCCCTTGTCTGCTGTCACAGACCTTCATGCACTCTGCTGGTTGTCCACCGTTACAGAGCCATTTTGTCGCCTTGCTCGTTGGGTGCCCCCTTAAAAGAGCACTACATTCAGGTTATCTACCGGTCTCGCCATAAGCATCCAAATGCCGACACCCTATCTAGGTCATCTCTCCAATGTAACTCTGACTCGACAGCTCTCACGATGGTTGACTCAAGTTCTCTGGTGATTATTTACATACAGAGCAATGGCAACACCCTTGGATTTCTTCCGTTCTCACGGTTCAATCTACACCATATCGGCGCCCCGCCTCTCGGACGCGTCGCCGCCAAGCCCGTCATTTCGCCATCTACGACGGCCTGATTTACCGCCGAAGTTACCTTCCCGACGGATGCAAGTGTCTCCTTCTCATTCCTTGGCACCTGCGTTCAGATATATGTGCCACATTTCACGTCGATCATCAGTGTGTGCCCACGCCAGAGTGTTGAAAACTTACACTAGCCTTCGCCTCCGCTATTACCGGCGGGGATTGTACCACTTTGTACGTCATTATGTCCGCGCATGCCAGGAATGCCAACGTCGCAAAACCCCTCCACGCCGTCCCATGGTTCCAATGCAGCCCTTGCACTGTGCCAGCCGGCCATTCAATTGTGTGGGCAATGATCTTTACTCGCCACTGCCGAACACTCCAGCTTGTACCGTTGAGTCATCGTGGCAGTCGACCACCTTAGCCGCTACGCTGAAACATCTTTACCTTCTGCTTCGGTGCCAGGCGTTGCGTCTTTCGTCCTTCACCATCTCCCTCAGCGCCACGGTTCGCCTAAAACACTGCGCAGTGACCTTAGCAGGTTTTTTTTTCTTTTCGAGACCGTTGAATTCCTCCTTCAGCAGTGCCGCGTTGTCCACCGCTCTACCTCGGCCTACCACCTGGAGACAAATTGCATGATGGAATATTTTAGCCGGCCCTTGAGTGATATCCTGGCCATGCCGCGTCTGACCACTAAAAATGAAACCAGCATCTCCCGCTAGTTACGTACGCTTAAAATACTTCCATACAAAGCACGACCGGCTTCTTCCCCTTTCTCCTCCTCTACAGCCCTGAACCCTGCTGTAGTATGAACCCGGTACTTTCTTATCGGCCTGGTACCTCCGAAACGACCACAGTTTCTGAAGCGGCAGGATATGCAGAAGGATGCCGCCAGCTTACACGATCATTCACAACACAGAACCAGAGTCACGAGAAGTCCCTTTGCGCACCGACATGTCCAGCTCCCTCACACACCGCAGACTTCCTCGCGTGGTTTTGGGTTGCCTCTACCACCTGCGGCCTGTCTATCAAATTTGCTTCAAAATACTACGGTCCATATGGTGTTTCTGCCAGACATCTCCCGTGAACTACATTATTCAACGGCTTGCGATGACACTGGATATGCGTCGCCGTGGCCGTGAAACAGTGCACGTTGACCGTCTCAAGCCCTGTTACGACCAGCCTGTTGTGTCTACACCGTGAGTCGGAAGGATGCCTATTTTGTCTCCTGGGGGTAATTGTAGCGACTGTTGTACTGAAGACGAAGATAAGCGTAGGTCGAAAGGTGTGTGCTATAAAGGAAGACGATGGACAAAGAAGACGGCGCAAGAGTCCCATTGCCTAGTTGCGTGCTCGGTCGGAACATCAATCTGAAATGGAACATATTCTTGCAATATATATATATATATATATATATATATATATATATATATATATATATATATATATATATATATATATATATATATATATTCATTTAAACATATTGTTACGTGGAAGATTTACAGTCCCAAAGCTGTCCGCACAACTATCGTTGATGAGGGCACCGATTTCACAACACTCAGCGTCGTCGACTTCTCGGAGTCTGTTGCATTCTTCATCCTCTTCACGGACAGCGAATACAGCTATGTGACACTACCCCCCCCCCCCCCGCGGGAAAAGCACAGTCCCGGTTCGGTCTATGTTAGCGAAATAGAACGTTGATAATAGGGCTTTAGGCGGGACACATGCACTATTTCGGAGGTTGGAGCTGTGGACGGGAACTTCGGAACCATAGATTCAACTTCGTAGGTGACGTCGGTCACGGGGCGCAAAACACGGTAAGGGCCAGTGTAATGGGGCAAACGTTTTTCACACAAGCCCACTCGACGGCACGGTAGCCACAGCAAAACGAGAGATCCAGGAGTGTAGTGGACATCATGGTGGCGGCTGTCGCACCGGATCTTTTGGGAGTCTTGGGATGCAGAGAGCCTGGCATGAGCTATCCGGCGGGCATCATGAGCGCGGGTGACGGCAACACTGGTGTAAGTACTGGTGGCGTCTGCCACGGGTAGAGGGTGTCGAGGTGTCGACCAAATAATAAATAAAATGGGGAGTATCCAGCGGTAGAATGGACAGATGAATTGCAGGCGAATGTGACAAAGGGGAGATGAACGTCCCAATCTCGATGGTCGTCAGACACATACATGGCCAGCATGTCTGTGAGGGTACGGTTTAGACGTTCCGTGAGGCCGTTGGTCTGGGGGTGATATGCGGTGGTGAATTCGTGGCGGACGGAGAATTTCGTCAACCACTCGCGACAGGAAACAGCGGCCATGGTCAGTTAGTAGTTCACGAGGAGCCCCATGAGGAAGATTTACGTTTTCTAGAAGGAAGTCAGCGACGTCTGGGGCGCAGCTGGTAGGGATGGCTCGGGTAGTAGCGTACCGAGTAGCGTAATCGGTGGCGACGGCGATCCATTTTTTCCCCGAGGTGGAAACTGGAAAGGGGCCAAGGAGGTCAACGCCTATACAGGAAAAAGGGTCAGTTGGTATGGGTATCGGCTGCATTAGACCTAAAGGCGAAATTGTGGGCTTCTTCCGACGCTGACACAGTTCACATGCGGCAATGTACAGCTGGACAGAGCGGTAGAGCCCCGGCCAGTAGAACCGTCGGCGCAGGCTGTCGTATGTGCGAGAGACACCCAAGTCGCCAGCCGTGGGCGCATAATGGAACTGTTCAAGGATGGTGGAACGCAGGTGTTGGGGAACGACGAGCAAAAGGTCTGTGCCATCTGGTCGCATATTACGTCGGTATAGGGTGTTCTTGTGGAACACAAATAAGGCGAGAGATGGGTCAGGGCGGTCGGAGGTAAGACGGAGGATAATGGAATGCAGAGAAGAATCTAAGTGCTGTTTCTTGGCAGTGTTAGCAAAGGCGGAGACAGACAAGACACATACACTATCGTTAGAGTTTGTAGGGCTAGGGGAGTCGACGGGATGACGTGACAAACAGTCTGCATCTTGGTGAAGCCGGCCGGACTTGTAGACAACAGAAAAGGTGTATCCTTGTAATCGTAGCGCCCAGCGCCCCAAACGGCCAGTAGGATCTTTGAGAGAGGAAAGCCAGCACAAGGCATGATGGTCTGTTATCACAGTAAAATGGCGTCCAAACAAATAAGGGCGGAATTTCGTAATTGCCCAGACAAGCGCCAGGCACTCTCACTCTGTAATAGAATAATTTGGTTCGGGTGTTGAGAGGAGGCGGCTGGCATACGCAATCACCCTTATACGGCCGTGTTGTCGCTGAGCAAGTATAGCTCCTATTCCATGGCCACTTGCGTCGGTACGGAGTTCAGTATTGGCGGAAGGGTTGAAGTGGGCCAAGACCGGTGGAGTAGTTAGAGCAGCAATAAGCTCTGAGAAAGCTGGAACTTGTTCAGGCCCCCAATACAATGAAGCGCCTTTCTTGAGGAGTTGGGTGAGCGGACGAGCAAGGACTGCGAAGTTCGGGACGAATCGTCGGAAATAGGAACATAGACCAATTAAGCTTCGGACATCGCTGGATGAACGCGGAGTGGGAAAATCTCTGACGGCACGTATCTTGTCAGGGTCAGACTGAACGCCAGGGGCATTAACCAAGTGACCAAGCACTTTGATTTCCCGGTGGACGAAACTGCATTTCTTTGAGTTGAGTTAAAGGCCGGCGCGGCGGAATAGCTCGAGAATAGCAGAAAGGAGAGAGAGGTGGCTGTCAAAAGTGGACGAGAAAACAATGACGTCGTCTAAGTAACAAAGACAACTCGTCCACTTGAAGCCGCGCAGCAATGAGTCCATCATCTGTTAGAAAGTTGCAGGGGCGTTACATAGGCCAAAAGGCATGACTTTGAATTGATGAAGGTCGTCAGGGGTGATGAACACTGTTTTTTCACGCTCTCTCTCGTCGACAGAAATCTGCCAGTAACCGGAACGAAGGTCGATGGATGAAAAGTAGCTGGCTCCGTACAAACTATCAAGCGCGTCATCGATGCGCGGAAGAGGATATATATCTTTTTTTGGTTATCTTAATCAAATGACGGTAGTCAACGCAGAATCTCCAACTGTTATCCTTCTTCTTGACCAACACGACATGGGATGCCCAGGGGCTACTTGAAGGCTCGATTATGTCGTTCGCTAACATCTTTTCGACCTCCGTTCTAATGACGCGTCGCTCCGCAAGCGAAACACGATAGGACCGCCTGTGAATAGTACTGGCGTCACCGGTGTCAATGCGGTGGGTGACAACTGTCGTTTGACCCAATGGGAGGGTACCGAAGTCGAAAAGGTCACTGTAGGTAAACAAACGCTTGTGTAACTCAGCGGCGCGTTCAGGTTGCAGATCAGATGAAATCATGCTGTTAAGCAGATCAGGGCGCGATGCTGATGACGAGGGGTTGTTGGCAAGGACGGCAGTTGTATGATCTGTAGACAGAGCTGAAATTGCACAATCGGTAATCGGGGACAGCGCAGCTTATGAAATTCCCTCGGGCAGAACTTGAGTTGAAAAGCTGAATTTAAGGACAGGGAGAGAAGTGATGTTCTGGGAGATGTGCATAGTTAGATGAGGAAGGGTGACGTGCCGCTGCAGCATGACATCAGTAATGAGACAAGCGAGATAATCGCCATCTGGGACACCCGCACACTCACAAACATGCTATCTATGTACATCGCATCTGACCACAAGAATTGGGATACTATACTGCCAATTATAACGTTTGCATTCAACACCGCAACCCATGAGACTACTGGCTACAGCCCGTTCTTCCTGCTATATGCTCGTCCTCCTCGGTATTGTCTAGATACCATTCTTCCTTACGCCGTCCATGATGAACCGTGCATTGCGGAAACTCTTTGTCGAGCCGAAGAAGCTCGCCGTCTCGCCCGTTTGCGAATTCTCGCTTCTCAAGAGCGTTCAAAAGCTCGGTACGACAGCCGGCATAACCATCTGTCTTACGCCCCTGGAGATTTAGTGTGGCTTTGGCGACCTCTCCGAAAGCGTGGTTTAGCGCAGAAAATGTTGGCGCATTACGCTGGCCCTTACGTTGTGCTTGAACGCGTCAGTGAAGTGAACTACCAAATAGCACGTATGACAGCAAGTGGTCGTCGTTCAGTCAGAACTGAAGTTGCCCATGTCGCCCGGATGAAGCCGTGTCACTCTCGTGGAAACGAATAACTACCTCGTCCGGGGGGCTTCGTCTGCAAAGGGGGAAAATGTAACAGTACGGAAGAAGATGAAGTTTAGAAGACAAGTGAAGGAGAAAGACGTTGAAAAAGGACTCTCGTGCCGGACGCGCTGCCGTTGACCAGCTGAGCTCCCTACCCTATCGTCTTGTAGTTCAGCGCTCCGACGTCTTACCCCTTCGTAACAATATATATATATATATATATATATATATATATATATATATATATATATATATATATATATATATATATATATATATATATATATATATATATATATATATTGTAATGTAGCGCTACCGCTCGTTGACTGTTGTACCGAAGACGAAGACACGCGCGTAGGTCGAAAGGTGCTTGCTGAAAAGGAATACGACGCAAGAGACCAGCTGGCTTGGTGAGCACTCGGAATAACATCGATCTGAAATCGAACGTATTACAATTGGTGACGACTGCTCTTCGTTCCCTCCTCTCAAGGTGGAGCTTCTCATCCGCCCACTCGCGTCACCATCCGCTGTGTCTGACACAACAAGCCAGACCGCATCTTGGCCCGAATGCTCGCACCTCTCCGCCTACCATCCTGTCCTCTGGAACGCTTCGTCAAAGTGATCCTAGCTTCTTCAGGGGCGTAGATGACCAGGACGTGAACGATTGGCGCCATCATAAGAACGCGTAAGAGCGTACAAGTGGGACGATACTACAAAGTTTTCCAACATCCTCTTTTACCTGACTGACGTAGCCAATCTACGGTTCCGAATCCATGAACCCGACTTGCCCACCTGTTCGGCCTTCAAGACGAGCTTTTCAGAGGTGTTTGGGCGTCCTGCGGCGCGGAAACTGCGCAGAGAACAACACCTCCAGGTCCGCGCTCAGCACCCAGAGGAAACATTCATCAGCTACATAGAGGACGTCGTGCACATCTGCAAACGTGTTAATAATTCTATGTCCGAAGCAGACAAGATTACTAAGATCATGAAGGGAATCTCCGACCATGCCTTTCAAATGTTGCTAGCCAGAAACTCGAAAACCGTCGTCGAAATGATTCAACTTTGTCATAGGTACGACGTCATCAAGAGGCAACGATCTTTTACACAACTTTCTGGCATGAGCGATGGGATACTCCCGCCTCCGGTAGTGTGCAGTCTGTCTTCTGAACCACCTTCCCTTCTTCCCGAGATCAAGGCATTTATACGGGAGGAAGTGGCTCGTCAAATGTTGCTCCTCCCTGCTTCCTGCGGAAACCACATCATAGCTCGATCATACACCTCGACGTACTATCCAGGAGCAAGCTACAGTTTTGCCATTAAGCTCTCGACTTCCACCTGTAACAGCCCATTCTCGTACGCCACTATCACCGCTGTGTGACACGCATGCTGCGCCATTGCTACCGCCACCACTACCGCCAACCACTCCACCTCCACTACCACCACCCCACCCTTATCTGCCACCTCGACGCCCCATTATGAGTCCATGAAGGACCCCCGACAATCGCCCGATCTCCCATTCTTGTGGTGCTCCTGTCCTGGCCACGTTGCACGGCTTTGCCACCAGCGTGCGCAGCAGTGCCGCAATGGTCCCCGTCTGTACAGCTCAAACTATATACCTTCTCCGCCACCTGTCACCGCCAGCACCTCTAAGGACTCATTTTATCCTCACCGCTCCTCTCACTCCTCCTGCCGATCGCCCTCTCCCCGCCGTCGTTTCTTCTCGCCGCTGCACCACCGCTATACTCCTCGCCCAGAAGAAAACTAACAGCCGCAGTTCCGGAGGCAAAAAGTGCGTTTTTCATAAATTGTGCAAGTCCTCCGTCTTCCCCGGCAACCATTATAGAGTTTTTATCGATGGCATCGCAGTCCTAGCGCTTGTAGACACTCGCATTGCAGTGTATGTTATAAGTGCCAACCTTTACCGCCGACATCGTAACCATGCGACACCTGTCTCGCAATTGTTTTTCCGAACTGCCAGCTCACATCGCATTCAACCACTTGCGGCATGCACAGCTAGAATTGTCATTCAGGTTGTTTTGTACGTCGCCGAGTTTCTTTTGCCTTCTCACTGCTTTCACGAACTGATTCTGGGTTGCGATTTTTCAACCAGTCACCATGCGATTATTAATTGTGCCCGTGCCAGCATCGAATTGTCTTCGTCTTCACCCGCCACCTCATCAAACAGCCTCGTCCACACGGCTAAGGTCCTCGTTGCAGAATACACTAACATCCCAGCCTGCTCTACTGTCCTCGTACACATTTCCTGCGTCTGCTTTTCTGATTCGACTGCTCTTTTCACTCCGACTGATACTGCAAGTCGTCGCCATTGCTTACTCCTTCCGTTCGCTCATCTAACCTTCTGCGGTACCTACAGCCCTATCCACATCTCTAACCCCTTTCGTTGCCTGTCAACGCTTCTTCGTGGTGAACGTCTCGGTTTTGTCAAGTTCCTTGAACACGCTATGACTACTGACGTCTCAGATGCCCAGCCCCACTTCAGCGCGATGCTATCGACTTGCCTGTTTCTTTACTCAACAAAGACTCCACTTCAGCTTTTTCTTGCTGTCTTCATGGCAGCCTTTCAGCAGATCAACGCGACCAGCTCATCAGCTTGTTTTAGCACTTCCGTTCCTCATTCGACTTTCCTCACACATCTTTGGAAAGCATATCCGTTGCAACTCACTGCATTAACACCGGTATGCACGTCCCAGTGCGCCAGCACCCTTATATTGTATTGCCTGCTAAACGTTAAGTTGTAATCCACCAATTTAGTGACATGCTTCAGCGTGGCGTCATCCAGCCATCCCACAGCCACTGGAATTATCATGCTGTTCTCGTAAGAAAGATCGCTCTATCCGGTTCTGTGTTGATTACCGGCGACTAAGCAAGATAACTCGAAAAGACGTGTACCCCCTTCCATGTAGTGATGACGCCCTCGATTGACTGCAAGGTGCCGAATTCTATTCATCCCTGGACCTACGCACGGGCTATTGGCAGCTGACGATCTACAGAAAACCGCTTTTCTGACCTCTGATGGTCTTTATGAATTCAACGTTGTGCCACTTGGACAGTGCAAGACACCGGCCACATTCGAGCGCATGATGGACACACTTCCGTGTGACTCAAGTGGAATGACTGTCTCTGTTACCTGGACGATGTTGTCGTGTTTTGAAAAAAATTTGCATCTCATCTTGACCACCTCGAGCGTGTGCTGAATTGTTTGACTGACGTTGGCCTACAACAAAATTTTAAAAAGTGCGGCTTCGGTATTCAGCAGATTCCTATATTCGAACATGTAGTTTCTAAAAATGGTGTTCGTCCACATCCTGCGAAACTTCGTGCAGTCGCAGTTTACACGTCTAACTTCCCTAAATGAGGGGCGTAGTCTCATAGGGCTGTGTTCGTATTTTTGTCGCTTCGTCCGCAATTTCGCAACGATCCTCTCGCCGCTGACTCAGCTCCTTGCTGGTGACGCCATTCTTTCCTCTTGTGGGTTCGACTGTGATGAGGCCTTTTCGATCCTTCGGCGTCTTCTAGTGTCGCCTCCGATTCTGCGCGATTTTAAACCTGGGGGCACCTACCGAACTCCGCACTCATGCTAGCCGTGTAGGTCTCGGCGCTCTTGCAAACGCAAACCCGGCTACCCCGAGTACGGTGTTTCTTACGGCACCTGCACTTTAACAGAGGCCGAAAAAATAATCTTTAACTGGAAAACAGTGTTTGGCGATCATTTGGGCCATTGCGAATTTCCGTCCATACCTATACGATGGCCCCTTGTCTGCTGTCACAGACCTTCATGCACTCTGCTGGTTGTCCACCGTTACAGAGCCATTTTGTCGCCTTGCTCGTTGGGTGCCCCCTTAAAAGAGCACTACATTCAGGTTATCTACCGGTCTCGCCATAAGCATCCAAATGCCGACACCCTATCTAGGTCATCTCTCCAATGTAACTCTGACTCGACAGCTCTCACGATGGTTGACTCAAGTTCTCTGGTGATTATTCACATACAGAGCAATGGCAACACCCTTGGATTTCTTCCGTTCTCACGGTTCAATCTACACCATATCGGCGCCCCGCCTCTCGGACGCGTCGCCGCCAAGCCCGTCATTTCGCCATCTACGACGGCCTGATTTACCGCCGAAGTTACCTTCCCGACGGATGCAAGTGTCTCCTTCTCATTCCTTGGCACCTGCGTTCAGATATATGTGCCACATTTCACGTCGATCATCAGTGTGTGCCCACGCCAGAGTGTTGAAAACTTACACTAGCCTTCGCCTCCGCTATTACCGGCGGGGATTGTACCACTTTGTACGTCATTATGTCCGCGCATGCCAGGAATGCCAACGTCGCAAAACCCCTCCACGCCGTCCCATGGTTCCAATGCAGCCCTTGCACTGTGCCAGCCGGCCATTCAATTGTGTGGGCAATGATCTTTACTCGCCACTGCCGAACACTCCAGCTAGTACCGTTGAGTCATCGTGGCAGTCGACCACCTTAGCCGCTACGCTGAAACATCTTTACCTTCTGCTTCGGTGCCAGACGTTGCGTCTTTCGTCCTTCATCATCTCCCTCAGCGCCACGGTTCGCCTAAAACACTGCGCAGTGACCTTAGCAGGTTTTTTTTTTCTTTTCGAGACCGTTGAATTCCTCCTTCAGCAGTGCCGCGTTGTCCACCGGTCTACCTCGGCCTACCACCTGGAGACAAATTGCATGATGGAATATTTTAGCCGGCCCTTGAGTGATATCCTGGCCATGCCGCGTCTGACCACTAAAAATGAAACCAGCATCTCCAGCTAGTTACGTACGCTTAAAATACTTCCATACAAAGCACGACCGGCTTCTCCCCCTTTCTCCTCCTCTACGGCCCTGAACCCTGCTGTAGTGTGAACCCGGTACTTTCTTATCGGCCTGGTACCTCCGAAACGACCACAGTTTCTGAAGCGGCAGGATATGCAGAAGGATGCCGCCAGCTTACACGATCATTCACAACACAGAACCAGAGTCACGAGAAGTCCCTTTGCGCACCGACATGTCCAGCTCCCTCACACACCGCAGACTTCCTCGCGTGGTTTTGGGTTGCCTCTACCACCTGCGGCCTGTCTATCAAATTTGCTTCAAAATACTACGGTCCATATGGTGTTTCTGCCAGACATCTCCCGTGAACTACATTATTCAACGGCTTGCGATGACACTGGATATGCGTCGCCGTGGCCGTGAAACAGTGCACGTTGACCGTCTCAAGCCCTGTTACGACCAGCCTGTTGTGTCTACACCGTGAGTCGGAAGGATGCCTATTTTGTCTCCTGGGGGTAATTGTAGCGACTGTTGTACTGAAGACGAAGATAAGCGTAGGTCGAAAGGTGTGTGCTATAAAGGAAGACGATGGACAAAGAAGACGGCGCAAGAGTCCCATTGCCTAGTTGCGTGCTCGGTCGGAACATCAATCTGAAATGGAACATATTCTTGCAATATATATATATATATATATATATATATATATATATATATTCATTTAAACATATTGTTACGTGGAAGATTTACAGTCCCAAAGCTGTCCGCAGAACTAACGTTGATGAGGGCACCGATTTCACAACACTCAGCGTCGTCGACTTCTCGGAGTCTGTTGCATTCTTCATCCTCTTCACGGACAGCGAATACAGCTATGTGACACTACCCCCCCCCCCCCGCGGGAAAAGCACAGTCCCGGTTCGGTCTATGTTAGCGAAATAGAACGTTGATAATAGGGCTTTAGGCGGGACACATGCACTATTTCGGAGGTTGGAGCTGTGGACGGGAACTTCGGAACCATTGATTCAACTTCGTAGGTGACGTCGGTCACGGGGCGCAAAACACGGTAAGGGCCAGTGTAATGGGGCAAACGTTTTTCACACAAGCCCACTCGACGGCACGGTAGCCACAGCAAAACGAGAGATCCAGGAGTGTAGTGGACATCATGGTGGCGGCTGTCGCACCGGATCTTTTGGGAGTCTTGGGATGCAGAGAGCCTGGCATGAGCTATCCGGCGGGCATCATGAGCGCGGGTGACGGCAACACTGGTGTAAGTACTGGTGGCGTCTGCCACGGGTAGAGGGTGTCGAGGTGTCGACCAAATAATAAATAAAATGGGGAGTATCCAGCGGTAGAATGGACAGATGAATTGCAGGCGAATGTGACAAAGGGGAGATGAACGTCCCAATCTCGATGGTCGTCAGACACATACATGGCCAGCATGTCTGTGAGGGTACGGTTTAGACGTTCCGTGAGGCCGTTGGTCTGGGGGTGATATGCGGTGGTGAATTCGTGGCGGACGGAGAATTTCGTCAACCACTCGCGACAGGAAACAGCGGCCATGGTCAGTTAGTAGTTCACGAGGAGCCCCATGAGGAAGATTTACGTTTTCTAGAAGGAAGTCAGCGACGTCTGGGGCGCAGCTGGTAGGGATGGCTCGGGTAATAGCGTACCGAGTAGCGTAATCGGTGGCGACGGCGATCCATTTTTTCCCCGAGGTGGAAACTGGAAAGGGGCCAAGGAGGTCAACGCCTATACAGGAAAAAGGGTCAGTTGGTATGGGTATCGGCTGCATTAGACCTAAAGGCGAAATTGTGGGCTTCTTCCGACGCTGACACAGTTCACATGCGGCAATGTACAGCTGGACAGAGCGGTAGAGCCCCGGCCAGTAGAACCGTCGGCGCAGGCTGTCGTATGTGCGAGAGACACCCAAGTCGCCAGCCGTGGGCGCATAATGGAACTGTTCAAGGATGGTGGAACGCAGGTGTTGGGGAACGACGAGCAAAAGGTCTGTGCCATCTGGTCGCATATTACGTCGGTATAGGGTGTTCTCGTGGAACACAAATAAGGCGAGAGATGGGTCAGGGCGGTCGGAGGTAAGACGGAGGATAATGGAATGCAGAGAAGGATCTAAGTGCTGTTTCTTGGCAGTGTTAGCAAAGGCGGAGACAGACAAGACACATACACTATCGTTAGAGTTTGTAGGGCTAGGGGAGTCGACGGGATGACGTGACAAACAGTCTGCATCTTGGTGAAGCCGGCCGGACTTGTAGACAACAGAAAAGGTGTATCCTTGTAATCGTAGCGCCCAGCGCCCCAAACGGCCAGTAGGATTTTTGAGAGAGGAAAGCCAGCACAAGGCATGATGGTCTGTTATCACAGTAAAATGGCGTCCAAACAAATAAGGGCGGAATTTCGTAATTGCCCAGACAAGCGCCAGGCACTCTCACTCTGTAATAGAATAATTTGGTTCGGGTGTTGAGAGGAGGCAGCTGGCATACGCAATCACCCTTATACGGCCGTGTTGTCGCTGAGCAAGTATAGCTCCTATTCCATGGCCACTTGCGTCGGTACGGAGTTCAGTATTGGCGGAAGGGTTGAAGTGGGCCAAGACCGGTGGAGTAGTTAGAGCAGCAATAAGCTCTGAGAAAGCTGGAACTTGTTCAGGCCCCCAATACAATGAAGCGCCTTTCTTGAGGAGTTGGGTGAGCGGACGAGCAAGGACTGCGAAGTTCGGGACGAATCGTCGGAATTAGGAACATAGACCAATAAAGCTTCGGACATCGCTGGATGAACGCGGAGTGGGAAAATCTCTGACGGCACGTATCTTGTCAGGGTCAGACTGAACGCCAGGGGCATTAACCAAGTGACCAAGCACTTTGATTTCCCGGTGGACGAAACTGCATTTCTTTGAGTTGAGTTAAAGGCCGGCGCGGCGGAATAGCTCGAGAATAGCAGAAAGGAGAGAGAGGTGGCTGTCAAAAGTGGACGAGAAAACAATGACGTCGTCTAAGTAACAAAGACAACTCGTCCACTTGAAGCCGCGCAGCAATGAGTCCATCATCTGTTAGAAAGTTGCAGGGGCGTTACATAGGCCAAAAGGCATGACTTTGAATTGATGAAGGTCGTCAGGGGTGATGAACACTGTTTTTTCACGCTCTCTCTCGTCGACAGAAATCTGCCAGTAACCGGAACGAAGGTCGATGGATGAAAAGTAGCTGGCTCCGTACAAACTATCAAGCGCGTCATCGATGCGCGGAAGAGGATATATATCTTTTTTTGGTTATCTTAATCAAATGACGGTAGTCAACGCAGAATCTCCAACTGTTATCCTTCTTCTTGACCAACACGACATGGGATGCCCAGGGGCTACTTGAAGGCTCGATTATGTCGTTCGCTAACATCTTTTCGACCTCCGTTCTAATGACGCGTCGCTCCGCAAGCGAAACACGATAGGACCGCCTGTGAATAGTACTGGCGTCACCGGTGTCAATGCGGTGGGTGACAACTGTCGTTTGACCCAATGGGAGGGTACCGAAGTCGAAAAGGTCACTGTAGGTAAACAAACGCTTGTGTAACTCAGCGGCGAGTTCAGGTTGCAGATCAGATGCAATCATGCTGTTAAGCAGATCAGGGCGCGATGCTGATGACGAGGGGTTGTTGGCAAGGACGGCAGTTGTATGATCTGTAGACAGAGCTGAAATGGCACAATCGGTAATCGGGGACAGCGCAGCTTATGAAATTCCCTCGGGCAGAACTTGAGTTGAAAAGCTGAATTTAAGGACAGGGAGAGAAGTGATGTTCTGGGAGATGTGCACAGTTAGATGAGGAAGGGTGACGTGCCGCTGCAGCATGACATCAGTAATGAGACAAGCGAGATAATCGCCATCTGGGACACCCGCACACTCACAAACATGCTATCTATGTACATCGCATCTGACCACAAGAATTGGGATACTATACTGCCATTTATAACGTTTGCATTCAACACCGCAACCCATGAGACTACTGGCTACAGCCCGTTCTTCCTGCTATATGCTCGTCCTCCTCGGTATTGTCTAGATACCATTCTTCCTTACTCCGTCCATGATGAACCGTGCATTGCGGAAACTCTTTGTCGAGCCGAAGAAGCTCGCCGTCTCGCCCGTTTGCGAATTCTCGCTTCTCAAGAGCGTTCAAAAGCTCGGTACGACAGCCGGCATAACCATCTGTCTTACGCCCCTGGAGATTTAGTGTGGCTTTGGCGACCTCTCCGAAAGCGTGGTTTAGCGCAGAAAATGTTGGCGCATTACGCTGGCCCTTACGTTGTGCTTGAACGCGTCAGTGAAGTGAACTACCAAATAGCACGTATGACAGCAAGTGGTCGTCGTTCAGTCAGAACTGAAGTTGCCCATGTCGCCCGGATGAAGCCGTGTCACTCTCGTGGAAACGAATAACTACCTCGCCCGGGGCGCTTCGTCTGCAAAGGGGGAAAATGTAACAGTACGGAAGAAGATGAAGTTTAGAAGACAAGTGAAGGAGAAAGACGTTGAAAAAGGACTCTCGTGCCGGAAGCGCTGCCGTTGACCAGCTGAGCTCCCTACCCTATCGTCTTGTAGTTCAGCGCTCCGACGTCTTACCCCTTCGTAACAATATATATATATATATATATATATATATATATATATATATATATATATATATATATATATATATATATATTGTAATGTAGCGCTACCGCTCGTTGACTGTTGTACCGAAGACGAAGACACGCGCGTAGGTCGAAAGGTGCTTGCTGAAAAGGAATACGACGCAAGAGACCACCTGGCTTGGTGAGCACTCGGAAGAACATCGATCTGAAATCGAACGTATTACAATTGGTGACGACTGCTCTTCGTTCCCTCCTCTCAAGGTGGAGCTTCTCATCCGCCCACTCGCGTCACCATCCGCTGTGTCTGACACAACAAGCCAGACCGCATCTTGGCCCGAATGCTCTCACCTCTCCGCCTACCATCCTGTCCTCTGGAACGCTTCGTCAAAGTGATCCTAGCTTCTTCAGGGGCGTAGATGACCAGGACATGAACGATTGGCGCCATCATAAGAACGCGTAAGAGCGTACAAGTGGGACGATACTACAAAGTTTTCCAACATCCTCTTTTACCTGACTGACGTAGCCAATCTACGGTTCCGAATCCATGAACCCGACTTGCCCACCTGTTCGGCCTTCAAGACGAGCTTTTCAGAGGTGTTTGGGCGTCCTGCGGCGCGGAAACTGCGCAGAGAACAACACCTCCAGGTCCGCGCTCAGCACCCAGAGGAAACATTCATCAGCTACATAGAGGACGTCGTGCACATCTGCAAACGTGTTAATAATTCTATGTCCGAAGCAGACAAGATTACTAAGATCATGAAGGGAATCTCCGACCATGCCTTTCAAATGTTGCTAGCCAGAAACTCGAAAACCGTCGTCGAAATGATTCAACTTTGTCATAGGTACGACGTCATCAAGAGGCAACGATCTTTTACACAACTTTCTGGCATGAGCGATGGGATACTCCCGCCTCCGGTAGTGTGCAGTCTGTCTTCTGAACCACCTTCCCTTCTTCCCGAGATCAAGGCATTTATACGGGAGGAAGTGGCTCGTCAAATGTTGCTCCTCCCTGCTTCCTGCGGAAACCACATCACAGCTCGATCATACACCTCGACGTACTATCCAGGAGCAAGCTACAGTTTTGCCATTAAGCTCTCGACTTCCACCTGTAACAGCCCATTCTCGTACGCCACTATCACCGCTGTGTGACACGCATGCTGCGCCATTGCTACCGCCACCACTACCGCCAACCACTCCACCTCCACTACCTCCACCCCACCCTTATCTGCCACCTCGACGCCCCATTATGAGTCCATGAAGGACCCCCGACAATCGCCCGATCTCCCATTCTTGTGGTGCTCCTGTCCTGGCCACGTTGCACGGCTTTGCCACCAGCGTGCGCAGCAGTGCCGCAATGGTCCCCGTCTGTACAGCTCAAACTATATACCTTCTCCGCCACCTGTCACCGCCAGCACCTCTAAGGACTCATTTTATCCTCACCGCTCCTCTCACTCCTCCTGCCGATCGCCCTCTCCCCGGCGTCGTTTCTTCTCGCCGCTGCACCACCGCTATACTCCTCGCCCAGAAGAAAACTAACAGCCGCAGTTCCGGAGGCAAAAAGTGCGTTTTTCATAAATTGTGCAAGTCCTCCGTCTTCCCCGGCAACCATTATAGAGTGTTTATCGATGGCATCGCAGTCCTAGCGCTTGTAGACACTCGCATTGCAGTGTATGTTATAAGTGCCAACCTTTACCGCCGACATCGTAACCATGCGACACCTGTCTCGCAATTGTTTTTCCGAACTGCCAGCTCACATCGCATTCAACCACTTGCGGCATGCACAGCTAGAATTGTCATTCAGGTTGTTTTGTACGTCGCCGAGTTTCTTTTGCCTTCTCACTGCTTTCACGAACTGATTCTGGGTTGCGATTTTTCAACCAGTCACCATTCGATTATTAATTGTGCCCGTGCCAGCATCGAATTGTCTTCGTCTTCACCCGCCACCTCATCCAACAGCCTCGTCCACACGGCTAAGATCCTCGTTGCAGAATACACTAACATCCCAGCCTGCTCTACTGTCCTCGTACACATTTCCTGCGTCTGCTTTTCTGATTCGACTGCTCTTTTCACTCCGACTGATACTGCAAGTCGTCGCCATTGCTTACTCCTTCCGTTCGCTCATCTAACCTTCTGCGGTACCTACAGCCCTATCCACGTCTCTAACCCCTTTCGTTGCCTGTCAACGCTTCTTCGTGGTGAACGTCTCGGTTTTGTCAAGTTCCTTGAACACGCTATGACTAATGATGTCTCAGATGCCCAGCCCCACTTCAGCGCGATGCTATCGACTTGCCTGTTTCTTTACTCAACAAAGACTCCACTTCAGCTTTTTCTTGCTGTCTTCATGGCAGCCTTTCAGCAGATCAACGCGACCAGCTCATCAGCTTGTTTTAGCACTTCCGTTCCTCATTCGACTTTCCTCACACATCTTTGGAAAGCATATCCGTTGCAACTCACTGCATTAACACCGGTATGCACGTCCCAGTGCGCCAGCACCCTTATATTGTATTGCCTGCTAAACGTTAAGTTGTAATCCACCAATTTAGTGACATGCTTCAGCGTGGCGTCATCCAGCCATCCCACAGCCACTGGAAGTACCATGCTGTTCTCGTAAGAAAGATCGCTCTATCCGGTTCTGTGTTGATTACCGGCGACTAAGCAAGATAACTCGAAAAGACGTGTACCCCCTTCCATGTAGTGATGACGCCCTCGATTGACTGCAAGGTGCCGAATTCTATTCATCCCTGGACCTACGCACGGGCTATCGGCAGCTGACGATCTACCGAAAACCGCTTTTCTGACCTCTGATGGTCTTTATGAATTCAACGTTGTGCCACTTGGACAGTGCAAGACACCGGCCACATTCGAGCGCATGATGGACACACTTCCGTGTGACTCAAGTGGAATGACTGTCTCTGTTACCTGGACGATGTTGTCGTGTTTTGAAAAAAATTTGCATCTCATCTTGACCACCTCGAGCGTGTGCTGAATTGTTTGACTGACGTTGGCCTACAACAAAATTTTAAAAAGTGCGGCTTCGGTATTCAGCAGATTCCTATATTCGAACATGTAGTTTCTAAAAATGGTGTTCGTCCACATCCTGCGAAACTTCGTGCAGTCGCAGTTTACACGTCTAACTTCCCTAAATGAGGGGCGTAGTCTCATAGGGCTGTGTTCGTATTTTTGTCGCTTCGTCCGCAATTTCGCAACGATCCTCTCGCCGCTGACTCAGCTCCTTGCTGGTGACGCCATTCTTTCCTCTTGGGGGTTCGACTGTGATGAGGCCTTTTCGATCCTTCGGCGTCTTCTAGTGTCGCCTCCGATTCTGCGCGATTTTAAACCTGGGGGCACCTACCGATCTCCGCACTCATGCTAGCCGTGTAGGTCTCGGCGCTCTTGCAAACGCAAACCCGGCTACCCCGAGTACGTTGTTTCTTACGGCACCTGCACTTTAACAAAGGCCGAAAAAATAATCTTTAACTGGAAAACAGTGTTTGGCGATCATTTGGGCCATTGCGAATTTCCGTCCATACCTATACGATGGCCCCTTGTCTGCTGTCACAGACCTTCATGCACTCTGCTGGTTGTCCACCGTTACAGAGCCATTTTGTCGCCTTGCTCGTTGGGTGCCCCCTTAAAAGAGCACTACATTCAGGTTATCTACCGGTCTCGCCATAAGCATCCAAATGCCGACACCCTATCTAGGTCATCTCTCCAATGTAACTCTGACTCGACAGCTCTCACGATGGTTGACTCAAGTTCTCTGGTGATTATTCACATACAGAGCAATGGCAACACCCTTGGATTTCTTCCGTTCTCACGGTTCAATCTACACCATATCGGCGCCCCGCCTCTCGGACGCGTCGCCGCCAAGCCCGTCATTTCGCCATCTACGACGGCCTGATTTACCGCCGAAGTTACCTTCCCGACGGATGCAAGTGTCTCCTTCTCATTCCTTGGCACCTGCGTTCAGATATATGTGCCACATTTCACGTCGATCATCAGTGTGTGCCCACGCCAGAGTGTTGAAAACTTACTCTAGCCTTCGCCTCCGCTATTACCGGCGGGGATTGTACCACTTTGTACGTCATTATGTCCGCGCATGCCAGGAATGCCAACGTCGCAAAACCCCTCCACGCCGTCCCATGGTTCCAATGCAGCCCTTGCACTGTGCCAGCCGGCCATTCAATTGTGTGGGCAATGATCTTTACTCGCCACTGCCGAACACTCCAGCTAGTACCGTTGAGTCATCGTGGCAGTCGACCACCTTAGCCGCTACGCTGAAACATCTTTACCTTCTGCTTCGGTGCCAGACGTTGCGTCTTTCGTCCTTCATCATCTCCCTCAGCGCCACGGTTCGCCTAAAACACTGCGCAGTGACCTTAGCAGGTTTTTTTTTCTTTTCGAGACCGTTGAATTCCTCCTTCAGCAGTGCCGCGTTGTCCACCGCTCTACCTCGGCCTACCACCTGGAGACAAATTGCATGATGGAATATTTTAGCCGGCCCTTGAGTGATATCCTGGCCATGCCGCGTCTGACCACTAAAAATGAAACCAGCATCTCCCGCTAGTTACGTACGCTTAAAATACTTCCATACAAAGCACGACCGGCTTCTTCCCCTTTCTCCTCCTCTACGGCCCTGAACCCTGCTGTAGTATGAACCCGGTACTTTCTTATCGGCCTGGTACCTCCGAAACGACCACAGTTTCTGAAGCGGCAGGATATGCAGAAGGATGCCGCCAGCTTACACGATCATTCACAACACAGAACCAGAGTCACGAGAAGTCCCTTTGCGCACCGACATGTCCAGCTCCCTCACACACCGCAGACTTCCTCGCGTGGTTTTGGGTTGCCTCTACCACCTGCGGCCTGTCTATCAAATTTGCTTCAAAATACTACGGTCCATATGGTGTTTCTGCCAGACATCTCCCGTGAACTACATTATTCAACGGCTTGCGATGACACTGGATATGCGTCGCCGTGGCCGTGAAACAGTGCACGTTGACCGTCTCAAGCCCTGTTACGACCAGCCTGTTGTGTCTACACCGTGAGTCGGAAGGATGCCTATTTTGTCTCCTGGGGGTAATTGTAGCGACTGTTGTACTGAAGACGAAGATAAGCGTAGGTCGAAAGGTGTGTGCTATAAAGGAAGACGATGGACAAAGAAGACGGCGCAAGAGTCCCATTGCCTAGTTGCGTGCTCGGTCGGAACATCAATCTGAAATGGAACATATTCTTGCAATATATATATATATATATATATATATATATAGTCAATATATATATATATAGATGAAGTCGTCATACCGCCACATTCAGCAGTGTGTGTCCAGGTGTCCTGCTCCCGTGCTATTAACGACTCTTTTGAGGCTACTGTGGCGCCTCTTAATTTACAGTGCGTAAAGAAAAATGCGTTAGTGCCTCATTGTTTGGTTCGCGTGAAAGAGGGCCGTACCGGACTGTGGACTATAAATTGCTCATCGGAACCAGTTGTTTTTCCAGCGGGTTCCAAACTAGCTTCATGTAGCGCAACTCTCCCGAATTGTGTAGCTGTCGTTACTCCTTCCCTAGACAACCCCGCTACTAACTCACCTGCTGACGAAAAGCTTCTTCCGATGATCAGCGCATCGTTGAACACCTCACAACGACAGATACTGAAGAACCTCTTGTCCCAGCACCTATCCGTCTTTGATTTCACGCAGTCCAACGGCTCGCAACGTTTTCCGCTGTCGCGCGCACGCCACAGGATCGACACGGGATCTGCCCATCCGATCCGTCAAAAGCCGTACCGTGTGTCACCATCAGAGCGTAAGATCATCACCGAGCAAGTCCAAGACATGTTGAACAGGGGCGTAATATAGGAATCCTCCAGTCCTTGGGCTGCTCCCGTGATATTGGTGAAGAAAAAAGACGGAACATGGAGGTTCTGCATTGACTATCGTCGCCTCAACTCCATCACTAAAAAGGATGTGTATCCTCTCCCACGCATCGACGATGCCATAGATTGCCTTTTTTCCGCGTCTTATTTCTCTTCAGTTGATTTGCGATCGGGTTATTGGCAGATTCCGATGGATCCTGCTGACAAGGAAAAAACTGCATTTGTTACCCCGGACGGTCTATTTGAATTTAACGTGATGCCCTTCGGCCTATGTAATGCGCCGGCCACATTTGAAAGATTTATGGACACAATACTTCGTGGCCTCAAGTGGGAAATCTGCATGTGCTATTTAGACGATGTTGTTATTTTTGGCCGGACTTTTACTGAACATAACACGCGACTCGCTGTTGTGTTAGATTGCCTACAGAAGGCTGGCCTTGTCCTGAATTCTAAAAAGTGCCGTTTTGGTGAACGTCAAGCGCTGGTACTCGGGCATCTCGTCGACCGCGATGGAGTTCGGCCAGATCCACAGAAGACTGCAGCAGTTGCAGCATTCCAACGACCACAGACTCAAGAGGAGCTCCGCAGTTTTCTGGGCCTGTGTTCCTACTTTCGACGATTCATCCCAAGGTTTGCCGACGTCGCCTACCCTCTGACATCCCTTCTACAAAAGGACGTCCCTTTCGACTGGACCTCAGATTGCGACGCGTCTTTCCGCCAACTAAAGTTTCTGCTTACGTCACATCCCATACTACGGCACTTCAACCCCTCCGATCCGACTGAAGTCCACACTGATGCAAGTGGGATTGGTGTTGGCGCTGTGCTTGTGCAACGTTCGACGACAGGCGAGCATGTAATTGCGTATGCAAGCCGTTCCCTCAGCAAACCTGAGCGTAACTACACTGTTACGGAGCAGGAGTGTCTCGCTGTAGTTTTCGCTGTACAGCGATTTCGGTGCTACCTATATGGACGCCATTTCACGGTTGTGACGGACCATCATGCCCTGTGTTGGCTTGTCAACCTTCGTGATCCATCTGGTCGTCTGGCACGCTGGGCCCTTCGTCTGCAAGAGTACGACTTCACTGTTTCGTACAAGAGTGGCCGCAAACACGCCGATGCAGACTGTCTTTCACGTCTTCCTCTTCATGCGACCGAATGTGACTCTGCTGATTTCGACCATTACATCGCCTCCGTCGTGCCCGAGTTTCCCGACGCCTCGGCTTTGCGGACTGCGCAAGAGGCCGACATAAGCCTCGAGCCACTGCTTGCGGAGGCGCGGGATTCCACTGCTTCCAGCCCATTTTGTCTCCGTGATGGCCTTTTGTACAAAAAGGCTTACTCAAGCACCGGTACGAATTTTCTGCTTGTGGTTCCCGAGAGCTACCGCTCGTGCATCTTACGCGCCATGCATGACGACCCCACTTCCGGTCACCTGGGCTCTGCAAGAACGCTCAATCGTGCCCGCGAGCGGTTTTATTGGCCAAAGATGCGCCAGACAACTGAGCAATATGTGGCGAGCTGCACTGAGTGCCAACGACACAAACGCCCTACGTCCACGCCACAGGGCCTGCTGCATCCTGTGACTCCACCACGTGGCGCATTTGAGAAAATCGGAATCGACCTTATGGGTCCCTTCCCGAAGTCATCCGACGGAAATCGTTGGATCGTGGTTTGTGCTGACTACCTAACCCGCTACTGCGAAACGGCAGCTCTTCCTTCAGCCACCGCTCACCACGTGTCCCAGTTCTTGCTCCGTTCTGTGATCCTCCGCCATGGACCTCCGCGAGTGATCATCAGTGACCGAGGTCGCCAGTTTATGGCAGATGTTGTGGAAGAGCTTCTTCGTTTGTGTGCGTCGCATTTTAGGCATTCCACACCGTATCACCCTCAAACCAACGGCTTGACGGAGCGCACAAACCGCACACTCACAAACATGCTATCTATGTACATCGCATCTGACCACAAGAATTGGGATACTATACTGCCATTTATAACGTTTGCATTTAACACCGCAACCCATGAGACTACTGGCTACAGCCCGTTCTTCCTGCTATATGCCCGTCGTCCTCGGTATTGTCTAGATACCATTCTTCCTTACTCCGTCCATGATGAACCGTGCATTGCGGAAACTCTTTGTCGAGCCGAAGAAGCTCGCCGTCTCGCCCGTTTGCGAATTATCGCTTCTCAAGAGCGTTCAAAAGCTCGGTACGACAGCCGGCATAACCAGGTGTCTTACGCCCCTGGAGATTTAGTGTGGCTTTGGCGACCTCTCCGAAAGCGTGGTTTAGCGCAGAAAATGTTGGCGCATTACGCTGGCCCTTACGTTGTGCTCGATCGCGTCAGTGAAGTGAACTACCAAATAGCACGTATGACAGCAAGTGGTCGTCGTTCAGTCAGAACTGAAGTTGCCCATGTCGCCCGGATGAAGCCGTGTCACTCTCGTGGAAACGAATAACAACCTCGCCCGGGGGGCTTCGTCTGCAAAGGGGGAAAATGTAACAGTACGGAAGAAGATGAAGTTCAGAAGACAAGTGAAGGAGAAAGACGTTGAGAAAGGACTCTCGTGCTGGACGCGCTGCCGTTGACCAGCTGAGCTCCCTACCCTATCGTCTTGTAGTTCAGCGCTCCGACGTCTTACCCCCTTCGTAACAATATATATATTCATTTAAACATATTGTTACGTGGAAGATTTACAGTCCCAAAGCTGTCCGCACAACTAACGTTGATGAGGGCACCGATTTCACAACACTCAGCGTCGTCGACTTCTCGGAGTCTGTTGCATTCTTCATCCTCTTCACGGACAGCGAATACAGCTATGTGACACTACCCCCCCCCCCCCCCGCGGGAAAAGCACAGTCCCGGTTCGGTCTATGTTAGCGAAATAGAACGTTGATAATAGGGCTTTAGGCGGGACACATGCACTATTTCGGAGGTTGGAGCTGTGGACGGGAACTTCGGAACCATAGATTCAACTTCGTAGGTGACGTCGGTCACGGGGCGCAAAACACGGTAAGGGCCAGTGTAATGGGGCAAACGTTTTTCACACAAGCCCACTCGACGGCACGGTAGCCACAGCAAAACGAGAGATCCAGGAGTGTAGTGGACATCATGGTGGCGGCTGTCGCACCGGATCTTTTGGGAGTCTTGGGATGCAGAGAGCCTGGCATGAGCTATCCGGCGGGCATCATGAGCGCGGGTGACGGCAACACTGGTGTAAGTACTGGTGGCGTCTGCCACGGGTAGAGGGTGTCGAGGTGTCGACCAAATAATAAATAAAATGGGGAGTATCCAGCGGTAGAATGGACAGATGAATTGCAGGCGAATGTGACAAAGGGGAGATGAACGTCCCAATCTCGATGGTCGTCAGACACATACATGGCCAGCATGTCTGTGAGGGTACGGTTTAGACGTTCCGTGAGGCCGTTGGTCTGGGGGTGATATGCGGTGGTGAATTCGTGGCGGACGGAGAATTTCGTCAACCACTCGCGACAGGAAACAGCGGCCATGGTCAGTTAGTAGTTCACGAGGAGCCCCATGAGGAAGATTTACGTTTTCTAGAAGGAAGTCAGCGACGTCTGGGGCGCAGCTGGTAGGGATGGCTCGGGTAGTAGCGTACCGAGTAGCGTAATCGGTGGCGACGGCGATCCATTTTTTCCCCGAGGTGGAAACTGGAAAGGGGCCAAGGAGGTCAACGCCTATACAGGAAAAAGGGTCAGTTGGTATGGGTATCGGCTGCATTAGACCTAAAGGCGAAATTGTGGGCTTCTTCCGACGCTGACACAGTTCACATGCGGCAATGTACAGCTGGACAGAGCGGTAGAGCCCCGGCCAGTAGAACCGTCGGCGCAGGCTGTCGTATGTGCGAGAGACACCCAAGTCGCCAGCCGTGGGCGCATAATGGAACTGTTCAAGGATGGTGGAACGCAGGTGTTGGGGAACGACGAGCAAAAGGTCTGTGCCATCTGGTCGCATATTACGTCGGTATAGGGTGTTCTTGTGGAACACAAATAAGGCGAGAGATGGGTCAGGGCGGTCGGAGGTAAGACGGAGGATAATGGAATGCAGAGAAGAATCTAAGTGCTGTTTCTTGGCAGTGTTAGCAAAGGCGGAGACAGACAAGACACATACACTATCGTTAGAGTTTGTAGGGCTAGGGGAGTCGACGGGATGACGTGACAAACAGTCTGCATCTTGGTGAAGCCGGCCGGACTTGTAGACACCAGAAAAGGTGTATCCTTGTAATCGTAGCGCCCAGCGCCCCAAACGGCCAGTAGGATCTTTGAGAGAGGAAAGCCAGCACAAGGCATGATGGTCTGTTATCACAGTAAAATGGCGTCCAAACAAATAAGGGCGGAATTTCGTAATTGCCCAGACAAGCGCCAGGCACTCTCACTCTGTAACAGAATAATTTGGTTCGGGTGTTGAGAGGAGGCGGCTGGCATACGCAATCACCCTTATACGGCCGTGTTGTCGCTGAGCAAGTATAGCTCCTATTCCATGGCCACTTGCGTCGGTACGGAGTTCAGTATTGGCGGAAGGGTTGAAGTGGGCCAAGACCGGTGGAGTAGTTAGAGCAGCAATAAGCTCTGAGAAAGCTGGAACTTGTTCAGGCCCCCAATACAATGAAGCGCCTTTCTTGAGGAGTTGGGTGAGCGGACGAGCAAGGACTGCGAAGTTCGGGACGAATCGTCGGAAATAGGAACATAGACCAATAAAGCTTCGGACATCGCTGGATGAACGCGGAGTGGGAAAATCTCTGACGGCACGTATCTTGTCAGGGTCAGACTGAACGCCAGGGGCATTAACCAAGTGACCAAGCACTTTGATTTCCCGGTGGACGAGACTGCATTTCTTTGAGTTGAGTTAAAGGCCGGCGCGGCGGAATAGCTCGAGAATAGCAGAAAGGAGAGAGAGGTGGCTGTCAAAAGTGGACGAGAAAACAATGACGTCGTCTAAGTAACAAAGACAACTCGTCCACTTGAAGCCGCGCAGCAATGAGTCCATCATCTGTTAGAAAGTTACAGGGGCGTTACATAGGCCAAAAGGCATGACTTTGAATTGATGAAGGTCGTCAGGGGTGATGAACACTGTTTTTTCACGCTCTCTCTCGTCGACAGAAATCTGCCAGTAACCGGAACGAAGGTCGATGGATGAAAAGTAGCTGGCTCCGTACAAACTATCAAGCGCGTCATCGATGCGCGGAAGAGGATATATATCTTTTTTTGGTTATCTTAATCAAATGACGGTAGTCAACGCAGAATCTCCAACTGTTATCCTTCTTCTTGACCAACACGACATGGGATGCCCAGGGGCTACTTGAAGGCTCGATTATGTCGTTCGCTAACATCTTTTCGACCTCCGTTCTAATGACGCGTCGCTCCGCAAGCGAAACACGATAGGACCGCCTGTGAATAGTACTGGCGTCACCGGTGTCAATGCGGTGGGTGACAACTGTCGTTTGACCCAATGGGAGGGTACCGAAGTCGAAAAGGTCACTGTAGGTAAACAAACGCTTGTGTAACTCAGCGGCGAGTTCAGGTAGCAGATCAGATGCAATCATGCTGTTAAGCAGATCAGGGCGCGATGCTGATGACGAGGGGTTGTTGGCAAGGACGGCAGTTGTATGATCTGTAGACAGAGCTGAAATGGCACAATCGGTAATCGGGGACAGCGCAGCTTATGAAATTCCCTCGGGCAGAACTTGAGTTGAAAAGCTGAATTTAAGGACAGGGAGAGAAGTGATGTTCTGGGAGATGTGCACAGTTAGATGAGGAAGGGTGACGTGCCGCTGCAGCATGACATCAGTAATGAGACAAGCGAGATAATCGCCATCTGGGACACCCGCACACTCACAAACATGCTATCTATGTACATCGCATCTGACCACAAGAATTGGGATACTATACTGCCATTTATAACGTTTGCATTCAACACCGCAACCCATGAGACTACTGGCTACAGCCCGTTCTTCCTGCTATATGCTCGTCCTCCTCGGTATTGTCTAGATACCATTCTTCCTTACTCCGTCCATGATGAACCGTGCATTGCGGAAACTCTTTGTCGAGCCGAAGAAGCTCGCCGTCTCGCCCGTTTGCGAATTCTCGCTTCTCAAGAGCGTTCAAAAGCTCGGTACGACAGCCGGCATAACCATCTGTCTTACGCCCCTGGAGATTTAGTGTGGCTTTGGCGACCTCTCCGAAAGCGTGGTTTAGCGCAGAAAATGTTGGCGCATTACGCTGGCCCTTACGTTGTGCTTGAACGCGTCAGTGAAGTGAACTACCAAATAGCACGTATGACAGCAAGTGGTCGTCGTTCAGTCAGAACTGAAGCTGCCCATGTCGCCCGGATGAAGCCGTGTCACTCTCGTGGAAACGAATAACTACCTCGCCCGGGGGCTTCGTCTGCAAAGGGGGAAAATGTAACAGTACGGAAGAAGATGAAGTTTAGAAGACAAGTGAAGGGGAAAGACGTTGAAAAAGGACTCTCGTGCCGGACGCGCTGCCGTTGACCAGCTGAGCTCCCTACCCTATCGTCTTGTAGTTCAGCGCTCCGACGTCTTACCCCCTTCGTAACAATATATATATATATATATATATATATATATATATGGTAATGTAGCGCTACCGCTCGTTGACTGTTGTACCGAAGACGAAGACACGCGCGTAGGTCGAAAGGTGCTTGCTGAAAAGGAATACGACGCAAGAGACCAGCTGGCTTGGTGAGCACTCGGAATAACATTGATCTGAAATCGAACGTATTACAATTGGTGACGACTGCTCTTCGTTCCCTCCTCTCAAGGTGGAGCTTCTCATCCGCCCACTCGCGTCACCATCCGCTGTGTCTGACACAACAAGCCAGACCGCATCTTGGCCCGAATGCTCGCACCTCTCCGCCTACCATCCTGTCCTCTGGAACGCTTCGTCAAAGTGATCCTAGCTTCTTCAGGGGCGTAGATGACCAGGACGTGAACGATTGGCGCCATCATAAGAACGCGTAAGAGCGTACAAGTGGGACGATACTACAAAGTTTTCCAACATCCTCTTTTACCTGACTGACGTAGCCAATCTACGGTTCCGAATCCATGAACCCGACTTGCCCACCTGTTCGGCCTTCAAGACGAGCTTTTCAGAGGTGTTTGGGCGTCCTGCGGCGCGGAAACTGCGCAGAGAACAACACCTCCAGGTCCGCGCTCACCACCCAGAGGAAACATTCATCAGCTACATAGAGGACGTCGTGCACATCTGCAAACGTGTTAATAATTCTATGTCCGAAGCAGACAAGATTACTAAGATCATGAAGGGAATCTCCGACCATGCCTTTCAAATGTTGCTAGCCAGAAACTCGAAAACCGTCGTCGAAATGATTCAACTTTGTCATAGGTACGACGTCATCAAGAGGCAACGATCTTTTACACAACTTTCTGGCATGAGCGATGGGATACTCCCGCCTCCGGTAGTGTGCAGTCTGTCTTCTGAACCACCTTCCCTTCTTCCCGAGATCAAGGCATTTATACGGGAGGAAGTGGCTCGTCAAATGTTGCTCCTCCCTGCTTCCTGCGGAAACCACATCATAGCTCGATCATACACCTCGACGTACTATCCAGGAGCAAGCTACAGTTTTGCCATTAAGCTCTCGACTTCCACCTGTAACAGCCCATTCTCGTACGCCACTATCACCGCTGTGTGACACGCATGCTGCGCCATTGCTACCGCCACCACTACCGCCAACCACTCCACCTCCACTACCACCACCCCACCCTTATCTGCCACCTCGACGCCCCATTATGAGTCCATGAAGGACCCCCGACAATCGCCCGATCTCCCATTCTTGTGGTGCTCCTGTCCTGGCCACGTTGCACGGCTTTGCCACCAGCGTGCGCAGCAGTGCCGCAATGGTCCCCGTCTGTACAGCTCAAACTATATACCTTCTCCGCCACCTGTCACCGCCAGCACCTCTAAGGACTCATTTTATCCTCACCGCTCCTCTCACTCCTCCTGCCGATCGCCCTCTCCCCGCCGTCGTTTCTTCTCGCCGCTGCACCACCGCTATACTCCTCGCCCAGAAGAAAACTAACAGCCGCAGTTCCGGAGGCAAAAAGTGCGTTTTTCATAAATTGTGCAAGTCCTCCGTCTTCCCCGGCAACCATTATAGAGTTTTTATCGATGGCATCGCAGTCCTAGCGCTTGTAGACACTCGCATTGCAGTGTATGTTATAAGTGCCAACCTTTACCGCCGACATCGTAACCATGCGACACCTGTCTCGCAATTGTTTTTCCGAACTGCCAGCTCACATCGCATTCAACCACTTGCGGCATGCACAGCTAGAATTGTCATTCAGGTTGTTTTGTACGTCGCCGAGTTTCTTTTGCCTTCTCACTGCTTTCACGAACTGATTCTGGGTTGCGATTTTTCAACCAGTCACCATGCGATTATTAATTGTGCCCGTGCCAGCATCGAATTGTCTTCGTCTTCACCCGCCACCTCATCAAACAGCCTCGTCCACACGGCTAAGATCCTCGTTGCAGAATACACTAACATCCCAGCCTGCTCTACTGTCCTCGTACACATTTCCTGCGTCTGCTTTTCTGATTCGACTGCTCTTTTCACTCCGACTGATACTGCAAGTCGTCGCCATTGCTTACTCCTTCCGTTCGCTCATCTAACCTTCTGCGGTACCTACAGCCCTATCCACGTCTCTAACCCCTTTCGTTGCCTGTCAACGCTTCTTCGTGGTGAACGTCTCGGTTTTGTCAAGTTCCTTGAACACGCTATGACTAATGACGTCTCAGATGCCCAGCCCCACTTCAGCGCGATGCTATCGACTTGCCTGTTTCTTTACTCAACAAAGACTCCACTTCAGCTTTTTCTTGCTGTCTTCATGGCAGCCTTTCAGCAGATCAACGCGACCAGCTCATCAGCTTGTTTTAGCACTTCCGTTCCTCATTCGACTTTCCTCACACATCTTTGGAAAGCATATCCGTTGCAACTCACTGCATTAACACCGGTATGCACGTCCCAGTGCGCCAGCACCCTTATATTGTAGTGCCTGCTAAACGTTAGGTTGTAATCCACCAATTTAGTGACATGCTTCAGCGTGGCGTCATCCAGCCATCCCACAGCCACTGGAAGTATCATGCTGTTCTCGTAAGAAAGATCGCTCTATCCGGTTCTGTGTTGATTACCGGCGACTAAGCAAGATAACTCGAAAAGACGTGTACCCCCTTCCATGTAGTGATGACGCCCTCGATTGACTGCAAGGTGCCGAATTCTATTCATCCCTGGACCTACGCACGGGCTATGGGCAGCTGACGATCTACCGAAAACCGCTTTTCTGACCTCTGATGGTCTTTATGAATTCAACGTTGTGCCGCTTGGACAGTGCAAGACACCGGCCACATTCGACCGCATGATGGACACACTTCTGTGTGACTCAAGTGGAATGACTGTCTCTGTTACCTGGACGATGTTGTCGTGTTTTGAAAAAAAATTTGCATCTCATCTTGACCACCTCGAGCGTGTGCTGAATTGTTTGACTGACGTCGGCCTACAACAAAATTTTAAAAAGTGCGGCTTCGGTATTCAGCAGATTCCTATATTCGAACATGTAGTTTCTAAAAATGGTGTTCGTCCACATCCTGCGAAACTTCGTGCAGTCGCAGTTTACACGTCTAACTTCCCTAAATGAGGTGCGTAGTCTCATAGGGCTGTGTTCGTATTTTTGTCGCTTCGTCCGCAATTTCGCATCGATCCTCTCGCCGCTGACTCAGCTGCTTGCTGGTGGCGCCATTCTTTCCTCTTGGGCGTTCGACTGTGATGAGGCCTTTTCGATCCTTCGGCGTCTTCTAGTGTCGCCTCCGATTCTGCGCGATTTTAAACCTGGGGGCACCTACCGAACTCCGCAATCATGCTAGCCGTGTAGGTCTCGGCGCTCTTGCAAACGCAAACCCGGCTACCCCGAGTACGTTGTTTCTTACGGCACCTGCACTTTAACAAAGGCCGAAAAAATAATCTTTAACTGGAAAACAGTGTTTGGCGATCATTTGGGCCATTGAGAATTTCCGTCCATACCTATACGATGGCCCCTTGTCTGCTGTCACAGACCTTCATGCACTCTGCTGGTTGTCCACCCTTACAGAGCCATTTTGTCGTCTTGCTCGTTGGGTGTCCCCTTAAAAGAGCACTGCATTCAGGTTATCTACCGGTCTCGCCATAAGCATTCAAATGCCGACACCCTATCTAGGTCATCTCTCCAATGTAACTCTGACTCGACAGTTCTCACGATGGTTGACTCAAGTTCTCTGGTGATTATTAACATACAGAGCAATGGCAACACCCTTGGATTTATTCCGTTCTCACGGTTCAATCTACACCATATCTGCGCCCCGCCTCTCGGACGCGTCGCCGCCAAGCCCGTCATTTCGCCATCTACGACGGCCTGATTTACCGCCGAAGTTACCTTCCCGACGGATGCAAGTGTCTCCTTCTCATTCCTTGGCACCTGCGTTCAGATATATGTGCCACATTTCACGTCGATCATCAGTGTGTGCCTACGCCAGAGTGTTGAAAACTTACACTCGCCTTCGCCTCCGCTATTACCGGCGGGGATTGTACCGCTTTGTACGTCATTATGTCCGCGCATGCCAGGAATGCCAACGTCGCAAAACTCCTCCACGCCGTCCCATGGTTCCAATGCAGCCCTTGCACTGTGCCAGCCGGCCATTCAATTGTGTGGGCAATGATCTTTACTCGCCACTGCCGAACACTCCAGCTAGTACCGTTGAGTCATCGTGGCAGTCGACCACCTTAGCCGCTACGCTGAAACATCATTACCTTCTGCATCGGTGCCAGACGTTGCGTCTTTCGTCCTTCGTCATCTCCCTCAGCGCCACGGTTCGCCTAAAACACTGCGCAGTGACCTTAGCAGGTTTTTTTTTCTTTTCGAGACCGTTGAATCCCTCCTTCAGCAGTGCCGCGTTGTCCACCGCTCTACCTCGGCCTACCACCTGGAGACAAATTGCATGATGGAATATTTTAGCCGGCCCTTGAGTGATATCCTGGCCATGCCGCGTCTGACCACTAAAACTGAAACCAGCATCTCCCGCTAGTTACGTACGCTTAAAATACTTCCATACAAAGCACGACCGGCTTCTTCCCCTTTCTCCTCCTCTACGGCCCTGAACCCCGCTGTAGTATGAACCCGGTACTTTCTTATCGGCCTGGTACCTCCGAAACGACCACAGTTTCTGAAGCGGCAGGATATGCAGAAGGATGCCGCCAGCTTGCACGATCATTCACAACACAGAACCAGAGTCACGAGAAGTCCCTTCGCGCAACGACATGTCCAGCTCCCTCACACACCGCAGACTTCCTCGCGTGGTTTTGGGTTGCCTCTACCACCTGCGGCCTGTCTATCAAATTTGCTTCAAAATACTACGGTCCATATGGTGTTTCTGCCAGACATCTCCCGTGAACTACAATATTCAACAGCTTGCGATGACACTGGATATGCGTCGCCGTGGCCGTGAAACAGTGCACGTTGACCGTCTCAAGCCCTGTTACGACCAGCCTGTTGTGTCTACACCGTGAGTCGGCAGGATGCCTATTTTGTCTCCTGGGGGTAATTGTAGCGACTGTTGTACTGAAGACGAAGATAAGCGTAGGTCGAAAGGTGTGTGCTATAAAGGAAGACGATGGACAAAGAAGACGGCGCAAGAGTCCCATTGCCTAGTTGCGTGCTCGGTCGGAACATCAATCTGAAATGGAACATATTCTTGCAATATATATATATATGTATATATATTCATATATATTCATTTAAATATATTGTTACGTGGAAGATTTACAGTCCCAAAGCTGTCCGCACAACTAACATTGATGAGGGCACCGATTTCACAACACTCAGCGTCGTCGACTTCTCGGAGTCTGTTGCATTCTTCATCCTCTTCATGGACAGCGAATACAGCTAAGTGACACTACCCCCCCCTCCCTCGCGGGAAAAGCACAGTCCCGGTTCGGTCTATGTTAGCGAAATAGAACGTTGATAATAGGGCTTTAGGCGGGACACATGCACTATTTCGGAGGTTGGAGCTGTAGACGGGAACTTCGGAACCATAGATTCAACTTCGTAGGTGACGTCGGTCACGGGGCGCAAAACACGGTAAGGGCCAGTGTAATGGGGCAAACGTTTTTCACACAAGCCCACTCGACGGCACGGTAGCCACAGCAAAACGAGAGATCCAGGAGTGTAGTGGACATCACGGTGGCGGCTGTCGCACCGGATCTTTTGGGAGTCTTGGGATGCAGAGAGCCTGGCATGAGCTATCCGGCGGGCATCATGAGCGCGGGTGACGGCAACACTGGTGTAAGTACTGGTGGCGTCTGCCGCGGGTAGAGAGGTGTCGAGGTGTCGACCAAATAATAAATAAAATGGGGAGTATCCAGCGGTAGAATGGACAGATGAATTGCAGGCGAATGTGACAAAGGGGAGATGAACGTCCCAATCTCGATGGTCGTCAGACACATACATGGCCAGCATGTCTGTGAGGGTACGGTTTAGACGTTCCGTGAGGCCGTTGGTCTGGGGGTGATATGCGGTGGTGAATTCGTGGCGGACGGAGCACGAACGGAGAATTTCGTCAACCACTCGCGACAGGAAACAGCGGCCGTGGTCAGTTAGTAGTTCACGAGGAGCCCCATGAGGAAGATTTACGTTTTCTAGAAGCAAGTCAGCGACCTCTGGGGCGCAGCTGGTAGGGATGGCTCGGGTAATAGCGTACCGAGTAGCGTAATCGGTGGCGACGGCGATCCATTTTTTCCCCGAGGTGGAAACTGGAAAGGGGCCAAGGAGGTCAAAACCTATACGGGAAAAAGGGTCAGTTGGTATGGGTATCGGCTGCATTAGACCTGAAGGCGAAATTGTGGGCTTCTTCCGACGCTGACACAGTTCACATGCGGCAATGTACAGCTGGACAGAGCGGTAGAGCCCCGGCCAGTAGAAACGTCGGCGCAGGCTGTCGTATGTGCGAGAGACACCCAAGTCGCCAGCCGTGGGCGCATAATGGAACTGTTCAAGGATGGTGGAACGCAGGTGTTGGGGAACGACGAGCAAAAGGTCTGTGCCATCTGGTCGCATATTACGTCGGTATAGGGTGTTCTCGTGGAACACAAATAAGGCGAGAGATGGGTCAGGGCGGTCGGAGGTAAGACGGAGGATAATGGAATGCAGAGAAGGATCTAAGTGCTGTTTCGTGGCAGTGTTAGCAAAGGCGGAGACAGACAAGACACATACATTATCGTTAGAGTTTGTAGGGCTAGGGGAGTCGACGGGATGACGTGACAAACAGTCTGCATCTTGGTGAAGCCGGCCGGACTTGTAGACAACAGAAAAGGTGTATCCTTGTAATCGTAGCGCCCAGCGCCCCAAACGGCCAGTAGGATCTTTGAGAGAGGAAAGCCAGCGCAAGGCATGATGGTCTGTTATCACAGTAAAATGGCGTCCAAACAAATAAGGGCGGAATTTCGTAATAGCCCAGACAAGCGCCAGGCACTCTCACTCTGTAATAGAATAATTTGGTTCGGGTGTTGAGAGGAGGCGGCTGGCATACGCAATCACCCTTATACGGCCGTGTTGTCGCTGAGCAAGTATAGCTCCTATTCCATGGCCACTTGCGTCGGTACGGAGTTCAGTATTGGCGGAAGGGTTGAAGTGGGCCAAGACCGGTGGAGTAGTTAGAGCAGCAATAAGCTCTGAGAAAGCTGCAACTTGTTCAGGCCCCCAATACAATGAAGCGCCTTGAGGAGTTGGGTGAGCGGACGAGCAAGGACAGCGAAGTTCGGGACGAATCGTCGGAAATAGGAACATAGACCAATAAAGCATCGGACATCGCTGGATGAACGCGGAGTGGGAAAATCTCTGACGGCACGTATCTTGTCAGGGTCAGACTGAACGCCAGGGGCATTAACCAAGTTACCAAGCACTTTGATTTCCCGGTGGACGAAACTGCATTTCTTTGAGTTGAGTTAAAGGCCGGCGCGGCGGAATAGCTCGAGAATGGGAGAAAGGCGAGAGAGGTGGCTGTCAAATGTGGACGAGAAAACAATGACGTCGTCTAAGTAACAAAGACAACTCGTCCACTTGAAGCCGCGCAGCAATGAGTCCATCATCTGTTAGAAAGTTGCAGGGGCGTTACATAGGCCAAAAGGCATGACTTTGAATTGATGAAGGTTGTCAGGGGTGATGAACACTGTTTTTTCACGCTCTCTCTCGTCGACAGAAATCTGCCAGTAACCGGAACGAAGGTCGATGGATGAAAAGTAGCTGGCTCCGTACAAACTATCAAGCGCGTCATCGATGCGCGGAAGAGGATATATATCTTTTTTTGGTTATCTTAATCAAATGACGGTAGTCAACGCAGAATCTCCAACTGTTATCCTTCTTCTTGACCAACACGACATGGGATGCCCAGGGGCTACCTGAAGGCTCGATTATTTCGTTCGCTAACATCTTTTCGACCTCCGTTTGAATGACGCGTCGCTCCGCAAGCGAAACACGATAGGACCGCCTGTGAATAGTACTGGCGTCACCGGTGTCAATGCGGTGGGTGACAACTGTCGTTTGACCCAATGGGAGGGTACCGAAGTCGAAAAGGTCACTGTAGGTAAAGAAACGCTTGTGTAACTCAGCGGCGAGTTCAGGTTGCAGATCAGATGCAATCATGCTGTTAAGCAGATCAGGGCGCGATGCTGATGACGAGGAGTTGTTGGCAAGGACGGCAGTTGTACGATCCGGAGACAGAGCTGAAATGGCGCAATCGGTAATCGGGGACAGCGCAGCCTATGAAATTCCCTCGGGCAGAACTTGAGTTGAAAAGCTGAATTTAAGGACAGGGAGAGAAGTGATGTTCTGGGAGATGTGCACAGTTAGATGAGGAAGGGTGACGTGCCGCTGCAGCATGACATCAGTAATGAGACAAGCGAGATAATCGCCATCTGGGACGGGTGGAAATGGTGACATACGGATGTAAATGGCAGTTTCAGGAGGAAGGCGGTTAAACTGTGCTGATCGAAGGCGGGGTGAGCAGGAGGGGTCTTCAAAGCAGAGCGGAAGGTCCAAGCGAAGTAGGCCGCTAGACCAGTCAATAAGGGCAGAGGGGGCTGTTACGAAGTCAATGCCAAGGATAACGTCGTGGGGGCATTCATGTAGGATGGTGACCAACACTGGGGCATGGCGGTCAGCAATTGTAACTCGCGCCGTACACATGCCAACCACGGCAGCAGGGCTGCCATTGGCGATGCGAACTGTGGATGAGACGGCTGGTGTAAGGAGTTTCTTGAGACGACGGCGAAATGAGGAGCTGAGAACGGACAGTTGGGAGCCTGTATCAATTAGAGCAGAAACGGGAACTCCATCCACAAGGACGTCGATATGGTTATTTTGTAGGGCAGGGGTCAACAGAGGTTTTTCTGTCCGGGTCATAAATGCAGCGTCACCTGCATTGGCTAGTTTTCCGGTACGTGGCCAGAATAGGACGGTGGCAACAGCGGCGAGGAAGAGGAGAACGCGACGTCGTGCTTGCGAGGATGGTGAACGGTTGGCAGCACGGACAGTGGAACTTGGGTCAGCACGGGTCTGGTCGGTGCGAGGTGGGGAATAGCGAGGGGCATAGTCTACGCGGCGGTCGACGTAGGTGTACTGAAGAGATGGTGTGTACCAGTGACTATGGCAGTGGCGGGAAATGTGGCCAACGCGAGAACAAGTAAAACAGATGGGGCGATTGTCATAGGTACGCCATTCATTTGGGTTGCTGTAACGATATCGGGGCGAGAAACTGGCGTTGGTTGAGGCGGCAGCAATTACTGGAGGGGCGCGTCCTGAATCCGTGGTGTCGGTGGTGCTGGTAGAAGGGAGGCCCATATTCGCAACCTCTAGGCGAACAGCTTTAATAAGTGATATAGTAACCAGGGTGTTGTCGGGTGTATGCGACAGCGAGGCCGCGGGAGTCATTGCCTCAAGCTCTTGGCGGACAATGCGTGTCAAAGTGCTGTCGTTAGCAGGCGGTCGAGAAGTCGGGATGTCGATACAGGAGGAGCTAGCTGCCGTGTTCGGCAGCCGGTCGAAACGGTGAGATATGCAACTTTGTTTCGCCTGCTCGAAACGTCGGCACATCTGCTGCACAGAGTCCACGGTGGAGCAATCCCTGCACAACAGGAGGTTGAAGGCATGACGATGCCCTCATTTCCCCTTAATTTGTCTGCTTGTAGCTTACGGGGGTTTCGGTTCTGGCAGTCTTGAAGCCATAGGTAGCGTAAGAGGGTTCTAGCACAGCATTCGCCCTCGCTCTTGATCACGGCGGTAACAAAGGACGTTCCACGTTCGGCGCTATGGTTGAGGGTGGCGCTGGTGGACACTCTCATGGTTCGTACACAGACAACTTAAGTACCCAAGCAAGTAGCAGGGGGGACAGCGGCCAATGTAGCTCAGTTGGAAGAGCACCGGACGCGATATTCGGAGGTCGTGGGTTCGGTTATCACTATCAGCACGTTGTTTTTTCTTCTACTTTGTTTTTAAATATCTTTCCCCTAAACAGATTACATTACTAATTTCTGTGATTATCCAAGTAAACAATAAAAAAATGACAAAGTACCATCCCCAACGCTTTCCTTGGCCTCGCCGACTGTTGGCTTCTTTCCTTCATGTATTATAACGAGCACCCTCATTTCCCCTTATATTATCTGGTTGTAGCTTACGGGGGTCTCGGTTCTGGCAGTCTTGAAGCCATAGGTAGCGTAAGAGGGTTCTAGCACAGCATTCGCCCTCGCTCTTGATCACGTTATACGTGACGCTGGAGGTAAGAAAGGACGTTCCACGTCCGCCGCTATGGTTGTGGGTGGCGCTGGTGAACACTCCCAAGGTTCGTATACAGACAACGTAAATACCCAAGCAAGTAACAGGGGGGACAGCGGCCGATGTAGCTCAGTTGGAAGAGCACCGGACGCGATATTCGGAGGTCGTGGGTTCTTTCCCCTAAACAGATTGCATTACTAATTTCTGTGATTATCCAAGTAAACATTAAAAAAAGCCATTAAGTACCATTCCCAACGCTTTCCTTGCCTCGCCGACTGTTGGCTTCTTTCCTTCACATATATATATATGTATATATATTGTAGTGTGGTAATCTTCGTCTTCATAGCCATTGCCATGCATCGCGTAATGACACACTCGAGGACGAAGAAGTTGGTTGCTGTCTTGACGATTCGCCACGCCTGACGCTCCGCAGCGAGTTCCTCCTGAGCGGCTGGATCCATCTGGGTTTACCGAATAAATACACCCCTATAATTGGTGCAGGTGCTGCTGGGTACGATCCCGTCCACCCTGGAACTAAGAAGCCGCACATTGCCATCTGCTTCCACCATGCCGGACGATTCTGCCTCAACATCGCCGCCCCTCCCAACCACGGCCCTGTGTTCTGGAGCTCTACGGCAGCGTGACCCATGCCTCTTCAGGGTAACGGCCGATCAAGACGTCGACGATTGGGTGTCGGCATACGAGCGTGTCAGTACTTACAACTGATCGGACGGCACTACGAAATTAGGTAACGTAATTTTTTACCTGACTGACGTGGCGAACCTCTGGTTTCGCAACCATGAGGCAGACCTGCCATCTTGATCTGCATTTAAGAAGAATTTTGCGGAAGTGTTCGGCCGCCCTGCAGTTCGGAAGCTCCGAGCAGAACAACGCTTGCGCGAGCGCACTCAGCAGGCCGAAGAGTCGTTCACCAGTTACATGAAAGACATCGTTGACCTATGCACGCGTGCCGACCCCTTAATGTCCCAAGCGGATAAGATAGAAAACATCATGAAAGGCATACATGACGACGCGTGCCAGATGATATGGGTGAAAAATCCTGCCACGGTCAGGATTTCAAGCCCTACTACGATCCGTATGTTCTTTCGACTCCATAAGTCGCCAGGATGGATGCTTTTTTACCCGGGGGGAAAATGTAGTGTGGTAATCTTCGTCTTCATAGCCACTGCCATGCATCGCGTGCTGAGAACGAAGACGAAGAAGTTGGTCGCTGCCTTGATGATTCGCCACGCCTTACGCTCCGCAGCAAGTTCCTCCTGAGCGGCTGGATCCATCTGGGTTTACCGAATAAACGCACCCATACAATATATATATATATATATATATATATATATATATATATATATATATATATATATTTTGTCGGATGAAATGGTTTTAATACAGGTGAACTTCGTATAAAAACCGGACCCACAAGGCTCAGAAAAATTTGGAACAGTCTGCGCGCGCCTCGCTTCCTCCGCTTCTTCTGCTGCGCCGATAAGGGGCGTCACAATTCCCCCCGGGCAAACGAGTCTCGTCCTCGAGAAAATTAGGTAGATCGAAGATCGCAGCGCTTCATGCGAGCCACGTAAACAGCTTGTGTCTTGCGGGATCGGCGGTTATCCGCCGTGACCTTGGTGATAACGTAATTCACGTCATTCAGTAGGTCCAACACGACGGGGGGGGGGGGGCATCTTACGTGCAGAGAAACCTCTCATATAATCCTCGCTGGCGAATAGGCGTCCAAAGCCAGACGTAGTCTCCAGGGTAGTAAGCAACTGCACGATAATGCAGATCGTAGTGTTCTTTCGAGCGGCTTTGAGAAGCCAGTGTGCGTAAGCAGGCTATACGACGGGCTTCGTCGGCACGGCATAGTATCTGGGAAACAGAGGCATTGTCGTTGGTGGAAAATGGGAAGATGGTGTCTAAGAAAACGTGTGGAGGTCTTGCATAGAGTTAATAGAAAGGAGAATGGCCGGTAACTTCATGATTTGCAGTGTTATAAGCGTACGTCACATACGGTAGCACTGTATCCCAGTTGCGATGGTCAGATGAGACGTATATGGACAGCATGGTTGTCAAGGTGCGGTTGGTTCGCTCGGTGAGACCGTTGGTCTGCGGATGATACGGTGTCGAGTGTCGGTAGTGTGAGCCACAAAGTCGGAGCATTTCTTCCACGACATCAGCAGTGAATTGCCGACCACGATCACTTATAATAACACGGGGTGTGGCGTGGCGAAGAATAACTGAATGCAAAAGAAACGACGAAACTACAGCAGCTTTTGCGGTAGCGAGAGCAGCGGTCTCCGCGTATCTGCTAAGATAGTCAACGCAGACGATAATCCAGCGGTAGTCCTCCACAGTCTTTGGAAAAGGACCGCGCAGGTCAATTCCAATCTTTTCAAAAGGGGAAGTAGGTGGCTTGACGGGTTGTAAAGGTCCGGCCAGCATGGTGGTGCGTGCCTTAAGTCGCTGGCATTTTTCACATGTCGCAACGTATGGCTTGGTGGCCTTATAAATTTGGGGCCAATAAAAACGCTGGCGAATTCGGTGCAGGGTACGACAGAAGCCTAGATGTCCAGAGGTAATATCATCGTGCATGGCGTGCAAAACTTGTGCAAGGAGACTTTTTGGGACGCCCAAAAGGACGGCAGCACCGTCAACTGAGTAGTTCTTGAATAAAACAGCATCTTTGATAGTAAACTGCGTTGACTCTGCTCTTCCTTCTTCCTCTTGTATAAGAGGCTGTAGTGACCGGTCGTTGCGTTGTTCTCGCCTAAAGGTCGCCATATTAGGAAACGTCGACACGATTGATGCTAAACACCCATCGAAGCCGTCTTCATCGTTAACGGAAGTCGGCAATGGGTACCGTGACAAGCAGTCTGCATCAATGTGATGTCGTCCACTCTTGTACACGACACCAAACTTGTATTCTTGTAGGTAATGCCCAGTGCGCCAGACGAGCAGATGGATCGCGAAGTCCGATGAGCCAGCATAGCGAATGGTGGTCAGTAACTATGGTGAAGTAGCGTCCATATAAGTATGGTCGGAACTTGTGCACAGCGAACACAACTGCGAGACACTCCAATTCGGTAACTGTGTAGTTCCGTTCTCATTTTGTCAACATGCGGCTGGCATATGCAACGTGTTCAGCCCCACTATGCAGCTGCACAAGCACCGCCCTAAGATCGACGCCACTGGCGTCAGTCTGGACCTCAGTCACAGCAGAAGGGTCGAAGTGGCGCAGCAGTGGTGCTGAAGTTAGAGAAGAGCCGATTGCAAGAGGATTCGCACTCTGGGGTCTACACAAATTGCGAGTCCTTGAGCAGTAGAGAAGTAAGGGGGTGGGCAAGTTGAGCAAACCAGCAATGAAGCGACGAAAATAAGGAGAGGCCAAGAAAGCTCCGAAGACTTTTCGGGGTGCATGGAGTTTCGAAGTCGCGTACTGCAGCAATCTTCTGCGGATCCGGCCTGATACCATCCTCGTTGACGAGGAAACCAAGAACTAAAGTTTTTCGCTCTCCAAAATGGCACTTTTTCGAATTCGAAATAGGGCCGCTTTGCCAATGCATTCAAGAAGTTTATGGATCCTCTCATTGTGCTCTTGGAAGGTCTTTCCAAAAATGATAACATCATCAAGGTAACAAACGCATATTTCCCATTTGAGGCCACGAAGGATAGTGTCCATAAATCGCTCGAAAGTCGCGGGAGCGTTGCATAATCCAAAGGGCGTTACATTAAATTCGTATAAACCATCTGGTGTTACAAAAGCAGTCTTCTCATGGTCGGATGGATGTAGAGAAATTTGCCAATAACCAGATAGCAAATCAACAGAGGAGGAATATGACGCCGAATAGACAGTCGACAGCGTCATCAATGCGAGGTAAAGGGTATACGTCTTTCTTTGTTACCGCATTCAAACGACGGTAGTCTACACAAAATCGCCAAGAATTGTCATTTTTTCGCACCAGGATCACAGGTGCGGCCCACGGACTGGAAGATTCTCGAAGCATTCCTTTGTGCAGCATTTCGTCCACCTGTTCTTGAATTATCTTGAGCTCTGCCGGGGAGACTCTGTACGGTTTTTGGCGAATAGGGGGTGCGCTTCCAGTGTTAATTTTGTATTGCAGCCGACAAGCTGGCAAACGGCTACCCGATCCATTTGAGGCAAAGTCGAACACTTGGGCATGAGTTGTCAAAATGTCTTGCAGAATACGACGTTCACTAGATGGGAGCGATTCGTTGACCATGCCCTCAAACTCAGCACAATATTCAGACTTGTCTTTCGCGGCACCTCTGCAATCGGAAATAATTCTAATGGTATTAGTCACATAATTCTCAAATCTCGCTAGTGTCAAACCAGAAGGAAGACGAACAGGCTCTTCTGACACGTTCACAGCCCAGAGGTATGCGCGGCCATCCTCCACCTCCACGACCGGAGCGTGGCACCAAAATATTTTTTTTCGCTCCATTCGAGACATCTGGCTCGACGACTATTGAATGTTTACCCATGAAGGATTCAGATGACTTCACGGGGAGAAACGTCACCATCATCGCAGGCAGCAGCACATCTTTTGTCAAGGCGAGAACTCCTTGATGACTCTGAGACATGTTATCTACTAATGCGGGGATAATGTTCGCCTGCAAACAAATTTCACCGGCACTAAAGTCGCACCACACTCGCGCAAGAAGTCAACACCCAAGATAACTTCATGCGTGGCACGTCTCAATACAACGAATTCTGTCCTATAGCACTCGTCACCATTTACAACTGAAACTGAGCACAGGCGAACCGGAACTAAAGTTTCACCCCAACTCCACAAAATGTAGTGTTTTTGTCCTACACAAACATAACTTTCTGTCGAAGGCGGTTCTTAAATGAAAGACTCATAACTGACACAGCGGCACCAGTGTCAACCAAAGCATCCGTTTTAACATTGTCTACACACACTGACACTGTTCTTTAGCATGACGATAGGTAGAGGTATGCGTGAAATTGACCGTCCGGCGACCTTACCTTCATCGGTCACAGCAGCTAGTTTCCCAGCGGTGGAGAAACAAAACGGCGGCGTGGCGATGGCGAACGGGGTTGTCGCTGCTGTGGGGGAGTGATGCTGCGATCGGACACAGGGGAGGCATTCCGTGCGTGGCGTTGAGGGGAAGAGGGCCGATAGAAGGTAGCGGGTGGCTGCTGCTCCCACTGGGCACCATTCGTGAAACGCGGTGCTCGTTGGACAGCGGGTCGGGTAAATTTGCGACGCGGGCAAAAGCGGAATATATGTCCGCTGCCCCCACAGCCGTAACATACGGGTGGCTGGCGGCTCTGGTAGATCAGTTCAGGATCCCTTTGAGGCCGAGATGGGGTGACAGAAGCGCGACGAGGAGCACCACGAGGCACTTTATCCCGATGGTCTGGACGCTGCTGGAAATGAGGGTGCGATGTTGGTTGCAGGGTCCGCTCCACGCCGTTGTTGTAAGATGGTTGGCTGTTATTTAGTGCAGCCCATGGCGTGCGTTGTTCCCATACGGACGTCGATGTCGGGTGGTAGGGTAAATCAAAATTTGTACGTTGCCGCTGAATATCCAGCTCCTCGCGCATAATCCTCCTGACCATAGAAGCGATGTTTTCAGCCTCCGGAATGTCGATAAAGGTAACAGTTGTCACATTTGAAAGACGACCAAATTTGGGCGCTGTGCGACGTGCCTGTAACGCCTGAAATTCCCGGTACGGCTTGCTGACATCTGCAACTGTGGCAAGGGTGTCCCGCGAAATAAGGAAGTTGTCCTTCTCTTCTTCTGACATCTGCTGGTTATATATATATATTGTGAGCGAGGGGCCGGAAATTTCACCTCTTTCACCTGTACATATGCAGCATCATCATCACTATCCGGTGTTCGGGAGATCACGCGCAGACTTCCAGATTCGAGCTGGAATAAAGACATTTACTCGAGTGGTGGCTCACAATATATATATATATATATATATAGCAGAGCATTTCTGAACATTACAATGGCGATGTTGCAAATAAAGATTGCGATGGTTACACTAGACGACGAAATCACAACCTGTATTGGCAGTTCAACTGTCGGTCACAGCACTGTAACGCACTGACCAGCGATTTACAGATAAAGGAGTTGGGTCAGACACATATTTTTACGCTACCTGCCCTTGCTTATGCACGTGAGAGCGGTTAATCTCTCTTTGATACAAGCGTGTTGTGCTTAAGCTAAATAGCTTTTCTCGAGTAATTGATGAAGATTATGATTTACGCATTCCATGGGAAGCCAGCAAACAGCCGCTTTTAAACAAGGTATTTTGTTCCTTACTCTTTCGCTAGCTGCAGTTGAGGTGAATAAACACGGCAAGGAAGCAGTTCTAATTCCTTGATTTTCTATGCTGTAGCAGCGAGCATCAAAGCAGATGGACGACCAATGTTTTATCGCACACCAGTGCTTAACAAAAAAAACCTGGAGTGTTCGGCACTCAGAGCTATTATATGCAAAAATTCGACGCGCTACCCGTGTGACGACACGCGCTTTGTACGACACCACACTCCTGCCCATAAAGTGTATGGCTTCTACCAATGTGGCGGTTTCCTTGCCTGAACGCTGCATCGAAGAATCCGTGCCCCTAGAGGAGAGGTTGGTTCTCGAAAAGGCGTCGGTGGTGCGGACCTTGGCGTACGCCATTGCGCTGGTCCAAGAGTGCCTTGTCCTCGGATAGCTCCGGTGGTGCTGCCGCATAGCTTCGAGACTCCAGTGCAGGAAGAGAAGGCCTCGTATCAGAGGCCTCTGCCACAGGGTCTGATTAAACTTGGCACCAAACAGGTCCGGTTTTTAAATTTCAAAATCACGCGAACGTAAAATGCCTACATGCATGAACCTGTTCTCCGGTCCTATTCACAAACTGAACGTGACGACCGGGCACCTTTTTCGACCGCCAGAGGCAGCCATTTGGCATCACCTGGATGAAAGTCTTTACCCAGAACACTTTGGCCCTCTTCTAACTCCCTCCGTGACCCTCTTTTTTGTCGAATTGGTCATTTACCTTGCTTAAACGTTCTTCCATACGTCTCTCTAGGTCTGGCTATAGCAGAGTTAGACGAGTGCGGGCATTACAGAAGAGGAAGAGTTCAGCTTAGGAAGCGATCATTACATACTAGAGATCACTCTTCTGATCGACAATCTGCGCCCGCGATTCAAAATGAAACCCATTATTGACTGGGATAAATTTCGCAAAATTTGCGAGCAGCATCCGACAAAATTACCCCTAGCTACACGGAGTGGACGTGGTAAATTAAACGAAACATGGCCCTAAGCGAAAATCTCTCCCCAGCAGTGCATAACAGTGACCCAGTCGATATCAGACTCCTCCGTCTATGGAAGGTGTATCATAATCTGGAGAAGCGCTGGCTCAAGCAAAATCATAATTAAGCCCTCAAGCGTAAAATGGCGCACACGCTCCAACTAATAACCGAACACGCTGCCAAACGCAACTTGCAGCAGTGGAATCAGCTCTGTAACCGCCTTTACGGCAGGCTGCACATGAAAAATACTTGGTCACTTTTATGCCATATGCTGAACCCCAGCTCCTCGCGTAAGAGAGCAGCAAGCCAATTACTAAACTGTTACATAATATCGAGAGGACGCGTGTGGATCTCGAATCGACCCTCATTTCGACTTGCTTCCCTAATGTAAAGCAAGAGTCGCTACCATCGTCTACCGGAACACGAAATCCAGTCTTGGATGCCTTGGAAGAGGTGTGGGCCTGACGGCATCACCAATGAGGCCCTCGGCAATTTGGATGCAGCATTAATAGCATTTCAATGAAAAACTCATCTACACCACCTAAGGCGCAACCTCATGTTAAACCCCTTACAGGGACATTTCAGATATTGAAAATAAAAATAAGATCTGCATCGGACGACAGGCACTCTATCGCCTCAATGGAAATGGGCAAGAGTGACCTTCGTACCTAAACCATATAAGAACTTCATAATGCGAAACTATGGGGCTGGCAATAAGGCAATTAGGAAGGAAACATTATTTGGCAAGAGAAAATTACTGAAGATAAATTATTCTCAAGTAAACACTACATCAACAAAGTACATTTAAATTCTTTCTGGGCACTGCCCTTATTAGAGAATGACTAGCTGTTGAATGTTTTAACAGGGTGACCTCTCATGACCGGATGACTGTAATTTTGTTTATTTGATTATTTGCTACGTCAGTCTTGTATTGACCTCCTGAAGTGCACGCAAGATTGTGCAGAAATATTGCTGTCAAGCTGTCTGATTTAACGATTATGCAAAAGCTTTTGACTACGTAGACCACAGCAGATTGTGGCAAGCTCTACAAGAGATGGGAGCTCTAATTCACCTCATCTGTCTCCTCAGGAACCTGTATGCAGGGCAAGAGCTCACAGTCAGAACTAGGCATGGTCTTACTGATTGGTTTTCGATTGAGACACGAGTGAGACAAGGCTGCATAATATCGCCCTGCCTATTTAACCTATATGCAGAGTGCATCATGAGGAAGGCCGGTCTGGACGAGTGTTCAGCTGGAGGGAACATTGCTGGTAAACGTATCAAGAACCTTAGATATGCGGATGATACCACTTTAATGGCAGAAAGTGAAGTGGAACTCAAGATACTTCTGATACGCGTACAAGAAGAGAGTCAGACGTTTGGGCTTAAACTGAACATTAAAAAGACAAAGATCATGGCGTCTTGCCCTATCAAGTGCTGGAGCACCAAGAGACAAGAAGTGGAAGCGTTTGACAGATTTTGTCTTCTTGGGCTGCAAGATTACCCCTGAAGGAGACTGCAGCCATAAAATTAGGAGACGCCTGCTTTTGGGAAAGAGAGCCATGGTTAGCCTTGACCGCCTAGTAAAGAGCAGAGACATTAGACTGCCAACCAAGATCCATATAACTCGTGCTATGGTCTTTCATGTTGTGATGTATGGATGCGAGAGTTGGACTCTGAGGAAGGCTGACCTCCGAAGAATTGACGAATTTGAATTGTGGTACTGGCGGAGACTCTTGGGAGTTCCTTGGAGTGCCAGAAGATCAAATCAGTCGATATTGTCGACCATAAACCCGGACTGCTCATTGGATGGTCAAACTCTTAAGTTGAAGCTCAGCTAATTTGGTCATCTGATGAGAAGAGAGGAGTTGTGGGAGAAAGATTTGATGTTGGAAAAGGTTAAGGATAGCCGGAGAAGGGGTAGCAGCGAACGCAATGGTTAGATGGCATCCTTGAGGCGCTGCAGATGAAGTTATGTGATGTTATGAAGATAGTGAGAGACCGGAAAGCGTGGCGTGACATGGTCCATAGGGTCGCGAAGATCGGACACGTCTGAACGACTGAACTGAACTGAACTCTTTACCATAGCACTACAAATAGAACATAATAACTGATAGTGCATAAATTCCTCCTTGCTACTTTATTTTGTTTGCAACATAGTATGCAAGACACATAACTACGAGATTATCTTCCAGCACTATGCTTAATGTCCACCTGCAGTGGAGTAGGACGGTTAGGGTGTAATCCTAGGATTGAATCCTGGCCACGGTGTCCACATTTCAACTGAGGCGAAAACCTAGGCGCCCGTTTGCTGTGCAATGTGAATGTACATTAAAAGATGTGAGTTGGTGGAAAGTTCCCTAGCTTTCCACTGCTGCGTCTCTCGTAGCCTGAATGACTTTGGGCTGTTAAGTGCAATGAACCAAACCAAACCAAGCATAACCTTAACATTCATACCAATATTTGGTTCGATGTGGTAAAGTATGGTATTTCACAGGTTACAGATATGCTTTCACGCTGTGAATGTGTTAATCTAATACCACCAAGACATGTTTTTACGGTCTGTGGAGCATAATGATCAACATGCTATATTTTTTCAATCAATTAAGGATGGCATTTTTGTAAAACACGTTCACGTTATCACAGTGCAATTGTAAACTCTGTGAGACTCTGCGTGCATGCGAAAGCAGGAGCCCGGGCTACCATAGTAGCACAGGTGTTCGCAGCCCCAGGAATTGTGTAAATTTTCACGTCTTATGGCCTACATGGCAGCAATGGTCAGGCGAGCTATGTGGAATAAAAATAAATTTCGAGCTACGTGCAAAACGTGTCACGAGTAGTTGTGCCATCGACTTTCATCGATTACACCTGAGTTATTAACAAATGGAGTATATAGTGCCACGCAAAACTGTCTTATTATTTGCAAGTGCAATATTGAGCAGCATTTTGGTTAACCTTGTATTAGAAGGCTTAGACCTTTTTGAAGCTCTCATCAACCACTGTTACTCAAGCCATGTGGATGTTTTGCTTAGTACATTTTTATGTCAACTTATCTTCTCAGAATTATACACTCGCAACTGCTTCTCAATTATCAATTCGACCACATCAGACCAACACCTGTAACCCTTACAAACTGTTTGTTATTCATCCTCTGCTACTCACTCTGTAGTGTGACCTGCTGAACTGATATCGACATGGTTCATGTACCTGTAAGGCATATGTAACTGTCATTTTGTAGTTTTCTTAAGTATATGTTGTTTTGCTTGTATGATAATATTTCCTGCCAATGGTGTGGCACAGCTTTCTGAATCGTATGTTGCAGAAAAATGTGTGCTAGTGAGTTCGCTCAATATTGTGGTGGTGCTGGCTATATGCGTGAAATAAATCACCTCAAAAGCTACTCACGTCACATATCTCTATGTGGTTTCAACTGGAAAGCTGTGCACATTCAACATCTAGAACAGTCCAGAATTATATGACTGCGGGCTAAAAGTACCTGTTTTTTTTAAATGTAAGGAAAATAGTTTTTAGCGTAAATGCTGTCGCTGCACAAGTATACCCAATTATTTTTATGGGCCGATAAATTCTGTAATCATATAAACAGCTGTATTTATAAACAATACTGTAATATATTTGCGTTTGTTTGTGCTTCGGAAATTGGGGGGTGCGAGTACTGAGATTCTGAAATGTAAATAATGTAAGTTTGTGGGAAATAATACGTTAGAATATCTGTCCTACAAACTGATGGAAAAATCTTAACAATGAATGAAAATAAAATTTTGTACGCCTTTTTTCTTAACATTTGGGCATGACTGAAATTGTGCGTAGGTATACACCCCCCGAACGAAAAGTACATTTAAATGTTACACAGCGTTGGGCATACAGTTTGTTTTTCATTAACACCCTGCATGAAACTAGTGTGCGCTACCATATCCTGGTAGAATGCATTAAACTCATAAAAATAAGCCTTTAGGGATTAGACGAAATCCACAATACGCACCAAATCTGTTTATTTAAGGGACGTGAAGAAATTGTCAGAGACCGTTGTTTCACAACATTTGTACCTTTTACCCACTTGCGCGATTTCGTCTGCGTTTGAAATGAAAGCGTGGTGACAACGACGTTATTATCGGGTTTCGTAAAGCGCTTCACTCGGCACCCCGTCGCAAAAGCCCTCTTTACGAAACGACCCCGTCGTTTGCGAGCATACTTCGCTGCATGGTCTACGTGAACACGGTGAAGGGTGCAAGCGCTCAAACTAAGATGATTAGGAAACTATAGGCATACTCCGTACTTTTCCATTAGTCACAAATTGCAGGTGCCACGGAGCGTTCCCTAGGCAGGAGCAAAGATTTTCCATGTAGAGGTACTCACTGCCCGCAAACTAGGTGTCCACTCTCTCCATGTGTATGTTAAGACAGTCCTGAACTAGTCTGGTCTGACTAAAGACCCCGTTTAAATGTAGACTTAGCTCGGACTTCATCGTGCAAGCGGGCCGTGGTCTCAAAACAAAAGTTAGGCCTAGGAGCATTCGATGCGCATATCAAATATTGATTGATGAAGAGTGTGAAGCAGCAAAACCTCACCGCGTTTGTATATGCTCCGAGTTTGATTAGAGTTTAAAAGTAATAATCGTTTGAAGGCAGCCCTCAAAGCAAACGTCGCACAGAACAGCCTTGAGGCCAGGAGGCCAGTCGTCATACTACAACATTTTAGCCCACAAAGTCATAATATTCATTCAATCACCTCTGTGCATTTTTGAAGCTACGTCAATCTGTCAAGAACGCAAATTCATATAACAAACAATACTGTTGTGTGCCGCAAATGGCCTAATTTTGGCATCAAAAAGGAAATGCTCCGAACTAAGTCGGCTGAGGCTGAGCGAAAAGTAACACTAGAGGGATATATCATATAGTTACTGTGTTTACGATACAGTTTATCGTGTTGACGGACAGGGCACTTTCTGTTAGCACTGCAAAACATAGAACATGTTTTAGCGTAGCGTTTTCACCGTATCGGTAGTTTCGCAGTTACCGGTGCTTGTTTCGTAGTTACTTGCCTAAAGATAAAGCGTGCAGGAAGGCGTTCAAGAGAAGAAGACACAGGACGCGCTTTATCTTTAGTCAAGTTGCAATGCACCATCTAGCTCAACTTCAAGTTTGGTTAATCTTTCAAGCAATGAGGGCTCTTTTATATGTGGGTCATCTAATTCTCCATCGCAAGTCAACATGTGTGTTTCATTTATTGTGTTCTTAACCTGCCGTGCGAGATACACTGATTTCTCGCTTCAGAAGGGTCTGTTGCCGATGGACGTGAGCGCCGTTCTGGAGTTTTTGAGACCGCCCAGATGCTTTTTGAAGCGGTTTTTCAAGCTGTTGAGGTCCGAGCTGTGGCGACAAGTGTGAAGATGTCAGGACCATTTGCGGGCCCTGTGTTGTGTGTTAGACCCTGGTTGGTTGGCCGAGATCAAGTTACGTGCCATTAGTAGCCATGCGGCTAATCTGACGAAATTCCTCTGGGCCTAAACATCTAAACAAGCCTTGCGTTTTACTACGGGCAGGCAGAGCAGGGTTCGTCGGACTACTGATGTGGCAGTGCTTGGAGAGGCGGTTAGCGCGTGTCCTGTGTCTTCTTTTGAGTGTGTTTTCCTGTGCGTTTTATCTTTAGTCAAGTTGCAATGCACCATCTAGCCCAACTCAAAGTTTTGTTAAACTAGTTTCGCAGCTACCGCATCGAGATGGCCCGGTACTAGGCTGTTTCTAGGAACTGTACACGTAAAAACGTAAATATAAGAGCAGGCAGTGGCTATTTTAATACAGGGGAGTAGAAGAGGAAGTGACGTAATGATGTAATTGTATAAAAATGGTGGTTAGCAAGCGTTCGTACTGAATGTTAATTAGAAGATAACAAAGGTGTAAAGCAAAATATTACTCTTAGATTTACCTTTTTGCAGCAGAGAAACGCAACTTCTGCGCAGTGCGTGCCTCTGTTGCGCCGCCCCTCGGACAACATGGCTATGAGAGACACCGCAGTTTAGGGGTCCGGAAATTTTGTCCACCTGGAGTTCTTACCGTGACATGACATAGCATAGCACACGTACGCCTTGCTCTCCTCCTCCTTCGAAAAGCGGCTGCCGCAACCGGGATGCTATCTCGCAAGCTTGGGCACAGATATATATATATATATATATATATATATATATATATATATATATATATATATATATATATATATATAAATTGTAAAACAGGTATTGGGCTCTGGTATGTTCAGCGCCTGTTGCTGAAGAAAACGACGACAAGCATGTTTAACGCGCGTGACGGACAGGAAAGAAAAACGACAACGAAGCTCACTTCGACGCTCATACGTGTGCTGACACGTCTCACGACGGATTGCAGAACGTTCTATTGACTGTTGACGACGTATCGCCCTATGCAAGGTCTTCTACAACATGTGGTGGAGGTGCCAGCAATCCCCTCAACCTGGAGCTTCGCAGCCGAGCTTTGCTTACCACTTCCGCGATGCCTGAGACCGCCAGCAAACCACCAACCCCATCGCCAGTCGTCTGTCCCGGTGCAGCGCGTCAGCGCGACCCAGCCATCTTCAGCGGCACCGATGACACAGATGTAGAAGACTGCTTGGCGTCATATGAACGCGTAAGTGCATACAACAAGTGGGACGACACCGTGAAGCTCACAAACGTCATTTTCTATTTGAGCGACGTTGCCAATCTATGGTTTCGCAACCATGAGAGTGACATTTCTACCTGGACGGCTCTCAATACCAGCCTGACCGAAGTTTTTGGCCGTCCTGCTATAGGTAAGCTTCGCGCCGAGCACCGCTTGCCAAGTCGGGCACAACAAACCGGCGAAAACTTCACCAGTTTTATAGAAGATGTCGTAGACCTCTGCAAGCGCGTAAACCCTACCATGAGCGACGCCGAGAAGATCGGACACATTATGGAAGGCATTGACGATGACACCTTCCAGGCGCTTGTCGGCCAAAACCCCCAAACTGTATCCGACGTTATCAGCTTCTGCCAAAGCTTCGATGAGCTGCGCAAGAGGCAGCTTTCCACACGACGTGCTGGCCTTCAGCAGGCCACTCTTTCCAGCTTGGCTCTCTCCGGGGACGGTGCCCAGGACAAGCTGTCGCTAATTCAGCATTGTTCGTGAGGAAGTCGAAAGCCAGCTTTCCTTGTCCACCTTCACTTGCCCGCCAGCACCTGCGCCTGCGCCGCCGCTCACTCCCACTCTTCAGCGTGTCATACAAGAGCAGGTAGCTGAGGTTCTCCCTTCACCTCCTCAGCAGCCGATGGAGGCGGCTCCTCTCACGTACGCTGATGTTTTGGTGCGGCCACCACCCCCCGTGGCCCCTGCGTACAGCCGGCCTCCCCTCCTATACGAGCCTCAGGGACGCCAGCAAAATAAGTAACCTACAATCCCCCTTTATCGTCCGGTTCTCCGCCGTCGACCACAGCCACACCCTTCCAACCCCTGGCGCACGCAAGACAACCGACCTATCTGCTACGCCTGTGGAGTCGCCGGCCATGTGGCTCGTTTGTGCCGCAATCGTGGCCCTCGTCCCTACAACTATACAAGCGAGCCAATGTACAATCTTCATCCGTCCCCCCCACCTGTGGTCCCTGAGCCTCCTCCGCAGTCCTCTTCAAGTTACGATCGCCGCTCCCACCGCTCGGCTTCTCCTGGCCGTCGTTCCCGTTCTCCGATGATCCGCCGCCAATCAGCCGTTAACACGGAAAACTAACGGCCGCAGTTCCGGAGGCAAGAACTGCGCAATCAGGGACCAACTCAAGACCTGTTCACGTACCGGCCGACATTATTACCATATTCATCGAGGGAGTTCCTGTCGAAGCACTTGGTAGACACTGGCGCAGCCGTTTCTGTTCTTAATTACGCCCTTTGAAGCAAACTCAAAAAGGTGATAACGCCGCTTCCTGCAATTTCTCTTCGCACAGCCAGCGCTCAGGACATTCGACCATTAGCCGCCTGCACCGCCCGTCTTGTTATCGACGACGTTCAATACACAATAGAATTCCTTGTCCTCGCCCGCTCATCACACGATGTTATCCTTGGTTGGGCTTTTCCTCTTTAATCATACAGCATAATAGACTGCGCCCGTGCTCAACTTGAGTTATCACCCCTCAGTGACACGTTTTTCGACACACCCGCTGCTGCTGCCGCTACCGTGCACGTCGCAGAGGACACCGACGGTCCGCCTTTCTCCTCAGTGCTTCTGCCTCTTTATTGTGCTGCTCTTTCCGACGCCACTGTTACCTACACACCTTCGTTACGATGCGCTGACCAAAAATTCGTGTTGCTGCCCCATGCTGTGCTGAGAATTTTTCGCAACTCAAGTGCTATTTTTGTTTATAACCCGTTCCCCCGCCCTACCACTTTACTTCGCGGCCAGTCACTGGGTAGTGTTGCTTTGCTCGATTCCACGCCCACCTATCCCTTCGGCGATATCATCGCCGGCCTTCACATCAGCGTCATAACACCTATTCCTGTCGCCTCTCCATCACCCCTCGAAGTTTTCCACCGGTTCATCGACGCTGGTCTGACGCCCTTACAACGAGCCCAGCTTGTCGCCATCCTACAACGTTTCGCGGCTTCGTTCGACTCTCAGCAACATTCGTTGTGGCGCACAACTACCGTTACTCACCGTATTGATACCGGCACCCATTCCCCTTTGCGCCATCGTCCGTGCCGTGTTTCAGCCGCCGAGCGCGGCATTATTGACGAACAGGTGACCGACATGCTCCAGCGCAACGTGATCTAACCGTCGCACAGCCCTTGGGCGTCTCCGGTCATTCTGGTCAAGAAAAAAGACGGTTCCATCCGATTCTGTATAGATTACCATCGACTGAACAAGATCACGCTCAAGGACGTTTATCCTCTCCCTCGTATCGACGACGCCCTTGACTGCCTGCAGGAAGCTGAGTTCATTCTTCAATAGACCTGCGTTCCGGCTACTGGCAGGTGCCGATGGCAGAGGCCGATCGCCAAAAAATCGCTTTCGTCACACCCGATGGGCTCAATGAGTTTAATGTCATGCCATTCGGACTGTGCAATGCCCCTGCCACATTCGAACGCATGATGGACAACCTACTCAGAGGGCTCAAATGGCACACTTGCCTTTGTTACCTTGACGACGTTGTCATCTTTTCCCCAGATTTTCCATCTCACCTCCAGCGCCTTGAGACAGTTCTGCAATGCCTGACCGACGCTGGCCTCCAATCAAATTTAAAGAAGTGCCGTTTCGAAGCACAGCAGCTAACCATACTCGAACATGTCGTCTACAAGGATGGTCTTCTTCCCGATCCCGCAAAATTACGCGCTGTGGCAGAATTTCTCAAACTAACTAATGTGAAAGAACTCCGCAGCTTTGTCGACATCTGCTCGTACTTCCGCCGCTTCGTTCGCAATTTCGCCACAATCATCAACCCTCTCACCAAGCTTCTGTCCAGCTACGATCTTTCAGCCTGGTCTCCGCACTGTGATGATGCCTTCGCGACACTCCGCCACCTTCTGAGGACTTCGCCAATCATGCGTCATTTCGACCCTTCTTCTCCCACGGAAATCCACACTGATGCCAGCGGCGTCGGCCTCGGCGCAGTACTCGCTCAGCGGAAGTCTGGCTTTGATGAGTACGTTGTCGCTTATGCAAGTCGGACCCTAACAAAAGGTAAAGCAAACTATTCCGTTACCGAGAAAGAGTGTCTCGCTATTCTCTGGGCAATAGCAAAATTTCGCCCCTACTTGTATGGCCGTTCTTTTGATGTCGTCACCGATCATCACTCCCTCTGCTGGCTGTCCTCTTTGAAAGATTCTTCTGGTCGACTGGCCCTTTGGGCTCTGAGGCTCCAAGAATACGACATTAACGTCATCTATCGCTCTGGCCGTAAACATGCCGATGCTGATGCTCTCTCACGTTCTCCCTTGCCGTCTGAAGCCACTCCTGCTATATCCGTTCTACATCCCACCGACATGCCCACCGATTTGACTTCCGAGCAACGCAAAGACGCATGGATCGCTTCACTCCCGGAAATTTTATCTGGCCGCGCTTCACGACCTCCTTGCCGCGCTCTCCGTCGCCAGTCTCACCATTTCACCATCAGAGACGAGCTCCTCTACAGTAGGAATTACCTTCCGGATGGTAGAAAGTGGCTGCTTGTAATTCCGACCCATCTACGCTCCGTGATTTGCTCCCATTATCACGACGATCCCAAGTGTTCCCACGCCGGCTTATTGAAAACCTTCACTCGCCTGCGACAGCGGTACTACTGGCGTGGGATGTACCGTTATGTTCATCGGTTCGTCCAGTCCTGCCAAGAGTGTCAGCGCCGAAAACACCCACCTCGCCAACCCGCCGCTCCTCTGCTGCCGCTGACCTGCCCAGCTCAGCCCTTTGAGCGTGTTGGAATAGACCTATATGGCCCGCTTCCTAGCACATAAATAGGCAATCGCTGGATCATCGTTGCAATCGATCATCTCACACGCTACGCCGAAACGGCGCCTTTGACATCTGCTACAACCCAAGACATTGCCTCCTCCATCCTCCATCACATAATTCTTCGCCACGGGGCTCCCAAAGAATTGCTGCGTGACAGAGGTCCCGCTTTCCTTTCTGAAGTTGTCGAAGCTCTTCTAAGAGAATGTAAAATCGTTCACCGCGCCACCTCCGCGTACCATCCGCAAACAAATGGAATGGTTGAGCGTTTTAACCGCACCATGGGCGACATGCTAACAATGTATGTCGCTTCCGACCACTCAAACTGGGACCGCGTTCTTCCATTCATCACGTTCGCTTATAACTCTGCCACACAAGCAACCACCGGTTTCTCGCCATACTTCCTCCGTATGGTCGTGAGCCCTCTTGTACCATGGACACCATTCTCCCTTACCGACCGGATTCTTCCGAATTCACGACTCTTTCACAAGCTGCAACTTATGCCGAAGAATGCCGCCAGCTTGCCCGGTCCTTCACTTCTCACGCCCAGCAACAGCAGAAAACCACCCGAGATCAATCTGCACTTCTTCCTGCTTACCGTACAGACTCTTTGGTATGGCTATGGGTGCCTTCCTCCAGTCCCGGCCTTTCATCCAAACTTCTGAGCATATATCAGGGCCCCTACCGTATCGTCAAGCAAACATCCGCCGTCAACTACCTCGTCGAACCCCTTACGCCATCCATTCACCACCGTCGCCGAAATCGTGAAATAGTACACAGTAACCGCCTGAAACCTTACTACGATCCGGCCATCGTCATGTCACCATGAGCCGCCAAGATGGCGTCTTTTCGCCCGGGGGTAGTTGTAAAACATGTATTGGGCTCTGGTATGTTCAGCGCCTGTTGCTGAAGAGAACGACGACAAGCATGTTCAACGCACGTGACGGGCAGGAAAAAAAAACGACAACGAAGCTCGCTTCGACGCTCGTACGTGTGCTGACACGTCTCACGACTGATCGCAGAACGTTATATTGACTGTTGACGACGTATCGCCCTGTGCAAGGCCCTCTACAACAATATATATATATATATACTGAATTCATATTGGAGGCCATGAATAAAGGAACAAAAATGCACGTATACGAGATTACCGTTTGGCTGACGGAAGGTGTGATGCTCTACGCTAGACCTTAGAATTTAGCTAACTGCCCTTAATCATGAGATTATAACAGGCACGTCGTACATTTACGCGAGCATTGTAGTAGCTGCATATGCGAGCTTTTAAGTGCATGCAAATGCCCGTGCAAATTAACGAACCCCACCTGGTGGAAATTTCCGGACACCTCGACCACGACGCCTCTCATAGCCTGAATCGTTTTCGGACATTGAACTCTATGAACCAGTCCAAGCAAACCAGGTATTGTAAGACGAGGTCAAATATTTTAAGCTGAGTGAAAAAAAATGCGCCTGCCACAAGCTAAATATAGCACTAATAAAATAAATTTCCTGACCAAGATCTCCGGCAAATGGCCCATTTTTCTGGTCTGTAAATATAAAGCTTGCATTTGTATGTCCCGCATGTTTCGTTAAATAATTGCTACTGTGCAGGAGTGCATGTGGAGACTGCTTGTATTGATTGTACTTGCATAAACATGCACCAAGTATCACGCCGTCAATGAACCGCCACCAGACCAATAATGGAGAAAACGGGCACCAATATTGGGGCCAATAATGGCGTTTTATTGGGGTACTACTCGTGCCAACATTTGATCCACTCTACTAGACTGGCTTTCTACAATGGCCACCAATGGCATACTAGGATATTAGCATGCAGCCTTTCTCAATGGCTACCCAATATCTTCCGCCCAAGCATACCCACTGGCTCCTATACAACGTACATCCAGCCACTCTCACTGGCTATCCAATACTTGCAACCAAGCTTACTGGCTTTTAATAACTGCTATTCAGCTATAGTTCATCGGCTGCCCAACATGGCCCACCCAAGCTTATTCACTGGCTTTGCCACATTGGCATACAGGCAATCCCATTATTGTATAATGTTTTTTTGGGGGGGGCTATTTTTTTATTTGATGGGTGTTACGACTCTGAGGCAGCTAAGGCCATCAAGTGCCAAACACAGGGTTGAGTTTGTTTTTTGCAGGTATTTTGCAAGTAGCTAATAATATATATATTGTCACCAACACACGTCGCAAACAGAAGAACCACCGAGCTGCCCTTTTTAATCAAGCGAAGCTCGAGACAGACGAGGACAACGCTCAGCCACGCTCAGCGAAGACATTCAGCCACTTGGTGGCGCTAGAAGATTGGCAGTGGTGTGGCATTTCCCCCCTTCCAAGAGGCATCGACCGGATGCCGCAAACGTAGGGGAACAATCGAAAAGCGGGGCAAGTTATACGGGAGTCTCTGGCTCTAGTTTTGACCCTAAAACGGTTTAACGATTGTAATATGGCTTCATTCGGGCGACGTGAACTATTTCAGATTTCGAATGCCGAGAGGAGCGGACAGTGCCTTGTGGAAGCACCTCGTAGTTCACCGCGCTGAGGCGGCGGAGCACCTCGTTGGGTCCAAAGTAACGGCGCAGACGCTTTTCAGAGCGCCCTCGCAATCGTATTGGGCTCCAAACCCAGACTTGATCGCCGGGTGTGTAAGTCACCTCTCGGTGCCGCAGGTTGTAACACTTGGCGTCGTGTACTTGTTGGTGCCGAATTCGCTGTCGGGCAAGTTGGCGTGCGGCTTCTGCGTCATAAACAAAATTGGTCAGCCCCCCCGACAGTGGAGGGAGCAGAATCCGGAAGAAGCATGGCATCCAGCATAGTGAAAGGTTCGCGTCCATGTACCAAATGAAATGGAGTGAAGCGCGTAGTTTCCTGGAGAGCAGTGTTGTATCCCAATGTGGTGTACCGCCGGTCCCAGTTCCCATGATCGTCGTCGACATACATAGATATCATTTCGGCAACTATCTTGTTAAACCGCTCAGTTAGTCCATTAGTTTAAGGATGATATGCAGTTGTCTTGCGGTGGGTGGTGCCACTGAGTCGAAGGACCTCGCCCGTGAGTGCCGACGTAAACGAGGTTCCCTTGTCAGTTAAGACGACTGTTGGGGCGCCGTGACGGAGTACAATGTTGTGAATGAAGAAATGCGCGACTTCCTCTGCGCTACCACGGGGAATGGCCTTGGTCTCACAGTAGCGGCTGAGGTAGTCAGTGGCAACCGCTATATACCTGTTACCCATGAAGGACTTCGGGAATGGCCCAGTAAGTCCATGCCGACCAGTTGAAATGGGAATTTCGGGGGATCGATAGGCTGCAGGAGGCCAGCTGGTTTAATGGGCAATGGGTTTAATGGGCCAGTTGTACGTTCGGCGTATCCGTGCCAATGTGCGAGAAAACCCAAGATGTCCGGAAGAAGGGTCGTCGTGGCACACACGAAGAACTTCGTCATGAAGTGTGGTGGGTACTACTAGTAGATAAACAGTTTTGGTAGGACCGCAGTTCTTGTAGAGCACACCATCGCGCAAGGAAAATGACGACAGTCCGCGCCTGAAGAGCTGAGGAGGAGATGACACGGTTCCTTCGAAGTATTCGAGTAGGGGCAAACGTTCAGAATCGGCCTGCTGCTTTCGGGCTAAGGTGGACGTCGTGATAACGCCGAGGAAAGCGGTATCATCATCGGAGCCCTCTGTGTGGCAGGGAGTAGGGGCGCGGGACAGTCAGCATCACTGTTTTTCTTGCCGGGCTTGTGCACGATAGTAACGTCAAATTCTTGCAACCGAAGGCTCCATCGAGCAAGCCGACCCGATGTATCTTTCAGGTTTGCCAGCCAACACAGTGAGGGATGGTCGCTCACGACACGAAACGGACGACCGTACAAGTACGGACGAAATTTTATGATTGCCCACACAACAGCGAGCCACTGCTTTCCCTTAGTTGAATAGTTAACTTCAGAACGGGACAAAGTGCGACTGGCGTAAGCAATGACGCGTTCTGCACCGTCCTGCCACTGAACAAGGACCGCTCCGAGGCCAACGTTACTGGCATCCTTGTGCAGTTCCGTGTCAGCCTCTTCGTCGAAGTGGCCAAGTATAGGCGTACATCGGAGACGGGATTTGAGCTCCGTGAAGGCTTTTTCTTGGTCGGGGTCCCAAACGAACTGTTCGGCGTCTTTTTTCAGGGGTGGTCAGAGGCTCAGCGATCTTAGAGAAATTGTGAACAAAGCGACGATAGTACGCGCAGAGGCCGACAAATCGACGCAAGCTTCGTTTATCTTCTGGTTGGGGAAACAAAGCGAGAGCGGCCGTCTTTTCTGGGTCTGGGCTAACACCTCGAGCGCTTTCAATGTGGCCGAGAAATTTCAGCTCATTAAAAGCAAAGTGGCATTTTTCGGGTTTTAGAGAGAGACCGGCAGATCGGATGGCCTCCAAAACAACGCGCAAACGTTTCAGGTGCTCGTGGAACGTGTCCGAGAAAATTAGAATGTCATCGATATATACAAGGCAGGACTTCCACTTCAGGCCAGAGTACGGTGTCCATCATTCGTTGAAATGTGGCAGGGGCCGAGCACAGGCCAAACGGGAGCACTTTACACTCACACAAACCGTCCGGCGTAATGAAAGCGGTCTTCTCACGGTCTCGCTCGCCACCTTTATTTGCCAATATCCACTGCGGAGGTCAAGTGACCAAAAGTAAGTGGTATGGCGAAGGCGATCGAGGGAGTCGTCTATGCGCGGCAGTGGGTACGCATCCTTCTTTGTGACATTGTTGAGGCGTCTATAATACACACAGAACCTCAAGGTTCCATCCTTCTTCGCGACGAGGACAACAGGCGAAGCCGAGGGGCTCGTCGATGGTCGGATAACGTCGTCCTGGAGCATTTCTGTTACTTGGCGGCGGATAGCGTCACTTTTTTTGAAGACATCCGGTAAGGATGCTGACATAGTGGACGTTGGTCATCGTCAACTATAATTCGGTGTTTCGTTAGTGGCTTCTGTCGGACCTTGGGAGGTCGAAGAAAAACAATCGCGAAACGAATTGACAAGATTCTCTATGCAGCGTTTCTGTCTGGGCAAGAGGTGTGGGTTCACATCGGTCTGAATGGCTGTAGACATCGTATTGTCGAGGTCTGACGTGTTGGATAAAGCATAATGGCCTGTACATTCTCAGAGTACTTCAAAATAAGCTACCGTCGTGTTCGCCGTCAAATGTTGGGGTTCACACGTGAAGTTTGTCACTAACACTTCGGATTGTCCACGGACAAGTTCGACAAAGCCCCGAGCTACACAAACTTGTCGAGTGAAAAGGAATGACATGTTAGCTTCGGCAATGCCACGCGTGTCGGTGCTGTGATCACATTTGACTGTGACGAACCTGCTCGCCCGCGGAGGAATTCTTTTGTGGTCATCAGAGACGCGCAACATCGTTTTCCGGAAGTCAGTGTTGCTATCGACGGCTCGCTTGGTTGAAAACGATACCATGAGCTGCTCCCGAAAATCTATAACAGCACCATGCTCTTGAAGAAAATCTATGCCTAGAATTAGATCTTCGCAGCAGTCTTGTAATACGGCAAAGGTGCCAGTGAAAGTAAAACCGCAGATCTCTATGCGGAAAGTGCACATGCCAATCGGCGTCATCACATGGCCACCGGCAGTGCGCATCATTGACCCAGACCAAGGCCTCAGAACCTTACACAGATTGAGTCTAATCCCGTTAAGAATACTCTTGCTGCAATGTCACAGGCAATGTCACAGGCCAAGGCTCAGACAGAAGCTGTTGTATTACCTGCCGCCTCTGATGTTTAGTGGCCTGCTCTACCATCAAAGGCCATCGCCAGGCCTCATCCCAGTTTAGTTGCCACACGTACTGAAAATTCCGACAACCTCGACAGCCAGCAGGTGAACGAAATGCTGAACTAGCTGGTTCGTTCAACGCGGGTGCTGCTCTCCAGCATCAACACGCTAACAGCAACGTTTGCTGTTCAGTTTTTGGACGCATTTGAGCCGCTCTTGGCGGCATTGCAATAATTCACAATGGCGCAACAAACTAACGCCACCTCTGTGACGACGCACTTGCGCCGCAGTGTAGTGATGCAATGGAATGCCCGAGGCCTGCGTGGTCGGCTGAGTGACTTCCGACAGCGGGTACAGAAGTACCGCTTTCCCGTGATTGTGACCTGTGAGCCCAACATGTCGGCTGCTTTCCGCATTTCTGGATATGTTCTGCTGTGGTCTCGAGAAGCAGACGAAACAAGCAAAGTGCTGGTGTGTGTACGCCAAGACATTGCGCACGTCCGCCATGCTCTTCAGCCCCACAGCATGAACCGCTACATTTGTCTGACATTAAGCCTGAAAGGACGAGAAATTTCTGTAATTGGCGCCTATATTCCACCGAGAGATGGCTTGGACAAGTCATATTTATTTTCAACAATCCAGTGCTGTACAGCTCCTCGTATTATTGTGGGGGCCTTCAGCGGAGTAGTGCCATAATGAGCAATCGAGGAATAGACCTGGCAGACTTTATGCATACGCAAGATCTCGTCAATATAAACGACGGCTCACCGACGTTTCTGCGCGGAGCAACCTACAGCAGCTGCTTGGATGTGGCGTTTGCTTCCAGAAGCCTCCATCCCTCTGTTTCTTGGTGTAGTGATGTGGAAACACATGGGAGTGATCACATACCAACGTACGTATGCATCAAGTGGTTTGCACCTGCCACTTCGCCTCTTGTGCAATGCACAGACTGGCCCGCCTTCAGGGCATCGGTGGAGATTTTGATCATGGAACTCCGGTCACCATCTCAAATAGAGGGCCTCATTACTTCCTCTCTAAGTGAGCACACTCGCTATGTTTGTGTGCCGATGTCAATGTCCAGCATCGAAGTGGAATTCGAGCGACTTCGCGCGATGCGTCGGCGAGCTGAAAGGAAGTACAGAAGAACGAAATCCGCGCAAGATCTCGCACTTTCTCGCAAAGCTAAACGACACGTTTTAAGCCACTTGGAGAGGTTAGGACGACAACGTTGAAGGCAGTTCTCCTCATCACTGGATCCCCGTAAGCCCCTGTCGCGTATCTGGCATATTGCAAGAAGCTTGCGCACACCTCCACGAGAAAGGCACCCTTTTCGTGCCCTGGCCCTTTATCAAAGCAGCAATGAAGTTGACGTAGCTGAAGAGTATGGTAAAATGGTTGTGGGCACAAACCATGCACAGCTACCAATTTCAAAGGTTTTCGCGCCACCTTCGCCGAATGATCAATACGACGTGCCCTTTACAATAGCTGAATTAGACGCCGCTCTTGCTTCTTGTCGGCTTTCATCTGCACCTGGTCCTGACGGGATTACTTATACAACCTTATCAAACCTAGGCAAGGATGGCAGAACGGCACTACTTAATTACTTCAATGATATATGGGCTTCTCGTACTTTTCCTGAACACTGGAATATTAGCCGCCTGGTTGCTCTTTTGAAGCCTGGAAAGCCTCCTCTCGAACTTACCTCATACCGGTCAGTTGCCCTAGCAAGCTGTGTTGGAAAAGGTACGGAGCGAATGGTGCTGACAAGACCGGAGCGGTATCTAGAGAGTAATGATCTTTATCCGAATATGATGACTGGATTTCGCCGCGGACGCTCTTCCATTGATAGCGTCATCGACTTTGTGGCGACAGTAGAACACGAAAAGCGTCACCGTCGACTAGTAGCTGCTGTCTTTTTAGATATAAAGGGAGCTTACGACAACTTCCTACATGATGCTATCCTTGATCCACTTGACGACGTGGGAGTTGGTGGCCGGCTGTACTTGTGGATTGCAAGCTATCTCGCTGGCCGCTCTGTTTACATGACTACGCCTGAAGGAGATACTACCCGTTTTCAGGTCGGTCATGGAGTTCCACATGGAGGAGTCCTCAGCCCAACTTTATTTAACGTTGCGCTAATTGGCCTGGTGAGTGAACTGCCAGCTAACATCCACATAAGTGCATATGCTGACGACATCTGCATCTGGGCCTCTGGTTCGACGCGCCCACAACTACGTGTGAGATTACAATGAGCTGTGTCATCGACATCGATGAACTTACGGCGTCGAGGTTTATACTTAGCGGCAGAAAAGTGTGCAGTGATTGCGTTTACGCGGAAATGTGTCAGCCGCTACCCGATTACCCTTCATGGAGTCGTAATACCACGTCTCCAGGCACAGATTATTGGGAGTAATTATTGACCACCGACTATCTTGTCGAAACATATTACTATGGTGACGAAAAGGCTAATTAATTTTTGTCATGTACTTCGTTACATAGCTGGCATCAAATGGGGCCCAACTGAGCGCTCCTTAATACGGCTTTACGAGACCCTGTTTGTTGGCTACATCCGGTGCAGACTTCCTGTACTCTCTAGTATGCGCATTTCATGCTTGCGGACTTTAGAGAGCGTACAATCGCAGGCACTGAAATAATGCATTGGACTGCCTAGACGCACCTCTAACAAAGATACAATTGAAGACGCACATGCTCACCCAATATCCATATACTTGTCACAAGAACCACTTCGTGTATATTTACGAGCACTTACAAGACACAGTTTCACCCACTCAGCAAGATTCTGGATGAAAGGCCGGACTGCAGTTTTACAAGTGCACTCCGCTGCCATCAGTCGCACGTTTTGACAGGATATGCCCTCCCATATCGTCCCGCCCAACCACCTTGGACGATGGATAAACCTTTGGTGCAACTTTGTGTTCCCGGAATACTAAAGAAATCAGTGGTACCAATTAGTGGACTCAAACAACTTACTCTGGCGCACATCTGGTCAGAATATCCTCATTATATTCACGTATACACCGATGGATCCGTGTCAGCTCAGGCATCCGCTGCAGCTGTGGTCATACCAACTCAGAAAACGACTTTGCATTTCCTTTTGGGACATACCTCTACGTCAACCGCTGCTGAACTTGTAGCCATTCAGGAGGCTATTCGCTACATATGTGGGGAACCACCTCAAAAATGGTGTATATTCACGGACTCAAAAACGGCATTACAAATTTTGGAAACCTTCTTACGCCACACTGCCTATCAGGCCCTGGAACTAAACATTATGGAGCTCCTCACACCTGCCCAGCTGCAAGGCCACAGGATAATGTTTCAATGGATCCCTGCCCACTGCGGGCTCCATGGGAATCAACAGGCCGATGTTGAAGCGAAAAGCGCACTCATCAATGGCCTCCAAACAGCTGTGCCTTTTTCAAGAGGTAACACGACGTGCCTTCTTATGAGTTGTATGAATATTGCTACAGCAGCTTACTGGGCCCAGCCAAACGCCCGACACATTCGTCTAAGAAGCTCGATCAAACATTAAAATTTTATGTTCCGCGTGATATTCCGCGTCATCAGGCATGCTTGCTACATAGACTTCGTTTAAACGTGGCTTTCGCGCACAAGTACTTATATTTAATTGGACAGATGGACTCGCCGGAATGTTCAACTTGTGGCATCCCAGAGACTGTGTACCATATATTATTGGTGCGCCCAGCGTATGCGCGCGAAAGAGGTGTGCTAGCGGCTTCCTTGAAGCGTTTAGACAAGAGGCTTTTGTCGGAGAAACTGCTGCTGGGCGCTTGGCAGGACAAGGGGAAGGGTGTCCAGGCAGTGCGTGCTCTTTGCCGTTTTTTGTGCGCCAGCGGACTTGATTCGCGCTTGTAAAACAAGCTACTGTGCCTGTATATGTATTTCATATGCATTCTCCCACATCGTCACCCATCATGGCCTTCTTTCTTCTCTTCTTCCCCTTCCCCAGTGCAGAGTAGCAGGCCAGATTTGAATTATTCCGGCCAACCTCTCTGCCTTTTCCTTTCAATAAATACACCTATCTATTTATATTGCCACAGGACACGCATGCAGTGCAATGCAATAAATTAGCGATAAGCGTCGGCCTATTAAGGCTCGTACGTGACTCAGATCGACTATGGCGGGCGCGCTTTCATCAAAATACACTTTAAAATAAACTAGGCCGTTTAAGCTATACGAATACGAAGCATCACAGCACATTTTTTCGCTTAAACGATTTAACAATGGTGATCTAAAGTAAAGCTGGGTTATTGAGCGGTAAATTAAACGTCGGTCCGCACATGCATGGACGTTCTCACATATGGCAAGTCGTATCAACGCTTCCTGCTTCGTTGTCGCTCTAAAAAGCATTAGAAAAAAATGGAGAGAAAACACTGCACGTACAATCTCAGTATCAATAATATTAAGGTTATGCTGAAAAAAATTACCTGGATTACAGTTTCACTTTTCTTCATCGCACTCGTTCACACATTTGTTTTTTCTCAAGCGTCCGCTCTTGTTGACGACACACCGCGCACTTCTGTTCCAGTCCACTGATGGTACTCACTCGCGCCGAAATATGGACGCTCGGCTCGCTGCTTGCTAGGTCCATTGAAAGCATTACAAACAAAGGACGAAACACATGGAGGCACGGCGCCAGCAACAGCGGCGCCGACTTGCCCGAGTGGATGCGCTCTGCATGTGGGGTTATCGGGTTACACGCAGCGCGATGCAATCCAAGACGCAGGCCCTGGTGCTCCACGTGCGGTTCAAGGTGCACACGGCAGCCGCCCAGGCGGGAATTTACGACGCAATACGTCAGCCGCTATACTTTAAGGCGCTATTTCTTTCATATACCTATTTGACATACGTAGAGCTAGCGTAACTTGCGTCTTAGGCTTTGCAAGAGAAGACCATTCCATACGTGTATAATCAAAAGTACGACTGCAGTGACCATGGCGCATTAATCACCGATGGAATATCGCGCACATACGGTACTCGTAAATGCTCTATGACTATGTTGAAACACTCATTCGGCAAACGAGTCCGCCAGCTATTTGCTAAACAAGCCGCGAATATTCAAATCACTGCAGTGGCAAAAATGATCGCAGAGCCAGCTAGAGTCGCCCGTGGCACGGAGGCGGGCCGACTTCCTCATTTCACAAGAACTTTAAACGCGAAATATATCCGCGTGGGGCTTTGTCACAATGAATTTCATAGGAACACAAAATAGCTTCGTGTAGCAGCCAGTATACAAGAACGGCAGCTCAGCAGAACAACATTTGATTCGACGCCATGCCAAGTGCATGGATAGCATAATTTTAGAATTTCCTGTTTATTAATTTTTTTTCGCACAAATGCGCAAAAAGTCTGTAACGTTTCTCCGCTTTAATTCACACCCCCAATTTTGCGATTCCGTCGTCGTTCACTGCAATACAATGCTTGCGCTACATATGGCAAGAAAAAATAGCTGTACAGTTCAAAAACTAAATAAAGCCGTCGTTGTTTTAAATTAAGAATAATTCGGTATCAAAGCTTATTTATTCCCTAACTACCTCCGTGGTGGAACAGTTACAGGCGTGCGCGGGGAAGGTGTTTTTTTTTTTACAAATATTCTGCATGGAGAGAAGATAACCACATGTAAATTGGCTTGTTAGCATTAGAACGAAAAAAAATGTGAAAGAAAAGACTGGAAACACATATAAAATACGAAAAAGTACAATGAGTATATTAACAACTGGATTACAATGACACATCTTTGTTTCGCACACGCTCGTTCGAACAGTTTTCGAGCGCCTGCTCTCCGTGCTCACGAACCGCTCAATCCCGTCCTCGCGCACTTCGCACTCCTGGCGTTCCCCGGATCGCACTCTCTCACCGCATGCGATGCGAGCAAGGTCCGAGGTTGCATGCGCGCATAGAAATTCACGCAGGTGCGCCAAAGCGGTGGACGGGTCGACGCACCACTCAGGGTCCAAGGGGCGGACGACCGCCGCCCAGGGGAACGAATTCCACAGTAATAAAAAGACGAACGCTAACAGACTGGAGACTTCTTTCAAACATTTTCGCGCTCTCATAACAATTTGCATAGAGAAATGTGCTTTTACGGCATTTTCTTGGCCAATAAAATATACGAAAGAAACTAAACTGTGAGAAAGAAACAAGCTCCTAACGAATCGGGCCAACAAACGACTAATCTAGCAAATAGAATGATGCTGACGGTGCGGATATATGAGAAAAAATGTAAGCATCGTATGCAACTAGCTTATAAAGAGGTGGCAAGTCGTGGTACTGAGATGCTTAACTCAATAATTTTCAACAAACTTGCTTCAAATCCTCATTTCAGGGTGATTGAAATATTCCACTCGATTGAGCACTATTGTATGACATTTTCGTTGGTATGCTAAAAGTGAGTAAACTATTCGTAGTAGAACACAGCATTCACAAAATACAACTTGAACAGGTTTGGGTGTTGTAAAGAAAACAGCTAGGCGCCTCTCCAGGGCGACGACGCGCTTCGCTGCTGGCACAGAGCCCTACACAGATGAGCAGCTGCAGCAGCGCATCGTTCAAGGCTGGTTCAAGTCCTGTAATCTAGGAAACGCTTGCTAAACGGAGGGTACAAATCCGAGACCATCGAGCTGCTGAAAAAGCGATTACTACAAAGCCCAAAGGATGACGCGACAATCGCTTAGCCGGCATGACGGCGACAGTTGTATTTTGTTTCAAAGAGGGCGCTCCGTCCTTTGTGTAAATAAAGTTTTTCATTCATTCATTCATTCATTCTTTCGTCCATCCATCGGCCACAGGTACGCTCAGCTCAACGTTCTATGGCACCGGGCACGGAAAATGCTTCTTTCTTCAAGAAATATGTTATGTAAGTTTTCAAATTTTTTTCATTCAGATTTGATAAAGCCTTTGTGTATATTGGAGCAAAATATTAGCCTCTTAGATTGAGCATTTTTTAAATTACAAGCGTTGTCTTACATTTCATTGTTGCTGCAGGCTGCGTAAGCCATGTGCTAGGGAGATTTGTCTTCTTTTAGCATCTTTAATACGTTGTGAACTTTTCGAAAGTGGTTCTCAAGTGTGCGCGACTTGATCCCGATCATTTTGCCGCTTATTTCAAGTTAAACAATTACAGTTTTGCAGAGTACTAATATCCTAAAGTAAACAACTGCGTGGCATCGTAACCCTAAAAGGTATATTCACGGCGTATAACCGTCGCGTGGCTCGGCCGCTCGGGTTCCCTCGGGTGACTCGGGCGGAGTCGGCGGAATCCGGGAAAAAGCATATTTTCTCGTGTCTGGTGCGATAAAGCGCTAACCGCATGAGTCGCGCGGCAGCACGATGCGCGGTGGGCTGAGAACCGCAAAAGCATTGCCGCTCGGCGCTGTCGCCCAGGTTCTGGGTTTTTAGAAAATGGCTCATCTGGCCGGAACCAGCTCGCGAGGCAGCCAATCGCTAAAGGCATTGGGGCACTCACCTTCGTTGTTTTCTTTTTTTTTGTTTCTTTTTGCATGAAAAGTTTGTTTCCCTTCTCCGGTATGAGCGAAAATCCTGCAGACGCTCATTTCGTCTGATCCGTGCATATATGAGCGCATCGAGACTGTTTAATAAAAGCTTGGTAGGGTAATATTGCAAAAAAAAAGGCTAGTGTGGTTAGATATTGCTAATTTTCGAAAGTTGCAGAAAAACGCCACTGCTTTCAATCATGTCTGCATCGCAGTACAGTAGCACGCCGCTGCGCTGGGACCATTTTTTTTTTGGGGGGGGGGGGGGGCTCGACGCTTTTCAAGAAATTTCATGAGTGTTGCTTTTTAGTGCAAGAAATTGGATATCGCGTAACTGTACTTATTTACCAAACGAAGAGGCGGCGCTAACAAAGCAAGGCTGAAAACGCGTCTCTGTCGCTGAGGTCCTTTGCTCTGTGCGATGTGCACCAGCGGCAGCGACAGGCGTTGGCGTCGTCGTCGCGCGATGCATCGCCAGGGATTGTCTCCTATTTTTTTCTTCCTGTATCGTTGCTTCAGCTGCAATAGATCAGTTGCAAAACCTACAAGTCAGCTTCCTTTGCGGCAGACATTCCTGCACAATGGCGGCATAGACTTTGGGGTAATATTTAGGTACAGAGCTGGCACATCGCCTGACGGGTAAGGTAATTTCCGCACCTTTTGCCCATTCGTCACAGTATTATTCGCGTGCGGATTGTCGCCCCACTAATACCCTCTTTAGTTAGTGCCCTTTTTCTAAATTTTCTTTCACCCCTAGAGTGACAGTGCTCCCCCCTTTATTCCAGCGTTTAAGAATGCCCGAAAACCTTTCTCTAACAATGGCCTGTGCGTGGGGAACTGCATCCCAAGCAGCGTGGACTGTGGTAGATGCATGTACTGCACCTAACTATTATCCCTGAATCAGGTTCTGTCGCCACTGTGCACGAATTCCTGCCTCACAGGAAAGCCGACTTGTAGGTTTTGCAACTCGTCTGTTATAGCATGTCCAGCAGGGCCGGAGCCTTAATTGTGAGCGCTGGGTGGGCTCAGGCAATTTCAGTCCCAGGCCGGGTTCGGGTTTGTAGCATGAGGCCCGGATCGGGCTCAAAATTTATGCCCGTGCACACCTCCATTCGGGTCGATTGTGTAGCACACGTTTGGCGCCCGTGCCTGCTTTTAATTTTGTTCTTCGCACCGTGAAACTTTGCTCCAGCATCAAGACTGCATGAAACATCAGTATTTTCCGGTCGTTATCCTAACTGATTGCCCCACCGCCCTGGCACAGCTATGTTATACCATGTGTAACATAGAGTTGCAATTAGTCCATTTTTGAGACAGCTTTCAATTGAAATTATAGATTAACTAAACAGAGAAGAGCCGCAGTATGCTGTTGTCATGTTTTAGAGGCATCGATTAATTGGAGACTTTCTTTCCTTGCATTTAGGGCTCTTTGCTCTATAACGCCCGCAGTCCAGCTGCTCCACTTGTATCATCGCCCTGCTTTTGCACAAGCAATATCTGCCGTCAAAGGGGTGCTGTCTGAATGTGAGGCAGACAACATCATCAACATTTTGGTGCTCCATAACCAGTCAACAACTGTTGGAGCCTTGCCATGACACATGCTTGCCATGAAACACAATAACAGACATAGCTTGTTGAACTGACGAAGTAGTTGTCATTCGCGTAACACGGAAGTGCAGGTGCTTTAAGTGATGGAATATTTAGCATACTTGATTATGCTTGCATTACAAGAATTCGCAGGAAGCATGTATTGAGGTTGCAGAGAAGAAAGCCATTCAGTATTGCTCAAGTTTTTTGCCTTCCACTCTCCCTTCATTACTGCTGCCTGCACTGTATGTATTTGTTCATACAGACGTGCAGTTACTGACTGCTTGTACATTTCTGGTTGCCTACACTGTCTTCAGCCATGTAGATGTAATATTATTTTGACCTAAATCAGGCTATTTACTTTGCTCAAAGTGACAATTATAAATAATTCTCTCCCCAAGCCATTGAGATTCGCCATTAGCTCCCAACTCGCTTTATTCGCAGCTGCAATGAATTTATTCTGTAACCCTAGAGCACGACATTTTCAGAAAGGAGATCATCGTGAAATACTCGCTCAAATTTTGTAAATTTTAGAGAACATTCTCTTTGTTTTTGCATATGCTTCTGAGTTCGGAAAACAGAGCAGACTTGCTTGCAGTGCAGGAGGGGTGGGCTTCAAGACAAAAGGAAATTTTTAGTGCAGCTGCTCATTCAGAGGTGCATTGCTTGTGCATGATTGCTCTCATATATGTGCACCTTTGCCTGCACGCTTGCCAGGGCTTTCCCCATAATGGGTGGCAGTGATCTTGCCGCCTACCTCTCAGGGGGACTGCACTTTTCCAACTACCTGCCCAGAACCAACTCACCTCCTGGGCTTCAAATTTGTCATACTCAAGGACGATTTTCTGTGTTTGATGATATCATTGATGCCATTTAAGATACGCAGTGTGCATCATTGGTCCATTAGTTTCACTTCGGGATGTCACCCCTTATATTCCGTACTCATATTTCTTTTTCTACATCCCCTTGCAACTGCCAAACGAAATAAGACGTATAAACTGCCAAACTCCCGCAGAGTCTAAATGCTATGCCAACAACAAAAAAGCTTTCGCATGTCTTAATAAAAGTAGAATTGATCCCCCGACGTTTTTTTTTATTGTCATGTCTAGTCAGACGGTTTAGTGAACTGCCACATGACCAAGAAAATTGCAACTGTAAGTGCATTAAGGAGTCATGCGTTAGAGCAAGTATATGGATCTTGTGTTGCTTAGCTGCTTAACTCCAAATATCCTCCTTTGTCAGACAAGATATTTTTTAGAAAGCTGGATGGAGCCAGAAGAAAACAGATTGGATTCTTAGCAGCATTGTTACTTGTTACACGTGCGTTCCATCCCTGTGTACATGAACTCGGCACAATTTGGTCGAGTACGTCTGTCGAGTGAAAAATCAGTTGTGAGGTTGATGTATACACAGTCGGGTCGAGTAAAATAGGCGGCGGAGGGGTCGCGATAACTCGCTTGCAGGGGGCAGGTTAATTCGCTTTACCCGCTTATCTAAAGGCATGTAGACACTGTCCATTCAGGGAGTCTAGTTATGGGGAACTCTGGGATATGAAAAAGCCTCTGGAGCGGCGACGAGCGTCACTCAAAATGAATGCGTTTTAGCGCTCATCAACGATAAAAAATAATCGAAGCTCTCGATACTAAAAGGCAATGGGATCAAATACGAGTAAGAACTTGCACAATAACTTCGAATGTCGATGCTGCGCTCTGCTACGATACTTACTCACTAGAAAGCGAGTTCATGTAGACATCAGCTGTGTCGAGTAAGGATGACCTTGCTTACTAAACGCTGATTCACCCGGTGCTGTCGAGTATATGTACACAGGGTTATTGTACTTGTAATTTTAGGTGAATTCTCAGTTCGTGCATTCCACATTAAATTTGAGCGATATTGGTGCTTTTTTCAATATGTGCTGTTTTGTTCTGCAAACAATACTATTTCTCCAGACACAATCTTATTTTTAATTTGAGTACAAAATATTGTCCATTTTTGAAACAAAAAATAATTTTTGAGGCTCTTAAGAAATTTGGTTTTGAAATATATTCACAATCGCAACATTTTCAAATATAAAGTGTGTGCGAAACAACTTTTCAGCTCAGGATTAAACTGGTTTTTCAAGGAACTTGTGATAGGGAAAAAATGAAAAATCAATGTCATGTAAAATGTATCGTTTTTTTATGATCCCATAGTCACATCGAGGATTGTATTTTAAGGTGTGCTTAAGCAATGAAAATAATATTTGGCCTCAGATATTCAGGCAGATTACTATTCTCTATACCAACAACTACTATGAATTGGTTTGAAGATATCAGATGCCTGACCACCACACCTGGTATCTGGACATAAAATCACCCAGGTATGCCTAACTGAAAATAATTTGGCACGTGGAAGGTTGCCGATGGTACGGCCATATGATTAGCTGTGATGAGGGAAAACGCATACCTGGTAGGCTGCTAGCTGATAATGAAGTACGATATCATTGTACTCAGATCTAGCATAACATTTTCCTGCCTATGCAAATTAAATTTCTAGTACTTGCTGAATTGCTCATTGCAGGCTGACTGTAATAATTTTAGCTGAACAAGCATGCACTGTATGATTAGGAGAACTTCTTGTTGGGCTTGTTCGTGTTTATTTATTATAAATTAAAGACGCCAAAACTATGCACGCACACAAGAAAAGAACGGGACAGAGTTCCACTCACAGCTGATTTATTGTGCAGGACAAAGTACATATATATCTCACTGCCGCCACATGCGCAGGGAACACATTCAGCTACATCACATTGAGCATCTTGTAGTTTAAGATAACCTATGTTCAAGAAATGCTTTTTCAGAGAAAGAGGCTGTGGTATGAGGCATGGGCTTCTTGAACATATCTTATTTAAACCACATGATGCTGAATGTGTTCCTTGCGCATATGCCGGCAGTGAGAATGTGTGTGTACTTTATTCTGCGCAATAAATCAGTTGTGAATGGCGCTCTGTCCCGTTTTTCTTTTCTTGTTTGTGTGCATGTTGTTCTGGTGCCTTTGATTTATAATGAGCACTGAATGAAAACTATTCCTTGGTACATTACATGTAAGGCAATTGTTTATAGTAGAATGCAGCAAGCAATAAAGTTGTGAAAACTAAAAAGCTGGAACTTGAAATGGTGCAGTTATTGTTAACCAGACAGGTTTCATCAGACAGACATTCTTCACTGATATTGAGAATAAGTCGAACCCGGATATATCGAATTTCGGTTATATCGAACTCACGGAATATCCCCTTTAAAATCCCATGTAACAGTATAGGAAAGCAGCGTCATATATCGAACTAAGTTTCACCGGTTGTTCGATATAGCGAACTCCGCACCACGCACTGGAAAGCGTGCCGTTCCCAAAGACGATCACATCATCCTCGGCCGCTTGTCGCGTGACGTTTTCAAGCCGCTCGCGGAAGTAATGAGAGGTGACAGTTCGGCTAGGGCAGCGCCGCGCCCATTCCCTAAAGGCGCTCGCATTTGCGGTTATCGTTTCCCGCGCGCCAGCACGTGACAAGTTTGCACGCTATGTGCGTGAATGAACCAGAGAGAACCGGTGGCAACGAGAGGGGAAAAGCGCGATAGAGCGAAGCGCAAGGGTATGCCCATTCTTTTGCCGAGCTATCTCCCTCCCTCTTTCCCGGCCTTGCGCATGCGCCAAGCCAGCTCAGCCCGTTTTCAGACAGAACGTCGGACGCTTTGCCCAGCGTTTGTTGCGAACCCTCTGCTTGCAGCGGCGCGGCTGACGTGGCTATGGCGCCTGCGGAAGTTATCAAGCGGCAGATCTTTTTTTTTTTCCGAGAATCGTCTATATTTATCGTTGTGCTGTACGCGCGGCGTAGCGTAAGATATAGCGTTACGAAGCAGCGTTTCTTTTTTTTTTTTTCGGGAGTCGTTTATTCTTGCATGTATGAATTAACGCAAGTATGCGGTCAGCTGCGATCATTTCGCTTCAAACAGGATTTGCAGCTACTGTATCATGCTTTGCAATATTTTGTGGCAGTAGAATACGCCCGCCCCAAGCGCGGCGTGATAAATCGAGCCAGGCTTGTGCAATCAAGCCATCACGGGCAGTCTGCCAAGTTCGACCTCCCCGCCGCCGCAGGAGCTATAAAAAGATAAACACGCTACGACGTTATCGCTGCCCAGCATCTTGGCACGCTGCCAAGAAATGAGCTGTGGATGAGACGACCGAAACGGAATGCGACATGCAAGCGAAAACGCTGGCGATTTCTTCCGCGGAGAACACAGAAACCTTGTTTGGAGCTGCCGCGGTGGCTGGAATAGCAGAGGGACGCAGCTCCAAGTTTGAAATTTTTTGCTCTGTCGCTGCCGCTCGTCGCTTCGATCGCATAATCGGGTGCATGTGAGCGAGCTGGCCTTAACGCTTTTTTTTCTTTTTCCAAATTCTCGAGTGCAAAATTGAAGGGTGGGTTTATTATGCGAGTGAGTTGATTATGCGACAAATGCGGTATCGTTTTTTCGCATCGTAAGTGCTGTCCCAAGCCAATTTCTGTATACCGAATTATCGATATACCGAACTATTTCGCGATCCCCTTCGAGTTCGATATATCCGGGTTCGACTGTATATGCGTACACAGCCTTGAGAATATCTGCGATGTACACATCTCCCTCAGTTAGCTGATTGAAGATAGCTTGATTGATTCTGTCAGGGCAATGATTTCTTTATTCTGGCCGCAGTAATGTATGCGTGCCTGTAACTGGTGCACTGCAGAAAAATAGTCTTTAATGTGTTCTTTAATATCATCCAGTTTTGCATGCTTAGTAATCCATACTGTCTATTGCAGTAATTTTTAACGCTTTTTTAAAAATTGAAAGTTCTTGAGCCTGAACCGTCATATTTTCAGGAACTGTAATTCGATATGAACACTAAGCATCCACCTGAAGTTATCGGTTTGCCGGAAGCAGATTTTTAATTCCAAATATCTTTCTTTTGTATCGGGAATGGATATTATTTTGCATATATGTTTATCATCCCTATGTCATAAGATGCTGCATGCCTTTGCAGGTCCAGAAAACTGTCGCAAAGAGCTCTAAAATAAGAATGTGTGGCAATAAGCTTACAATATATGCAGTAGAACCCATTTATAGTAAAGCCACTGGGGCCAGCGAAAATATTTACTATATCATGGTCTTTACTGTATCAGTGGTCTGTGATGACATGGTCCTGAAAGTGCTGTCTAGTAGATAAATAGGCACTTCGTCTTTTTGCTTAATGAAAAAAAAAACCTAAATACCTTGCATCTCGCTTTGATCATCTCGTGTGATTTTTTTCATCATCTTGTGGAAGTTATTCTGAAGCATGAAGATGTGATTACGAATGCAACCAAGTTCGGTTTGATGTAAAAACTAAAAAACTAAAGCCTTGCATGAACACGGTGTCCCTTTTTGCTCTTTCCGTCTTTTAAAAGGCAATAAATGATAAATTCGCATGGCACTCAAGTGCTGTAAGACTATACTCGCTGCACCTCCACTTTCTGCCACCACTGCCTCATGATTTGAACTGCACATTGCAGTGAATGTTGACCTGTTTTTTTCCCTTTCCTATTTCTTGCTGCACTTTTACTCCTTTACCTTCTGAATGTAACACGCCACCTCCGAGCTATGTTTGTAGACAGCTTTACTTTTTTCCTCTTCGCGCTGCGCGCTTTCCCTCTCGGCTCCAAGGCTTCTGTAAAGTAGGCTTCTTCTGACTGCTGCTACAGCTAGTAGTAAAGCCACCTAAACGAACACTCGGGGATATTGTTCTGTTTTCAAATACAAAATGTCTTGGCCACGCGACTCTAGGTAGTGCACGGGAGTCGTTGCCATGGCCAGAAGCACTTTAACCGATTTTTACCAAAAACATCTTTACTATAGAGGGGAAAATGTACAGTTGCCTATGGAAGATGAACTGGGACTTCAGTTTCACTTTACTATATCAGAGTTTTTACTGATCGAATCCCGGCCTCGGCGGCCGCTTTTCGGTGGAGGCGAAAAGCAAGGCGCCCGTGTGCTGTGCGATGTCAGTGCACGTTAAAGAACCCCAGGTGGTCGAAATTTCCGGAGTCCTCCACTACGGCGTCTCTCATAGCCTGAGTCGCTTTGGGATGTTAAACCCCACAAAACCAACCAACCAACCAACTATATCCGAGTTTACTATAGCGGGGTTCTGTATTTTGTACTCAATCGTATCGAGCACCCAGACTTCAAATATGTGTTTGGATAAGTGTTGAGAAGGTGAGTTTAGAACTTATGGTGATATATGCTTGTCTTCTGTGCAGATGTCATTTGTAAGACCAACGGGCCAATCTCCTCAACAAACTGTTTCTGAATTGTTGTTTCCTGCGGGGTGCCCAGCTTACTACCTGGGCCACGCGCTTCCCCCGCCCCCTCAACCTCATCACTTGATCCATTGACCCTTCACTGCCAACGATCATGCTCAACACAGTCCACTGCCATTTTCCATCCATGGTGGACACTGCCCTGGAATGCACCCATGCGCAGCCTCTTATTCCTGCAACACCTCTCACACTACAAGGCTATAGTGCATCAACCCTGCTCAACATGTCCAGCCCCTTCCATCATGATCAATGCACACTGCACCCCATCACCGCTACCTGCACTACCTGGTCATGTGCTGCTTAGTGCCCTGTTTCCAATTACACCTACCAGCCTCTCCCATATTAGCCCTGTACCCAATGCCTCCTGCACTGAATTTGGCCCTCTGATGTCCTTGTGGCATGTACATGTATATGAGCTCTCAATAAAATGTTTTCGGAAAATATTTTGCTTGTCTCATTTAATTGGATGGTTTCGGGGAGATGACATGCAATGTGGTATTGGAAAATGACTGCACAAGAAAACCACAATTGTCAGAGTGAGAGTTAAGCAAATGGCAGCAGTAAGGGCAAGGGTGAAATAACTGCATGGCTAAAGGTGGCCTAACAGTGGCTGTGGCAATGCTACGTGTGCCGATGAATACTTGTTGCATGCCAATAAACACCAATATGTAATACTAGCGGCACGGCTGGTTTATTGCCAATGTAACATGTGCCAATGAACACTAGTGGCATGCCAATACGTGACACAAGGGGCACGGCCAGCTGATAGCCTATGTTGGCAGTGCCAGGACAGGTGCAATGCTGGCATATAAGCCGGACCAATATATAAAAATGTAGCATTTTTTCTCAAAAAACAAGTATTAAGCTAATGTTGGTACCAATTTTTGTTGACGTTGTGCCTGGGTTGGTGCGATGTTGGTGTGCTGTCTGGGATTGTGCAATATGTTTTGTTGATATTGAAGTTGATGTAGAGAAGAATACGTGAATAAAATTTAAAAATATACCAAAAATGTATTTCTTATTGTCCTCACAAATTTTCATTGTAATGGTGAAGGTGACTACCAAAAATGTCTGTGGGCTGCCCTATGCCATAGTGCATCAGGAACTCTACACGTACAAAACATACTCTGATTCATTCATTGCTGCGTCTTTCACAGCTAGTTGGCAACGTCGAGACAAAAAATGACAGGCTGATGAGGACGAAGGGGCGCGCTCGTTTGTGGAAGATTAAGAAAAAAAAGTGCATCGAACTCATTGCCTGGCTCCTTGGCTCCTTGGTTGAATACAAGTACCCTCGCACTTGTATTCAGAACTCAAGCGTAACCACTGCGTTTCAGATTCGGATATCAATTTTGTAGGCATGTCGCAGAATCCTGGTGGATTGTGGGCGAATGTTCTTATGATGGGTCCTGAAAGCGATAGCGCGCATGCACAGGCTGAATTTCTCGCCGTTCTTCCTAAGTCTCAATAGGCCTCACTCTGGAAGCGACGGACGAACTGAGCATGGGCATTAAAAAAAGTTGGGCAGAGGCAATTTACGAGACTTTTCTGGTCACAGGCCGCTGACAACGACCTTCCTATGCACACCTGCGAGAAAAAGTGGAGACCACACGCTTTTACAAGTCTTCACGTCCGCTTATGCTGACGGTGAAGCGGTTATTTCTTTTTAAAATGCTCTCCTAAATGTACTTGCCATCTTGCCCAAACAATTTTGTCTCGCGCATCGTTTTGTATAAAAGAAAACAATCGTAGCGGCTTGCTCGAAGCAGTACGTGTTGGTTCAATGCTGCGCACTAAAGCTGGAACGTGAAACCGAAGGAGGTTCTTGCGTCTATATCAGCCTCTCTGCCTCCCTGCCATTCACCGGTAGTCTGCGCAGAGCGTGCGCAAGCGAACAGAACAGCGCATGTGAGACGTGCCAGCACAATCGGTGGTAAACAGGCGAAGGAAGGGTGTGGATGTTTACTCTGCGGGCGCGTTGAGGCCAAAGTGCAGGCGCCGAGGAGCGCGTTTCATCGTACTGGGCCTGCCGCTTTCGAGCTCGCACGATGTCGAGAATTGCCGAACCTTTTTCCGTAGTCCCTTTATGTTGACTTTACGAGTGCGTTTGAGAAAGGGGTGAGGCAAGGCTGCATACTGTCGCCCTGCCTATTTAACCTATATGCAGAGTGCATCATGAGGAAGGCCGATCTGGACGAGTCTTCAGCTGGAGTGAAGATTGCTGGAAAACGTATCAACAACCTTAGATATGCGGATGATACCACTTTAATGGCAGAAAGTGAAGTGGAACTCAAGAGACTTCTGATGCGCGTACAAGAAGAGAGTGAGAAGTTTGGGCTTAAACTGAACATTAAAAAGACGAAGATCATGGCGTCTTGCCCTATCAAGTCCTGGAGCATCAATGGACAAGAAGTGGAAGCTGTGACAAATTTTCTGTTCTTGGGCGCCAAGATTACCTCGGAAGGAGACTGCAGCCATGAAATTAGGAGACGCCTGCTTCTGGGAAAGAGAGCAATGGTTAGCCTTGACCGCCTAGTAAAGAGAAGAGACATTAGTCTGCCAACCAAGATCCGTATAACTCGTGCTATGGTCGTTCCAGTTGTGATGTATGGATGCGAGAGTTGGATTGTGAAAAAGGCGGACCGCCGAAGAATTGACGCGTTTGAATCGCGGTGCTGGCGAAGACTCTTAAGAGTTCCTTGGACTGCCAGAAGATCAAATCAGTCGATATTCATCATCATCATCATCATCATCATCAGCCTGATTATACCCACTGCAGGGCGAAGGCCTCTCCCATATTTCTCCACTTAACCCGGTCCTGTGCTAGCTGCATCCACTTGACCCCTGCGAGCTTCTTAATCTCATCCGCCCACCTAACTTTCTGCCGCCCCCTACTACGCCTTATCGATATTGTCGATATTGTCGACCATAAACCCTGACCGCTCATTGGAGGGTCAAATTCTAAAGTTAAAGCTCAGCTACTTTGGTCATCTGATGAGAAGAGAGGAGTCGCTGGAGAAAGATTTGATGTTGGGAAAGGTTGAGGGTCGCCGGAGAAGGGGTAGGCAGCGAACGCGATGGTTAGATGGCATTCTCGAGGCATTGCAGATGAAGCTATGTGATGTTAAGAAGATAGTGAGAGACCGGAAAGCGTGGCGTGACATGGTCCATAGGGTCACGAAGAGTCGGACACGACTGAACGCCTGAACTGAACTGTACGAGTGCGTTTTTTTTTCTGTTTTTTTTTGGTCTAGATATATAACCTCGCCGATTACTGCCTGTAATGTATAGACAGTGATGCTTATTCACTTAACTTGTCGAGTTTTTAGTTTTCCTCCTTTTCGCGTTTCGGGGTTTGAACTGATGTCATATTACTTTTATTGATTCCGTTACGCTTGTTTTTACGTTGTTTCTTCTTGAAAGCAATTAAATGCATATTGTTGCGCCCGAAGAAGCGCGATCGCTTCGTCAAAGACGGCGACGCTGCTGCCGTGACTCGCACGCGTGCTGGTTCCGCTGCTGTGTTGCACTGTGCTGTTGCCCTGACTCCGAACCATTCATTGCTGTATCCCAGCTACTTTGCAATGTCGAGACAAAACGTGTCTAGGTGATGATGAGAATGATGAGGACGAAGTGGCGCGCTCGTTTGCGGAAGATTAAGGAAAAGTGGGTTGAACAGGGGGCACCCTTTGCCTAGCTCCTTGGCTATATGTCATTATATATATATATATCTTTAATCCACTTTTGTAAATAAATTTCTCCCTGTACAATAATATGTCACAATTTCAAAACCGTGGGCGATTCACAAATGCCGTATAATCTTCAGATCTGCGTGGTGCGCTACTCCTTGCACCAGGGCCTTATTGGAGTGGCCGTAATTACTGTCGAAATACAATTATGTAAGGTGTTTTTAATAATTTCAAAAGCTGGGGTAGTGGCAAATACGGTGAAAAAATTTAAAGAATATTGAAACTTTATTTTGTACTTTGCTAAACAATTTTCAACGTTCGCTGTTTTTTCTAAATTAGCACGATCGTATCTCTGCACTAAAACATTATGTAAATATAAGCTTTAGCTGCTTAATACATAACTATGCTGAGAACATATCATGGAATTATTGCTGCTCTGCCATAAGCCTTTTTTGAAATTATTAGGTCTGCAAAGCAAGAAAATTTCGTTTCTTGGGCCGATTTTGTGAAACTTTATAAAAACATCTACACTACCCTGAAAAGCGAAAAATAACTGAATACATATAAAAACATGAATATATTTAGTTCGATAATTTTCAGTAACTTTTAACATAAATTGCGTATTTCATAACCAAAGTTGTCAAAAAGAGCAGAGAAGATAAGCGCGATACTCCCCCTCTTCATTATTAATTTCGTGTGGCGGGAACCGTTTTTTGGCACCAAAATCAATTGCAGATCTCTTCTTTCCAGTCATCAGACAATATTATATAAAGTTTTGAAATAGTATAAAAGGTCGACTGACAACTGTTTTTTTCTCTTACGTGGAAATGTTCTACTATTTCTTTATTCCTTTGCCACCGCCTAGCACAGTTGGAATGATCGAACTCTAAACTAATAGGCAGCACAAACTAATTTGTTTAATGCTGAGATATACATTGTGTGCCATGTAAATGTACTGGGGCTTCTCATGCTCGTAGTCTGCGCGAAACACTGTCATTTCTTTTGCTTTTTTTACCACTGTGTGAATGCCCAAAACTAAAATGGTAACCTCGAGAGTCTTCCCGCTTTTTATTTACCAGGGATTGCGTCTAGAAAGTATACACATCATATTCGGACCTTTCTCCAGGTAAACAGAGGATGCTGCAGGTAGTTCCTTATGAAAAATGCAAAAGCACTAGAACAAAAACATCGCTGAGAAAATGGTCATTTGTTCCATCAACTTGAGCCAACATTTTCCTTCTTGGCAATGAAAAAGCTACCTTCTAATCACTAATTTAATGTCACATGATCGTACTATGATGACATGATTTCGTTTTGTATGCGCGTTCTCACTGACAACTGGATTTGTACTAGGGTTTAGGCAGATGCAGAGATGTAATCGGCACCCAATACAGGCATATTGGGTCGTGAGTGCTAGCCGGTCTGTGGTATACATATGTGGTCGCACGGTCGTGCTATCATGAGATATAATTGTGCGACAAACGTATGCGCCTGCGACGAAATCTGCATGCATGACAATAGCCTAAAACCACCAAAAGTGCGCCGCATATGAGCGCATCGAAAAGACGAATCTCGACAGCTGCAGTGGTACAGGCTTGAATGCATTATAATTATGGTCGTCCCGTACGTGGTGCTTCTGAGGTCCGAACAATCGGCTCAAATGTCGGAATTAAATGCCAGGGGTTGGCGTCCCGCGCACGTGTATTCAACCATAAAATTTAGAATTTTTTGATTGAATGGTCAACAGAAAATATTTACTTCGGCAGCCCATTAAAGCTGCGTTTTTAGAATGGCAATGACAATCGGGACATCAGGAGAAAAAGTGGTCCTTTGTGGGCGGCTTTTATATAGGGATAGCTAATATTGGAAAAACACAAGAAAAATTGGTCCATTACAGCCAGTTTTAAAAAAGAAATGGTCAACGCTGGAAGAAACCAGGACACCTTGGGCCATTGTAGCCAGTTTTAAAACGGACAAGGCAATGCTGGAAGAACACCAGGCAACATGGTCCATTGCAGCCAGTTCTAAAATATTAACTGTCAATGACAGCAGAACACAGGACAACTTGGTCCTATGTAGCCAGCTTTAAAAAACCGAACATCCAATACTGGAAGAACAGAGGATAACATTTCCACTGTAGCCACGTTTAAACACCGGAATCCTAATGTTGGAAGTAAAAAGGACAGTTTGGTCCATGGTAGCCAGTTTACAAAAACGGAAAACCCAACGATGCCAGAACACAGGACAACTTGGCCCATTGTAGCCAGTTTTAAAACCCGGTACTACAATTATTGTTGTGTCTCGTCTCTTGTCCTTAGTGGTCGTGTGTTTTCGCGCTCTATCAAAGTTTTCAAAAATTATTGTAGGAACTGACATCTCGGTCCAATATAGACATTCTGTATGTACGGCAGTGAAAAATATCAGCAACGCACTCTACATTTTGCCCAAGCTGCCAGTGCTGAAAATTGGCAGCGCCAACACTGGGATAGCATTGGCTAGTCTGGGCCATTGGACGGGGTGTTGACTGACATGTCCTATGTTGGGAGCATGCTAGCAATACTGGCCCAACATAGGGCCATTGTTTGCCGTCGTACTTACAACATTGGCCCGATGCTTTGGGCTGCCTGGGCTATTGTTTAATAAATGTTCTGTAGTACTGTTACTATATCATTGATGGTGTATAAAACATACCACCGCGAAGGACACGACAGTATTGATTGAAACATTAAAAATATATCAGGATATACAGGCTGAGAATTGATCATTAATATATGCAAGCCAATTCTTGCGAACTCATGTCACGCTATGTGCAATGTTTTTCTAGCCATCAAAACTTGGTGGACAATATTGTCACGTAGTGGTGACGAGGTCGACGACACAAATGAAGGGGTCGATGATTGCACTAAAGAAACTCTTTATTTGGGCTGACTTGCGCCCGCAAAAAGAACTAAGCAACTCGGCGGCGGCGATGGAAACAAACGCGCTCGTCGATCGTCGAACAAAGAATGCCTGTCACACTCGACAACGCTCAATTTAAAGGCTGCACAGAACAATCTAGATAACGTCGCAAACAGCTACCAGCACGAACTGGAACATTGTGGAAAGACACACGAGTGGCCGGAATCTTCGAGATAGATCTCGGTGCATGTTGCGCTACAACGAAACTGATAAAGGTATGACTCGCGACACCGAGAACTAACAAACAAAAATTACGGAACTGATACGCGATCAAGAATCAGAGTGATAAGCCTGTACGCCGGCGGCTGTTGAAAAACAACACAGTTTTGAAGGTTTCGCGGCATTACTCCCCCCTTAAAAAAACATCGCTTCGATGTTCCAAAACAAAGCAACTTAAACATTAACACTGCAAATTTTAAACACCACACATTCTTTAACGCGCGTAATATGGCTTCAGTCGTACAACATGTACAATTTCTGTGCGTGCGCGTCGCCGTTGTGATGCTGACATTCCGTCGGGAATGACTTCATAGTCCAGTGGGCCGACGCGGCGAATGATTCTGTACGGCCCAAAGTATCGACGCAACAACTTTTCACTTAATCCGCGACGGCGGACAGGTGTCCAAACCCACACTTGGTCTCCTGGATTGTACTCTGCGTGGCGTCGTCGTAAGTTGTATCGTCGGCTGTCGATGCGCTGTTGGTCTTTAATACGCAGCCGTGCGAGTCGTCGGGCTTCCTCTGCACGCTGCAGGTAGGCGGCGACGTCGAGGTTGTCCTCGTTGGTTACGTGCGGTAGCATTGCGTCAAGCGTCGTCGTGGGCTCCCTACCGTACACAAGCTTGAACGGAGTCGCTCTGGTCGTCTCCTGGACTGCCGTGTTATACGCGTAGATCACGTACGGCAAGATGGCGTCCCAGGTCTTGTGTTCAGCGTCGACGTACATAGCGATCATGTCAGCGATCGTTTTGTTCAGGCGCTCCGTAAGGCCATTGGTCTGGGGATGGTACGCAGTTGTTCGTCGATGGCTTGTGTGACTGTATTCCAGGATGGCTTGCGTCAACTCTGCCGCAAACGCCGTTCCCCTGTCCGTGATGAGCACTTCTGGGGCGCCGTGTCGCAAGAGAATTTGTTCGACAAAAAATTTGGCGACTTCTGTTGCGGTACCATTGGGTAGGGCTTTTGCTTCGGCGTAACGGGTAAGGTAGTCAGTGGCCACGATGATCCACTTGTTACCCATAGAAGAAGATGGAAAGGGGCCAAGGAGATCCATCCCAATTTGTTGAAAGGGCATGATTGGGGGCGGAATTGGGTTTAGTAGTCCTGCTGGTCTGATCGGCGGCGTCTTGCGTCGTTGGCACTCACGACACGTCTTCACGTAGTGGGCAACTTCGGCAGGCAGTCGCGGCCAGTAGTACTTCTCCTGGATTCGATGCAACGTGCGCGCAAATCCGAGGTGGCCTGCTGTGGGCTCATCGTGCAACGCCTGCAGAATTTCTTGCCGGAGTGTTTTAGGCACTACGAGAAGCTGCGCGGTCTTGTTGGGTGCGAAGTTCTTCTTCACGAGGAGGCCATTGGTTAATGCGAACGATGATAAATGTCGCCTGAACACACCAGGAGCGGAAGCGGTCTTTCCTTCCAAGTAATCGGCTAGCACTTTTAGCTCAGGGTCTGATCGCTGTTGTTCTGCGAAACTGCTGGCGCTTACCGGTCCCAAAAAGGCGTCGTCGTCATCGTCCTTCGGGGGAGCGTCGACGGGAGCGCGTGATAGGCAGTCTGCGTCGGAGTGCTTCCGGCCCGACTTATAGACTACAGTCATGTCAAATTCTTGAAGTCGTAGGCTCCATCTGGCAAGGCGGCCTGAGGGACCTTTCAAGTTAGCCAGCCAGCAGAGCGCGTGATGGTCGCTTACCACCTTGAATGGTCGGCCGTATAGGTATGGACGAAACTTAGAAGTAGCCCAGATGATCGCAAGGCACTCCTTCTCGATTGTCGAGTAATTGACTTCGGCTTTTGTGAGGGACCTGCTAGCGTAGGCGATTACTTTTTCCTGTCCGGCACTCTTCTGGACGAGAATGGCTCCTAGGCCCACACTGCTCGCGTCGGTGTGAATTTCGGTCTCGGCGTTTTCATCAAAGTGGCCAAGTACAGGAGGGCATTGCAGGCGGTGCTTAAGTTCGTCGAAGGCTTCTCCTTGTGGCGCTTCCCATTTAAAAGGTACGTCAGCCTTTGTAAGCTGCGTCAACGGTTCGGCGATCCGCGAAAAGTTTCTGACAAATCGTCGATAATAAGCGCACAGCCCAAGGAATCGGCGCACAGCTTTCTTGTCGGCAGGCGGTGGGAATTGTGCGATTGCAGCTGTTTTCTCCGGGTCTGGGCGAATACCATCCTTGCTAACGATGTGACCTAGGAACCGGAGTTCTTCGTAGGCGAAATGACACTTCTCTGCTTTTAGCGTTAGTCCCGATGACTTGATGGCTTCCAGCACTGTCTGTAGACGTTTTCATCATCATCATCATCAGCCTGATTATACCCACTGCAGGGCGAAGGCCTCTCCCATATCTCTCCACTTAACCCGGTTCTGTGCTAGCTGCATCCACTTGACCCCTGCGAACTTCTTAATCTCATCTGCCCACCTAACTTTCTGCCGCCCCCTGCTACGCTTTCCTTCCCTTGGAATCCAGTTTGTTACCCTCAGCGACCATCGGTTATCCTCTCTTCGCACTACATGTCCTGCCCATGTCCATTTCTTCTTCTTAATTTCTACTAGAATGTCGTTAACTTGAGTTATTTCTCTGACCCACTCTGCACGCTTTCTATCTCTTAATGTTACCCCTACCATTTTTCGTTCCATAGCCCTCTGGGTTGTCCTCAACTTAAGTAGAACTCTGGTCTCTGGTGGTCTTCAAAGTTTGACGAGAAAACAACAACGTCGTCCAAATATACCAAACAAATTTGCCACTTCAAGCCTGCCAGGACTGTGTCCATTACTCGTTGAAATGTGGTTGGTGCAGAGCAGAGGCCAAATGGCATCACCTTGAACTCAAAAAGACCGTCCGGTGTGATGAATGCGGTCTTCTCGCGATCTCTTTCGTCGACCTCAATTTGCCAATATCCGCTTTTAAGGTCCATCGATGAGAAGTACCTTGCATTGCAGAGCCGGTCGAAAGTGTCGTCGATGCGGGGAAGCGGGTAGACATCCTTCTTCGTTATGCTATTCAAGCGGCGGTAATCAACGCAGAAGCGAAGTGTGCCGTCTTTCTTCTTCACCAAAACGACTGGTGCCGCCCAGGGGCTGTTCGATGGCTGGATTACGTCATCACGCAGCATTTCCTCAACTTGATCGCGAATGGCCTGGCGTTCTCGCGGCGATACACGATAAGGGCTCTGACGCAGAGGTCGGGCGTGTTCGTCCGTTATTATGCGGTGCTTGGCCAGTGGTGTTTGTCGTACCTTCGATGACGATGAGAAGCACTCCCCGTAGCTTCGAAGCAGACTGAGAATCTGGTCTTTCCTGTTGCGGGTCAACGCCGGGTTGATGTCAAATGTGGGCTGACGGAATAGGTCCGGTGCGTCTTCCAGCGTTTGGTCGTGGAGGGCGAATACATCTTTGAGGTCCGCTAATTCGTCGAGAAAAGCGATCGTCGAGCCCTTGTTGAGATGCCGGTATTCTTCGGTGAAGTTTGTTACCAGAACCTGAGCTTGACCTCTTCGGAATTTCGTGATGCCTCTTGCGATGCCGACACCTCGTTCTAAGAGCAACTGGATATTTCCTTCGACGATGCCTTCAGCTGTTTCGATGTTTGCGCTACCTACGCAGACTGCGATGCTTGATCGGGGCGGGACAGTCAATTCTTCATCGAGAACGTTTAGAGTTATGTGTTGCATCGACGCCGTCGTAGCAGGAATGGCTTTGTCTGCAGAGAGCTTGATGAGCTTAGATCGCAGGTCGATGATAGCCGTATGTTCATTTAGGAAGTCCATGCCTAAAATCACGTCGCGGGAGCACTGCTGCAAGACCACAAAGCTGGTGGGGTAAGTACGCCCATTTACGGTTATTCTTGCAGTGCATCGTCCCGATGGAGTAATCAGGTTGCCACCTGCGGTGCGAATCAGCGGGCCATCCCAAGCGGTGGTAACTTTTCTGAGCTGAGAGGCTAACGGTCCACTAATGACTGAATAGTCAGCTCCGGTGTCTACTAGGGCAGTGACTCTGCGACCGTCGATATCAACTTCAAGGTCACTTGTTCGCGTCCTCGCATTGCACGTGGGCCTTAGTGTCCGATCTCGGCTGCGTCGTTTCTGCAGGTCATGGCCGGGGCATACCGTTGTTACTTCGCTGGGCGGCGGTGTTGGCTTGCACTTTGGTCGTGTTATCGTCGGTGTCGTCGTGTGGAGCGGCGATGAAATGGTTGCGTCGTCGTTAGTGGTCGTCTGCGGCGGAGGGTGTTCGTCTTTTCGCCGTTGAGCAACCTCACCTCCAAAGGTTGCTCTGTTTAGTTTCCCCTGCGCGGGCTTGGGGACCTTCCGCGCATACTCTCATCATAGGTACGGCCTGGCGACGCAAAGCGGGCCCTGTACGGCGATGGAGATCTGAACCGACGGCTTGGTGGCGCAATCTCACCGCTACGCAGATAGTTGTCAATTTCCTCTGGTCGTTCACCTGGACGTGGTCGTGGAGCGTCGACTGCAAATCCGCGGAGACCGATTCGTCGGTACGGGCAGTGGCGCAGAATGTGGCCGGCCTCACCGCAGTGGAAGCATAATGGCCGGTTGTTTACAGTCCTCCAGGCGTCGCACTTCCTAGGGTTTGGGGGTCGTTGGTAGGCTTGGCGGGCGCAAAAAGCGGCGGCGATGGAAACAAACGCGCTCGTCGATCGTCGAACAAAGAATGCCTGTCACACTCGACAACGCTCAATTTAAAGGCTGCACAGAACAATCTAGATAACGTCGCAAACAGCTACCAGCACGAACTGGAACATTGTGGAAAGACACACGAGTGGCCGGAATCTTCGAGATAGATCTCGGTGCATGTTGCGCTACAACGAAACTGATAAAGGTATGACTCGCGACACCGAGAACTAACAAACAAAAATTACGGAACTGATACGCGATCAAGAATCAGAGTGATAAGCCTGTACGCCGGCGGCTGTTGAAAAACAACACAGTTTTGAAGGTTTCGCGGCAATATCAGCCACTATAACCCAGTCATATTCGTTGTTGTAATGTCCCATAAACTACTGATAGGGCCACATTAACCACTGTATGCCAAAATGTAATTAATGTAGAAAATGTATTCTATTAGTAAAATATTGACCATTGTATGGCAGTAAATATTTAGAGTTGACAGGCCATCAATGATGGAAAGAGAATATTGATTATTCTTTGTAAAGATGTATGGTATTTTGGCAAGCCATTACACTTCATGAGGCAACATAGACCACTGTAATTGCAGATATACAATGTTCGGAAACCATGGTAACTGGCGGGAGGATAGTGACCAATGTATGCCAATATACAATCGATGATAAGCAATCAATATTGGCATTGCAATGCTCGCCAGTAGCCACAGCTCATTGGGCAATATTGCCCACTGGAACCAACAAGTATAGATTGTTAGGAAGCCACTAGGAAAGTTGGGATAACATTAACCAATATATGCCAAGATATATTCAATGTCGACCATCCAGCTACGCTCGCCAGACAACATTTTCCATTGTATGCCATTATCGACCATTTTATCTGGACATATACACATTCTTGGGAAGCTGTCCTGATTGGCAGGGGGATATTGACCAATGTAAGCCAGTGGCCACCCCTAGTTGGGCGATATGAGCCACTGGAACTGAAGAGGCATATAATGTTGGCAAGCCACTAAGACTGGCGGGTGGCTATGAATGCCAAGCTATATTAATGTTGACAAGCCATATATACAAGCCGATGGCTGGGTAATACTGGCCATCATATATTGTCATGTATACAATGTTGGCAAGCAATCCTATATGCAAGGCCATTATTGCCCGTAGATAGCCATGATTGCTAATCATGGGGGTACATGTGAATCACAGATGCTGTGCCATTATAGGTAGTGCGTTGGCACTGTCGCGCGACTGGCAGACAACACGTCGCCAATAAATTTCTAATATCGGGCCGGTCGCACGTGCTTCCTGATAATCGATTGAGATGATTAATGTCAGGCACTTGAGAGTAAAGTTTGATATGTGTGCCCATTTAGGCATCTATGCAGTCACTGCGTTCCTATAGTCGCGCGCGTTTTTTGGAGCTGAATGGTAATTGTACGAAAGTATATCAAGCTGGCATGCTTGTAATCTTTGTATTGTGGCTGATGCATCTGATATGTATGTAGCCGCGCCTTTTGCTAATAACCTTTTCCATTCTTATATAGTTTGATATGGTTTGGAGGATCACTTAAATATACTGGTGTATAATTTTTATTTTATAAAACCATATGTCATATTTTTTTAAAACCAGCATGGGGGGAATGAGGTTGTGCTATACAGTTCACTTTGTATAGCACAAACGGATGAGCATGTCAGCATGCCCAGGTAGCATATGCGATCGGCCCAATATTGGAAATTGAGTGGCGACGCCTAGTCCGACAGTGGCGTGGCATTGCCAATGCGCTACCAACAACGGTACAGTCGTGTGAATAACCTGCGATTTGCATGTTCCCCCCATGTTGGCAATAATCACCATGCGTATAGGATTGCTTGCGAACATTGTATACACAATGATACATGATATCCAATATTCCGCAGCCATCAGCAATGCTTTAGAATATATGGCCTGTCGACATTGAATATATCTTGGCATTCATTGGTAAATATAATCCCGCCAGTCTTAGCGGCTTCCCAACACTGTATGCATCATCAGTTCCAGTCGCCGATATTGCCCAACGAGCGCGAGTAACTGGCCAACATTCCACATATCATGGCATGATTGTCCTGCGAGTATTGAAAGTAATTTCAACATCGAAAATATCTTGCCATAAGTTGGTCAATATCCTCTTGACAATCGTGATGGCACCCAACATTGTGTATATCTGCAGATAAAATGATTGGTGATGGCATACAATGATTAATATTGTCCTGCCAGTATAGCTGACTTGTCGACAATATATCGGCATATATTGATTAATGTTATCCCACTTGTCTTAGGGGCTTCCAAACAATATATACTTGTTGGTTCCAGCAGATGATATTGATCAATAAGCTTTGACAACTGGCCAGCATTGCACCCATCATTCCATACATTGGTCAATATCACAATGCCAGTATTGATTGCTTGTCAGCATCGCATCTATCTTGGCATACATTGTCAATATCCTATCACCAGTTTTCATGGCTTCCCAGCATTGTATATCTGCAATTACAGTGGTCGATGTGGCCTGACGAAGTGTAATGGCTTGCCAAATACCATACATCTTTATATAGGTTTAACAATATTCTCCTGCTATCATTGATGGCCTGTCAACTCAGAATATTTACTGCCATACGATGGCCAATATTTTACAACCAATTGAGATGCTTTCCCAACATTTTATCCATCAAGGGTTATAATGGCCGATGTTTTATCGGCAGCTGCAATGGCTTGCAAACATTGCACGCATCATTGTATGCAATGATTGACATGATCCTGTTGTTATAGATGGCTTATCTACATTGAATACATTTTGGCATACAATGGTCGATGTGACGCCCAAGTTTTGGGGTCTTCCCAACAATGTATATGACTGGGTTATAGTGGTCGATATTGTCCACTGAATTTTGTTGGCTGTAAAAACATTGGAGATGTCATCGCATGTGTTGGCCAACATTGGCTTCCAGATAATAACGATCGATTCTCAACCTGCATATTCTGACATATTTTAACGTCCCGAACAATACTGTCATGTCCTTCGCGATGGCGTCCAAGCATGTTTTGTATGCCGTCCACTATACTGTAACAGTAGTAAACCTTTATAGAAAATTGGCTTAGGCGGTGTAACAGTAGTAAACATTTATAGAAACTTGGCTTAGGCAGGGAGGAGCGCGGTTGATATAGGGTCCTACCCAATTGCTCTGGTGGCTGAACCCCTGCGGAAGTAAGCCTTCTTCTTGACAAACCCATGCCATGGCATGAAGGCAGACATTCTTGAGCCAAAACATTTAGAAAGCCGCGAAATGCAAGACTGGGTGGCACTGCGCATGCACGCAGGGCATGCCTCGTGCAATGTGCTCGTCGTTGCCATCGAATCAGACGCGTGGCTTATGCCGTCTACGAAGTGCTTAGAAATGCTGGACTGGTGTGCTGTTCTGAACTGTTAAGAAGTTTAGTACTGCGGTGGAAAGCGCAGCAGTTACGGACCCTACCATTCCTCCTATATGTCTTAGCATGATGCGTGAGGCTACCCATATGTGAAACGCTTAGGAATATTTCGTCTCCTTCCTCGATAAAATCGCAACAAAACATATGCATAATGTTTTTTCAAGCTGATGCTCTCTGGCTACGTATAGAAACAAAATATGGCGCAGTATACAAGCATATACACTTCTGCAATCTACAATAGGGCAGTAAGACATAGCACCTTCAAAACCATATATGCTATAGGCCTAATTCCCGGTTTAATTCGTAGCGATGAGGTTTTACATCCGCATCCTGTTAACTTTTCTTCATGACTGGAAAGACACATTAATGATTTATTTATGCCCTATTTTATTTCCGTGGTGAAAGAAAACTGAATATGATCAAATACTAGAAAACAGGTTGAAGAAATTGTGCTACTGAAGGCAAATACTGCACCGTTTCGCCATGTACGCTGGCTTGCTCCGGAACTCTTCGCCAGCACCGACTGTATTGCGCTGTAGGTGGTTTGTAAGCATAGAAGACGGGCTAGCTGCCGTATATTTTGTATTGTAATTACCATCAGCCATAAACTTGCTCTTGATTCTATATGGCGGCATGCTCTGCTTTGAATGCTTCAGCAAGGAACGAATGATGAACAAACCCTTCAGGCTTTTGACTGCATAGCTCATAGTCAAGAGGTATATCCATCCACGTAAAAAAACAAATACATTATTTTGTATACGTTCTCTACCTTCTCCTGGCAGAGAAAAATTCGAGATTTAATTCTCAGGTGCTCTGGAATGAAGTGTATTTTATTCAATAACACTGCACGCTGCCTAACTTTTTACTCCAAGTTGTGTACTCGTTGTGGTAGCTGTTTAACTTAATGTTTGCAAATAAAGATTTCAAGGAGAAAATATTGAAGAAGCTTGAAGCATAGCAACCCCACAATCGGGGACTAGAAATAAGTGTCAATGATTTTTTTGTTTTACAGAAACAAAAAAAAAAACACGACGTAATGAATGCGTGCTCACCACCTAAATGTTTGTCACAAGATTATTGTGGCCTGGTCATGCTGCCTTTCAAGGAAATTATTTTTGTGAGAAAGCTGTATAAGCGCGTGTATAACTCTCATGACCTGCCTCTGGATATTTTTGCAAAGTCGACATAACATCACGCGTTTAAAGCCTTGTTCATATGCAGTATTCTGGAAAGATTCTTCATGCTTTGATGGGAATATAATCAAAACATATTGCGACCAGACCAAGGGTATTTCAGTCTAGAAATTACGCCTATTCGCTCTAACAGTTTAGAAAAAACGTACGTTCTTTCTAGCCGTGTTAGATAGGCGGCTATTTGCGAAGCAGCGGCGCCACCTTTCGCGTTGGCAGCATATGCGTTTTTCGTTCCCACGCCTCAGCAGCGTGCAGTGAACCTCGGTGGAATTCTAATTTGTGGTGCCATTTAAAATCATGCGGACAGCCCTGCCGCGCTCGCACGACTAGCACCGGCGCGCTATCTCTCTCTTTGCTCTTCCCTCTTGTCTCTTGCAGCGCAGGTGAGCGCCTTGCGGGTTGTCTGCTGCAGCTCCGCTCGAACTCGGCGAATAAACAGTAGGACCACGACATGCGTCGTCCTGTTAGAAGTCTGCAGCTCAGTGTGACTACCACTGACCCTTTATTTTAAGATATATGTTCGTAACGGAGTAGGTTTTGAGGAGCATTTACTGCCAACTTCTTCTTGGCCTGCTTCGGTTGACGCTGCATGCAAGGCTGTGCTGGACGACCGGTAAGATTTCATTTTTATACAGTGCGGCGTATTAATGGGAACTTAATCATTTTGTCAGTCATTGGCACTTGATATGGTTAATAGAGTGCGCTTATCTGCTGTATAGTCACGCCGGGAGACAGCAAAGCTTTTGCTTCAACTCTATTGCACAAACAGAAAATATGCACTCTGCATGCATTCCAATTTCAGCACACTGACTTAGACACAAATTTTGTAGCAGTGGCAAATTTTACTGCTCCTGGACAGTTTCATCAATTTGTACTGAAAACAATTCTGCATAATATTGTATCCTAATTTTGTTTTCGCTTGCAGATTTTTTGTATGAAACGGAAGATGGCGACATGCAAGCTGCTCGAGCATACATCAGAAAGGGCTGCTCAAAACTGCTGTCCTTATCACCGAGAGCAAAAGGCGCATGCTAGATATGCTGGCTTGGCAGACACCTGAAGCTGCCATTAATGCGGCGGCCTTCTACATACTAGACCTGCCGACACGTTGTCATTGAACCCAACCAGAGGTGAAGTCCTGGAAGTTTGAAAGGATTCTACCTATAGTTTGTTTCACGATGTACCACTTTGCGCACCTAATAAATATTTACGAAACGGTTAATTCTGGCTTTTTGTGTGCATGCATAGTGTGAGCACTGTGTGGCGCTTCATCTTCCACACGGCTGAACGTGCTGCTTCATCTTCATCCTGCTCCCTCTTGTAGATACCCATCGTCATCGCGGAGTGTGTTTGGCTGCAGTGTGCGACCAAGGCTTCAGGTCTACAATAAAGTCTGATTCCCCGAGTCCGACCTTCGCGTTACCTTACACGTGGTGGAGGTGCGCCTTGATTTTCCCGCTGCTTCGTCACCTGCATCCACCTGGAGTTTCGTTCTGGCCGCCGTTTGACCCCGACCACCATCGTCATGACTCAAGAGGGCCACTCCGCTATTCCGGCTGCTACCAACTCGACTCCAGCTCCCCTTGCCACTTGGACTGTCAGTAGCCGTCAGCGCGACCCGCAGATGTTCGCCGGCGACGACGCTGATGACTGGCTCGACAGCTACGACCGGGTCAGTGCTTTCAACCGATGGGACGATTCTCTTAAATTACTTAATGTGTCCTTTTATTTGACGAATGTGGCCAAAACGTGGTTTCTAAATCATGAATCGACGATTCCGGACTGGGCTACCTTTATACAAAAGTTGCGCCAGATTTTCTGCGCTCCTACTGTTCGCACGGAGTCCGCCAAGAAGAACCTAGAAATCCGACTTCAGCGGTCCAATGAGACCTATACCTCTTATATCGAAGATGTTCTCGCACTTTGTCGGCGCATAAATGACACCATGCCAGAGGCCGAGCGGGTTCGGCACGTCCTTAAAGGTATTGGCCCACTCGCCTATAACGCCCTGGCCGTGCAGAACCCAACCACAATTGACGCCATCATATCGACTTGTCAACGCCTTGACGAACTACAGTCAATACGCCTGCAGCCTGATCCCACTTCATTTGGTTTCACTGCCGAAGGTGACCTCCGTGCGCTTATTCGCGGATTAATTCGTGAAGAACTCTCGGCTCAAGGTAATTTGTGCCGCCCTGCATCTGAGCCACATTATTCAAGTGCTGGCCTGCGTAGCATTGTCAAAGAAGAGCTGGCCTCAATGACCTATTCCCCGCCAACATCGGTCGCTCCTACCATCTGCCAAGTGCCAACGTACGCCCAGATCGCGTCCTTGCCGCCCGCAGGTGGAGCGCCTACGCCACCGGCACCTACCACTGCTCATGTCGCTGCATTGGCACCACCTGGCGCGGCGCCGACATACTACCCCAACTGTCGCCCAGCCCGCCCTGTGTGTTAATACTGCGGGTACCGAGGCCATTTTTCCCGCTTCTGTCGGCGCAGGCTCCAGAATGAACGCCGCGGCTACGAATCATTTGAAGCAGACTATCCTCCTCGCTTTTCCGCCTCTAACCACCGTTCATTCCCTGATTATCCCCGGCGTTCATCACCCCCGCCAGAAAGCCCCGCTCCGCCTGCTGGACCCCCCGCCAATCGGAAAACTGACCACTGCCGTTATAGGAGGGAAAACTGCACTCTTCGGCCATCCCAAAAATCCTCCGGAACGTTCCTGGAATATTATTTTAGTTCGGGTTGAAGGATTATCTGTTGAGGCTTTGGTTGACACGGGCGCCGCTGTTTCTGTGATACACACGGACGTGTGCTCCCGCTTGCGAAAAGTGAAAACGCCTTATGATGGACCTGAACTCCGTGGAGCTAATGGTGCAATAATTCGGCCTTCTGCTAAGTGTACTGTGCGAGTTTTTGTTGATGGTCTCCGCCACCATGTACAATTTGCCGTGATGTCACCGTGCGCTCACCCAATTATTTTAGGCTGGGATTTTCTGTCTGCCGCATCAGCCAGCATTTCGTGTCGCGACAGGGTCATTTACATGAACGAGAGCGATCCGTCTTCTGAACCTCCCGAGCCCCGTTATCGCCTGCTTGCCTCTACTAACTCAGTGTTGCCCCCTGGATGCGAACAACTTGTCGCGCTTACTTCTACTGACATTGATAACTGAGATGTGCTAATCGTGCCTTCTGATCGCCATCTGACCCGTGGAATCGCGCTACCACCAAGTCTTGTTCGGTTTGAGCATGGCACAGCGCTTGTCGCTGCTTCGAACACTTCCCCAGAGCCCATTGTGCTGACTAAAGGGACATGTTTTCCTTGTGTCCTGGACATTCACCGGTGTCCCTCACCACCCTTACCGCCCCCTCTTCCTCACCAGCAGATTCTTCCGATGCTTCTCTCTGTGTTCTCTTTGGCACCATCAATCCTGACCTTCCTGCGACTCACCGCCAAGCTTTGCAGGAATTACTTCGAAAACACCAAGCCTCCTTTGATGTCACTTCTCCCACCTTGGGGCGAACGTCTTCTGCACAGCACCGCATTATTACAGAAGGTACTTCTATTGTTACCCGCCGCCCTTACCGTGTTTCCTTATCAGAACGTAAAATCATAGAAGATAATGTGAATGATATGCTCCGGCGAGACATTATTCGGCCATCAGCTAGCCTCTGGTCATCTCCGGTCGTCTTGGTCAAAAAAAAAGGATGGGTTCTTGCGTTTTGGCGTTCATTACCGCGCACTTAACAAAGTCACTCGCAAAGATGTTTACCCTATGCCACGAATTGACGACTCCCTAGACTGTCTTCAGGGCGCCGAATATTTCTCCACTTTCGATTTGCGTTCCGGTTACTGGCAGATACCGATGCACGAAGCCGACAAAGAAAAAACCGCATTCGCTACTCCCGATGGGCTTTACGAATTCAATGTCATGCCTTTTGGACTTTTTAATGCCCCCTCTACGTTTAAGCGCATGATTGGCACTGTTCTTAGAGGACTTAAGTGGAAAACATGCTTGTGCTACCTGGACGACATAGTTATTTTCTCTGCGACTTTTTCTGATCATTTATGCCGCCCTGATCAAGTAATAACGTGCCTGGCATCCGCCGGTCTCCAGCTGAACACAAAAAAGTGTAATTTCGCCAAGAAAGAAATCAAGATCCTGGGCCACCTCGTCAGTCGCGATGGCATTCGACCCGACCCTGACAAGCTTGCTGCAGTTTTGAACTTTGCACGCCCTCAGCGGACTAAGGAACTACGCAGTTTCCTTGGCCTGTCTTCGTACTTTCGCCGTTTCATTCGCAATTTCGCTACCATTGCTGCACCGCTCCACCGCCTCCTTACAGACCGCACTACTTTCAATTGGTCCGAAGAATGCGAAAAAGCTTTCCAAACCCTAAAGAATGCCCTCACTTTGGACCCTGTTCTCGCTCACTTCGACGACACTGCTGCCAACATTCTTCACACCGATGCCAGCAGCCTCGGTATCGGCGCCGTACTTCTGCAACGTGACACAGCTTCTCGGGAAAAGGTAATTGCGTTTGCCAGTCGAACTCTAACACCAGCGGAACGCAACTACACCATCACTGAGCAAGAGTACCTCGCCGTCGTTTGGGCAGTTCAGAAATTCCGCCCCTACCTCTACGGCCGCCATTTCACGATCGTTACCGATCACCACGCTCTGTGCTGGTTATCAACCCTCAAAAATTTGACTGGACGCCTGGGCCGTTGGATTCTGCGTTTGCAGGAGTACCACTTTGATGTCATATTCAAATCGGGACGCAAGCATCGAGATGCCGATGCTCTTTCCCGCTGCCCGCTATCAGAATCACCACCTAGTGCTTCCTCGAGCCTTCCTGCGTGCACCCTCGACGTCCCAATGTCGTCCAGAGCTCCAAACATCACCTGTGCTACTCCTGCCGCTGCTCCAGATCGCTACGCCATTATTTCACAGCAGCGAGCAGATCCCTACTGTATTTCCCTAATCAACCTTCTCACCGGTGCTTCTCACCCTTCTACCGCTAGGATGCGCAGACAACTCCAAAAGTTCAAACTTGACAACGGCGTGCTCTCCCGTCATATTCATTGCTCTGAAGGCACCCGTTGGGTCCCCGTTATTCCGAGAGCGCTTCGCACCCGTATCCTGGCGGCTTTCCACGATGAGGCTACAGCCGGTCACCGTCACCTAGGCTTTCATAAAACTTACCACCGCGTGAAAACCCGTTTCTTCTGGTCAGGCCTCGCCTCAAGTGTGGCAAAATACGTCGCCTCTTGTCTGCCATGTCAGCGCCGCAAACGGCCCACTTCTCCTCCTGCCGGCCTACTACAGCGGCTACCTTGCCCTGCTACTCCTTTTGCCGTTGTTGGCATAGACTTATACGGGCCACTTCCATTGTCCGCACGAGGTAATCGCTGGATCGTCACCGCCGTCGACCACCTAACACGCTACGCTGAGACCGCTTCCCTGCCTAATGGCTCAGCACATGAGGTCGCGACCTTATTTTTGGAATCGCTCGTACTGCGCCATGGGGCCCCTCAAGTGCTTCTCAGCGTTCATGGTCGGACATTTCTGTCGAAGATTGTAGCCGAAGTTATTGAGGCCTCAACCACACATCACAAACTGACCTCCAGCTATCACCCGCAGACCAATGGGTTGACTGAGCGGTTCCACCGCACGTTTTCTGACATGTTGTCTATGTACATCGACCAGGACCACCGAAACTGGGACGTGATACTGCCTTTTGTTACGTTCGCCTACAATACGGCTGTACAGCTGACCACAGGTTACACCCCGTTTTTCCTCGTTTACGGCCGTTCTCCCGCTACCTTTTTTGACGCCTCTTTTCTTTCTACACATGCCAGTTCCTCATCCTCTCTTCCTGACCAGTTCCTTTCCCGAGTGGCCAAATCTCGCCGGCTTGCTCGCGTCAACACGGAAGCTAGCCAGGAAGACCGCAAGTGCCGCTATGATGCAACCCATCGCCAAGTTTCGTTCCGTCCCGGCGACGAGGTGTTACTTTGGACCCCATTACGCACTCCTGGCCTTTGTGACAAGTTACAGCACCGTTACATTAGTCCTTACACAGTTCTTGCAAAAACCTCCCCGGTCAACTATCGCGTCTCCCCTGTTTACCCTCCGCCGGACTGTCGTTACCGTGGCACTGAAGTTGTCCACGTTTCACATATGAAACCTTTTATTCGGCGCAATCCTGCGGACTAATTGCAACCAGGCTGGCCGCTTGAACTGCGCGGGCGAAATAGTGTGAGCACTGTGTGGCGCTTCATCTTCCACACGGCTAAACGTGCTGCTTCATCTTCATCCTGCTCCCTCTTGTAGATACCCATCGTCATCGCGGAGTGTGTTTGGCTGCAGTGTGCGACCAAGGCTTCAGGTCTACAATAAAGCCTGATTCCCCGAGTCCGACCTTCGCGTTACCTTACAATACTTTCAGTATGCTGTAGATACAGGGTGTTTCATCTATGATTTTACCTATTTTTTAAATATAGGAAATTTAAGTTTTGATGTCGAGTCTTCTTTTATCTGTTGTATTAAGAGTAGAGAAAAATGAGGAGCCTTAATGGGTACTAATTAGCTTAATAATTAAGATTACCTAATTAACTTTTTATTTATACCAGCTAGGAGCTGCTTTCAAATTCCAACAGTGAGCTACCGGTGTGAGAATGTCAAATAGTATTTTAAACGACAAGAAACGCGCATTTCTTAAGGACTGCAGCGCTGGCAATTCTGGCCGCTTTCGACGCACGAAAACGAAACCTAGCAGTCGAGGCGCGCACTTATGCACGCCCATGAGTGACGCAGCCGTGACGTCACCGAGAGAAACCAGCCGTCTGGAGGCGGCCGCTGCCGCCCGCGAAATACGCGCCTAGAGATGCGTCATGGTCTGTTAGGATCTTGAGGTATCACCAACGCATTGCGGGCGAAGGTTGTCATGGTGCGGGCGTAGCGCTGATGGTATGGGCAAATCAGCCCTCCCTCGTGACTACAAGCTTTGGCTCCCAGAGGGTGAAATAAAAAGAAAAGCAGTACATGCACAGATATCGCCCCACTGGATGTTTCAAATGTTCTTTTTTTACTTGGTAACCAGTTGCATTTTTGACCTTTCAATTCTGTTCTTTCGCTCAAGTTTTTGGATGCGTCTTCTATTTCCGCCACATCAATTGCAGAATGACTTTGGCAGAGCAGTGCAACTTAGCGACCGCTGGAAAGGTAGACATTGTTATTGCCTACATCAGTGCAAATGAAAACAGCATGTTGGCAGCACAGATGTACAAGGCCAAGCATCCAGATTCTCGTGTGCCTGCACAGCCAACTTTCACCACCATCTTCAACCTATTCCGTACGACTGGATATGTGCAGCCTCAAAGCAGGAAGCGGAAAGCACCAGCAGCCGAATCAATGAGACTGCTGTGATGTCGCACGTCGCAGCGAAGCCAGAAGCCAGCGTGCGAGAAATCGCCCAAGCGACCGGTGCCAGCATTTCCACTGTTTGGCGGCTGCTGTCAGCGCACAAATACCATCCTTATGTGTGTCTGCATCAGGAATTGATGGCGAATGACTACCAAAAAAGGCTGGACTTTTGCAACTGGTGTCTAATCCAATGTGATCAGAACCCTGACTTCTTGCAAAATATCTTGTGTACCGACGAGGCCCAATTCAGCCGGAACGGGGTGATCAATGTGCATATGCCCACTACTGGTCTCAGACGAACCCACATTGGGTTCGCCCACATCACCATTAGGTTCGATGGTCGGCAAATGTATGGTGCGGTATTTTCCGAGGTCGCATTGTTGGGCCTTTTTTTTATTGATGGGGATCTTACTGGCAAGGGGTATGTTGCTGAGAGCTTAAATAACTGTGTCTCTACTTTTGCTTGCGAGTTGTCACTAAATGCTCTTAAGTCAATGTGGTTTCAGCATGACGGAGCACCTCCACATTCGGCGACACAGGCTGTGCAGTTTCTGAACAGCTCCTTCCCCGAACAGTGGATTGGGCGAGCGGACCGATTGCGTGGCCACTGCGTTCGCCAGACTTGACCCCACTCGTATTTTTTGTGGGGTTACTCAAAAGAGCAGGTTGTATGAAACCGAACCAGCGAGCCTTGACGACCTAAAGTTCAGTTCAATTCAGTCGTTCAGTCGTGACCCTATGGACCATGTCACACCACGCTTTCCGGTCTCTCACTATCTTCCTAACATCACACAACTTCATCTGCAGTGCCCCGAAGATGCCATCTAACCATCGCGTTCGCTGCCTACCCCTTCTCCGGCGACCCTCAACCTTTCCCAACATCAAATCTTTCTCCAGCGACTCCTCTCTTCTCATCAGATGACCAAAGTAGCTGAGCTTTAACTTTAGAATTTGACCCTCCAATGAGTGGTCAGGGTTTATGGTCGACAATATCGACTGATTTGATCTTCTGGCAGTCCAAGGAACTCTCAAGAGTCTTCGCCAGCACCACAGTTCAATCGCGTCAATTCTGCGGCGGTCAGCCTTTTTCACAGTCCAACTCTCGCATCCATACATCACAACTGGAAATACCACAGCACGAGTTATACGGATCTTGGTTGGCAGACTAATGTCTCTGCTCTTTACTAGGTGGTCAGGGCTAACCATTGCTCTGTTTCCCAGAAGCAGGCGCGTCTCCTAATTTCATAGCTGCAGTCTCCTTCCGAGGTAATCGTGGAGCCCAAGAAGAGAAAATCTGTCACAGCTTCCACTTCTTGTCCCTTGATGCTCCAGGACTTGATAGGACAAGACGCCATGATCTTTGTCTTTTTAATGTTCAGTTTAAGCTGAAACTTCTCACTCTCTTCTTGTACGCGCATCAGAAGTCTCGAGTTCCATTTCACTTTCTGCCATTAACGTGGTATCATCCGCATATCTGAGGTTGTTGATAGGATGAGGAGGAGGAAACAACTTTATTTAACGCATTGCATTAAGCGTTAAGAATATCCTGGGCCAGGGTCACCAAGGCCAACTGATCTTGCAGCTGGTCAGAGGCTAACCAAGCCCGCCACATTGGGGGAGGAGGGTGTGGAAAGTGAGGAGATTGAAGGGCGACAGGGCATGAAAAGATGCAATGCTCCAAGTTTGCATAGTGTTCGGGGCAATTTGGGCATGCACGGGAATGTATGATTCTGTATAGAAAAGATCGGGCAGGGGCAAGCAGTGTATTTAGTTGTATGCGTCTAAGAATGCGAATTTGCGTGGTAGTAAGAGATTTATCAGGAAGAGGAAGTGTACGAAGAGTTTCTCTAATATTGTCGTAATGAACGTTGATTTCTTTTTTGTAGTGAAGAGTAGTGTCCCACGTTGGTGGATAAGGCCAGGGAATCCGAGGCGTCCGGTGTTGAAGTTCGCGGGCGAGGCGATGCACTACCTCATTGCCTGGGATTCCAGCGTGACCAGCAATCCACCTGAGTGTTAGTGTGGGGACGTAGTTTGGTAAGAGCTCTGTGATGACATCGTGTAGTTCTTCAGGAATGCGACCCGTGTGAATGGCGCGTATAGCTTGTATTGAATCAGTGTATATGGTATATCCTGAAGGGTTAGGGGGTGATTGTGCGAGGTCTTGAATACTGGTAACTATTGGTAGGGTCTCGAGAGTCGCTGTAGGAGGAGGGTCTATCTAAGCACCGAGGGTATGCGTCAATACATCGCTACAGCTCTGAATTGAGTAAGCAGCCGCTCCGACGTTAGTTCGTGATGCATCTGTGTAGATGATCGTGGAATCTGTTGGAAAACATGGTTGGAAACGCGAGCGTAACGTCTGCCTGTGTTAGTGTCGGGTGCAACGTTTTTTGGAATGGGGATTATTTTGAGGTTATCCGGGAGCGAAGAAGGAAGAGTAATTATAGGGAGGTCTATCGGTTTGAGTGCAACCTGCTGTAGTATCCAATGTCCTTGTTTGGTCTATGCACCGACCACTACTGCAGAAGAAGCTGACGTTGTGAGATTTTATGCGGCCCTACAATGCCTTTTAGACCGTACTCCATCATCAGACGTCGTTTTTCTCATAGGAGAATGGAATGCTAAGGTCGGGAGTGAAGAAATATCCGGAATTATAGGCAAGTTCGGTCTTGGTGAGCCAAATGAACCTGGGCAGAGGCTAGTAGAGTTTTGTCAAGAAAACAACCTGACCATAGCGAATACTCATTTTCAACAGCACAAGAGGCGCCTGTGCACATGGCTTCAACGGACAGTCTGTACAGGAATCAGATCGATTATATTCTTTGCAGGCAGAGATGGAGAAGCGCTATACAAGCAGTAAAAACAAGGCCTGGGGCCGATTGTGGCACCGATCATCAGCTTCTTGTTGCCAAAATTAAGCTTCGATTGAGGAAAACGCAGAAAACTAGAAGGCCTTTCAGGTATGATCTGGATCAAATTCTATTATAATATGCTGTGGAAGTGAGGAATTGATTTCAAGAATTAGATCTAGAAGACAGAGAGCCCGAAGAGATGTGGACTGATGTTCATGATATAATACAAGAAGTTGCTACTAAGGTAGTTCCAAAGCAAAAGAAATGCAAGAAAGCAAACTGGTTATCTGAAGAGGCTTTGCAAATAGCTGAGGAAAGGAGGATGGCAAAAGTTATGGGAGAAAGAGAAAGATACAAGGTTCTTAATGCGGATTTTCAGAAAATAGCAAGGAGAGATAAGAATGCCTTTCTGAACATACAGTGCCAAGAAGTTGAGGACAACAGCCAATTAAGGAACACAAGAGGAACACAGTCACGACACTAGGTAAACATTTAAGCCTCCATACCAGTGCCGTTGCTTTTCGTCCTTCTTACGTAACCATAACACCGTAAAGGGCGCTGTTGGTAGCGCCATATGCCGATGCATAGCAGAATATTTCACCTTCGCCGCTTTGTCACGACACTCGGTAAACTTTCTAGCCTCTATACCAGCGTCACCGCCTTTCTTCCTTACTTAACTATGAGACAATAAACGGTGATGGCGGTAACGCTATCTGTCGATGCATAGTAGGATACTTCCCCTTCGCCGCTTCAGTCACGACACTAGGTAAACATTTAAGCCTCCATACCAGTGCCGTTGCTTTTCGTCCTTCTTAGGTAACCATAACACCGTAAAGGGCGCTGTTGGTAGCGCCATATGCCGATGCATAGCAGAATATTTCACCTTCGCCGCTTTGTCACGACACTCGGTAAACTTTCTAGCCTCTATACCAGTGTCATCGCATTTCTTCCTTACTTAACTTTGAAACAATAAACGGTGATGGCGGTAACGCTACCTGTCGATGCATAGTAGGATATTTCAACTTCACCGCTTCGGTCACGACACTAGGTAAACATTTAAGCCTCCATACCAGTGCCGTTGCTTTTCGTCCTTCTTACGTAACCATAACACCGTAAAGGGCGCTGTTGGTAACGCCATATGCCGATGCATAGCAGAATATTTCACCTTCGCCGCTTTGTCACGACACTCGGTAAACCTTCTAGCCTCTATACTAGTGTCATCGCCTTTCTTCCTTACTTAACTATGAGACAATAAACGGTGATGGCGGTAACGCTATCTGTCGATGCATAGTAGGATATTTCACCTTCGCCGCCTCGGTCACACTAGGTAAACCTTCTAGCTTTTATACCAGTGCAATTTTTTTTCCTCCTCCTAACGTAACTATGACATAATAACCGGCGCTTCACAGATTTATAAATTAGGCGGTTGTCTTGAGGTGCTTTGGAGCGTCTGCCTCTACACGAGGGCAATAAATAGACATGTTAAAACACATCTGTCTTAGCTGCAATGAGCTGTAGATTTCATAAAACCAAAATGAATTTTATCAAGCGGCCTCTTTATTCCTAGAAAATTATGGCATGGTTGTGACGACGTGATAGATAAAGTTTATATGAGTAGAGTAGAATGAGTAGCTGAAAAGAGGGATAGAGGAGGTGGAGTTGCAGGTCGTATTTGTATGACGTGAAGGATGGTTTAAGGAGGAATATATATTTCCGTATTTCATAAAGAAAGATGTTAGGCAAGGTGACACGATCTCCTCAGTACTATTCACAGCTTGCTTACAGGAAGTATTCAGAGACTTGAAATGGGGGCAGTTAGGTATAAGGGTACCTCAGTAATCTGCGATTTGCTGATGACATTGCCTTACTAAGCAACTCAGGAGATGAACTACAAAGAATGATTAGTGACCTAGACATGAAATGTAGAATGGTAGGCTTGAAAATCAATATGCAGAAGACAAAGGTAAGGTTCAACAGCCGCGGGAAGGAATAGAAGTTTACGTTAGGTTGAAGCAATGGAAATAGTAGGCAAATATACCTCTTTAGGACAAGCAGTAACCGCAGATCCGGACCATGAAAAGAAATAACAGAAAGAATAAGATTAGGATGGAGAGCATTTGGCAAGCACTTCCAGATTATGATTAGCAGCTTACCGGTATCGCTCAAGAGGAAAATATTCAACAGTTGCATCTAACCTGTACTCACCTATGGGGCTGAAACGTGGAGGCTAGCCAAGAGGGTTCTTAAGTTGAGAACAACACAGAGGGCTATAGAACGAAAACTGGCAGGGGTAACATTAAGAGATAGGAAGCGTGCAGAGTGGATCAGAGAAATAACTCACATTACTGACATTCTAGTGGAAATCAAGAAGTAATGGGCATGGGCAGGACATTTAGTGCGAAGAGAGGATAACAGATGGTCGCTTAGGGTAACAAACTGGATTTCAAGAGAAGTTAAGTGTAGCAGGGGGTGGCAGAATGTTCGGCGGGCGGATGAGGTGAAGAAGTTCGCAGGGGTGAAGTGGATGCTGCCAGCACAGAACCGGGTTAATTGGATATATGGGAAAGGCCTTTGCCCTACAGTGGGTATAGTCAGGCTGATGATAACGATGACTTCTTTACGCTGTAAAAGAATTAGGCCTAGTGGGTCATTTTCTAAATATTCACTCCATTGTTCTAATCATTAAAAAAGGGGAACGCATTTAAGCATTTCCCACTTGTCGCCAGCCAGCACCACAACGGTTCGAGCCCCGTATGAAAGGGACCACGGCTCCGGCAAGAGTCCGTTCATTAGGGGTTCCTGATTAGTGTTTTTTCTTCTTGGCTACTTGAGAAGGAGAAATATCGAGTTGCACCAGAACTACTGCTGCTGCTGCTGCTGCTGCTGCTACTACTACTACTACTACTACTACTACTACTACTACTACTACTACTACTACACTACTATACTACTATACTACTATACTACTATACTACTACTACTACTACTACTACTACTGCTGCTGCTGCTGCTGCTGCTGCTGCTGCTGCTGCTGCTGCTGCTGCTGCTGCTGCTGCTGCTGCTACTACTACTACTACTACTAGTATACTAGTAGTATACTAGTATACTACTAGTATACTACTAGTATACTAGTAGTATACTAGTATACTATACTAGTATACTGCTATACTACTACTACTACTACTACTACTACTACTACTACTACTACTACTACTACTACTACTACTACTACTACTACTACTACTACTACTACTACTACTACTACTACTACTGCTACTGCTACTGCTACTGCTACTGCTGCTGCTGCTGCTGCTGCTGCTGCTGCTGCTGCTGCTGCTGCTGCCTGCTGCTGCCTGCTGCCTGCTGCTGCTGCTGCCTGCTGCTGCTGCCGCTGCTGCCGCCGCTGCCGCCGCCGCTGCTGCCGCTGCCGCCGCTGCCGCCGCTGCCGCTGCTGCCGCTGCTGCTGCCGCTGCTGCCGCTGCTGCTGCTGCCGCCGCTGCTGCCGCTGCCGCCGCTGCCGCTGCTGCCGCTGCTGCTGCTGCCGCTGCCGCTGCCGCTGCTGCCGCCGCTGCTGCTGCCGCTGCTGCTGCTGCCGCCGCTGCTGCTGCCACCGCTGCTGCTGCTGCCGCTGCTGCTGCTGCCGCTGCTGCTGCTGCCGCTGCTGCTGCTGCCGCTGCTGCTGCTGCTGCCGCTGCCGCTGCTGCCGCTGCCGCTGCCGCTGCTGCTGCTGCTGATGATGATGATGATGATGCAGACTGACAGATGTACGATAGGAATGCGGACAGTGCATATTATAATACGGCAGAATAAAATTCAATTTGCCCTCATTATATGGAAGACCAGCTCTAGAAGGGCTAAACCTCTAAATGAAGGCATTTCAAATACCATTGTAACATTAATATAAATTCGCGCAACTCCGAGTATTTCTGTTGGTAAATATCGAGAAATGCGCTCTCTGCAACAATATATTTGTTCCTGTAAACATATTGCGGGGAACTATTTAAATCTTTATTTTTTCTTATCGACAGCCGCTGGCATGCGGCCTTATCATTGCGATTTTAGCACGCTTATCGATCCTGTATTCCGTGTTCGTTCATGCTCGTTCTCGCGAGACGAAGGTTTGTCATTTTCTGCGTCGCCAAAGACACGTCGGGACTTATCTCGAAGACTCCAGCCACTCGCGTGTGTTTGTACGATGTTCCAGGTCATGCTAGTACCTTTGCGGCTTTATGTATATCATTCCTCCCCGCTTTTAAATTCAGTGCTGTCAATTGTAACGGGCATTCTTAGTTCAACGATCGACGAGCACGTTTGTTACTATCGCCTCCGCCGAGTGTCTCAGTTCTTTTGCGGGCGCAAGTCAGCCCAATAAAGAGCTTCTTCGCTGCCCTCCAAAAGTATTGATTTGTGTCATCGGCCTTGTTACCACCACGCGACCATATATTAAGTCAAAAGATAAAGTATAAAAAAAAGACATGTGGGCAAGAGAAAACTCTAATTTTTTTTTAAAGGTCTATGTCTTTCTTTTTGTGCACAACGCCAGGTATATTTAATCATTGAGGTACATGTCACGTGTGCACGCTGCAACTGGCGGAATCAAGGCAGCTGTTTGGCCCATTGCTCGATCAACTCGTATTCGTTGAAATTCAGATCCGTAAGAGCTTCCAATGACGTGTCGTTCTTTTGCAAATGGACAGGGTCATTTGTTGATCCATTATAGACCTGAAAACGAAACAATCACACTCTTAGTGTGTTGTTGAAAGCAACAGTAGAATATTAGAGGAGCTATATCGTGCGCTTTTCACTGTCGAATGGCTTGGATACCTTTCGTCCATTTCGAACTGTGACACAACCAAGCTGCTTAGCAGAAATAAACGTTTTCTGCAATCATTTAGTAATTAATGTTCCAGAGCCACTCTGTCATACCACCACGCGAGTTCATCATTCTGAAATATGCTTCAAAACAGAATACTTAAAAACTATTTGAAAATATGTACATTATACAACTAAATGTTTCTATTATCATCGTACCAATGGACTATACTAATTGCAGGGTGAATGCCTCCCTTAAATTCCTCCAATTAACCAGGTCCTATACAAGCGGACTCCTCTTAACCAGTGCTAACTTCTTAACATCATAAGCCGACCTCACTATCTGCTGCATCCTCCCAAGTAGCACACATTACTTGGCCACCTGGGGCCCGTATGGGCAAGTTGGGCTTGGGTAACCACAATAACACCCATGAGGGCCCACTTTAGGGATTAAGCGGGCAAGCCCAATTTGGGCTTGTCCCTGCTTTTTCCATCTTGGCATCATATAGGCGCGGAAAGGGCTAACTGATTACATATTCCCACATCTGGCCCTCAAGGGTCCCGCTTGGGAAATTTTAGGGCCGATGCAAATAAAATTTGGGCTCTGTGTAGGAAAAGCCTGGGCTAATCTAATTGGGGCTGCCCACTCAAAAGCCAAAGAGATCCCGCTTGGGCTGCGGCGGGGCTAAATACGGGTATGCCCGCACATTGCCTACATGGGACCCTTGAGGGGTACTTGAGGGAAGGTCAGACAAAAATGTGGAATTCATGCCGAAAATTCCTGGGCTGCCCCAAATAGGGCTGCCCATCAAAAACCTCGATAATTTCCGCATGGCCGTTAGCGGGGCAGGCAAGTACTCTTTCCCGCTTCCGCCCGCATCGGTCTCTTGCGGGGCAATTTAGGGCAGATGCAATGCAATGTGGGCCTAAAGCAAATAGATGACGGGCTAGTCCGATAGGGGCTGTCCACGCAAAAACCGAATTGGTCCCACATGGTTAGCGGCCGGGCTGAAAAGCGAGCACACCACCACGCTGCCCACACGGGTATTTCTTGGGCTACTTGCGGGAAAATTCAACATATATTCGTAGTCCATGCGGTAAAAATAAGGTCAGCCCAATTGGGGCGGCCCATGAAAGGCCGCAGTGGGCGCCAAATTGGCCGTAGGCGGGCATACCGCTCTGAAACGTCTCCACCCTATCTTTAAGGCACCATTTTATTTATGTAAATCATGTTATACCGGCCACTAATTGCCTCTTCTGGAGGTTTCACATAACTGTCCTAAGCATATATATGCAATGAATAAAGACTATCTATGTTTACTCTACAAACTACGTTAATTATGCAGTATCGACAGAAAATATGCAACAGTAACTGTTCCGCTTTACGAGTATGTACTGAACGACCTCCAAATGTTTCCTACGTCATTACTATTCTGCACGCAGCACCGAAATAAATATTCATACCAACAAGTTGGGGTGATGTGGGCGAGCCCACAATATTGTAGTGTTGGGAATAAATTTCTCTCATGTTACTGAGTGTAGCATAGAAGCAAAAAAAAATAGTGCCTAATGTTTCACGCTTGATTATTAGAACTTGAGCAGCCCTGAAAAAGCCTGATTCAACCCATGAGGGCAGCACGTGGGTCAGCCCGAAACGGACTGGCTTTCGCAAATCCCGCGCTTGTACAATTCAGGTATTGGAGGGATTAATCGACTTAAAAAATAAAACCTTGATCAATGGGATGTCATTGCCTGCACAAACGTGGGACCCATTAGTGGTTCTGGTGTGCTGCCCACATTCGTCTACCTGGGTTGAATGCCGGCAGCCCTATTTGGGCTGCATGCGGGCAGCCCCATTTGGGCTGCCCACACGGATACAGTTTGGGACCGATCGCGGCGAAATTGGGCAGCCCACGCGGGGCCCCTCTGGGTACGTGTTGCAAATCCCGCATGGGGCCCGTATGGGCTGCCCTCACGGGCCCAACGCGGGCCCCCACGCCATAGCCCACTTAGTGCTACTTGGGCTGTTTTGCTTCCATTTCCTTCGTACCCATTTTGCCACCCTTTTCGACCATTGTTTATCCTCTATTCGCACTACGCGCCCTGCTAATGCCAGGTTGTTCTCACTGATTTCCATATAAATTTATTTAAGTCAAATTATTTCTCTGCCCAGCTTTGCGTCCATCCTATTTGTTAATTTGAGCCTGCCCATTCCGTTAATAGTTCAGCGGGTTGTCCTCAGTCTAAGCAGAAACGTCTTTGATAGCTTCCACATTTCAGCCCCATAGGGAGGACATGTGGCATATATACTTTCCCTTGAACAATACCGTTAAGTTTTTCAGCATAATCTACGAGTACTTGCCTAATGCGATGCATCCAAATCTTATTCACCTGTTATTTCCCTTCCGTCCTACTACTTGTCCTAAGTAGGCATATTCGCGGACCACTTTCAGTGCTTCGCTATTTATTCTAAGCTGCTGTTCCTTGAGTAGGCTGCTGCTTGAGTAGGCTTAGTGTTCTGTATACTTATGTTAATACCTATATTTGCGCTTCTCCTGTCTAGGTCATCAATCAATATTTGCATATCATCCCCATACGTACTTAGCATGGCAATGTCATTGGCGAATCAACGATTACTTCTCCATAACGCTCATCCTTAAACTGCTCAGATTCAAAGTATTTTAATACTTTCTCTAAACAAGCTGGCAAGTGCTGGGGACTTCGTGGTGAGTTGTTTATCAGTTTTATTTTTAGCTGTCTTATGCATTTCTTAATACAGAACAATGATTGCTGTGAAGTCACTATAGATATCCTCCAGTAGTTTACCATACAGCTACTCTACACCTTAATTTCGCAGTGCCTGCATGTCTGCCGTGGTTTCGACTAAGTCAAATGATTTTTCGTTTTCAGTGAATGCTATGTATAAACGCTGGCTATATACAGAAAATGTTTCTATAGCCAGGTTGATGGTATAAATATCATAATTAGTTTTTACCGCTTCCCAAAACGGGAATGATCCTTTAATTCGTTAGTTAGTCTAAAGTTGCCCTGAGTCTACTAGCAATTACCTTAGTAAATACCTTGTACATAACGGATGGTAGGCTTATTGGTCTGTAACTTTTCAAGTCTTACCTTCCACTTTTTATGAAGTACGATAATTTAGTGGCACTCTGATTGCCACCAGGCACTGCGTATGGAGGCTGGCCAGTTGTTTATTGCTATATCCCCTCCGTCCTTCAACAACCGATCGTAACTTAATTTGTCGTTAGCTGCTTTCTCCGTTTCCATAGCTTCTCAATCCTTCCTACCCTCGTCGTTCGTCACTGGCAGAACGTCTGACTCCTCGTCACTGCTGTCAGTCTCAACATTAATCTGACTACTTCGGTGAATACAGGTGAGTATAGAACACCTCGACTACGTTTACTACCTTGTCCATGTTATTACATTGGCCGTCTGGTTCACAAGCACATGCTCTTGATTTTCCATGTGCCTAATTTCCTTTTCACCACTTTAATGCTACCTCCGTTCTTTAGAGCATGCTTGATTTTCTTTATCTTATATGTTCATGTCAGACACTTTGCACCTATTGATTACCTTTGATACCGTGCCACTTCTATCTTCTCTATGGAGCTCGCATTATAATAAACATTCAAATATAAGATGGTTCTGCACGCACGTGTCTCCCAAAACATCGTAAAAATGCCGTGAATTACAGCCTAAGCTTACAAATGAGTACTGTAAAGAGGAGGTATAAATGATCAGCTTCAAGCGCATCCTCATGCTCTCCAATATTAACACGGGGAATCACGCTCCTTTAGCACTCTCCTGTCACTCTCCTTTAGCAGAAAAACCTAAAGTGCCTTCGTCCATAACCGCACGCAGATTGGTGTGCTATTAAGCCATGGCTAAACACAAATGGCTGAAAAAGAAAGCATATTCAGTTCAGGCTTATTTCACACAACTATTAACATTTATTGCTCTTTTAGAACCTTCAATAGTGTCGTGTGTTTCTAATTCCGAGGGTGTTAATTGTGAAATACAAAGATTCTCAAAGGGAACATATTCAAAGGGAGCTGTGGCCAACCATAGAAGAATAGGCTCTATAGCAAAGATGGTGTGCGACGGAGGAAGTTGTAAGCTGAACCACAGAATCGCAGAATCGCAAAAACAAAGTAGGGGTGCATCTTGAAAAAAACGAAAGTAGGAATAAGACACATGAAACCTATTTGAGTATTATCTTGTCAAAAAGACAAAAATCTAGCAAAAAAATACACGAGCCAGATAAAGTACATGCCATGCACATACAGTTGTCTTCTTTGTAATTGAATGTTAGCGTTCAGTGCCAAACCGCTTCTAGTGACACCAGTATGGTCCTTGAAACGGCAATAATAGTTCAAGGTCAGACAGCGCGTGTAGCTGTTCGACTTAAACGGGGGAACTTCTGTGGAACGCAATCAAATCTGAAGGTATCAGTAAAGAAGTAATTGAATTGCTAAAGAAATTATACAGAGATAATAAAGTTGCGAATATATGGTAGGGGCTAGAACCAGATCTGCTGTCGAATTATGCAAAGGACTAAGGCAAGAATTTACAGTATCACCGCTGTCGTTCATGATTTACATGAAGTATATGGAAAAGAGTCTACAGAAAAGCAACCTGTACTTTAATCTCTCGTATAAGCTAGGTATAACAGTAGAACAAACTGTTGCATGGTTATTGTATGAAGACGACATTGTCCATCAGCCAGTTACCAGAAAGATTTGCAAGCATTGGTTAATATGTGTGAATACGAAGGTCAGTTTACCTTCAGTGCAATTGTTTGAAAGTATTGAATCAATTCAGTGATAAAACGCTGACAATAAAAGGCAGTGAGATACTTGCAGAATATAAGTACTTCTGGTGTGGACAGGTATACATGGAAAAACGGGAGCAGGCCACCTGTACGAAGGGGCGAAGGGATGCAGCGATAATGGGGCACATGGCATTAGGGGTGTAAAACAGATATGCAGTATTTAAAGGTATTTATAAGGAAATAATGGTACCAGAGCTTACATTCGGAAACGCGGCCTTGTTCTTAAGGGCTGAAGTTTAGTCGGGGTTAGGAATAAACGAATGACCTGTGGCGAGGTTACCACTTGGAGCTTACGACAAAGCTTCAAACGAAGCAGAGTAGGGAGACAGGGTCTTGGCGTACGAGAGGCTCAGAGAAAAATGTTGTAAGAATAAAGCCTCAGCAAAATAGATGACAACACGCGGCCTTCAAAGTGTTTAAGTACCTATACCAAAAGGGCTATGACTCACAGTGACGGAAGAGGACCAGAAAACTATCCAGTAAGTGTCTAAGAAGGCAGGACGGGGAAATAAAGAACATTAAACGAGAGCTACAGAACACAGAGGCTAAAAACTGGGATTCTTAAATGGAAAAGAAGCCGACACTAGATATATGTACACAATAGAAAAAAAAGGATTAAGAAGGAAACCTTCTATGACTATTCAAAACGCAGCCGCCTTCTTTTCAAGGCCAGCTGACGATGCCTTAGAACAGAAGCTTGTTTTTCGCGCTGTTCTACACAATGCCTTAGAACTTGAAGCTACAGAAGGAAGTTTAGTCAAGAAGATGAAACTTGTGCTATGTGAGGAAAACGCTCATAAACGACTGAACATCTTGTACAACAGTGTAGCAGTATCCATCCAGATGTCGATGCGGACATTTTTACTCTAGCCGAGCTCCTGGGGTTTAGAGGTAACAAGGGAGACGTGAACGATTCGGCAGCAGGGATAAACAAGAGACGTTTAGAAGATTGGTGGATGAATAGCAGGGAGGGGAAGCATGGAAGCTAAATGGAAATGTACGTACGTACGTACGTACGTACGTACTACATACGTACATACGTAAGTACATCGGTACATACATACATACATACATACATACATACATACATACATACATACATACATACATACATACATACATACATACATACATACATACATACATACATACATACATACATACATACATACATACATACATACATACATACATACATACATACATACATACATACATACATACATACATACATACATACATACATACATACATACATACAGACATACATACTACGTACCGTCTGTTGCAGAAGTTTGCGGCCCAACGCGCCGGGCAGAGGAGCAGTATCGCTCCCGAGAGGCGGCGCTGCGCCCGCCGGCGCTGCCTGGTGACCCAAGTAGCACAAAGTGGGCTATGACGTGGGGGCCCGCGTTGGGCCCGTGAGGGCAGCCCATACGGGCCCCATGCGGGATTTGCAACACGTACCCAGAGGGGCCCCGCTTGGGCTGCCCAATTCTGCCGCTATCGGTCCCAATCTGTATCCGTGTGGGCAGCCCAAATAGGGCTGCCCGCATTCAGCCCAGGTAGACGAATATGGGCAGCACACCAGAATCATTATTGGGTCCCACATTTGTGCAGGCAATGCCATCCCATTGATCAAGGTTTTAATTTTTAAGTCGATTAATCCCTCCAATACCTGAATTATACAGGCGCGGGATTTGCGAAAGCCACTCCGTTTTGGGCTGGCCCACGTGCTGCCCTGATGGGTTCAATCTGGCATTTTCGGGGCTGCCCAAATTCCAATAATCAATTGTGAAACATTATGCGCTATTTTTTTCCTTGTATGCGACACTCAGTAACATTAGAGAAATTTATTCCCAACACTACACTAATGTGGGCTGGTCCACATCAACCCCAACATGTTGGTCTGAATATTTATTTCGGTGGTGCGTGTAGAATAGTAATGCCGCAGGAAACATTTGGAAGTCGTTCAGTGCATACACGTAAAGCGGAACAGTTACTGTTGCATATTTTCTGTCGACACTGCAGAATTAACATAGTTGTTAGAGTAAAAATAAATAGTCTTTATTCATTGCATAGGTATGCTTAGGACAGTTATGTGAAACCTCCAGAAGAGGCAATTAGTAGCCGGTATAACATGATTTACATAAATAAAATAGTGCCTTAAAGATAGGGTGGAGACGTTTCAGAGCGGTAAGCCCGCCTACGGCCAATTTGGGGCCCTCTGCGGCTTTTAATGGGCTGCCCCAATTGGGCTGATCTTGATTTTACCGCATGGACTACGAATATATATTGCAATTTCCCGCAAGTACCCCAAGAAATACCCGTGTGGGCAGCGTGGCGGTGTGGTCGCTTTTCAGCCCGGCCGCAAACCATGCGGGACATATTCGGTTTTTGCGTGGGCAGCCCCAATCGGACTAGCCCGTCATCTATTTGCTGTAGGCCCCCATTTGCATCGCATCTGCCCTAAATTGCCCCGCAAGAGACCGATGCGGGCAGAAGTGGGAAGGAGCAATTGCCTGCCCCGCTATGGCCCACGCGGAAATTATCTAGGTTTTTGGTGGGCAACCCTATTTGGGGCAGCCCAGGAAATTTCTGCATGAATTCCAGATTTTCGTCTGACCTTCCCTCAAGTACCCCTCAAGGGTCCCATGTAGGCAATGTGCGGGCATACCCGTATTTAGCCCCGCCGCGGCCCATGCGGGACCTATTCGGCTTTTGAGTGGGCAGCCCCAATTAGATCAGCCCATGCGTTTCCTACACAAAGCCCAAATTTCATTTGCATCGGCACTAAAATTTCCCAAGCGGGACCCTTGAGGGCCAGATGTGGGAATATGTACTCAGTTAGCTCTTTCCACGCCTACATAATGCCCAGATGGAAAAAACAGGGGAAAGCCCAATTTGGGTTTGCCCGCTTGATCCCTAAAGCGGGCCCTCGTGGGTGTTATTGTGGTTGCCTAAGCCCATCTTGCCCATACGGGCCCCCGACGGGCCATGTAATGTGTGCTACTTGGGGACGTAGCTATAAAGAGTGAGGAGGCTTGTTCTCTTCTCCTCATCCCACGGTTGATATCGCACATCTTTGCTCTCAACCGCGGGATGAGGAGAAGAGAACAAGCCTCCTCACTCTTTATAGCTACGTCACCAGGCAGCGCCAGCGTGCGCAGCGCCGCCTCTCGGGAGCGATACTGCTCCTCTGCCCGGCGCGTTGGGCCGCAAACTTCTGCAACAGACGGTACATATGTACATATGAACATATGTACGTATATGCACGTACATATTTAAATACGTACGAACATATGTAGGAACATATGTACATATATGTACGTAGTATGTACATATGTCCATCCATCCATCCATCCATCCATCCGTCCGTCCGTCCGTCCGTCCGTCCGTCCGTCCGTCCATCCATCCATCCATCCGTCCGTCCGTCCGTCCGTCCGTCCGTCCGTCCGTCCATCCATCCATCCATCCATCCATTAATCCATCCATCCATCCATCCTGGTCAGGCCCTTCGCATAGTGTTTGATAAAGCGTCATTGCTGATGCAGCGTACGTTTTCTGTGGTACAAGTAATATTTTAAAACTAGAGGCCGCACCCACTCCTTCTTATAGTTCTATAACAGGATGGGACTTCAGAATCCACTGCATTATTGCATAGTGAAATACTCGCGATTTATATCCGACATTTACAAGCTGTAAGCTCAGTTGCACCGTCTTGTCACGCAGCAGTTACAAATTCACAATAATTGACCAGAAGAGGAACGGCTGGCTTTTGTTCAAGGAGATAGTACTGTGGAGAAATATTTTGGATAAAAATATCCCTTTTAGCGGTGCCAATAAGAGGACCTACGCTGTGACTCTGCGGGGTGGGTGGGTACGCTTCTTCACATTATCTGCACCAAATGTAAACATGTGCAGGTAGGTACCTACACCTCTGTTGATAACTTAAATTTAGACACAAATATGCTGCATAATCGAATATATTTAAAGAGATCAGTGGCATACAACCTTGATACTGTTGTTTCACACGCAAGAGCGGCAGCAAGATGAAACTATGGAGCACAATCTGGAAGCAAGCAAACCGCAGTGTGTGATGCCTGCAAATGGCTTACACAACTAGCCAACAATATGTAAACTTTTGTTTAGAACATGTAAAACCACTTCACCTGTCTTTGTATCTACAATAGCTTTTTGGTACTAGCAAGCGGCATTATATATTGTAAAGTTTGGTTTGGTTTCTGGGGTTTATCGTCCCAAAGCGTCTCAGGCTATGAGACGCCGTAGTGGAGGACTCCAGAAATTTCGACTACCTGCGGTGTCTTAACGTGCAGTGACATCGCACAGCACACGGACGCTACTCGTTTCGTCTCCATCGATATAGAGTAAAGTATACTGAGTGGTTCAAAATATATTTCTACATTTTGAAAATTTGTGCAATGCTTTGTATACGTTGTTACAGAGATTGTATATCTTTCTTCAGATTTATCTGTATATCAGTGTTCTATTTGAATTCATTGTTTATTGCATCCCTGGTAAATTAGAACTGTAACTTATATTAACCAACATGATTCTTCGTTTCTTGCCTGCTGCTTGCTATGCACGTCCAAGGGAATGGGAAGGCCTCGTCAGGACACATAATGTTATCTTTTGTTTTTACTCGTGTACGTACTTAACATTTTGAAGTTAGCTGCGAACAGTTATTTAGTGGACACTGCAGACACCAGAGGACAACCAAAAATGTAGTAGTTGAAATAATGCACAGGAAAAGAATACAAAATAGAAAACACAGATGTGGAAACAAATGTAATATTTCATGTTATTCATCCTATGGCCAAGCTGCAAGAATGTTCCAGTTTAATATTGTACCTGTGAATGTGCTCAGGAAACAATAAGGAGAAAGTTGCTGGAGAACTTCTAAACGATCGCTTTATTTCTGATTTATTTTTTTCTTTTCCGCTCTTATGCACGTGGTAAGTAATCAGATAAATTTTTGTATCCTCGTGAGAAAACATCCTATGGCAAACGTGATAATTATCCTCGCGATGGTGTCGCCTCTTCAATACCTGTATTCCGTGATAAAAGAGTGAACTAGATTTCCACTGTTAAAAGTTATATAATTATCTAGTGTATGCAACTCCACATCATACGTCTGAAATTCCTGAGGGCTCACTACAGTATTTGCTATGTGAATGCGGTGAGCACAGAATTAGACAGTCCATAAGCTGGCATTTTTCATGTAATGCTTTGCAAAAGGGAAGCAACCACTCTTCCAGCACATGGAACTGCAAGCAGTGTACAGGCTTTACTCAACAGTATTAACGCTTACCGATATAACGTCGTCGGTTGTGCGGAAAGCCCTGAGCTCAATCGCTCTCCGGATTGAATCAGATTGTTGTCCTCTGCTGCGATTAAAATAAAAACAAGCATTTTTGTGAAATGCAGTATTGCCATGAATATTGTATCACAACATGTATTAGTAACTTTCTCTTAATAACTTAACTTCACACCAAAAGCATGTTGGCTGGCAGTACATGAGACCATAAGCATGGCGCTCTGATCGTTTCTCTTTTAATCTCTGGAACACTGACTGTGCATTGCGGTTGCAGCGGAAGTTGTAAATGCTTATATTTAGTGAACGTAACACAGGCAGCAAATTTGAAGCAGGTAGAATGCAGAGTATCAGCTTGATATGAAAAAAAAAGGAACCGTAGTTTACAGAAATTCCTAGATTGCAAATACTTCGTCGACTGTTTACGGCCATTACATAGCACAAATTTCATAACCGTTTGACGTAAAAACGCGTAAGGAAGCAGGTTTATTAGAACGTAGCCAAGTTTTCCTAATAAAATGGAACTTACTCAGGAATATCGTCACCGGAAAGTATACTCAATGTTCGTATGATTTTCCCGCGTATTTTTGCAGACAGGCGCACTCCGGTGGTGCCTTCGCTGTCCAGATCTCTGTGTAGCACGTCCACCGCAAGACTGTGAACAATTAGAGCAATTATAGGTGAGCTCACTGGCACCACTCTCTCAAATGCCTTGAGTGAATAGTCTAATTATTTTACGCAAGTGATTGAAAGAAACCGCTAGATATGAAAATTACACTATCATAATTCAGTCTCAAAAACTACATCGTCAAAGCAGAAAAAATAAAGTAATTGGCTCTACATTTCGTCTAAAAAAACGATTCCCGAGATAATTAACTTCGTCTACCTGCTTGAACACAAGTTTCAGACATTGTCGTCATTGATTTTCTTTCACACGGCGTAAAATATTTCGGCGTTGGATGTACGCCAAAAGTTTTTTTAATCAATTAATGACAATGGCGCTATAATCGCCCGAATCGTGACAGGTTCCGCTGTCTGGTTGTTCGCGCTGCACCGTCAGTGCTCGCCAAAAGCGCCATCTTATTAGCCACAATGATGCTAGAATAGAAAGCAGGGCTGTTAAGGGACCTTGTGTGAAGAGACGATGTGAAAGGATTAAGGCCAGCTTTATTTCTAAGTAAGCAGGCCCCTTCTTGCACTATTTCGCATTGGCCCAGCCTTCTTAGCTATAGACACGGCTTCTTGCGGAGTCGCCGAGATCGATAATGTTTCAGCTCAGTAGCGAGATTGCTTTTAAGGGCACTTCTACTGTACGTGTCATTGGGTTTACCTGTTTTTGTCATGATCAGCAACCGCTGCGCCTCATTAACGTACTGTTAGCCCTACCCGTTATCTATCAGCTTAGCGATGCACCTGTCAGCATTCCCGCATGCATTTCTGGCTGTAAAAGCCACTATTGGCAACATACGCGACCCTTCCTCCATTTGAACGACGATTTGCAAGATGAAAATTTTCCTGGCGCATCACGAGAGGCTACCATTTCAACAGGGTTCGCTAAGAGCAGCCGCTTTGACGTCAAAGCTTCCGAAAGCAATTTTAATCTCGTTTCGCCACCCCTGATTCGAGTTTCTACCAGGGTGATCAGAAAGGTATTTTTTTCTGTTCCCTTCCATTAGGACAAAAGGACTTAAGGTCGAACGATATTCGCCCTGGGTTATCTGGAATATGAACCTGAGCCGTTTCAATTATAATACGACTGACAAGGCATCTGACACCATAGAAAAAGTCAGCTTTTTTTTTCAGTTCGTCAGATTGCTAACCAAGCCTAATCCATATTCAGCGGGGTATTGTCAATCGCGTCTCATTTTGTTGTATTTCCCGCGACGCAATCAATATGATTGGGGCGAAACGAGACCACTGGATGCACCTTTGTTCTGTACTGGGCGCATTCCAACCCATTATAAAAACGACAAACTTAAATGGAGTGATTCTACCTCATGTCGATTACAACTGTCCAAAATACATGGCAGTTACGATTTCCATCACGTCTCTATGCCTATACCCCTGTGTAACCAGTACGATGGAGACATTTACCATGCAGGCTAACGCAAGTTGTTCTTCAGTCATGCATGCAAATTGTAAGATAACTTCAAAGTAATCATGTGTAGATTATTTGCCTAAAACATCCGGTTGTTGTCACGTGCGCCGAAGTAAAGCGCTCGACTAGTGTATTCATAACGTCTCTAACACGTAACAAGCTGCCCGATTAGGAATAAGGCTTAAGATAAGAATCTAGTAGAAACTAAAAATATATGAAGAAGGACGTTTCGCCGAAATATTTCCCTTCAACAATGTAATTACAAAATTCTGATGTAAACGCCCAACGGCAGCAACGTCAGATTAAATGCTGCCCTGTCCACAAAACATTAAGAGCCTGTAAACCATGCTGTAGGGTTTGGATAGGACTACGGCAACAATTTCGTCCATGCCAGCTCACAAACCTATTGATTGTCAATTTCTGTAGTAAAGGTAGCATAGATTTGAATGGCCTAAATATAGTTTAAATAAAGAACGCAGCACTAAGGTCCACTTTAAATTCCCGAATACATTCGAAGGTAAATAGGCATTAAAACATCCTGTTATTGCACGTCATCGTAGCGCTGTGCTTAGTCACGCAGCTTTAGATGAGGAGTGGGCTTTAAGATGGCCTGGCATAAATACTTCCTCTTTCTCAGTAACTGTGCACCTCTACAAAGGGGATTCATTAGATCATATTCGTTAAAGCGATTTATGGCAGTTTTTTAAGGGGCGATATTACGTCGCCCATTGATTTGTCGTTATACCAGAGACAGAAAACTAGTCGCGCACTTTAGCACTCAAATGAAGGGCTCACCTTTCCTGACTGGCTTCGGCGACTCCCTCACGCAAGCAGGCAGCCAAAGCCAGGCGCATAGAGATGGGAGCCCCCTTCACCTTCGCATTGAAATCGTCATCATTTGACACTTCAGAGCCGATTCTGCATGCCACCGCTTCAGGCGATATAAGCGTGCGAGCTTGCACAGTCCTGCGCATGAAGAAGTGCCGTGAGAGGCAGCATGGAAGTTTAGCAAAGACACAGCTGCTCCGCATTGCTGTACTGGCTACGCCGTTGCTCTGATCGCAAAAGTCTACATTTTTAGTGAACGAGCAATACGCTATCAATAAGTACCATGGTTCTGCTGCCAAAATAAATTAGAGGTACAGAACCCAGGAGCATGACGGCAGTGTAACAAAACCCTATCTCAATAACTGCACTCTTTTTTTACGTCCGGTGAATAAAAACGTTCTCGCGCATTTCGTGAATTTGCCGCTTGCTGTCGTGTTTAAAAAAAGGTTACAGCTTTCACACAGAACAGGGTGGCGCAAGACATGTTGTTGGCTCTCGGAAGCGCTCAGCTGCTTAATATTCCGTTTCTCATTCCGACTCTTTTCTTCCACTCCAATCCTTTTCGCTCCTACTTCGCATTTTTTCTCTGCGAAGCCGAGGAATGCCAGAAGAGTTATATTGTCTCTAGAGTGGCACAGCTTCAGTTGAGGACGTGTGTGACAGTTGAGTTTTCTCGACACGGCAAACAGTTGTGAGGACGTTTACAATTTCACACTTAACGTCCCTACCCGAAGCGACCACGCAAGGGCCAGCGCAGTAGGCTCGTACATTTTGACGCAAACCTCGGCGCCGTACTGAACACCAAGGCGAGACAACATCGCCAGCAGCGTAGATACCATGCCGGCGGCGGTCATAGTATCTCTACTTGAAGCTCTCTTGTGATGGTGCGCTATGCAACGACAGCCATATAAAGGATTTCGCCCAAATGCAGGGTCCGCCAAACACATTAGCTCGGCGACGTAGGTATTGTCTGTCTGTGGTAGTAAACGGCAGAATAGTGCCCACGGTGTAACGCGGAGCGCAGTCGTAAAAGAGATAGAATGGACTGCATCCGGTCGATTCATAAGTAGCGGTATTGAAAGCGTGTAAGAAGTACAGCCGTTTATGTCATGGTTAGGGGTGCAAAACTATCAGTAAATTGACTATCGCAGTATCGATAGCTTTTTTTTTACACTCTGGATAGCCTAAAATCTATCGATAGAACTACGGCCTTATCAGCACCACATGACAATGTCATTTGCGCGATAAACATTGTGATATGAACAGCGTCTACGTAAACCTAGCCAAACCTGCAGCGGAAGTGATGTTCGATGAACAGCCGCACATTGAGTGAATAACGCTAATATGTGCCATAAACCGCGGCTTGCCTACACTTTACAGTAACCCTATCGATGAACTATCGATAGTGCAATCGATAAACATATCGATAGCGTTACTATAAAGTGTAGCCCAGCCGCAATTTGTGGCACACATTAGCGTTATTTGCTAATATGTGCGGCTGTTTATTGTCCTAGGATTCCGCTGCAGGTTTTGCTGAGCTTTCATAGACATTGTTCATATCACGATGTTTATCACGCAAATGATATTGCCACGTGGGGGTGTTAAAGCCAATGGCAACAAGTGAAGAGTGCACTAAAGAAACTCTTTATTGAGCTTACTTTCGCCCGCAAAAGAACAAAGCAACTCGACGTCGGCGATAGAAACAAACGTGTTTTCTGGTCGTCAAGCTCAGATTGATTGCGCACATATCAACGCTCAATTTAAAGCTTGCTAAGAAACATCTATATAAATCCGCAAACGGTGACTAGCATAACCTGGAATATTGTCAAAACACACTCGATTGTCTGAAATCGTCGATATGCATCTCGGCGCATCATGCACGACAAAGAAAATGATAAAGCGTCGTCTCGTGACAACATGAAGAAACACAAAGAATACAGAAACGAGCCGCGCCCAGGAATCACAGTGATAAGGTCCCATGCCGGCGGCTGTCAGACAAGAACAAATGAAGAAATTTTGATTAAATCGCGGCATTACTCCCCCCTTAAGAAAGCATCGCCTCGATGCTTACGAAATGAACACATAAATATAAAATACGAGACATTAAAACAAGTAGCGCCTTTAGCACGCGTAATAGTGCTTTAGCGCACAAGGACGATTTTTGGGCGCGTCTTGCGCCGCTGGGATGTGATCGTGCCGTCGGGAATGACTTGATAACTAAGCGGCCCTTAGTACCGCCACAGGAGCTTTTCACTCAGTCCGCGGTGGCGTATCGGCGTCCAAACACACACTTGGAATTCCGGCCTGTACTCTGCGTCGCATCGTCGCAAGTTGTACTGCCGGGTGTGTTGCTGATTTTTGATGCGGATCCGGGCCATTCGTCGGGCTTCCTCTGCACGCTGCAGGTAGGCGGCGAAGTCATGGTTGTCTTCTGTCCCGTTCGAAGCTTCCCGTTGACCGTCGTTGTGTGCTCCTTGCCATACACAAGCATCAATGGGGTCGCTCGGGTTGCCTCCTGGATGGCCGTATTATACGCGAAGACCATGAACGAATGGATGGCGTCTCAGGTCTTCTGTCCGGCGTCGGCGAACACAGCAAGCATGTCCGCAATATTTTTATACATACGTTCTGTAAGGCCTCAAGCTGCACGGAAGCAGCTTGAGGGGCCCTTGACAACTATTGTAAACATAAGCAAACACTAAACTTAATACACAATCGTAAATCGCGACACTTGGAAATTTGCACCAAAAAGAAAAACGATTGTTGAACAGCAGTGGTTTTAAAACAGTTCGGAACATTTTTCCACACAAGAATGAGATTATTAGAGCGAAAAAGCATCAAACGTTCATTTCTTACACAAGAAGGCTAGTGGAAAGGTCCGAGTGTAGGAAGGATTTGAATTCGGGAGGGGTTAAATTAAGGATACTTATGCCTTGGTTTTCTAGACAGTTCAGGTGTGTAGGCAAACTGTGGTGAAGCTTGAGCAGCTACGTAGTTTCTTCTATTTTGAGGTATTAGCCAGAGTTCGGTATGTCGTGTGGAACGCGAAGGCACTGTTTAGCGTAGATTTGAGATGTTAGCTAAAGTTGTGCTATTTTTTCTATTGCTATAATAAAACTGTCAGAGCTAGCTATATTTGTACAGATGTTGAATTCTTCTGATTTTATGCTTCTGGAAAAATTCTGTGGTGTGCTCTGTGTATGAAGCATTTTCAATAACACGCATAGCCTTCTTTTATAATGATAATATCTTATTTAGGTTCCACTGAGTTGTGCCCACACTAAATAACAGTATTTTATGTGGGAAGCGCACAATGCTTTATAGAGTAATAATTTTCCTGGAGATGGAAAGTTATAGCGATTCCTATTGATGAGCCTCACTGAATGACTAATTTGTTCGGAGAACAAAGTTCCCATGATTGTCCCATTGAAGTGTGTGTCCATGTTCTTAACGCTATTCACGATTGCGATATGAGTAGAGTTAAATGTTAAGAGAACATTTGAAAGTACTCGCGAGCCTCTAGTCCGAAAAATAAATGCTTTTGTTTTGGTTGCATTCACGTTTAATCTGTTTTCTTTCCACCAGGTGTTCAATCTAAATGGGAGATCGTTCGCCTTGTAATTAAGTCGGTTATAGAATCAGATGGAATAAATATACTTATAACTTCGTCATACACTATGAATTTCACATCTTCCTGAATGAAGACAATATCATTAACGTAAAGGCTGAAGAGAAGCGGGCTAAGAATGCTTCCTTGCGGAACACCTGAGGTTATTTTATTTACTTAGGAATGTACGCCGTTTGTACAGACAAACTGGTGTCTGTCCGCTAGTAAGATATTTCATATGTGAGACCCCTTATTCGGTAGCGTTCAAGTTTTTCAAGTAAAAGTCTGTGGTTTATGTGGTAACGTAAGCCTGTGAAAAATCAACATATATTCCCATGGTTAGAAGTTTCTACTCAAAGTTATTCAATAGGTACACTTTTTGATCAAGGAGCGCTAGCTCTGTTGACTTATTTCTCTGAAAACCACGTTGAGCCTTTTGTATGAGTTCAAATTTGTAGGGTTTAACGTCCCAAAGCGACTCAGGCTATGAGAGACGCCGTAGTGGAGGACTCCGGAAATTTGGACTACCTGGGGTTCTTTAATTTAGAGCAGAACGATGACAACTGATTGTTTATGATATATATATATATATATATATATATATATATATATATATATATATATATATATATATATATATATATATATATATATATATATATATATAATGTCAGGCATGCGCGCAGAAGAGGACAAGGATGTGCGAAAGCGAGGCTCTCCAGAATAGAGGTTGAAGAAGAGGAATCTCACCATCTGTTGGTTAGCGCATCAGGCTAAGGTAAAGAATCACTATACATATATATAACATATTTTACCCGCTCGAACTGCAAACTGTCTGCATCACAACTAATGGAATCTTTAAATCCTGCAAAAAATCGAGCATACCTCAGCGGCAGTACACTGCTTCAAAAATACTGTGTTTTGGTGTGCAGAGAACCTGAAGATTTGAGGCTCAGTTAATGATGACTCATGTTCTCTATGAAAGAAATAATGGTTAAATGTATCAAGCGTGTCGTCGCCTTCTACAATTTCCCCATCTATAGAATGTTTTTCCACTGGCTCAGATTTCATTTTTCCCCTAAGATATTATTTACTCTACTCCCGAGTATAGCAGTGTTTCCGGAGCATTTTCTTGTTTTACTTAACTCCTTGTTCACTTTATTTCGGATATCCTTATATGTTTTAGATCTCCGGGCTCGTGAGTTTTCAAGCACCTTGCATAAAGGAATTCATGCCTCTTTATTTTATTCTGGTCTCTCGTGACCCAAGGTCACGTGATGACTTTTTGATGGCTTCAGTGATTTCCTGCGTAAATGCTGTTGCCCTGTCCATGATGAGCACTTCTGGGGCACCGTTTTGGAGGAGAATTTAGTCGACGAAAAACTTGGCGACTTCCACTGCGGAACTGTTAGACAGGACTTTGCTCAGGCGTAGCGGGCCATATAGTCATTGGCCACGATGATCCACTTCTTTCCCGTCGATGAAGTTGCGAAGGGCCCGAGGAGGCCCATCCCTGTTTGTTTAAAGGGCTTAATTGGTGGCGGTATCGGATTAAGTGACCCAGCAAGAATCGTCGGAGGTGTGTTGCGTCGCTGACACTCACGGCTCGTTCTGATGTAAGGGGCGATGTTGGCAGCTAACCGTGGCCAATAATGCATCACCCGGTTTCGGTGCAACATGTGTGCGAAGCCAGGATATCCTGCCGTCGGCTCACTGTGGAACGCCTTTATAATTTCCAATGTGAGGTTTGCAGGCACAACAACGTGTGCGGTCCTGTTGGATGCAAAGCTTTTCTTCACAAGGAGGATATTTTGTAATGCGAAAGGCGACAGCTTACGCCGAACGCACGCTGAAGGGAAGCCGTCTTTCCTTCTAGGTAACTGGCTAGGTCTTTCAGATCAGGGTCTCATTGCTGCTGTTGTGCGAAACGGCTGGCGCTAACCGATCGCCAAAAAGGCATCGTCGTCTTCTTTCTGTGGAGCGTCGACGGGAGCTCTGGATAAGAAGTCTGAGTCAGAATGCGTGCGCCCGGACTTGTTACTAGTCATATCAAATTCTTGAAGATATAGGCTGAATCGGCAGTCGGCCAGAGGGGTGTTTCAAATTCGCTAGCCAGCATAGCATGTGGTGATCACTTACCACCTTGAATTGTTCGCCGTATAAGTACGGACTGAACGTTGAAATTGCCCAGATGATCTCGAGGCACCCTCAGTCGTCGACTAATCCGCTTTACCTTTTGACAGCGAACGGCCGGCGGGAGCTATAACTCGTTCTTATCATTCAGTTCTATGAACAAGAACTGCGCCTAAGGCAACGCTGCTTGCGTCCGTATCTATTTCTCTCTCGGCGTTTTCATCGAATTGCCCGAGGCCAGGTGGGGCCTGCAAGCGACGCATAACTTCCTTGAAAGCTTGCGCTTGCGGCACTTTCAATTTGAAAGGCACACCAGCCTTTGTAAGTTGCTTCAACGGTTCGACGATGCGAGGCAAGTTCTTGACAACTTTGTGTTAGTAAGCGCGCAGCCTAAGGAACCTTCGCACAGCTCTCTTGCCTGAAGGCTGTGGAAACTGAGCAATCGCGGATGTTTTCAGCGGGTCTTGGCGAATGCATCGCTTGCTCACAATATGACCCAAGAATAACAGCTCTTCTTAGGCGAAGTGGATATTTTCTGCTTTTAACCTTAGTCACGATGCCTTCGTGGCATCCGGCTGCAACGGCGTCGTCCATGTCTACCAAACAAATCTGACACTGCAAGCCAGCCAGGTCAGTGCCCATTACTCGTTGGAATTTTGCAGGCGCGAAGCAGAGGCGAAATGAATTCCAGAAGAGGGCAAATACGGGCTAGTTTGTACATGCTTGTGTCTGTCGTTCACGTGCCCCGTTCCGCTAGCGCTGTTTTACTCGATTCTTCAGCAGGCCAAATGACACTACCTCGAAATCGAACACGCTGTCTAGAGTTATGGACGCCTTCTTATCGCGGTCTCTTTCGTCTACCTCAATTTGCCAGTACCCGCTCTTTAAGTTCATGATTGACAAATACCTAGCGTTGCCGAGAGGGTGTAGTGCGTCATCGATGCGAGGCAGCGAGTAGACATCCTTTTCGGTGACGTTGTTCCAGCGGCGATAATCGACGCAGAAGTGAAATGTGCCGTCTTTCTACACTAAAACGACTGCTGCCGCCCAGGGGCTGTTCGATGCCTGAATCACGTCCCAGAGAATTATTTCCCCAACTTGATTGCGGCGCTCGCCAGGCGATACGCGGTAGGGGTTTTGACGGATAGGCCTGGCGTGTGCCTCGGTGATAATGCGGTGCTTTTCCAATGGAGTCTGTCGCACGTTTGACGTTGAAAAAAAGCACTCGCTGTAGCTTTCAAGAAGACTGGGAATCCTGTCTTGCCTGTCTCGGAGTAGTGGTGAGATGATGTCGAACAGGGGCTGCTTGTATAGGTTGGGAGCATTGTCTTCAGAATGACCGGGAAAGGCGAAGACACCTCGTCGGCTGTCCGCTAGCTCTTCGAGGAAAGCGATCGTCGTGCCCTTGTTAAAATGCCAGTATTTTTCCTTGAAGTTCGTCACCAGCACCTGAGCCTCTGCTTCTCGTATGTGGGCGACACCTCTTGGCGATGCCAGGCCCTCTTTCCAATAGCAGCTGGGTGCTTCCTTCGACGGCGCCTTCGGTGGTTTTGATGACTGCGTTGCCCAGGCAGGCGCGACGCTTCATCTCGGCGGCACGGTCAAGTCTCCCTTGAGGACGTTTAGAGCGATGTGTTGCGTCGAAATCGTAGAGCTGGATGACCTTAGATCGGAAGTCAATTATCGCCATATGTTCATTCAGAAATGAACATATCGCCATATGTTTATTTAGGCTCCTCTCATGTACGCTGATGTTTTGGTGCGGCCACCACCCCCTGTCGCCCCTGTATACAGCCGGCCTCCCCTCCTATACGAGCCTCAGGGACATCAGCAACCTCAGCAGCCTACAATCCCCCCTTACCGTCCGGTTCTCCGCCGTCGATTATAGCCACAGCCTTCCAACCCATGTCGCACACAAGACAACCGACCCATTTGCTACGCCTGTGGTGTCACCGGCCATGTGGCTCGTTTGTGTCGCAATCGTGGCCCTCGTCCCTACGACTATACACGTGAGCCGATGTACAATCTTACCCCGTCCCCCTCGCCCGTGTTCCCTGAAGCTCCTCCGCAGTCCTCTTCAAGTTACGATCGCCGATCCCACCGCTCGCCTTTACCTGGCCGTCGTTCCTGTTCTCCGATGCTCCGCCGCCAATCAGCCGTTCACACGGAAAACTAACGGCTGCAATTCCGGAGGCAAGAACTGCGCCATCAGGAACTAACACAAGACCTGTTTCAATACCAGCCAACATTATTACCGTATTCATTGAGGGAGTTCCTGTCGAAGCACTTGTAGACACTGGCGCAGCCGTATCAGCTTTTAATTACACCCTCTGTCGCAAACTCAAAAAGGTAATGACGCCGCTTCCTACAGTTTCTCTTCGCACCGCCAGTGCGCAGGACATTCGACCATTAGCCGCCTGCACCGCCCGCCTTGTCATCGACGACGTTCAATACACATTATAATTCCTCGCCCTCGCCCGCTCATCACACGACGTCATCCTTGGTTGGGACTTTCTCTCCAATCATACCGCATAATAGACTGCGCCCGTGCTCAACTTGAGTTATCACCCCTCAGTGACACTTTTTTCGACACACCCGCTGCTGCTGCCGCTACCGTGCACGTCGCAGAGGACACCGACGTTCCGCCTTTCTCCTCAGTGCTTGTGCCTCTTTATTGTGCTGCTCTTTCCGACGCCACTGTTATCTACACACCTTCGTTACGATGCGCTGACCAAAAATCCGTGTTGCTGCCCCATGCTGTGCTGACAATTTTTCGCAACTCAAGTGCTATTTTTGTTTATAACCCATTCCCCCGCCCTACCACTTTACTTCGCGGCCACTCACTGGGTAGTGTTGCTTTGCTCGATTCCACGCCCACCTATCCCTTCGGCGATACCATCGCCGGCCTTCACATCAGCGTCATAACACCTATTCCTGTCGCCTCTCCATCATCCCTCGAAGTTTTCCACCAGTTCATCGACGCTGGTCTGACGCCCTTACAACGAGCCCAGCTTGTCGCCATCCTACAACGTTTCGCGGCTTCGTTCGACTCTCAGCAACATTTGTTGGGGCGCACAACTACCGTTACTCACCGTATTGATACCGGCACCCATTCCTCTTTGCGCCGGCGTCCGTGCCGTGTTTCAGCCGCCGAGCGCGGCATTATTGACGAACAGGTGACCGACATGCTCCAGCGCAACGTGATCTAACCGTCGCACAGCCCTTGGGCGTCTCCGGTCGTCCTGGTCGAGAAAAAAGACGGTTCCATCCGATTCTGTATAGATTACCACCGACTGAACAAGATTACGCGCAGGGACGTTTATCCTCTCCCTCGTATCGACGACGCCCTTGACTGCCTGCAGGGAGCTGAGTTCTATTCTTCAATAGACCTGCGTTCCGGCTATTGGCAGGTGCCGATGGCAGAAGCCGATCGCCCAAAAACCGCTTTCGTCGCACGCGATGGGCTCTATGAGTTTAATGTCATGCCATTCGGACTATGCAATGCTCCTGCCACATTCGAACGCATGATGGACATCCTACTAAGAGGGCTCAAATGGTACACCTGTCTTTGTTACCCGGACGACGTTGTCATCTTTTCTCCAGATTTTCCATCTCACCTCCAGCGCCTTGAGACAGTTCTGCGATGCCTGACCGACGATGGCCTCAATTTAAATTTAAAGAAGTGCCGTTTCAAAGCACGACAGCTAACCATTCTCGGGCATGTCTTCTCCAAGGATGGCGTTCTTCCCGATCCGGCAAAACTGCGCGCTGTGGCAGAATTTCCCAAGCCAACTATTGTGAAATAACTCCGCAGCTTCGTCGGCCTCTGGTCGTACTTCCGCCGCTTCGTTCGCAGTTTCGCCACAATCATCAACCCTCTCACCAAGCTTCTCTCAAGCCACGATCTTTCAGCCTGGTCTCCACACTGTGATGATGCCTTCGCGACACTCCGCCACCTTCTGAAGACTCCGCCAATCCTGCGTCATTTCGACCCTTCTTCTCCCACGGAAATCCACCCTGATGCCAGCGGCGTCGGCCTCGGCGCAGTACTTGTTCAGCGGAAGTCTGGCTTTGATGAATACGTTGTCGCTTACGCCAGTCGGACCCTAACAAAAGTTGAAGCAAACTATTCCGTCACCGAGCAATAGTGTCTCGCTATCATCTGGGCAATAGCAAAATTTCGCCCCTACTTGTATGGTCGTTCTTTTGATGTCGTCACCAATCATCACTCCCTCTGCTGGCTGTCTTCTTTGAAAGATCCTTCTGGTCGACTGGCCCGTTGGGCTCTGAGGCTCCAAGAATACGACATTAACGTCATCTATCGCTCTGGCCGTAAACATGCCGATGCTGATGCTCTTCTCCATAGTCGTCTGAAGCCACTCCTGCTATATCCGTTCTACATCCCACCGACATGGCCACGGATATGACTTCCGAGCAACGCAAAGACGCATGGATCGCTTCACTCCTGGATGTTTTATCTCGCCGCGCTTCACGACCTCCTTGCCGCGCTCTCCGTCGCCAGTCTCACCATTTCGCTATCAGAGGAGCTCCTCTACCGTAGGAATTACCTTCCGGATGGTAGAAAGTGGCTGCTTGTAATTCCGACCCATCTGCGCTCTGTGATTTCCTCCCATTACCACGCCAATCCCCAGTGTGCCAAGGCAGGCTTATTGAAAACCTTCACTCGCCTGCGACAGCGGTACTACTGGCGTGGGATTTACCGTTATGTTCGTCGGTTCGTCCAGTCCTGCCAAGAGCGTCAGCGCCGAAAACACCCCCATCGCCAGCCCGCCGCTCTGCAGCCGTTGACCTGCCCACCCGCTGACCTGCCATTGATCATCTCACACGGCGTCTTTGCCATCCGCTACAGCCCAAGACATTGCCTCCTTCATCCTCCATCACATCATTCTTCGCCATGGGGCTCCCAAAGAATTGCTGAGTGACAGAGGTCCCGCCTTCCTTTCTGAAGTTGTCGAAGCTGTTCTTAGAGAATGCAAAATCGTTCATCGCGCCACCTCCGCGTACCGTTCGCAGACAAATGGAATGGTTGAGCGTTTTAATCGCACCATGGGCGACATGCTGGCAATGTATGTCGCTTCCGACCACTCCAACTGGGACCGCGTTCTTCCATTCGTCACATTCGCTTATAACTCTGCCACTCAAGCAACCACAGGATTCTCGCCATACTTCCTTCTGTACGGTCGTGAGCCCTCTTGTACCATGGACACCATTCTCCCTTACCGAACGGATTCTTCCGAATTCACGACTGTTTCACAAGCTGCAACTTATGTTGAAGAATGCCGCCAGCTTGCCCGGTCCTTCACTTCTCACGCCCAGCAACAGCAGAAAACCACACGAGATCAAACTGCACTTCTTCCTACTTACCGTACAGACTCTTTGGTCTGGCTATGGGTGCCTTCCTCCAGTCCTGGCCTTTCATCCAAACTTTTGAGCAAGTATCAGGGCTCCTACCGTATTGTCAAGCAAACATCCCCCGTCAACTACCTCATCGAACCCCTTACGCCATCCACTTACCACCGTCGCCGCAATCGCGAAATAGTACACAATAACCGCCTGAAGCCTTACTACGAACCTGCCATCGTCACATCGCCATAATCCGCCAGGATGGCGTATTTTCGCCAGGGCGAAGTTGTAAAACAGGTATTCGGCGCTAATATGTTCAGCGCCTGATGCTCTGAAGGGAACGACAACCATGTTCAACCCGCGTGACGGTCAGGAAAGAAAACGACAACGAAGCTCTCTCTCCGATGCTCGGGCGTGCGCTTACAGAAATGCGACGACTGATCGCAGAACGTTTCATTGACTGTTGATGGCGTAGTGCCCTGTTCAAGGACTCAAATCCCCCCGGCAAAAAGGCGGCCACCCTGGTCGCTGTTTAGATACAAGCGGATCGGCGGGTGTATGGCTTCATGCGCGAAAGAGAAACAACTTTTTCTGGGTGCCAATGCCGATCGGCGATTGTATGCGATTGGTCAACACAGTAGTTCACGGGAGATGTTTGCTGGATCACAGTGCAAGGACCAATATAGCGGTGAAGAAACTTCTCGCACAATCCAGGAGGCCGCACTGGCATGCATAGTAGGACTTCATGGATTCAATGGCACATAGCGCAAGAAAGACATGCCAGGAGAGTTCGCATGTATTATTGGATACAGCAACGTCAATAATGAGGAAGGACTCACAAGACAGTTACAACAGTGTGCTTTGAAGTTCAGCAATGTGTCTCGAGGCATTTTCTCCTGAAGCTACATTGAGGCAATGTCTGCAAGTTATACGCACTTCAGTTTGGCCAGGGAAGGATGGTTTAATTTTATACACATACTCTTTACACGAATATAGCTTCTGTACTGTCGACGGTCGAAAAATGGCGCGATCCTTGTTCGGAAGATTTTCGCGGTACGAATTACGGTACGCATTCGCGCCGCTTTCCGTTTCAATCGCTATCAACGAGGATGTTGTGGCAATGCAACTTCTACTAATCCAATTCCAACTTCTCGCTTTATACCCTCCTCTGCAGGTTAGAGAGTGATTAACCCTCGTCATGCCCTCTTCAACCATACCACATTTCTGATGGCTCCAGCAGTGCGAGTACTACGGTTCTGCTTTCCTCAGCTCTTATAATACCCTTCTGATTCTACAGTACCTACGCCCTGGTTGGGATGACTACAAACCACATGCTTATTGGCATACAATATAGTCCTCGGTTTAGGTGGCATACTGGGGCTGAATCGAGGCGAGTGCTGAAATGCTCTTCTGCCTGCTACAACGCTGCAGATTTAGCTCTCACCGTTCCGCGGCGGTCCTCCGGGTTGAGTTGTGATTAAGCTAATGAGCATGTGTGATATAATAAACGATCACGTGCCGCTATCAAGACACACCCGAGCTTATTAAGCCACCTAATTTTAGCACGATAGACACTAAGGCCCCGCAAAAAGTCCGCTTGCGCATTGATGTTTTCGTCTTCGCGTAGTGAGCGAGACGTCACGGGCATGCCTGCGCAGGTTCGTAATTGCCAGCAACAAGTCCAGACACTGATTGGCTGGCACCCCGTGCGACATCATGAGACCGCCTGGCATGGCAAGAGCAGCGATGGTGGAGATGGGAGGCTGAGATGGCAATCAAGTCCACATAGAAACTTGATTTTGGTGTCAGGCATTCTTCACGTAGGTTTCGTAAGCAAATATTTACTGTTCAGAATAGAACGACTCATTAAAATGATGTCGCCTGTTACATAGTGCAGAAGTCTGCGATTGCATATTCATGGGCATGATTGAAATAAGAGGTTAAGAAAATAACTGGGCAAGTTTAGAAGCACATATATCAAATATACATAGAAACGGAGTGGCTCTGCAGACTAGAGACATTAAATAAATCGTGCCATATCCTTCAAACAGAACTTAAGTGTCCGGCCGTCTTTTCAGAAAAGCGGCTCTTTTTCTTCGCAAAATTGGCGACGAATTAAGTACAATAGTGCAAGTAAGGCTGGTAAGAATAGCGAATTTTGCTTAAGGCAAATGAAGACTTACATTTTGAAGTTGGCATCAATAATAAGATTTTCAAGGCCAGCAGTGAATTGTGCGCACTTCTTGCTCCCAACGAAGCAAGCCACGTTCGCCAAAGCTACAGCTGCAGACTTTCTGTAAGGAGAAAACATACCAGACTAGGTCCTTTAAGCAGAAGAGAACAAAATTTTTCTTGATACATTTTTCTTCATTGGTTTCACTGGCGTTAATGTCCGCCAGTAAGAGATGCGTATCTGCGTCTGTCCTGATGCGCTAAAGGAAGCTAAGAAACACAACATTACTCCTGTTATTAATGTTTCTAACTGCTGCATATTTAAAACCTTGTACTAAAGCAAAACCTAGATGTCACACATAGATCGGTTATTTCTTGCGGTGTTTCGGGCTTAACGGCCACAGTTCTATTGATGAAAGAGACCGGGAAATACTTTCTTATTATCGCACTGAGCAAAATCCACCTAATAAGGAACTGTGAAGAAAAAACCAAATATCTCATGGGCGAAAACAATAGCGCCATTTAAGTTATGTGATAACACGTTAAGTCGGGCACATTTAAGCACCATGCACAAACCAAATCTATACATGCTCAAAGCAAGGATGCACATTTTGAAGATGGCTTTTTTTCGAACTAAATTTTACCTTTTTCGTTTTCATAACTTTTCCACCACTAAGAATTATAACTCTGTGTATAAAAATAGTACTGAAGAAGCAGGAAGTGATCGGAACTTATTAAACTCACAATCAGAGAAACTGCAGTTCGTAAAAAAATTATTATCTAGATGTGCATAACAGGCTCATGTCACAAGCGAAACTGTGACAATTTCTGCAAAACTGTTTAAAAGCTCATGAATAGCGTCAGCAGAAATTGTGAGCAGGAACTGCGCACAGAAAATGTGCGCCGCTCCATTTGAATTAAAAAAAATGGGCCTACTGTGCGACTCTAACCGAAGCCGTGGCAGCCTATGCGAGAACGTTTCTACCCCCCCTCCCCCCCCCCCCCCCCCCGCGAAGACAACGTTACACGTGAATAAGGCGGGTGTAGAGAATGCACGCGTTTCTTATTAAAGCATCTTCGTGATCTGTGCTGAGATGTACATGGACAATTATGAACATGTAAATTTAAGACGTTGAAATTAGATGAGTAGCATCCGTTTCCTGTGAATTCCCTCCGTTGTTAGCGTGGAGGCATAGCGTCATCATATAGGACCCTGCGAAGCCAGCCTGACCCCCCTCACCGCGTACGGCGCCCACATTATGGCACTGAGCGTGCTCAGGAGGAAGCCACGGAGCTGATGGAATAAGGAAATCAGGGAAGCCATTGAACAACGACGGGCTGCTTCAAGGGAACACCGAATGGCAAAGAAAGCACATGTATCTCAGGAGGAAATCGACCAAAAATGGGAATCATATCGACAAAAGAAACTCGAGGTGCACGCCCTCGTCCAAAGTAAAATAAGGCAGTCCACCCATCGCTGGACGGCTGACATACACGATGCCTCTAGAGGCGGAGCAAGAAAATTATGGAGCCATATAAGCTGGCTAGGGAAGAATAATCAAAGAAAGCAGGATCGGATTCAAAATAACGCGGGAAATTGTTTAAAGGGAGACAACGCAGTGAACTACATTACATCACTTATAGCCGAGTCATTTAAGAGCGACGATAGGGTAATCTCCGCAAATCAGGAAGCAACACAAGGTAGCAGAATACAAAGCAGCTTAGAACTGACCAATCTAAACTGGAAAAAGGCAGAAAAAATATTCCTAAAAACACATCTACAGAAATAGATAGAATTCCGATCAAGCTGATTAATGAACTCGGTTCAAAAAGTAAGCAAACGTTGTTAAAAGCTCTGGAAACAGTCATAACGAATAAGCAAATTACGGACAGCTGGTGGCATAGTAAAATGAATTTGATTTATAAAGGGAAAGGAGACAGGATGCACATAAAACCCTACAGGCCGATTACCATAGCATCTGTTATAAACAGGTTAGCCATGGAGGCGGTGAAATTAAAGGTGCAAGCATGGGTAGAAAGTAACAAGGTACTCGGAGAACTTCAGAACGGCTTTAGAAATGGTGGGCGCTTAGATGATAGCCTGTTCGTGCTTACCCAATGCATCGAAATATCTAGAGTGGAAAATAGATATTTGCATTTGGCCTTCCCTGACATAAACGGGGCGTACGACTACGTAAGCAGGAAACTCCTGTGGAACATATTAAAAGAAGAAGGTATCGGTTATGTGATAATAGAATTCCTACAAGAAATTACCGGGATAACAAAGAAGAAATTACGTGGGAAGAGATAAGAAGTACGGAAGATGTCAAAGTATGCAAAGGATTAAGAGAAGGCTGTCCTCTATCACCGGTGCTGTTCATGCTTTATATGATAAACCTGGAACGGAGGATACAAGACAGTAACCTAGGTTTTAACCTGTCATATAGATTAGGTGGAAAGGCCGTAGAGCAGCGCCTCCCCAGTTTGATGTATGCAGACGATATTGTGCTGCTGGCTGAGAGTCTGGAAGAATTGAAAACTCTAGTTAACTATTGCGGAGACGAAGGGGACGCTGTAGGCTTCTGTTTCAGCGCAGTTAAGTCGGGTCCGATGATTTTCAACGACTCAACTGATCAGGGTCTTAAAATACAAGGCCATGAAATACCTAGAGTAGCAGAATATAAATATCTGGGGGTATGGGTAAACGAAGGAATGGCATGCATTAGAAAGCATGAGCAATCACTTAAGGCCAAAGGGCGAAGGAATACCGGGATAATGAAGCACAATGCATTGTGGGGATACAATAGGTATGATGTTTTTAGAGGTATTTGGAAAGGAAATATGTTGCCCGGACTTACTTTCGGAAATGTGGTTTAGTGCCTAAAATCAGAGGTACAGCCGACATTAGAAATAAATCAGAGATCCGTTGGACGATTAGCACTAGGCGCCCACGGCAAAACTACAAATGAGGCGGTACAGGGAGATATGGGCTGGGAATCTTTCGAGGTACGGGAAGCTAAGAGCAAAATATTATATGAGGAACGCCTGAAGAAATTGGACGGTAACAGATGGGCAGCTAAAGTATTTAAATATCTGTACTTAAAAAGCGATGACTCACAATGGAGGAAAAGAACTAGGAAACTAACTAGTAAGTATGGTAGTCACAAGGACGGAGAAATAAAGAGCGTTGAGCAACAGGTGAAAAACACAGAAGATAAAAATTGGATAAATTCGATGGAAACGAAATAAAGTGTCGAATTATACCGAAAGTGGAAAATGCAGATCAGGAAGGAAGATTTCTTTGATAACTCAAAAGGCAGTGCCCTACTTATTGAAGCTAGATCAGGGTGCCTTAGAACACTCAGCTACAAAAAGAAATTTAACAATGGAGATGACGCACGTGCTGTATGTGGTAACTCCAATGAAACAATTGACCATATTATACTCGAATGTAATGGTATCCATCCGGAAGTTGATACAGGCGCAATCACTGTTCCTGAAGCTCTGGGGTTTAGAGATAACAGTGGCCGGGTGAATAAACCGGCGGTGGAAACTAGCAAAAAACGACTGGAAGATTGGTGGCTTAAAAGCAGAGAAGTGACAATGTTAGCAATGTAGCAACAAGAATTTAATAAATAGAATGATGGTATAGTTAACCAATATAAAACAATAATTAAGATATAGGTAGAAAAATCAGCATGATAGCACTGCTACCACCCCGTTTCAAAGGGGACGCTTCTATATTCCATCCATCCATCCATCCATCCATCCATCCATCCGTTTCAAAGGGGACGCTTCTATATTCCATCCATAATCCATCCATCCATCCATCCATCCATCCATCCATCCATCCATCCATCCATCCATCCATCCATCCATCCATCCATCCATCCATCCATCCATCCATCCATCCATCCATCCATCCATCCATCCATCCATCCTATCCCATTTGTCCAGTGTAGATTCTGCAGTTTCCTCGTAATATGCTTTGTTTTGTGTTGCCACTTTAGCAAAAAGAAAATCAAGCTGCGATTCGTAGAAATCCGCATTTTGATACTCCAGAGTTGGATAGCGTAAGCGCCTCCCCAGATATTTGTTGTCTCTCTTATTCGCTTCTTCACTGTGAAAATAGGCATAGATGCTAAGTATTCCTACCACATGTTTTAAAGGTAGATATTAGCAAATAGGTATCCTTGCTTCTTTGGGGGGAAATGACTTTGAGGAGAAGTGTCACTGCCTACATTGATCGGTACGTTTTTTCACACATGTATCTATATCTTTTTTAGTCGTTTGAATCGTATAGCTCGAAAATACACTTACTAAAGGCGCTTGACGCAAGGCTACCGTTGTGGTGCAGCAGATTGAAAAAGCTCTCAGACATGTATTTGACCAAGTTGCAATTGGTCATGAGCATTCCCTGGCTGTTTTTAAATGCGACATCAGTATTCCACGCGCTCAGAACACAGGTTTCACTGTTCGTCGTCCTTGAAGTGTAATTCTCGGCCTTGTACAGCAGCGTCATAGAAGGATTTTGCGAACAACGGTCCGTAGCATTGCATCGGATTCGAACACAGCTACCTGTCGTACCCCAGCTTTCCGTCACCAACGGCTGCGGAGCAACTGACCAAGGCGGCGGTCAGACCTATGACGCAGCGGGGAATGCTAAGAATTACTGGCTCCGCTGGACAGGCCGCCATTGGAAACTGACCCTAGCAACGTTTAACGCAAGAACCCTAGGTAATGTAGGTAGATTAGCAGTGCTGTTACAGGAACTAGGGGGTATGAAATGGGATGCCATAGGGCTTAGTGAGGTTAGGAGGCCGAATAAGCCCGAATGAAGCATACAAGGTACTGATGGACGGGCATGTACTGTATTATCAAGGTTTACCGGAGAGGCGAGAACTGTAGAGTAGGTTTCCTTGGCAATAAGTATATAGCTGGAAATATAGATTAATTCTATACCATCAATGAGAGGGTGAAAGACATCGTAATTAAGCTTAATAAACGGTATAATCTGAAGGTTGTACAGGGCTACGCTCCTACTTGTAGTCATGATGACCTGGCAGTTGAAAGCTTCTACGAAGACGCAGAATCGGCAATGCGGAAATGAAAGACGCAGTATACTGGCGACTTCAATGCTAAGGTAGGGAGAAAGCAGACAGGAGGCCAGGCAGTGGGTGACTATGTAACTGGCTCAAGGAATAGCAGGGCGGAGTTACTAGTTCAGTTTGCAGAGCGCAATAACTTGACAATCACGAATATCTTTTTCAGCAAACATTAAAGCCGGAAGTGGTAATGGAAATGTCCTAAAGGGAAGACTAAAAATTAGATTGACTTCATATTGTGTTCTGACCCCACCATTATGCAGGATGTAGAGGTTATCGCGAAAGTGCGATGCATTGATCTCAGAATGGCAAAGTCTAGACTTGGTCTACATCTGAAGAGGGAGCGAACCAGAGGAGTAAGAATCCATCAACAAATTAGCGCTGATGGGAAGGGCAGGAGTTCTCAAGATCTCGATACAGAACGATATTCAGCTCTGAGGATGAAGAGGTTAGCCTAGAAGCAATGAACAATACTTTCAGAAATATCATTACTGAGTGCGCTGTAGAAGTAGGCGGTAGGATAGTTAGAGAGGATACCGGTAAGCTGTCTAAGAAGACGAAAGATTTGATTAAGGAACCACAAGTTATGAAAGATTTCAATCCAACATTTCAGATAGAATTGGCACAGATATGAGCTAATCAGTAAGCGCAAAGTGGCCGATATAATAAAGTATAACATTCATAAAATTTACGACGGTGTAAAGAACAGGGTAAGCCTTAGGAGGTAAAGAAGAAATTGGCCATAGGCAAAAATCACATCCGTGCGCTAAGGCACAAGGCCGGGAACGTAATCACGAATATGGAAAAGATAATCAAATTAGCCGGAGAATTCTATATTGATCTGTACAATAGCCAAAGTAGTCAGGACAATAATGAGATTGGCAGTAGGGAAAGGCAGTAAGACGTTCCGCCAGTGACCCAGGACGATGTTAGGAAAGCGTGAAAAACTATGAAAAAGGGGAAAGCAGCTTGAGAGGATCAGGTAACTATATATTGGTTGAAGGACGGGGGGATATCGAGCTAAAAAAACTGGCCACCCTCTATATGCAGTGCCTGGTGTCAACGCCAGTACCGGAACCATTGAAGAACGCAAACATTATCTTAATTCATAACAAACGAGACGCTATGGACTTGAAAAATTACACACGAATCAGCTTACTCTCTGTTATGCATAAGTTATTTACCAAGGTAATCGCTAATAGAATCAGGACAACATTAGACTGCAACCAAGCAAAAGATCAAGCAGGTTTTGAGAATGGATACTCTACTATAGATCATGTCCATACCATCAATTAGGTGACAGAAAAATGCTCGGAATATAACCAGCTCTAATACTTAGCATTCATTGATTCCGACAAAGCATTGAACTCAGTAGAAACCTCGGCGGTCATCTAGGCATTACGAAATCAGGGTGTAGATGAGTCGTACGTGACAGTACGGGAATGTATATAAAGTGGCTGCATAGTAACCTTAGCTCTACATAACAGTAACAAAATGACTATGAAGGAAGGTGTTAGGCAAAGAGACACGATCTCCCCAGTACTGTTCAGAGCCTGCTTAGAGGAAGTATTCGGAGACTTGGAATGGAGCAGTTAGGAGTAAGGGTAGATGGTAATCTGCAATTTGGTGATGACAGGGGTTTGCTATGTAACTCAGGGGATGAACTGCGAATATTGATTGATGACCTAGACAGGAAAAGTAGAAAGGTAGGCTTGAAAATCAATATGCAGAAGATAAGGTAATGTTCAACATCCTCGGGAAGGAACAGCAGTTTATGGTAGGTAGCGAAGCACAGGAAGTAGTAGGCGAATAAGTCTACTTAGGAAAGGCAGTTACCGCAGATCGGGACCATGAAAGGGAAATAACAATAAGATTGGGATGGAGCGCATCTGGCAAGCACTCGCAGATTATGACTGGGAGCTTACCGGTATCGCTCAAAAGATAAGTATACAAAGGTTGAATTTTACCTGTTCTCAACTATGGGGCTTAAACGTGGAGGCTAACGAAGACAGTCCTACTCAACTTGAGAACAACGCAGAGGGCTATGGAACGAAAAATGGTAAAGGTAACGTTGAGGTATAGGAAGCGTGCAAAGAGGGTCAAAGAAAGAACTCAAGTTATTGACATTCTAGGGGAAATCAAGAAAAAGAAATGGGCACGGGCAGGACATGTAGTGCGAAGAGAGGATAACCAATGGTCGTTTAGGGTAATAAACTGGCTTCGAAGGGAAGGAAAGGGCAGCATGGGGCGGCAGAAAGTTAGGTGGGCGGGTGAGGTTAGGTAGCTCGCAGGGGTAATGTGAATGTAGCTAGCACAGGACCGGGTTAGTATAAGGATTATGGGAGAGGTCTTCGTCATGCAGGGTTATAGTCAGGCTGATTATGATGCTGACTTGTCGTAATAAGCTTGTATGAAACCGTTAGGAAGCTACTTAAGGAGCCAATCACACAACGGGTTAATAAGCAGCTTCCTCGCACTGCGTACAGCCTGTTGTCGTCTTCATTGACTTGCATCCATGCGCAATGAGTACGACCCACAGCTATGTCATACACTTCATACATTGTCATCTGTAGGTGCGTTTAACGGCCCGAAGTTTTATGATGAGCTGTTATTAGGGGCCCAATGTACCAATTTCGTCGCTTTTTGCGTCAAGCGCAAACGTGAACGCCTAACCTGATCTGGCGCCGAAATTGAACATTACGTGCTTTAGCGCACACTAAGTATTTTGCAAAATGAGCTGAACTGGCTATACTCTTTTTTATTTACCCGCAGGGGGCACCTGTTAAAGCAGGTGTTCGTGTGTTTTGTGCGACACCACGGACCCCGAGCACCCACGTTTAGCCGTGCATGGCATCGTCGTGTCTGGGGAAAAGGGGATCCTGTTGGTTGAGCCGATGCCGAGTGTTTGGACTCTTAAGGCCCCTCGGCGGAGGCAACACACCACTTTGGCCCACGCTTCCCATCGACCGCGCCTTCGGGCTGACACACCCGGGGGAAATCGGCAGTCGCCTTTTCATATCCTCCCCTCCATCTTTCACTTTGCTATCTTCCTTCTCAGAACTTCCCTGTCTTCTCCTCCCTTCTCGCTTTTTCCTTTTTCCTGGCGGCGAGGGTTAACCTTGTGTGGCTAACCACACTGCGTTACGCCGTATTTGGTTATAGTCAGAGTGTACAGCTGACGTGGCCAGGACTCTTTGTACAAGCTCCTTTCCCGTCCCCTTGTTGGGCTCCATGGGGGGTGGCTGCCACTTTGGCCGAAAAGTACCACATTTTAGGCTGCTTCTCTTTCTGGAACTGATCGCCCTCTCAAAAGAGGGCGGACCGATGTAACCCATGAATTTTTCCAAACAAAGAAGTTTTTCCAAAGTACCAATACTTAGTGAAGAAGAGCAAAAATCAGCGAGAATTATCTCCCCATTCATAGTTGAGAAATCACTGACAAGTGCACTAGGTGCAGGTTACAGGGTGAAAAAACTGGCAAGTGGAGACCTACTGCTTGAATTGAAAGACCACATGCAATAGTCAAAACTGTCCAACATTGAGTCTATCGGGGACACAGCTTAGACGGCGGCACAGCTTAGACCGTCAAAAAAAAAAGACAGACCCGAGTCGTTGGGCCAAAAAAAAACCTAAGCTAGTTTTCACATTTTCATAAAATAAGATGGCATGTATAATACATTGGAATTGTAGAGGACTACTAAATAATTACAGCGACATAAAGGGCATCCTGGCTACATTCTCCCCATTGGCTTTATGTCTCCAGGAAACCAACCTAGGTCCTCAGAACAAAAATTTCCTTAAGAACTATAAAATCATCCGCCGGGACCGGGAGCTGTCCAGAAGACTCTCGGGTGGTGTAGCCATCGTCGTGAAAACTGGAGCCGCTGCTCAGGAGCTGACTCTTAATACCAGACTTGAAGCGGTAGCAGCCACATTATTAACACATAAAACCATCACAGTATGTTCAGTATACCTCCAACCACACTTCAAGATAACACTAGATGATTTATAAGAACTTTTACAACAGCTTCCCGAGCCTTATCTTTTAGTTAGTGATTTTAATGCTCATTCGTGTCTTTGAGGCAGCGAGCAAACAGATACTCGTGGTCAGCTCATAGAAGATTTTATTTTATGCAGCAATGTGTGTCTCCTAAACTCTGGCAATCCAACATACTACTCCCCAGCCACAGGCAAAGCGAATTGTTTAAATCTGTCTTTTAGTTCACCGTCTATTTTCACCGATTTTAAATGGGAAGTCTTAAAAAATCTGTACGGAAGCGACCATCTTCCTGTCATGATCAGCTTATCATCCTCACCATCAGTCATCCCGACGAAACCCAGGCGTTGGAAACTGCATTTAGCTGACTGGTCTTTGTTCAGACAAGAAGCCAGTCTAAATGAAATAGCTTTAGAGAAAAGTGATATAGACAAAATGAATGAAATGTTTGCAGTATGCATTCTTGCGGCAGCACGTCTATCTATTCCCCAGTCCACAGGAGTGGTGCACCAAAGCCACAAAATCTGGTGGACACAGGACTGCAAAGAGGCCAAAAAAGAACAAAATAAAGCCTGGGGTATTTTTCGGAGATACCCAACCCATGAAAATCTGACCGTTTTTAAAAAAGCAAGAGCTAAAGCTCGATATATTCGTCGTTATGCCGAAAACAAATCATGGCAGAAGTATGTCACATCTATAAACAGCTCCACAACATAAAAAAAAATGTGGGAACAAATTCATAAACTAAATGGCAGCTTCTCCCCATTCACAATTCCAATCCTCACAGCTCCTAATACACAGACAAGCATCGAAGAACAAGCTAATATACTAGGGGAGCTTTTCCACAAAATTTCGAGTTCTGTAAACTATACAAAAACATTCATAAAGTACAAAGACAAGGTTGAAAAATATAGGCTTCCTACGAGGGGCAGCACGAACACACCATCTAATAGGTTGATTGCGCTGCAAGAACTGAAGGATGTTCTCGCTTGCGGTAAAAAAACTGCACCTGGTCCTGATGAGATTTATTATGAGATGCTCGCCCATCTATCAGAAGCGTCTGTAGAAGTGATTCTGAAGTTATTTTAAAAAATCTGGGTACTATCTAAAATACCGGAGGCTTGGAAAAGAGACATAATTGTGCCGTTCCCAAAACCCGGCAAGCCGCCGACCTGTCCTGGGAGTTACAGGCCTATAGCCCTAACTAGTTGTTTAGCAAAATCTTTTTAAAGTATTTTAAACACTAGATTAACCTTTATTTTAGAATCATGTAAACTTTTTAATATTCGTCAGTGCGGTTTCAAAAAAGGGTGCTCAACTGCAGACCACCTAGTGCGCATCGAAAACACTGTTCGCGAGGCGCTTATACATAGACAGCATTGTCTCGCTGTTTTCTTCAATCTAGAAAAGGCATATGATACAACTTGGAGATTCGGCATCCTGCGTGATCTAGCAGCTTTGGGCATCCGTGGTCGAATGCTCAGTGTTTTGAAAGACTTTCTTTCACATCGTTCATTCCAAGTGCGCCTCGGTACCACCTTGGCAAGAAGCTTCATTGGGGAGAATGGGGTACCTCAGGTACGCTTTTTGTTGTAACAATCAATTCCATTACCAATGAAATCCCAAATTCCATTATGTGTTCACTCTATGTAGATGACCTCCAGATAGCCTACACCTCTTCCAATATATCAACATGTGAGAGACAAATACAAATAACCATAAATAAACTAGTGGCATGGGCTGACAAAAATGGGTTTCAGTTTTCCCCACAGAAGACGGTGGCAGTTATATTTTCACTCAAACGGGGTATTCAGAACAACCCTGTCTTGCACTTAAATAGAAGCGAATTACCAGTAAAAAAAAGAGCACAAATTCCTAGGCATACAATTTTAATAAGAAACACACATTTCTACCTCACATAAGCACACTAAAAAAGAAAACCTCAAAATCTCTTAAAATACTGAAAGTTCTTTCGCGGAAACATTGGGGTTCCGACAGGGCACGTCTTTTACATATATACCGTTCTGTTGTACGCTCCCGCGTGGACTTTGGGAGTATAGTGTACGGTTCAGCTAGACCTTCAAATCTAGAACAACTGGACCCGGTACATAACTTAGGCCTGCGCCTTGCATGCAGGGCATACAGAACATCCCCTATAAGCAGCCTGTATGTAGAAACAAATGAGCCTTCACTGGAAGACAGACGAATAGCCCTCACATGTGCTTACATTCTAAGAATAAGGTCACAGAAAAAACACCTCTGTTATCCAGTTGTCACAACTTGCCCCTCTCGATTAATTTTCACAAATAAACCCAAAGCAAAAAGGCCACTGATCATGCGATTTGAAGGCATGTGCAGTGAGTTGCAGATCCTGGACACCTTGCTTGATGTCGCACAAAACAACAGCCCTCTACCTCCATGGTAGTCTTCCTGCAATCTGTGACCTCACTCTCACACAGTTTCCAAAAACTAAAACCTCACAAGAGCACATTATTCAGGAATTCCTAAATTTGTAGGAAAACTACAAAAACTTCAGACTTTTATACCGATGGATCTAAAACTGCTGTGTACACTGGAAGTGCAATTGTGCGAGGAGATTCTGTGCAAATCATAAGACTTTCACACTGTGCGTCTATTTTCACTGCTGAATCCCATGCCATTTTTGTTGCCGTAGAGAAAATATTAAAAAAGAATGTCATAAACAGAATTATATTTACAGACTCCCTAAGTGTTCTCAAAGCTCTAAATTCCAGAAACGCAGCCACTTCTTTACTTTACAACATAACACACAATATAACAACAGCCATAGCTCGAGGATACAACGTAAAATTCTACTGGGTCCCGAGTCACGTGGGCATTAAAGGCAATGAGAGAGCAGACACATGTGCTGCTAAAGCCCGCGACAAGCAAATAAAGAGTATAAGCATACCTTACAAAGACTGTACGAAACTTGTACATCTCAAATTAAAAGAAAAATGGCAGTCTGCTTGGGACAGTGAAGTGGGAAATAAACTACACTTAGTAAAAAAGCCCATTTTGGGAGAATGGATGTCGTGCCGGCATCAGGAGCGTTTTATAGAAGTAATCCTATGCCGTCTCCGCATTGGACACACGCACCTGACACACAATTTTTTGTTCAAAAAAGAAGAGAAAGCACGATGCGAAAAATGCGTAGAGGAACTAACTATTAACCACATTTTATTCACACGCGCAAGTCTTGAAAGGATAATAAAAAAAATTTTGCAAACTTTTACAAAGAATAAATTCCTTTTCACCCTAAACTGATTTTAGAAGATGATGGACTTGTTGATTTATCTTGTGTTTTCAGTCTCATAAGGGAAGCAAATGTTTTACACAAACTGTAGAAAAAAATGAAACATACTTCACTAAGAGAAACTGAAACCTTGTGCTAGGCACATCATGGAGTTGGCAGCTTAAGCGCCATTGAGTCTAACACAACCCAAGTTTTTAAAAGGAGACTTGTTAAACAAATTAGTTTTTAACACACTCATTTTCCCATTTCTTGCAAAACAAAATTTTCACCTTGCTCGTGGCGCATGATAGCCTTAGTTGCTTATGTGCCAAAAAACCCAACACAACACAACAACAACATCTTTTTTTTTACATACACATTGCAAACAGGATTTTAAAGGGTCACTGTCCATTGTATGACATTTTAAGCAAACGAGCTCAATTGTTCTATCGTGTACCGGAGATTATGCAAAATGCTACAGTGACGCGCGCCGCAAAGCAACGAAAATACAAATCAGAGCTCTCTCTCGCTCTCCTTCGGAAAGCCAGTTTCCCCGTTCCCTGCGCTGGCCCGTCGAGCCACAGCTATGACGTATTTGTCGAAAACGACGACCATTGGTCCGTCTCGCTGTCTGAGGGTGAAGGATAGGTGTCTACCGCTCGCTGCGCGCTTTTCCCTTGCCACGGCCGGACTGAATTTAGCGGCGGGCGCTCCCTCGCCCGTTCTTTTTTTTTTTTGCGCACGCGGAGTGCCACACCCCACCTCCGGCCAAACTCGGACGAGGTAGGGGAATTTGTCTTGCAGGCTAGACGACCGGGCAGGAGAGTGAAAAACCTTTGCCAGAGTACGGGAGGACAGAAACACCACGAAATCGCGTGATTGCAGTGGCTGTAACTGCGTTATTAGTTACTCGTTTCAAAAACATTTTGCGGCCGTGCGTGTTGGGGGCGAAATCTCACAGTCACCGGGGCAGAAAATATTTTCGACCGTGGGGGGGGACAGTGGGCCTTTAAACACTGTGAAACACCTTCTTCTATGGCGGCATATTGAGAGTAGAGAAAACTGGACGGGCCTCACATGATATTCAAATTTAGCTTAACCTTCGGTTTCTGGATGTGACTAACTCGGAAGAGCGTATTCAAAAATGTCCAGGCAGCACATGACAGTGGGCCAATGTTAGTAATGCGCTGGCAAAAGGTGGTCCTACAGAGGCCCAACTGTGCCGCTACCTGACCAACATCGGTGGATCCAGTACACAACACATCCAACGATGGACCAAAGTTCAAGTGTTCTCCCAATGTTGGTGCTAGCGTTCTGGAATCTTGGCGGTATTGGACTAGTTTATATCATACTTTCCCGATATTGGTGCAGCCGCCTTTAGAAACTGGTGACAATGGACCAATTTGCCTTACGTTCACCCAATAGCGGACGTGCCACTTCTAAAAATTGGCTACATCGGACCACTTTGTACTGTGTGCTGCCATTATGGGCCATGCCGGTTTTAAAAACTGTCTATATTAGACTACTTTCTTTGGTCTTATTCCAATATCTGCCAAGCCGTGCTAAAAAAAAACAGCCAACAATAGACCACATTGTCTCTCGGTATCCCGATATTGTTTGCGCCACGCTGATGCCTGGCTATATTTAATTTCAAAATAATATTTTGTGTTATTATTCAATAAAATTTCTGAGAAAGCATTTTAGTTATTATTAAAGATGTTATCTTTTTATTCCACCATGAAGCGCAGGCCACAACGTATGTCGGTACATATATAATAATGGAATGTTTGGAGCTGTTTTGGAAAAAGATGGCTGATCTCCGCAATTTTCGCTGGAAAGTATATTAGCAGCAAGATGTTATATATAATTGCTTATGAAATCAGGGATTCATATTTCTACAATTTTATTGCGCGTATGCTATAAGCCATCTCATGGAATTTCTGGAAGAGCAGTTGAGTCGAATTGCATTTAAACGCATTCATAGCATGGCTGCAGAAGCTAAATTTGGATTTTGCCCGTCCACTCATTTGCTGTACAACTGGTATTCACATGTATGTTAATATATAGACACTTGGGTTCCCTAGAACAGCGCGTGATTTGTCTTTACACTGAATAGCTAAGGAAGAGAATTTTAAGAAAACAAGGCATTATTAAGGTCTGTTTTGCATAGTGACGGCCAGTGAGGTGTTTTTGCATATCGAAGCCAAATCCGCCGAACTTCATGAAATATAAAATGGGCTGAAATGTGACGCGCCTAGTGGTTCATATCATCTGTATTGCTTACCACGAATAAAAGAATTGACTTTTGCAACATCGTACTGTTCAAGCAATAAATATCAACACTGGGTGGGTTGAAAGCATTTAGCGCTCTATTTTGGCTACGTTGCATAAGAAGTTTCAATGCAGCCATTTATGAAACACGCATATAAAACACAAGAATGGCTATGTGAGTCGCCCCGTGCTCGAGATAAAATTTCATATGTCGCGCCATATAACAACACATATTCCTGTGTTTTTTGACAAGGTATTTCTTCCTTGCCTGCTGATGATGATGTACTATTTTCTGCGTAATTAATTGCACTTTTACGGAATGTTTACCGATTGACACTGGCATAGGCTTTTGCTTTTTTGTAGTGTGTTCTGGCTAGTAAACGTAGTATTTATTGCATCACGAGCAGTTAATAGTTGCAGTAATCATTTTTGTTCCATTTGGTTGTTTCTTGCAGGATGATGTAATGCATTTGGATTCAGTATCTGGTAAAGCGGGCCACCCAATGTGGAGGTGATTAGTGACGCGTGGACGGCAACATAGTAATAAGGTTCGGCCAACATTCCAAACGTCTTGCTAAAAAAAATAAAATGTATGGTTTCTTGGACCTGCGAGAAAATGAATGGATTGACCATAGGTGTTTGTTGGATGTGTGAGATCCTAGTTTAACAAGCCCACATCCGAGTTCATTACTGCTTTAATGAGTGTTTTAAATTAATATTTTAATAAGTGCTTTAGATCTGTCGTGTTTTTTTCTGAGCAGCCTTTTTACCATGAACCAACAGGCCATAGCACACTGCCGCACATTTAACAGTGTTTAGAACTACGTTAGAGAAATAAGTGGCTGAGTTCGTTGTAAAGTCGTAGAAGCAAGATGTTATAAAAAAAACAGGAAGGAAAATATTTGTGCGAGGGCGTGGGGTTCGGGGCTGGCGGTACGAATGAAACAATATAGTAGACGCTAAGAGGAAATGAACGAAAGCAGTTGTAGGGTAAAGGGGCAGGTTAGAGGCATGGTAAAATTAATATAAATGCGTATATGAGCTCGTGACCCGCGCCCGTAATTGTCAGCAATCGCTGTACCCCGCGTAACATATTTAGCCCACGCGCTCACAGCTTGGAAGAAGGAGGGAAAGGGGAGGGGGGGGCGCACTCACTGCGCGCACGAATTTTGCCACTGACTGAACAATCATTGAAATGCCATCTCCAACACTCCCTTCCCGGTCGACCCCTTTCACTGTAGATTTCTATCCCCCGCCTTGCGAGGTGCAATTTTTTCTTTGTGGTTTTACATGATCACCCCCTCGAACCTGATTTCTCTCTCGCCAGACTGCACGCAGCACCATTCAGTCGCTCTATATCTCTCCGTCTATATTTGTGTGAGAGAAAGGGTTTTGTGAGTTCTCGGTCGGGGTGGCTCTTCCCGCGCGCTGCTTCTTAGTCACCTGTTTGCCCCTCCCCCCTGTACCTTTTCTTGCGTTGATGTGCGCGGCATGGGGAGCTATCGCTGACCGGCGCTTCGGGAATCATGCACCTACTCGGCAGTGGTCACTGCTGCGCGCCCAAGATCCGGTCTCTTTTGTCAGTGCCTGGGGGGCTAGCGAGAAAGGGAAATGTACTTGCCCAACGAAACATGCGCTTTTGGCTCTCAGAATCCTTTCTTTACACTTGCCTTGTGGACGGGAAAGACGCACGTGCAGTGTCGCTGGCCGACGGCCTCTTTTGTAATTCAAAAGTTAAATGGTTTTCTTTGTGTTGAAGAACGCGTCTCTGTGTCTTCACTGCATCCTCCATCAAGATTCACCGTCATACGATTGAACTCAGTATATTTGGAGAAGTTCGTATACTGCGGAAACGAAAAGTCTCATCTGACATGTGAGAGCGCCTGCGCACCTAAAAAGCTCTTCCCGGAAGACTTGTGAGTAGCGCCGTATCTTCATCTCGTCATAGATTGGGAAAATACACTAGTATATGGAACAATTAGCATTTTTGCAGCATGAATAGATAATGAGAATGCTGGGACAAGTTCTTGATAACTTTATGAGAACTCTCAAGCTTGACACCTGCCTAAAGCAACGCTGGACGAATGGTGAGAATTTCAATTTTCGTCTTTGGTAAGACTGGTCCTCCGAATACGGACCATCTTTGTCATGTCGTGTACCATCTGTTGCGACGGAGTGCACGTAGGTCATCCACTGGAAATAAGAAACGCTTGCTATTGCAGGGCAGCAGGCCAGTAATGCTAGTTCACATGCAAATGATAGTCAATTTCGTCATAAGCGGCGGCATTGAATACAAATATTTCGAAATTGGAACCTTGTAGTTCTTCCTGCTTGAGCCGCCGCAACCGTTCAGAATATCTTTTTTTTTTGCAACGTAGCGGCAGAAATCGCGAGCGTTTCCATTTGCATATAATCTCCATAAGGAAGGGCGTAATGCTTGCGTATTGTTTGTTTTTTTGCACGCCCAATTTTAGGCGCTCATGCATTGATCAAGGTGTACAGTTCGGCAAAGTCCTTGCTGGCGTAAATATGTGCTTGCTTTAAATTATGCTGTACAAACAAAAGCTGCATTGACATTCATGCCTTCTGCGGATTTAACCACCTATGCGAGCGTCTTTGCAAGAAATTACAAAAATAAACTGTTCAAAAAAGGTATACCATTCTCCCTCCTCTCTCTTCAGACCGAATGGGTGTCAGACAACAGCTAGTCTAATTGGTTAATTAGCATAGATTTCAATTTCAACAGTAACAAAGAATGTTCACTTTTATTACATTTCGCATATATTGCTACAATTTCCTTTTTTGTTCTTTTTCATTTTTCGCAACCCTTCCGTCGTTTTGTATGTGGAGATAAATGTGATTTTGGTGTAATTAATTTTGAAGTTATCTGAGATTTTATAGCCGGAAAGAACTCAACAGTGAAAGAGGAGAGAAGATGCCCTTCAATCTATGCCGAATTCCGCTGCTATTCGAGTCCATATGTTGTCAATTGGCTCTGTTGCTGATTTCCAGCCGCCTACAATGTCATTTTGCCATCATTGTTTCGAAATGACATGTATGCTCCCCCTTTTTTGCGTGTGAATTTTGATCAGTTAACCGGATTTCTGCGTGGTTCAGTAATCCTTTTTTTTCGTTTTTTTTTTCTTGCAGATGTCACAGTGAGAGCAAGAAATGGCTGCTTCTGATTGCTAGGATTTTACCTTCAAATGGTTGCCGGATTTTCACGCATCCTTTACAGATAGGCATTATTCCTATCCCTGCAGAATTTCTGAACTACTGGGCGCGTCATCAAGTGGCGTAACCTCCCCTCGCTGACTGAGCCGAGCCCCCTCCCAAGAGCTCTTCCTCCAGGCATTTTATATATAACGAACAGTCTCCTGTTGTTATTGGGTTGCTTTATATCACCAGCAGCTCAACAATGTTACGCGAGAGGCATACAATTTTGAATAAATGTACATTGAATATTGAAAGGCTGTTTGCACTCTAATAAAATAGCCAGTAGTTCAAACTTCCCTCTCGTGCGTGTTGAACCAACAGGCACTGAATACGTGTATTTAAGAGTTAAATCAACATTCTTTTTTTCAATCATTTTGCTGCCCGTTTTTGAATCCGTTGCTGTTTCTCGCGAGTAAAAAGATTCATTGCCCTGATTGCCACAGAAAGATCGAAATGAGAGGTTTAACTGTGTGCCCTCCTTACACTGTAAAATAGAAATATTTAGTCGCGTTACCATGTAGGACAAACTGTTCCACGGCTTGTAAATGCCTACGAAATACTCAGGTTTATAATAGAAGATGAATGGAAGAGCCATTGATATGACAATACAAGAAACACACTGTTTTCCCAACCTAGGAATGCCAATGGATTAGGAAGGCCGTCATAATTGGGATATGAATGGACACGCCAATAGTAAATGCATATTGATAGTGCCATAATGGATTAACACTGGACCACTGATGGCATGAACGATGGTCCAATGTAGGAAAAGTAGTAATTTCTTCGACAGCCAACGTAGGGCTGATATTGAAACATCGGGTTTCCAACATTGGACCACCGGTCGTCCAATAGTGGTGTGCTGCTTGGGAATCCTTTCTCTGTCTACTTGTTAAGAAGGGTCTTTAGACGGCCTTTCAATGCCACCGACAGCAGCCCGTAAGAGGTGCGATTATCGTATTCTGCAGGATTAATTTTAGTATATTTAGGCGAATGGCGTTATTTTCTACTTTGCGTACCTGCACTTCAGACGCCACCATCAATGACGGCATTGCGTAATCTGTGGAGCCTATTGGCGGCTTTAATTTGCTAGAACTCAAGCTTTAAAATGTAGACGTGGCAATGCGAAAATCGATTATGGAGACATATTCACGCCGCCTGACCAAATGGCGAATTGCCGCATCAGCTCCAAGAGAATCAGACATTTAACCAAGCCTACGCACCCAGCAATGTTATCGCTGTCCATATTCTACCCTAGGCTGGCATGCTCCAGAGAGCTTTCCTGAAACATAACATTTTCTTTCTCAAATAACATTTAGTGCTGCTTCCGCCAAAAGGCAGTGGAATGTTGATGGGCGAAGGCTTAAAGTAGAGACTTTTCTATGACACTAGCAGCGCCAGGAGTTGAGCGACAGAACGAAACGTAAATGTGGAGAGTTCCGAAACACAAGAAATCATTGCAGCAGTTCTCATGTTGTAAAAGTGTTACTGCCCTGTCATACCTGCGTATAACAGTTCCGTGCACTAACTTTAGCACTCGGAATGGTGGTATAGCTTTGTTAAAAATCTGCTGTCATTGAGCGCCAATAGCGGGATTGATGTTACAATGTGCTTCCAGTTTAGGTTCGTAACGGGTCGCATTTGATGGCGATTTTTATCCGACGTTTTATAAATTGAAATTTTACTACTCAATATAAAAATAATCACGAATATCACTTAATAATTTTGGTATTTGAAATGTGTCGAGATGATTACGTGCATTGAAATCGTGCAAGATAGCCTGTTTTCCTTCCGACTTATTCAGTTAACCTCATTTGTCCCATGTATTTTCGTGCATTTCTGTTCCCTTTCCCAATGCATTATTGTCAACTTTCTTGCAATTTCCGAGAATGTGCATGCCGAACGGGAAGAGTGAACCGCCCTCAACCATAGGCTAAGGACAAGAGACACAAGAAGCTTTGCTTTGCAGTAGCTATGGATGAATTTGGCCTGACAAAATCCTACCTAGAAGATTTATTTCCGAAGCTGCGACAAACAGATTCATTGTATGCGGTGCTTTCGAAGTTCGGAAAAATATGTCAAATGTCTCTTCTCTGTACAACACATACGATAAAGCCATTATCAAAGAGCTTCTGCTGCCGCCGTCCCATTCGCTGGTCTCAGAGCGGCGTGCGTCGAAATAGAGATCAAAAAGCAGCGGGCACAACGAATAAAAAGAGCGAAACCACTCTCAGGGTGTCTTCTACGCAGATTGTTGGTCACATTATTTCCTGCAGTTAGTGGCAGGTTTTAGAGCTACCAAGTAAATGGTAGCCATGACACATGTCTCAAAATTTTATAAATATGTACATGGCACATTAGGCACTTTTTTTAAAGCTTGAAAAACTACCGGGCAGTATGAGAGACATCAAACAGAAAATAAGCACACATGACCTATTCATAAAATCGTGATAAGCAAGATTTGGAATCTTTCGATGCAGAAATCATGCTATAAGCGACAACGTTAGAAAAACTGTGCTGTAGAAAATCGGGAGTGGCACTGTGAGTGTATGTTTACGGGCATGCCACTGGTTGAACTTGTCGTCTCCGGGCTAAAGGAACAAATAAGACATCCCTTCCCTCTGAGGCCGAAAAGGAATCACCCACAGGCCCCGAAGGGTGTTCATACGGATTTGTAAAAGAGCAGCGCAATGTAATTGCAGATTGGGCTTTCGTATATTCAATGGCTGCTCACCACTGAAAAATGGTGAATTTGTTGCTAATTAAGCGAATAACAAATTGAATTCACGAATACAAACATCTGCAAGAGGAGTTGCAGACAAGAGCCACTAATGTTGTAGCCTCGCACTGTTATACAGCGAAAACTTTCGCCTACATTTTCATGTTTAAAAGGCCCATGAAAATGTATTCAGTACCGCTACAAACCCGACATGGGTAAGAGGTATCCCTTCAGTTCTCAACTACGAACTAAGCGTTAGAAGATAGCGTCAATAACAGCGAAATTATAGGAGCTCAAAGATGGCTCTCCTTTTCTCCCCGTGAACTCAATGCACGACGCGAAACAAAACAAGTGAAAATAATCCGCGACGGCACCCACCACACTGCGTTCTGCCCATGTCCCATGGGAGCGTGTAATCTGCGAACGCACTCAGAAAAAAGCCCGTTGTTTCGCTTTCGTTAAACAGAGTAGTCGGATAGCTTGACCGGGCTACGCTAGGCAAAACATGCAATTACGCTATATGATTATAATCGGCAAAGCATTTATTAAACTATTCTGGTTTCCATGAGCATTCCAATGAAGACACTTATGTGACACATCGATGTGTATGACATTACGGAAAATGCGCTCAGGCCTAAATAAGCTTTGGCACACCGCCTACATTTTGGGTGAACCTTTCTTCCTCTTCGCAAACCGGGGACGACGGCAGAGCGCGGAGCATCTCTTAGAGCCCTCCGCAGAGGCACGCGCATGCGCAGTGTGGCAATTAGCCTCGTCGCCCTCTCCGCGTATCTGCTGGAATGCCGCTGCCATCCTCTCTGCTGCGTGCAGGGCATCCGTAAATACCGTCTTCACTCCTCCTCTTCCCAGCAGGTGCATCTCAGGGTGATGGGATACACGCTATACACCAGGCGATAGCCGGCTTTGGCCGAATGAAGCTTTTGCTTCACACTCGGCAATTGGCCTGATGGAAGACCATGTCGCTCAAATCAGTTGCGAGCGGCCTTGTCAAGCAGTGCACACTGCGTAAAAAACGGTTTCGACGAACACAGAAGCTGTTTCAACAAAAGCAAGACCCTCCATGGCGAGGCAGACAAGTTTTACATCATTCCATTTACCACGGCGCTTGTACTCACTTCTTAGCTGAAGGGGCAAGCTCTATGTCAGGATTGATGGAGTCCACTCTTGATTGTATAATCGCTTGCACCCGTTCCTGCATGGTACAATGTATCACAAACATATTTAATCGCTGAGAATTTTGCGGTTTAGTGCTTTCTAAACCTCTCAAAGTATTCATTACAGCTGTCAACCCAGTACTATTACACAAAAGGTTCCTTATCGGCATGAAACACTTTTTATCAAATCTAATAAACCTCGTACCTATAAAACACCCATTCTGGCCCTTCTTCCTAAGCCTTCCACATGCATTAAGGATATTGTTACGATGAAATAGCAAAGAGGTGTTTATTTACAGTGATATGGCAGTGGGATAAGGTGAAGCCTACTAGCCCCAGGCACCAACGCTCTTTCCTCTACTTCTCCCAGACCATCACAACACTTCGTCGTCGTCAGTGGCGTGACATTTCCCCCCTACTCAGCCTAAGCCCTCTGGGCGTGTTCGTGAGTTGTGCGAGACTGACACGGCTTCAAGCGGGCAACATGACATAGTTCGGTTTTGGCAGACCGACGACCCGATGCTGTCAGGCGGGCTATTGCATAAGTTAAGTAACTGATCCGTTTGACAACTACATATGGTCCGTCATAGTGGGCCAAGAGTTTTTGATGTAGGCCACGGCGCCGAATCGGGCGCCACAGCCCGACTAGATCTCCCTACAGAGTACGTGACCCGCCGGTGACTGGCATCGTATCGCACTTTAGAACGTTCTTGTGAAGCACCAGACCGTAATCGGGCGATTCTCCGAGCTTCTTCGGCGAGACAGAGGGTCTCAGCCAGGCAGAGGTCTTCACGGCTTGTGAAGGGCAGGATAGTATCCAGGGGGTAGCGTGGCGGTCTGGTATAGAGAAGGAAAAACGGACTGTACCCAGTCGTCTCATGCGTGGCGGTATTAAACGCATACGCGATGAAGGGTAGTATGGTGTCCAAGTTCTTATGCCCTGCGTCCACATACATGGCTAGCATGTTAATAAGCGTTCTGTTGACGCGCTCAGTCAAGCCATTTGCCTGGGGATGGTATGGTGTCGAGTGTCGGAAAGTTACGGAGCATAAACGCATGAGCTCTTCAATAACATCAGCAGTGAATTGTCGGCCCCGATCAGTGATGACAATGCGTGGCGGTCCGTGTCGTAAGATGACTGAGTGCAGCATGAAAAGCGACACCTGATGCGCCGTAGCAGATGTAAGAGCGGCGGTTTCACAGTAACGTTTGAGATAGTCCACGCAGATTACAGTCCAGCGATTTCCATCCACGGACTTCGGAAACGGACCTACGAGGTCAATGCCTACTTGATCAAACGGAGCTGTCGGGGTCTTCACAGTGTGCAGCAAGCCAGATGGAGTTGCAGTTGGACGTTGGTGGCGTTGACATTGCTCGCAACTGGTAACGTATTGTTCAATCTTCGAGCGCAATCTGGGCCAGTAAAATCTTTCTTGAGCACGGTGGAGCGTTCGAACCGATCCCAAATGCCCAGAAGTTGGACTATCATGCATAACATGCAATACGTCCGTGCACAGCGTCTTGGGAACTTCGAGTAAGTATCGCTGGCCGACAGGCGAATAACTCTTTTCCCATAGGAGGCCATCACGCACACAAAAACGGCTTGTAGGTACGCTGGCTTCGGCGGCGGCAAAGAGAGGCTGCAGACTGCTATCATTTTGCTGTTCCGTTTTGAAAACACTCGTGTCGGGGAACGCTGGCTCGAGGGTCGACATATAATTGTCGAAATCGTCACTGTCAGGTCCAGTCGTGGCCATTGGCATCCTAGAAAGACAATCTGCGTCTGCATGACGCCTCCCGCTTTTGTACACCACGGCAAAGTCATATTCCTGTAACCGGAGGGCCCAGCGTGCGAGGCGACCACATGGGTCTCGAAGGTTCCGCAGCCAACAGAGTGAATGATGGTCAGTTACGATAGTAAATGACCGTCCGTACAAATATGAACGGAAACGCTGCCCAGCGAAAACTACAGCCAGGCATTCCTGTTCGGTCACTGTGTAGTTTCGCTCCGGCTTGCTCAGGGTACGACTTGCGTACGCGATAACATGCTCTCGTTCATCGTGCCGTTGGACAAGGACTGCCCCGAGACCAATTCCACTAGCGTCCGTGTGAACTTCTGTCACTGCAGCAGGATCAAAGTGACGCAGGATGGGTTTCGATATTAAAAGAAGCTTCAGCTGACGAAATGTCGCGTCGCAGTCTGGTGTCCAGTCAAAAGTGGAGTTTTTGTTGAGAAGGCACGTCAATGGGTAAGCAACGTCAGCAAAGCGATGTATAAAGCGTCTAAAATACGAACACAACCCTAGAAAACTGCGCAACTCCTTCACTGTCTGCGGGGGTTTAAAAGACTCAACAGCGGCAGTTTTCTGGGGATCCGGCATTACACCATCACCATAGACAAGGTGTCATAGTACCAGCGCTTGGCGCTCTCCAAAGCGGCACTTTTTCGAGTTTAGAATTAGGGCGGCGTAGTGCAGACAATTCAAGACGCGTATTAGACGGTCATTGTGTTCTTGGAGGGATTTCTCAAATATGACGACATCGTTCAGATAGCAAAGACAAATGTCCCATTTTAAGCCGCGCAAAACTGTGTCCATAAAGCGTTCAAATGTGGCTGGTGCATTACACAGCCCGAATGGCATAACATTAAACTCATAAAGGCCATCTGGCGTTACGAAGGGTGTTTTTTTTCCTATCCGCAGGGTCCATTGGAATTTGCCAGTAGCCAGATCTGAGATCAAGACAAGAAAAATAGGACGCACCAGAGAGGCAGTCGAGGGCATCGTCTATGCGAGGAAGAGGATAGACGTCCTTTTTCGCAACAGAATTTAGACGCTGATAATCAACGCAGAATCGCCACGAACCGTCTTTCTTGCGTACAAGAATTACAGGGGCAGCCCAGGGGCTAGATGACACCTGTATCACCTTCTTCTGTAGCATGTCCTCCACTTGCTCATGAATTACTTTGCGCTCAGATGGGGACACGCGATATGGCTTTTGACGAATGGGACGAGCCGAACCAGTGTCGATAGTATGATGGGTCCGATGTGCAGGGCGAGAGGTCGGTCCATCTGGTTGAGAAAAGTCAAACATAGGCGAAAAGGGTAAAAGAATATCCTTATTAGTACGGCGTCGAGGTGAGCTGAGATCGGCGCTGATCATGCGGAAAATCGAAATTTCATCAGTAGGCAGAGGTACAGTGGCACTCGTAGCATCTGTGACCAAAGCGACGATGTGGGCGCATCAGGTTCACAGGAGGCAAGCTTCAATCCCGTTGGTAAAACTGCGGGCTCGGACGATGGATTGATTGTCCATAACGAGGCACTACCGTGATGCACGGAGATCATACAGTGAGGGATAATAACATTTTTCTTCAGGCAAACTGATTACTCATCACAGACACAGTCGCACCCGTATCCACCACAGCTAATGTATACACACCATCAATAAGCACACGAATTTTGTTTTTGAGCATTATAGTTGGAGGGATGTTGGCACACAGCACATTTCCAGCGGCTTCACCCTCATTGGTCGCGCTGGTTAGTTTTCCTGCTGAGGATGCTGAGGCGACATGGAGCGCCGTCGTGGTGATGAAGAACGACGCGCACGGAAGGCGGGTGGTCATGATCATCCCATGTCATGTTTTCTGAGAAATACACACCCAGTGATTTAAAGCACTTTACCACTTCAATTCAAGTGTTAAGAAAATGGAAGGTCGCTCGACATGTGTGTGTCGGGGGTTCTCCCTTGAAGGAGAAACTGATGACCTGTATCAATAACGTCGGGCTTTAATTTGCTGAAGTCGCACTTTATAGAGGATGAAGTGCGACCATTTTTTCGCTACTTATGGGAGTGGACAACGTCTGCACTCTAGGAGCAGCCTGTTAGGAGATAGGGGTGCCTCAGTAGATAGAGTCTCTAGTAACCACAGCAACTTCCACTTCACTTAAAAAGAGCCGCCACAGAATGAGAGCTTTTTCGCGCAGAATATTGAAATCGGGCCCTGATTTCTAAAGCAATTTTAGAATGTTGAATTTGAATACTATTGGGTAGAGACTTCATATGTGCACTTACACTAAGGTACCATACATTTGGTTTAAAACTTGTAACAACCAAACGAAAAACAATACGACGTTACACATCCAAAAAACGCAGGTGCACACTACCAATGGTGAGAACTGTTTACTGCTTTGTTAAAGTGGTCTCTCTGGTGCTTATCGCGTAATAACCGTTAGTTTTCAGTATGTCTGAAAAAATAAATGCACGCCGTTAACGACTAGACCAAAAAATACGGGGAAGCTCAAGGTTCACGCGAACCGCCATTAACGCCACATTTTCATTCCGCGAATGCGTTTATATTTTGCTTGTGTAAGATTTGATTGCTTCCGCGAATCCGTTTATATTGTTTGCTTGTTTTGGCGTTTGAGTGAGGATAGGTACTTGTCTGTTTTAATTATTTCAAACCTCTTTTTTTTCTGCAATTATAGTTTAAAGTTGTTTCTGAAAGCATACGAAGTGCGTCATTCCTCAGTTGGCCCACACATGTCTGAGATGCATATGTGAGCAGTTCAAATCCGTAACGCAATCTAGCCCCCACACTGACTAGCAGAATGATGTTAAATTCGTGGGAACCGAAAAGGTAGGACACCACCATTATTACCACGGTTAAGTATCAATTTTGATTCAGAAACATGCCCATGTTTTCTCCAAAATTATTCATTCCCAATTTTCATTATAGCTACACCAACGGCTGCGGCGAAGAGGGTGGTTTTATTGCGAAAGCAATATCAGCCTGTCATGACATCTGAATTCATGTTACTCCTATGCCAAGGGCAGGAGCTACCAACTCAGATCGCCCTTTTCATATGGAAAGGTGATACCAGAATCAGCCTGCCAGTACCATTTGCGATCTCGTTAGCCCTACGACACGCAAGCGCGTCCATACGGCTTGGTTGAAGCGTAACTTTATATGTGGTCTGGTAGCTTAAGCTCTTGCGTCATATCCTGAAAGGATAAGCTTAAGTGTCCCCAATAATGTAGCACCTTACACTGATAGGGGTTAATAGGAGAATAATATTGCAGGGAAAAGATGCTCCCGCCGTCACTTTGGCAATTCAGCTAGGGTTAACCACTGCTAAATCACAACAATTTTTTTCTGTCGAAAGTACATAGTTCTGGTAGAAATTTCATCCGAAAAATTGCTTGTTTTTAAAAAGTAAGCATTGTATGGCTTTATAAGCAGGCTTCTTGTGAGCATGACTTTGTCGGCGCTATAAAACGTGATCTGGCTGGTATATCGGAATCACAATATATAAAATTACTCTCTAGCAGGTTCAAACCGCTGGACATCGACAGAATCATTAACGGACACCCGAGTCGTCAGATGGACAAAATGAGAGTACTAGGGCTGTGGTTACAAGAAGGAGGCAAGCGTGATCACACGATCAAATATCTTACCACTGTGACCAACCAAATCTCTAGAATGATAAGCAAGATAACAAACAAAAGAAGGGGGATCAAGGAACAAGACGCAATAAGGATAGCGACAGCCCTCGTCTTCTAACGCCTCGCCTACAGTCTCACATATCTTAAAAGAACCAGGACAGAAAGGAACAAGGTAAAAGTGCTAGTCAGGAAGGCATACAAACTGGCTCTGGGATTGCCACTATGCGCCTCTAGCAGCAAGTTTGACGATTTGGGCGTGCACTGTACCTTCGAAGAACATAGCGCAGCAATGCTCGACAACCAGAAACCACAAATATCGCACTAGACATCAGATACACTTTCAAGGCCAGACCAGTGCCCAGAAATAAGAACTATGGACCCTGCCAATCATAATGGCAGAAGGAATGCCAGAGCCAGAACCCTTAACAAACACCTGAACACGAAACATTTTGCGATGTACGTCGACGCAGCGAGGTACAAAGGTAGACAGGCGACCGCAGCCGCGGTGACGGGCTCACGAGGCAAGCTCATACACGGAACAAGTATACGAACCAAATGCATCCGTACAGCAGAAGAGATGGCAATAGCCCTAGCATTCTAGGAAGCAAACTGAAGACAACGCAGTTACTGGACAGTCTCGGCCTCGCAAGCCCTTTGTCGAGCCTTCCAAAACAACGGGATTCATGGCATAGCAAACAGTGAAGGGTAACATTAGGGTAGATGCCATAGCCTTTCACAACACCAGAAACATAAGGGGAAACAATACGAGCGTGTAGGGGAGAAGCGGAGAAAGTACGCACTTGCACGTGACACAAGCCGAGAAACAAGCCACTACACTTAGGCGTCTATAAACAAACACATATCAAAACGGAGCCCTGTACAACAAATTATATCCAACACAATACAAAAACGAATACGTCTGGGGCGGAGACACTGCTATACTATACCACACAACATGGGCATGTAGGGCAAGCCCCATATTGTCTAAAATAGATTGCCCTAGCCCTGAGCAGCGGGAGGACCTTCTAGCTGACTTAGACGCCCAGCATTAGCTCATGCTGGTAAAGCGGGCCAGAGCCGCTGCTGAGGCCAACGGACTCCTAGACAGAGGACTGTTTACTACTCTTTTCTAACCCCCTACTCCTAACCGCAATTTTCCCCAATAAAGTTTATCAATTATTCAATATTGGAAAAAGAATGGTACAATAGTTGCTATTGCCATCTATGAACCGGCAACGGCACCAATCTTTTCATTCTTTCTTTCCTTCTTTCCCTCACCCCTCTGGCTATATAATACCCCTTGATCAAAAAAATAAACCGGCGTTATTTTGGCCTGGCTACGCTGTCTGATGCATCACCCGGGAGCGGCGTTCCCATTGACTGCGCCTTTCCAACAGCGGCGTTCCCATTGACTACGCCTTTCCAACAGTGGCGACGAGGCTGAACAAAGAATATTGGGCCCAGGACAACGCCAGACATGGGTCACAAGCTACCGGACTTCGATGAGTAAAAACATAAGTGGCAAGCTTACCTGGTGAAAGTAGAAGCGTACTTTGAGGCCAATGAAATCCCAGCTGATGCCAAGAAGAGGGCTTTACTCGTAGCCGCCCTTGGGACAAAGACCGTTCAAGTTTTATGCAGTAAAGTAGCGCCAGCAAAAACAAGTTCGTTGAGCTACGACAAGGTAGTCGAAACCTTGAACAGCTACTATGATCCTACACCAAACGAAATAGCAGAAAAGCTCGAACTACTTTTGGAATGCGATGCCTCGCCTCACGGTGTGGGAGCGGCACTTTTCCATCGTATTAATGGGGAAATGAGGCCCATCGGATTTCGGTCCCGGACCTTAACTTCGGCTGAAAAGAAGTATTCTCAGATCGAACGTGAAGCGTTGGCTCTCGTTTTTGATGTTTGACGTTTCCGGGACTACCTCCTTGGCCGGGAGTTCACCCTGGTGACGGATCATCGGCCACTGCTGGGCCGTCTACGAATGGATCGTCAGACCCCCATCATGGCCGCCGCGAGAATACAAAGATGGGCTCTTCTGCTGAGAGCGTACAAATACAAGCTGTTTTGCAAATCCGGTAAAATGATGGTTAACGCGGACACCCTAAGCCGTTTACCTCAAAATTTGCAGGAAACGGAGACCGCACCGGAAGGAGACGCAGAGTTTGTCATCGCCATCGACCAGTGGGACCAGTCGGCCATCACTATAGAGGAACTGCGGTCACTCACAGAAACGGACGTGGTACTAGCACTTGTCCGCAGGTACGTCCATGAGGGTTGGCCCAAAGCATGTTGCTCCGGTAACACTGAGATGTTGCATTACTACAAAAAGCGACATGAATTATCTGTTCAGGATGGCCTCCTACTGTGGGGACATAGTGTAGTAGTCCCCAAACAGGCGCGCGGTAGACTGCTGATGACATTGCACGAAGCCCGTCAGGGCGTCTGCACCATGAAGAAGGTAGCACGGTCCACATTTTGGTGGCCGGAGATCGACCGGGACATTAGCCGAATAGCCGATGAATGCAGAAACTGTGTCCAGGCTTTACCAATGCCTCCGGCACGTGAACCAGCAAACTGGCGAGCTACAGAAGAAAAATGGTCCCGATTGCACCTCGATTTCGCTGGACCTATCAGGGACAAAGATTGAACATTGATATCTTGGGTATCAGCGAGCTCAAGTGGACCGGAACGGGAGAATTTAACTCCGGCGACCATTATGTCTTTTATTGTGGGCACGAATCCAAGAGAAGGAATGGGGTCGCTCTCATAGTAAACAGAAGAATGGGCAAAGCAGTGCTAGGGTACAACCCCAAAAACGACCGAATGATTTCACTTCGGATCCAAGGTCACCCTTTCAACATAACAGTTATCCAAGTCTATGCACCGACCACTGCTGCTGAAGAAGCTGACGTTGAGAGATTTTATGCGGACCTACAATGCCTTTTAGACCGCACCCCATCATCAGACGTAGTTTTTCTCATAGGAGACTGGAATGCTAAGGTCGGGAGTGAAGAAATATCCGGAATTACAGGCAAGTTCGGTCTTGGTGAGCCAAATGAAGCTGGGCAGAGGCTAGTAGAGTTCTGTCAAGAAAACAACCTGACCATAGCGAATACTCATTTTCAACAGCACAAAAGGCGCCTGTACACATGGATTTCACCGGACGGTCTGTACAGGAATCAGATCGATTATATTATTTGCCGGCAGAGATGGAGAAGCGCTATACAAGCAGTAAAAACAAGGCCTGGGGCCGATTGTGGCACCGATCATCAGCTTCTTGTTGCCAAAATTAAGCTTCGATTGAGGAAAACGCAGAAAACTAGAAGGCCTTTCAGGTATGATCTGGATCAGATTCCATTAGAATATGCTGTGGAAGTGAGGAATCGATTTCAAGAATTAGATCTAGAAGACAAAGAGCCCGAAGAGATGTGGACTGATGTTCGTGATATAATACAAGAAGTTGCTACTAAGGTAGTTCCAAAGCAAAAGAAATGCAAAAAAGCAAACTGGTTATCTGAAGAGGCTTTGCAAATAGCTGAGGAAAGGAGGATGGCAAAAGGTATGGGGGAAAGAGAAAGATACAAGGTTCTCAATGCGGATTTTCAGAAAATAGCAAGGAGAGATAAGAATGCCTTCCTGAACATACAGTGCCAAGCAGTTGAGGACTACAGCCAATTAAGGAACACAAGAGCTCTGTATAAGACAATCAAAGATATCAAAGGAAGCTTCTGTGCTAAGCTGGGCGTGATAAAGGACAAACGAGGCAAGGACCTCACTGAAGCCTCAGAGATAAAGAAGAGGTGGCAGGAATACACAGAAGAACTGTACAAGAAGGACCCGGATGTGCAAACCCAACATAAGACGGTTGTGATTACTGATCTCGAGCCGGGCATCCTGAAGAGTGAAGTTGAATGGGCCTTAGCCAGCCTTGCTAAGAACAAAGCTAGCGGAATTGATGGTATTCCAGCTGAGTTGCTTCAAAACCTCAACCACGACGCTGTTAACACACTGCATATATTATGTCAGAAGATTTGGACAACCCTGCAGTGGCCACAGGATTGGAGGAGGTCAGTTTACATCCCCATTCCAAAGAAAGGCAGTGCCAAAGATTGTTCCAACTATCGCACGATCGCGCTTATTTCGCATGCTAGCAAGGTGATGTTAAAAATCTTGCAAGGTAGGCTGCAGCAGTATGTGGATCGGGAGCTTCCGGACGTGCAAGCTGGGTTTCGCAAGGGCAGAGGAACTAGAGACCAAATTGCCAACCTTCGCTGGATCATGGAAAAAGCAAGAGAGTTCCAGAAACCCATTTACTTCTGCTTTATTGATTATGCGAAAGCATTTGACTGCGTAGATCACAGCAGATTGTGGCAAGCTCTCCAAGAGATGGGAGTTCCAATTCACCTCATCTGTCTCCTCAGGAACCTGTATGAAGGGCAAGAGGCCACAGTCAGAACTGGGCATGGTCTTACTGATTGGTTTCCGATTGAGAAAGGGGTGAGGCAAGGCTGCATACGGTCGCCCTGCCTATTTAACCTATATGCAGAGTGCATCATGAGGAAGGCCGGTCTGGACGAGTCTTCAGCTGGAGTGAAGATTGCTGGAAAACGTATCAACAACCTTAGATATGCGGATGATACCACTTTAATGGCAGAAAGTGAAGTGGAACTCAAGAGACTTCTGATGCGCGTACAAGAAGAGAGTGAGAAGTTTGGGCTTAAACTGAACATTAAAAAGACGAAGATCATGGCGTCTTGCCCTATCAAGTCCTGGAGCATCAATGGACAAGAAGTGGAAGCTGTGACAGATTTTCTGTTCTTGGGCGCCAAGATTACCTCGGAAGGAGACTGCAGCCATGAAATTAGGAGACGCCTGCTTCTAGGAAAGAGAGCAATGGTTAGCCTTGACCGCCTAGTAAAGAACAGAGACATTAGTCTGCCAACCAAGATCCGTATAACTCGTGCTATGGTCTTTCCAGTTGTGATGTATGGATGCGAGAGTTGGACTGTGAAAAAGGCTGACCGCCGAAGAATTGACGCGTTTGAATTGTGGTGCTGGCGAAGACTCTTGAGAGTTCCTTGGACTGCCAGAAGATCAAATCAGTCGATATTGTCGACCATAAACCCTGACTGCTCATTGGAGGGTCAAATTTTAAAGTTAAAGCTCAGCTACTTTGGTCATCTGATGAGAAGAGAGGAGTCGCTGGAGAAAGATTTGATGTTGGGAAAGGTTGAGGGTCGCCGGAGAAGGGGTAGGCAGCGAACGCGATGGTTAGATGGCATCCTCGAGGCATTGCAGATGAAGCTATGTGATGTTAAGAAGATAGTGAGAGACCGGAAAGCGTGGCGTGACATGGTCCATAGGGTCACGAAGAGTCGGACACGACTGAACGCCTGAACTGAACTGAACTGATCAGGGACAAGATGTTGCTGATCGTGGTTGATTCCCACAGCAAATGGATCGAGGCCATTCCACTCTCGCGTGCAACGTTAAGCAGCACGGTAAACGCACTGTGTACGCTCTTCAGCCAGTTCGGACTACCGCGCTCTGTAGTAACTGATAACGGCACGCCCTTTACCGGGTCGGATTTCGCCGAATTCATGAACAGGAATGGCACTGCCCACATTCGAACACCGCCCTACCACCCACAAAGCAATGGGCTGGCAGAACGCGCGGTCAGAACGGTTAAGGATGGGTTAAAGAAGATGCCTGGCGTGGATCTCTCAACCGCACTCGCACGAGTTTTGTGTCGATACCGGAATGCCCCAAGGCAGTCGAGCCTATCACCTTCAGAAGTACTGTTAGGTTATCGACTACGCACAAGACTTGACATGTGTTTTCCTCACAGGAACAATCCTGTCCAGAGCAGAGCAGCTACGCCAAATTTGGACGACGCCGGCGGGAGTTTAACTCCGGGGGACCCTGTACTAGTCCGTAACTACGGTGTTGGTGACAAGTGGACACCCGGAAAGGTGAAGTCAACAACGGGAGCTCGACTAGTCACCGTCAAGACGGAGGATAGTGTGGTGGTCCGTCGTCATGCTGATCAAATCCGCAAGCGCAACGTCGAGGGATCCACACTCACGGGTACAGACAGTCCAGCAGAAGAACCAGTGGACCATCCGCTGGCTATTCAGAACAACGCATCCACGTCAGAGCCCGAAGACCCTGCTCCCCAAGAGACACAGCTGCACAGGTCAACCCGGGTCAAGAAACCTGTGGATCGCTATGGTTATTAGGAGGAAGGGATGCTATCGCCATCTATGAACCGGCAACGGCACCAATCTTTTCATTCTTTCTTTCCTTCCTTCCCTCACCCCTCGTGCTATATAATACCCCTTGATCCGAAAATAAACCGGCGTTCTTTGGCCTGGCTACGCTGTCTGATGCATCACCCGGAAGCGGCGTTCCCATTGACTGCGCCTTTCCAACAATAGTACAAAGTGTCAAGGAAAGGTGTGGGTATCACATGTTTTATGGGGTGTAAATTGGTAATTAATTAAAGCCAAAACAATGGTAATTAGTTCACGGAAAACGAAATGCGCAATTTTGTCACAGTTGGTCTGTGGACACCTTAAAGGCCCACTGTCCACCCTCCAGTCGAAAATAATTTCTTCCTAGGTGACTGTGAGACTTCGCCCCTAGAACGCAAGGCCGCAAAATGTTTTTGAAAATAGTAACTAATAAGCAGTTACAGCCACCGCAATCACCCGATTCTGTCATGCCTCTCTCCTTCCGTTCCCTAGCAAAGGTTTTTCACTCTCTTATAGTAATTTCGACCACCTGGATTGATTGATTGATTGAATGTCCTTTATTGATTGGGAAGGCTCATGGCCATGGATGGGGATAAAGGGGAGTAGACAGAATGTTCATTGTTTAGGAGGTCGTCACTTGAAACACATTGCTCTAACCAGGCCACTAAGCGAGCCATACTTGGCAAATATCAACTGTGTGTTAGAATCAGTTTCTAGAAGGGAACGGTAGTTCAGGCGGTAGGGTTTGATCTCGGAGCGTCCAGTAGAAAACGCAGGGCAATCCCAGAGTAGATGAGATATGCCGCCGCGAGTTAGAGTCGTACAATGGGGGCACGTAATCATTTTATCCGTAAACTCACTCCAGCGGACCATATTACGTGGCGTGTAAGTCGCATGGACGATGAGCTTATTCAAAAAGACTTCTTGACTTCGGGTGAGATGTGTTTTTCTTGTAAAAGGTAGGTATGGTGTGGCCACCTGCATGCGATGCTGACTGAGGCTACGAAGACTAGGCCGAGTATAGTGCATAAGGGCAAGAGAAGGGGTGAGTTGCCCGCCCAAGGTCGAATAAGGATGAAGCAAGTGGGGTGGGGAAGTAAATGTGGACATCCCACCTGCCAAGGCAGCCGCGGCGTGTGCCGCCGCATTGCCCTCTGATTCGTCCGAGTGACCTGGGGTCCAGTGAATAGCGATAGTTCTGGTCGCGAGTTGGTGGCGTTTAAGGAGGCGCTGTATGGCCGTAGCTGTTGCATCTTGTGAACCCGCAGTAGCGATTTCCTTGCAAGCTTCAAAATAATCAGTAAGAATACGAATTGAACCAGTTCCGGTGCATGGTACTCCTGACAAGGCTCCCCAAATCTCTAGGAGTTCTGCATCACGGTACCACCTGGATATCATTACTGGATATCATTATCTTTTAACCCACCCTTTATGTAATACAGCTAAAGGGGTCCTTAAAGTAATAAAATGGAATGAAATGGAATGAAATTAACGTGAACTGACATTGCGCATCAAACGGACAACTCTTAAAAGAAGAGACATCTGGGCGAGTTGGTATGGTGACATGATAGAAAAACAGCGCAAAAGACGTGCACGGAGGAGAAGAACGGAAGAACGGACGGTTGTCCGTTCTTCTCCTCCGTGCACGTCTTTTGCGCTGTTTTTCTATCAGGACAACTCTTCCTTTCACCTCTTCAAAACTTAGGGCCAGTTAAGTGGTTTACAGGAAAGGAAAGGCCCAGCATTCCTCACTCGCGGAAGAGCAACGCGTAGGTATATCGAAAACAAAATTCACAGTGACTTAGCTGTAGTTAATCCTAGTAGATTGAGAAAGCAATAGAGGCGAATTGTCTCCAATGAAAGACGACAGCACCTGTCAGGGTGCCTCGATGCGCGCGCCCTCACGCTTTTGAAGGGTGAAAACAACCCCACCATATTTTGGCCCACACATACAAGCCAAGCCGAGCGAGGAAGACGTGCTTCGCATACGTTCAGCTAAAAAGCTGTTTTCCAGCGTTCATCTGCGCCTACGGGCCGAAAACCACCACGATGATCCGGGTCATCACTCCGTGCAAGAGTTGAGTTTGGCCATTCGGTGGATTATTTCCTCTTTCATCGGAATTTCACCGTCAAGATGGAAGAGCTAGCTAGGCTTAACTCTCAGACCTAGCGTCGCATACTCTACCCCACGTCGACAAGACGCTGGCCCCTGTAGCGGCCCTCCGACTACCACTATGAAAAGCGTTCTGGACGGAGATGATATTGACCCCACAGAATTCGAGAACGGTGAGTGGGAAACCGTTCTCAGCATGCACGACCGCATGAGGAAGAAAGACGCTAAACCCTCGCCGAGCTCCGTGAACGCCGGTGAGCACGGCGCAGGCGAGAAGAAATCTGTCATTCAGAATAGCAGTCAAGGTCCCAACATCCGCAAGACGGCACTAATGCCGAAGCTCCCGGAAAGCGACTATAAAATAATCTTCAGGCCAAGAGGCTGGAATTTAAATGACTATGTGCCACGTCGCCTACTACAGGTCATGTGCGCGTCTGCAAACCTACCCTATGTAGCGTCCTGGACGAAGATATTGTCACGTAGTGGTGACAAGGCCGTACACGCCAAAAGAAGACACAGACGTGATGGTACTGCAATAGCTCCTTATTAGGGCTGACTTGCACCCGCAAAAGAACTAAGCAACTCGGCGGCGGTGATAGCAACAAACGTGCTCGTCGGTCGTCGGACAAAGAATGCTCGTCACACTCGTCAACGCTCAATTTAAAGGCTGCACAGAACAATCTAGATAACGTCGAAAACAGCTACCAGCACGGGCTGGAACATTGTGGAAAGACACTCGAGTGGCCGGTACCTTCGAGACAGATCTCAGTGCATCTTGGGCTACAACAAAACTGATAAAGGTGTGACTCGCGACATCGAGCATTAACAAACAAAGATTACGGAACTGATACGCGGTCCAGAATCACAGTGATAAGCCTGTATGCCGGCGGCTGCTAAAAAACAACAAATACTGTTTTGAAGGTTTCGCGGCAATATTTCAAGGATCAACTCTGGGAACAACACGTACACGATCAGCACGCCCAATTGTCAACGAGCGAGCACCTATGTGACCATCAAATCCCTAGCTATAGAGCAGAAGACCCTCGACATGGCGCCCTACATCGCGGCACCCGACGACGCTATTAAGGGCGTCGTATACAACGCCTACGACATCAGAACACCGGAGGAAGTCCGCCAAGGCTTTATCAAGCGGAACCCGAACATCGCCGTACTCAACGCAAGGAGAATCGGCAATTCAAGATCTATCTTGATCCCCTTTGGAGAGGAAAGGCTCCCTAGACAAGTGTTCTACTGGGTATCAGTGTTCACCGTCTATCCGTACCGAGAGCGGGTGGAGACATGTTACAACTGTAGGAAGACGGGGCAAGCTACAAGCTACAAGCCATGTGCTACAAACCACGGCTAGAGCGTTGCCGCAAATGCGGCGAAAACCACCCGGAGTCAACGGATGGAGAACTACCGACGTGCAAGCCCGAATGCATTGTATGCGGGGGGATGCACAACACCGGCAGTAGGAATTGCAAGTATAGACTGCTCAAGACACGGCCCCACAAACCCAAGAACCACCTAGGGCAACATGACTCTGCACAGCAGCCACGATCGCAGGTCAACGACAACCACAAAGGCTACCGGGGGAGACGTAGGTGGAATTCCTTTCCACCACTGCCGGGGACCGGAGATGGAGTCGTCGACTCAGGTCCTGACCAAGTCGAAGGAAGGCGTCCAAGCAAGAATGGAGACACAAGCAAAAAGGTGAGCTGGCCAGTTAAGACCTCCCCTTGGGAAACGGCTCGAGAGAAGGAACTGGTAGAACAACTCGCTAATAGGGACAGAGAGCTTGAAACCATAAAGAAGGAATTGGCAGAAATGAGGAAACTTATTATTGATAACACGAAAATGCAGAGGGTACTGAACAAGTCACCTATTCAGAATTCACAAAGCACTAGTCAATCGTCTCCATGTAATAATAACGAAATGGTACATAACGAAAAATCAATGGAGACGGACACCCGAGTTCCCGCTAAAAGACCTCTACCCAGAGAAGAAAACACAGAACACAGCAAGCCCAAAAAGGTGGTAGAAAATTCGAATCAGGAAGCATCGACTCCGACTGACAGCAAGCTTAGGTTGGACATGACTGTACTCATGAAGCGGGCAAAAGCTCAAGATGCCAGAATAGATGCAGTTTCGGCTAGAGTTGAGAAACTAACCGAGCAGGTAGATAATCTTACGGCGGAATTCGTCATGGTCAGAGAACAAACAATGTCTTGCCAAATTATGGAACGACTAACCAACATAAAAGCCCCAGTGAAAAAATTCTGAGTAACAATAACCTCATACAATTTCGCATACCAAACTTGTACAAATGTTATATCATCTCATAAAAATCTCATACAACCTATAAGAAATATATGAGATTTTACGACATTTGTATTAAGTTAGTATGAGAAATCTGTATGTGGTTATTATGACTCATACTTAGTTTTTCACTAGGGAGCAAGGCTTCCCCGGGTTGTCGGCAATGCCCTCCCTAAGCTGCCACAGCAACAGTCCTAGGACATCGTGGCCCCTCACCATCAAATTAAAATCTGGCAGTGGAACTGCAGAGGTTTCCACTCTAAGAGAGGGAACCTGCAGGCACCCATTCAATAAATTGAAAACACATCCGATGTAATCACGCTACAAGGGGCAACCGGCACAGTAAAAGGCTGTGCCGCGTATACCCCGCTAGAATTACAAAGGTGACATAAACCTAGGTCGCTCACGGCTACGTTAGTGCAGAAAAATTTGACAGCAATACAACACGAACTTGAAAACACGAGTGAAGACTATGTAATGATTGAACTAGCCCCAAACACAAAGGGAGACAACAGTCTCTTTATTCTGAATACGTACAACTCGCCCAAAAACCGAGGGGCAGGGCTGGCAGATCTTTTACGGAAAGCCATAAGACAGCTGACAGCAAAGGGCTTATAATCACTGGGGACTTCAATGCCCCGCATCCGGCTTAGGGATATAGGATGACCTCCCCCAAAGAAAACAAACTATGGATGGAAATTCAACACTTAAGACTAACAATACTAAACAACCCACAAGACCCCACAAGGATAGGCAACAGCATCAGTGTAGACACGTCCCCAGACTTGACGCGGGGCAGAGGCCTTGAGGGCGAGAAGTGGTCAAACACAGGACACACCTTAGTTAGTGATCACTATATCATAGAGATTGAAATACATACCAGACCGCTGAAGGGGATGCTGCACAAAAAGAAGCTGACAGATTGGGATACTCTTAGAATCTAAAAGTCAGGGACAGAACCGCTCCGAGGAAGATCGGGAATCTAAATAAATGGGTTGAACGAATCAAAAGTGATGTAAACACACACACTAAAGAGATTCCAACCGCCGGAAATGATATTACAAATTCGAGGTTGGCCGACATGTGGGAAGCCCACGAGAGCCTTACGGAAAGATGGAAAAAGCAGATGCGCAATAGAAGGCTAAAAAGAGAATATCTACACTTGAACGACAGATAGAAGAATACGCGAACGAACTTCAGAGTCAACACTGGGGGCAGATTTGCGATGAATTGAATGGGAAACTTGGGTGTAAAAACACATGGCAACTTCTTCGCCACTTCCTAGATCCAGCACAAACTAAGACCGCCGCTCATGGAACTGAAAAGATTGGTTCATAAATACCAGGGCACGGCTGAAGATCTCATAGAAGAACTGAAGAGCAGATACCTTATAACGTGCAAAGGGGGTTCATCTGCACCATATTGAGGACCAGAGAACAAAGAGCTAGATAGAGACATATCAATAGTGGAGTTATGGAGAGCAATGAGTCAGCTAAGAACCACATCAACAGCGGGAGCAGTTGGGGTCAGCAATAAAATGCTGAGAAACCTAGATTTAGTATCAGTCACGGCACTCACAGACTTTCTTAATGGGGTATGGACACGAGGTAGAATGCCTTCAGAGTGTAAACATGCTAATGTGGTCTTCATTCCGAAGCCTGGGAAGAACCTTGAAGTAGGCAACCTAAGGCCGATATCGCTAACATCGTGCCTAGGGAAGCTCATGGAGCATGTAATACTAAACCGACTTCAGGAGTATGCAGAGGAAAGGGAGATATTTTCCGAAACAATGCTAGGTTTCAGGAGCAAGCTGTCCACGCAGGATGTAATGATTCAACTCACAGAAGACATACTTGACGCGCCCAATAAAGGGGGCACAAAGACTGTACTTGGCCTTGATCTACAGAAAGCCTTTGATAATGTCAAACACATACATATTAAATAACCAGGAGGAAATTGCCCCTGGCAAGAGGATTTACGATTACGTTAGGTATTTTCTAACCGAAAGAACAGCAGAAATAAGCCTTGGAGATATCAGGTCTGAAACAATTAAGCTAGGAGACAAGGCCACCCCACAGGGCTCAGTTCTTTCCCCTTTCTTCTTCAACCTAGCGTTAAAGATCCTCCCACCATTACTGAAAACTGTGAAAGGGGTGAAACGTACGCTATATGCTGATGATGTCACGTTATGGACATGCACAGGCAACGATGGGGAAATAGAAGACATTGTTGAAGAATATGCGGAATGGGCAGGGCTGAAATGCTCACGAAGCAAATCGGAGCTTCTGGTAATCCGAGGAACAAAAAAACGTAATATCAACGCTGAAGACATTTTGGTGGAATTAAATGGCACACCGATAACCAGAGTGGACAAAATCGGAGTCTTGGGACTGATAATTCAAGACAATGAAAAGAACACAGAAGTAATAAATCGATTTAAGTCAACAATTAACATGACAACCAGGTTGATAAGGCGAATAGCCAACAAACGACGCGGGGTCAAAGAGAAAGATTTGTGCCGAATTGTTCAGGCTTTTGTGATAAGCAGATTAGTGTACACCATCCCCTACCTCAAGCTAGGGGTGGCAGGAAAGAACAAAATTGAAACGATCATAAGGCAGGCATATAAAGCAGCACTGGAGCTACCTGGGTAAATTAGGACTACAAGATAGAATCCCGGAAAAAATGCAGAAATAAAACTGCCGACTGAAGTAAGGAACGCATTTACTATTAAATCGCTACCAAAAAACATGCACCCTGCTTTTCGTGAAGGCAGGAGAAAATCAAGAGCAAAGGCCATTGAGGCCAAGTTAGAAGGCTCTGAATACACTGTTTATGTAGACGCGGCGGAATACAAAGGAGGCAGCTCCTTTGCTATCGTGGGTGTGAACGACTCGGGTAAATCATTAACGGCAGGTTCAATAAAAACAAACTACTCAGGGACAGCGGAGGAGGCGGCTATCGCCATGGCGATGGTCAGTACTAAAGCGGTTACTATAATTAGCGACTCCAAATCTACTATAAACAATTTTGCGAGGGGCATGATCTCCAAAGAGACAGAGCGAATATTAAGATATAAAGACTGGAACCAAAAAGAGGTGAAATTGTGTTGTCTCACAGTATAGCTCGAGGTCATGTCAGACAAGCAGTGAGCCAGGTTGATTCCCCCAATTTCTCGAGAGATACACTAATTCTCATTTCATGACTACACTAATTACTTTAAACTAGAAAGGCGGATATATCCTCCACCAGACACGAAACTCGACAAAAGGCAGAAAGTAATCTGGCGTCGGCTCCAGACGCGTGCCTTCTGTACCCCAGCACAATACAATCCAATACAATACAATCCACTGCGGCGAAATAGCAGGATACAATCACATATTATGAAGCTGCAAAAAAGCGGCGCCACCAGCGGACCTACTTACTACCAGTCCCTTCGTTTCAGCGGTGGGAGGCTATACTGGCCAGCTCAGATCCGTTAACGCAAGTTCGGGCTACTGAGTGGGCTCAAAAGGTCGCCGAGAGCAACGGACATGAGGCCATCTGAGTGTAGCGCCCACAAATCGCTCATTGGTGACAATAAATGTTTTCCAATCCAATCTCATAGCGCTTCAGGAGCGTTCCTGTTATTTGCAATCCCAATCTTGAACGCGCGCCAAGGAACGCCACGCGACAGCAACGACGGCGTACCATCCGAAAGCACAATGTGAGATACAGCACCTTTCCTCCAGCAGTCTCATCTTGTCTAGCGTTCCTGCCATCTGCAATCCCAAACTTGAACACGCCCCAAGGAACGCCACGCAACAGCCGCCGCTATGAGTATTCTAGTTATAGCCGCCGCAAAAGCAGGACACACTTGCGAGGGCTCAAATATGCATGGAGCCGTAGAGTGGGCACTGACCCTTTCAAAGGATATACCCACCCACCGGAGCGGCAGATGGGGACGCGCGCATCGAGCACCCTACCATCAGTTAGAACACAGTGCACCTAGTCGAAGAAGCGCGAAACATCCGGCGTGGCTACGAGCCACGCTACGCTGAAGAGCCGACTTGGTAGCCCATGTTCGCCTCGCTTATGACGTCACACCATGAGCGGATGGATGGAATTTAGGAGCGCCCCCTTTGAAACGGGGTTGTAGCAGTTGCTACCATGCTCATTTTCCCCCTATATCCTAATTATTGTTTTAGATTGGTTAACTATACCATCATTCTATTCATTTAATTTTGTTTCTACATTACTAAAATTATGTCACTTTTCTGCTTTTAAGCCACCAATCTTCCAGTCGTTTCTTGATAGCTTCCGCCGCAGGTTTATTCACCCGGCCACTGGTATCTCTAAACCCCAGAGCTTCAAGAAGAGTGATTGCGCCTGCATCGACTTCCGGATGGATACCATTACATTCGAGTATAATATGGTAAATTGTTTCAGTGGAGTTACCACATACAGCACCATGCGTCATCTTCACTGTTAAATTTCATTTTGTAGCTGGGTGTTCTAAGGCACCCTGATCTAGCTTCCAAAAGTAGGGCACAGCCTCTTGGGTTATCAAAGAAAGCTTCCTTCCTGATCTGCCTTTTCCACTTTCGGTATAGTTCCACACTCTATTCCTTTTCCATCGATTTTATCCAATTTTTACATTCTGTGTTTTTCACCTGTTGTTTAACGCCCTTTATTTCTTCGTCCTTGTGACTAGCATACTTACTGGTTAGTTTCCTAGTTCTTTTCCTCCATTGTGAGTCAACGCTTTTTAGGCATAGGTGTTTAAATACTTTAGCTGCCAATCGTATCCACTTTCATCAGGCGTTCCCCATATAATATTTTACTCTGAGCTTCCCGTACATCGAAAGACGGCCTGCCCATATCTCCCTGTACCGCCTCATTTGCTGTTTTGCCGTGGGCACCCAGTGCTAATCGTCCGACGGCTCTCTGATTTATCGCTAATGTCGACTGTACCTCTGAATTTAGGTACAAAACCGCATTTCCGAAAGCAAGCCCGGGCACCATAATTCCTTTCGAAATACCTCACAAAACCCCATAAATGTTGTATCCCCACAATGCCCTATGCTTCATTATTCCGGCATTTCTTCGCCCTTTTGCCTCAAGTGATTCCTCATGCTTTTCAAGGTATGCCAATCCTTCTTTTACCCATACCCCGAGATATTTATATTCTGCTACTGCGGGTATTTCATGGTCTTGTATTTTAAGACCCTGATCAGTTGAGCCGTTGAAAATCATCAGACTCGACTTAGCCGCGCTAAAACTGAAGCCTAGAGCGTCTCCTTTGTCTCCGCAATACCTAACTAGTGTTCGCAGTTTTTCCCGCCTCTTAGCTAGCAGCACAATATCGTTGCATACATCAAACCGGGGAGGTGCTGCTCTACCGCCTTTTCGCTTAGTCTATATGAGAGGTTAAAACCTAGGTTACTTTCTTTTATCCTCCGTTCTAGGTTTATAATATAAAGCATGAACAGCAGCAGTGATAGAGGACAACCTTGTCTTAATGCTTTGCATACCTTGACAGCTTCCGTACTTCTTATCCCTTTCCATGTAATTTCTACTTTATTATCCCGGAATATTTTCTGTAGGAACTTCATAAACGATCTCATAGCCTCATCTCATAACCGATACCTTCTTCTTTTACTATGTTCCACTGGAGTACTCCGTTTACGTTGTCGTACGCTCCGTTTATGTCCAGGAAGTTCAAATACAAAGGACTAATTTCCACTCTAGATATTTCGATGAATTGGGTAAGAACGAACAGGCTATCATCTAAGCGTTTACCATTTCTAAAGCCGTTCTGAAGTTTTCCGGGTATCTTGTTACTTTCTACCCATGTTTGCACCTTTAATTTCACCGCCTGTATGGCCAACCTGCACATAACAGATGTTATGGTAAGCGGCCTGTAGGAGTTTATGTGCATCCTTTCTGGAAGGTAGTGCTGGAAGATATATATAGTGGCCGCACAGCAAACATAGTTCTGCATAAAGAAAGTAGCAAAATTCCCATAAAGAAAGCTGTTAGGCAAGGAGACACAATCTCCCCAGTACTATTCACAGCTTGCTTAGAGGAGGTATTCAGAGACTTGGAATGGGAGCAGTTATCGATAAGGGTAGATGGAGAATACCTCAGTAATCTGCGATTTGCTGATGACATTGCCTTGCTAAGCAACTCGGGGGATAAACTGCAAATAATGATTGATGACCTTGACAGGAAAAGTAGAAATGTAGGCTTTAAAATCAATATGCAGAAGACTAAGGTAATGTTCAACAGCCTCGGGTAGGAACAGCAGTTTTCATTAGCCAGCGAAGTACTGGAAGTAGTAGGCGATTATGTCTACTTGGGACAGATAGTAACCGCAGATCCGACCATGAAAAAGAAATAACAAGAAGAATATCGACCATGAAAAGGAAATAACAAGAAGAATAAGATTGGGATGGAGCACATTTGGCAAGCACTCGCAGATTATGACTAGCAGCTTACCGGTATCGCTCAAGAGGAAAGTATAAAAGAGTTGCATCTTACCTGTACTCACCTATGGGGCTGAAACGTGGAGGCTAATCAAGAGATTTCTACTTAAGTTGAGGACAACCCAGAGGGCTATGGTATGAAAAATGGTAGGGGTAACATTAAGTGATAGGAAGCGTGCAGAGTAGGTCAGAGAAATAACTAAAGTTACCGACATTCTAGTGGAAATTAACCAAGAGAGTTCTACGTAAGTTGAGGACAACGCAGAGGGCTAAGGAACGAAAAATGGTTGGGGTAACATTCAGAGATAGGAAGCGTGCAGAGTGGGTCAGAGAAATAACTCAAGTTACCGACATTCTAGTGGAAATTAAGAAGAAATGGGCATGGGCAGGACATGTAGTGCGAAGAGAGGATAACCGATGGTCGCTTAGGGTAACAAACTGGATTCCAAGAGAAGGAAAGCGTAGCAGGGGGCGGCAGAAAGTTAGGTGGGTGAATGAGGTTAAGAAGTTCGCGGGGGTCAAGTGGATGCAGCTAGCACAGAACCGGGTTAAGTGGAGAAATATGGGAGAGGCCTTCGCCCTGCAGTGGGTATAGTCAGGCTGATGATGATGATGATTATTTCTCCTTTCTCTTTATAAATTAAATTCATTTTACTCTGCCGCCAGCTGTCCGCAATTTGCTTATTCGTTATGACTGTTTCCAAAGTTTTTAACGTTTCCTTACTCCTTACTTCTTGGACCAAGTTCATTAATCAGCTTGATCGGAATTCCATCTATTCCTGCAGATGCCTTTTTACGAATATCTTTTTCTGCCTTTTTCCAGTTTAGATTGGTTCGTTCTAAGCTGCTCTGTATTCTGCTATCTTGTGTTGCTTCCTGATTTGCGCAGATTACCCTATCGTCGCTCTTTAACGACTCTGCTATAACTGATGTAATGTAGTTCACTGCGTTGTCTCCCTTTAAACAACTTTCCCTCGTTATCTTGAATCTGGTCCTGCTTTCTTTGATTCTTCTTACCTAGCCAGGATATATGGTTCACGAATTTTCTTTATCCGCCTCTAGTGGCATCATGTATGTCATCCATCCAGCGATCCGTGGACTGTTAATTTACTTTGGACGAGGGCCTGTACATCAAGTTTCTTTCGTCCATATTATTCGCATTTTTGGTCTGTTCCCTCCTGACATACCTGTGTTTTCTTTGCCTCTCGGTGTCCCCTTGAAGCGGTCCGTCGTTGTTCAATGGCTTCCTGATTTTCTTATTCCGCCAGTTCTGTGGCTTCCTTTTTCCATTCCAGCGGTTTGCTACTTTAACCTCCTTATTTTCCTCCTTATGAGTAGCTCTACCTGTTCATATTCCCAGTCTTCCATGAAGCTTTTCTCTATTGTTTCCTCTGTGTCCGCTGCTATCTGCGCTATTTGATCGTCGTTTAATTTTGCGTTTAATTTTTGTCTACGTTTCATTTCTCTTTTTATCAAGGGCACCATCTGCAGACTGATACGTTTACGATCACTTTCCAGACTACACTCCCCTTCTTCGTCTATTCTCAATTTTGTGACCTTGCTATAAATTCCTTGCGACATTAGACAGTAATCATTGGTCGTCTGCCTGTTGCGGAATGCCCACGTGATTTGTCCGTCACATTTTGTTTCTCTATGTAATATATCTAGGTCGTGTCGCTCACAGAAATCTAGCATTGACTTCCCGTTACAATCCGTGTATCCATCCAGATCGTCCATGTGGCCATTCATGACCCCAGCAGTATAATATCGGCCTCGTCTCCCAACTGGCTTTTATCCTCACTGAGACATTCAACAAGATCCTTGTTTTCTTGCCTGCATTGATGTCCTCTTCCTAAATAAACTACACCTAGCCTGTCATTATGCCGGCAATTGTTCCTGATGCCCAGATATGTTCTTAACAAGATTTTATTCTTTGTCAGTTAACGCCTGTCAGACTTCAGCACAACCTAGTGGGAGAAGCACGGAACGCCTGGCGTGGCAACGTGTCAAGCTACGCGAAGAGCCGACTTAGTAGCCCAGGTCTCGCGCTTGTATGACGTCTGTTGTCACGTGGTGAAAAATGTAACTACCGGACCACGCTACGCTGAAGGCTCGAAACCTGGCGTAGCATTTCTTTCGCAATAAAAATGGTACCATAGGATGGAGCACCAGAGATGCGGAATTTACAAAATAAGTGTGTTGGTTAATTAGGTGATGTTGTGGCTCTAGGAAGAAGCAAAAGAAAATGCACTGGCCAACTACTGGCTCTGTAGCTAATTGATTTAAAAAACTGATTGATTTATAGGAATAGAAAGGCGCGGTAACCGTCTGACTTGTGTTCTCTGCGGACACCTCAACCGCGCCGTAAGAGAAGGGAGGAAGGTGGGAGTGAAAGTGGACAGAGAGAAAGAGGAGCCGTAGTGGAGGGCTACGGAGTAATTTCGACCACCTGGGGATCGTTACCGTGCGCTGACATCAAACAGCACAGGGACGTCTCTTCGTTTCGCCTCCATCAAAACGCAGCCGGCAAGGTCGGGTTCGAACCCAGGTACTCCGGCACAGTAGTCGGGCATCTCACCACTGCGCCACCCCGGCGGGGCTCTGTAGCTGAGCCACCTCGCTGTCTCGTGCGGACAGAAGAGAGGTGGAGGTGAAGAGTTTCAGTTCCTGGCCCTACGAGGCCGATACAGCAGGTCAACGCCGCCGGTGACGGGGGCTAGCCAGCCACCGAATGATTATCTGTTGTAGGCCGTCATTGCACCCGACACCGCTTAGGTGGTGGACGACTCCTACTGCGGCGCGCGTCTTTCTCTCATCATTCTTTTATGCGAAGCATATGAACGTAGGTTTCGGGCCTTCGCGCGACGCCCGGCGGTGGCCACCATTGACCCTGAAGTGGGGTCACGCGACATGACGTCACGTGGTGACGTCACGCCGGCTGCAGATGGGGCCTCATATCGCGCTGTCGGTCGCCTCCCGGCGGTGGCCACCATTGACCTTGAAGTGAGATCACATGATGTGACGTCACGTGATGACGTCACACCGGCTGCAGATGGGGCCTCATATCGCGCCGTCGGACGTCGCCCGGCGGAGGCCTCCACGCTTCGGTTCGCGCCGTCGCGCGCGACGCGGCGGCGGCGCCACCATCGCTGCATCACGTGATATGTGACGTCACGCTAGGGATGAAGCGGCGCGCGCCCGCCGTCGCGTCACTCTCTGTGCCCGCAACCGCGCCAGCGTCTTTGCGCCGGGCGCGTATGCGGTCAAGATGCCTACGATGATTAATCTAAAACCACGTCTCCGTTACTTAGCCCCATCCACACTGAGGCAGCTGCTTAGCATGCTTCTCATCCACTGGGCTTAACCTTGATAAGCCTCCAAATTTTTTCTTTTCAACTTTCCCTCCTGTCCACACGAGGAAGCGGAGGTGGCTCAGCTACAGAGCCAGTAGCAGGCCCCTGTATTTTCTTTTCCTTCTTCCTACAGCCACAACGGAGCAGTGGAAGTGGCTCAGCTACAGAAAAAAAAAGTGATACAGAGATGGTAGCAGGCCCATGCATTTTCGTTCCTTCTTACTTCCGCAACAACAACAACAGAAGAGAAAATCGAGAAGGAAGAAAAAGAAGAGGGAGAGAAAGACGAGCATTGCAACAGCCGTCGTCCATGCACCGAAGCGGTGGCTGGTGCAACGATGACCTACAACAGATAAAAATTAGGTGGCAGGCTAGCCGCCGCCGCAGGCGGTGGTGACCTCCCTGTCCCAGCCCCATCAAGGCCAGGAGCAGCCACCCCCCCCCATGTCCTCGTCCCTCTTTTAATTAGGTAATTAGGTAATCATTAGAGACAAATGTGTTGTTTGCCGGGAGGTAAAGGGCTTGTATCGAACGATCGCGGATTCTATCACACGCGTCATGACCGTAATGTAACATTCCAAGCCGGCAAATAGATGTTCGGCCATTTTAGGCGATGCTGAGACTTAGCCAGTTTTGTGTATATCTTTAAAATGAGCGTGTATATTTTAAGGCTAATCATTTTTACTGCGAAAACATTAGTATGCAAGGTTTCGAGCCTTCAGCACAGCGTGGTCCGGTAGTTAAGCTTTACACCACCTGACAGCTGATGTTATATCAGCGCGAGAGCTGGGCTACCAAGTCGGCTCTTGAGCGTAGCGTGGCTCGTAGCTACAGTGAGCTAGAATATTCCCTTAGTGGCGCTAACGAAGAGGCGCAGGCGTGCTCCTTGGCTTAGACACCACAAAATGGTGCCACTGCAACTTCTTCAAGCTGCGGCATTGCTGCCGCTTCAGACACTTGTGTGTGTTTCTCTGTGTCGTTGCCCCATTGTGGTATATTTATGCTTTTTTTAGCAAATAATCTTGCATGCCGTTGCTTTAACTAGCGTCAGTGTAGATATCTAAGCATTTTGTTTTCGTATCTTGGCTTTCTGAGCAGTTCAGCAGTGGTGGAAAATTGCGTCGTTCTGTGTTGTCTGCTACCATGAAAGGGCGGTGCAAAATGCTTAATTTGTTGCTGGATGTTTTGTCTTCAGTGGCACAGAAGAGCACGCATTTCACATGGAGAATTTCAAGTCCCGTGTCTCTCTGTATACATGTTGCGAAGAGCATGCTGGCGTCACTGTTGCAATGAAGCTTTGAAGGAAGTGTCAATCATTGAAGCACATTAACTGTGAAGGGCTCACCCTCGGTGGGGCATGCAGCTTGATTCGTTTAAAGCGTTCAGCTCAGAAACAGAATTATCGCTTCGAGTTCGACAGACCTCATCTGTTTCGATATGTGTGCCTTGTCAAGACTTTTTGCTGGTCGCCGACAAGCTTGCTTTTGCTGGCCTTTTCCTTTCCGGTCTCAGTTTAACGCTTCGCACAGAAAGGCAAGACGGGCAGACAGGCAGGAGTGTAGGCACCGCACCAGGTGCCAGAGACGGTTTTCCACGAGGAAGGCGCACTATGCATTCGGGCTCAAAGTGGCACTCGCAGACCGCTGAAGATTCTGTCAGTGGTTTGTCCTCCCTATGAAGCTTGCTTTTGCTGGCCTTTTTCTTTCCGGTGCACAGCCCAGCGCACAGCAATGAGAGTCCGTTTTCCTGGTTGGTTTGTGGGGTTTAACGTCCCAAAGCAACTCAGGCTATGAGAGACGCTGTAGTGGAGGACTCCGGAAATTTCGACTACCTGGGGTTCTTTAACGTGCACTGACAACGCACAGCACACCAGCGCCTTGCTTTTCGCCTCCAACGAAAAGCTGCCGCCGAGGCCGGGATTCAATCCCGCGTCCTTGGGAACAGTAGTCGAGCGCCGTAACCACTGCGTCACCCCGGCGGGGAGTCCGTTTTCCTCTTCCACATCGTGCCACTACGTATGGACTACATAGCACTACTATCAGCCGACAGCACACAAGAGACGATTTATTAATGTGAAAGCATTACTTCGCTATGATCACAGATTTCTGCCCGCAGACTGCGTTCGCAGGCCGCGTACGCAAGCCGAGCTCGCAAGCAGGCCGCGTACGCAGACTGCGTCAGCAAGCAGGCCGCGTCTAGCAACACCGAAACGCAGAGTGACCGTCCGGGGGACGTGGTCTAAGGGTAGTCCAAGAGCCGTTCCGACTGCCCTCTGCCGCACGGAGACAGCGGTGCGGGGCTAATAAAAGGCGCAGCAGCGCCCCTTGCGGGAGGCGAGTCGTTTTGCTTCAGCCGTTCCGCTGGCGCGCGCCTACATTCGCGCCACTAGATTAGTATTCTAGTTCACTGTACTCGTAGCCATGCCGGGCGTTTCACGCTTCTCCCACTAGGTGCGCTGTAGTCTAACAGGTGGTGTGACGTCTTAAGCAAGGCGAAGATGGGCCCGGCGTGGCTCGTAGCCACGCCGGGCCTTTCGCGCTTCTCCCACAAGGTGCGCTGTGGCCTAACAGGTGGTAGGTTGCCTCGATGCGCGCGTCCCCCTCCGCCGCTCCGGTGGGTGGAGACATTCTTTAAAAGGGATGGGGCTGGTACAGGTGGGTCACCACCGCTTGCGGCGGGGGCTAGCCTGGCACCAAATTTTTATCTGTTCTCGGCTGTCATCACCGCTGGTGGTGGACGACGGCTGTTGTTGCGGCGCGCGTCTTTCTTTCCCTTTTCCTTTCCTTTCTTATCTATATTCTCTTCTATCTGCACGAGGCAGTGGAGGTGGCTCAGCTACAGAGCCAGTAGCAGGCCCGTGCATTTTCTTTTCTTCCTTCCTACAGCCACAACCACAACAACAACAACCACCACTTTCAATGTGTTGTAGGCCGTCATTGCACACACCACTGCTTCAGTGGTGGACGATGGCTGTTGTTGCGGCGTGCGTCTTTCTCTTCCTATTCTTTTTTTTTTTCTTCTCTATTTTCTCTTCTGTCCGCACGAGGCAGCGGAAGTGGCCCAGCTGCAGAGCCAGTAGTAGGCCCGTGCATTTTCTCTTTCTTCTTCCTACAGCCACAACAACAACATCGGTGCCGCCTCTACGCCTCCATATTTGATCCCACGTAAGTGTATCCGGTTTTTTCGGCGGCTGTCGCGGCGTTCCTTGTCGCGCGTTCAAGCTTAGGATTGCAGATGGCTGGAACGCTAGACAAGATGAGACTCCTGGAGGGGAGGCGCAGTATCTCACACTTTCTCCGAGAAGTGTGCGCTTGGATGGTACGCCATCGCTCCTGTCGCGTGGCGTTCTTAGGCGCGCACTCAAGATTGAGTTTGCAGATAACAGGAACGCTCCTGAAGCGCTGTGAGAAGGGTGGGCCAAAATTTGGCGGAGTTGTCTCCACCCTTCCAGGGGGCGAGGGCACGCGCATCGAGGCACCCTAAACGGTGTTGTCTTCCATTGGAGACACTTCACCTCTCTTGATTTCGCAATCTCCTAGGCTTAACCACAGCTAGGCCACTTTGAATTTTTTTGCTTTTCCGTGAGACCACCTCTACTGTGTCGCGTAAAACGTCCCTACACGATGAGAGATTATTTTTCTATGTTGAACTGTAAGCTGAAAATTATCTAAAAACTTCCTGTACTTAACAACAAGGCCTGTCGGTCGCATCGCTTTCGATCACGATTCTTGAAAACCATTCAGCATTGCCGTCATTTTCTACCTTAAACGACTTAATCGGTTTGAATCTACTTGATAAGATCAGAAATGAATGGCGTCCGAAATATTTGTTTATCAGGCTCGTGTCTCTAGGTTTGCTCACACGATGTACTTTTTATGAAACTCTGATCATTTCGTGCAGTTAAATGAACGAGAAGTAAAATCACGCAAGTTCTCTAGATTGGTAGCGCATTCTAATGATCACCATCGTTTTTTTTAGCCCCAAAATTCTCTTCTTATACGGCTGTATAAAATGCAGGTGGCCATGTTCTATCGTGTGCAGCCACCCTCGTGGGTGGAAATCCTAAGTGTTAGCCTACAGACAACAAACAGGTTGGGAGACCGCTGGTTCCGACTAATCGTAACCACGCAGGCTTACAGCCGCGTGTGCACGCTTCTGTCAGTGAGCACTTTCGGTTTTGTCTGCATTGTGCTAGTAACTGGTCTAGCAAGAACTACGTCACGGCTAGGCTGTTTGAATCTAGAGAAATTGAAATGCATAAACTCAAGGTAGCACAGTAGGTATAAAATAATACAACACTGTTTCCACTAACAGTGCGATCGTTACAATTCGAAACGCTCTTCACTATGCGCTATTAACCAACAATCCTAGCTCTACGCAGATTTGATTAGTATGAAACATAATGAGAAATTAATAATATCAGGAATTGTAACGGAGATCAGCAGACGTTTAGGACACCGGCCTGGCCTTGAAGGCCAACAGCACCGAAATCGGAAGCTTCTATTATTGCACCCCATTCATCAAGAATTTCACCTCAATGAAGCCGTGTGCTTCCAGGCGCGCAAAGCTGGTACCTCTATCATATATATCATACCATACACGGTGGCATTGTGAACAAAAACCCACACCCGGCATCGAGGCATATAGCAACGTTGGGGCTCATATATGACAGGGTCATTTTGCCCTGTTCTCTACAGGTAGAGTTGCGGAACATGGTCAATCTGCTGAAAACTGTTGGTAGCTCATGACTACCAGAATGTGCCTCCTTCGCTGTGATAAATGTAGTGTGAATGAGTAAATGGCTATTTTGCCGCCTATGGCTTTCTATTCAAAAATACTTCTATGCATAAACGCAAACTGCTGTACCTTATATGCCTTGTCAAGCAGTGGGGACGGCTCCATCATTGTGTATGCATGGTGCTCGATTTCCATGAATTGCTGAGCATACTGGTCCCACCGCGCTCTATTCCCGTCTTTCAGGACTCCACAAGCCCATAAGAAGCCGGCGACCTCCTGAGGCCAAGTGCTGCGGAGAAATCGAATTGTCATTGGCTAGAAATCAGATATCACAACCCACGATTTTGACTCCGTAAAATTGGCCAGACCCGCACATTTAGAGTGGACACCAAGAAGCCCAGATGTCAAGCGTTAGCAAGTTTTTTTTGTTTTTTATCTGGATGGCATCCACGAGTTCTTTTATTAACAGATGTTCTTGCAGTGACCACACACTGGGCTAAATGTCTTATACAACCAACACAGAGCTTCTGTGGACGATAAAGACAGAAAATTTGACACCACTGGGTTCAAAATGCTGTGGTACAGCCTGCGCTCTCAGAATGGCAGCGCCAGTTGCTGTGCATACGGCTAGCTCGCTGCCACTAATTTGTACTCCTTAGATTAACCACGCTAGCAAAATCAGTCCGTCCGTCTGAAGCCTCGCTTTCACTTCTTCGTGAGAGGGATGTGAGAGAGGCAAGACAATGGGTGCATATTCGTTGAGCGGCTGGTAGAGATTTCAGTACATGTAACACTGTGAATGCTGCATTTCATTGGAAGCAAGTAGCGGAGTGGCACGCCTCACTGCATCATAAAAAATAACAAAACCTTAGGAAGCACTGTAGAGACGTACACAGGAGAAATTCGAAAGCATGTGCGTTAACCGTGTAAGTGGGCTCTGCGTAGGGGATAGTGAACTTTATGTGTGCAATAGAACGGTGGGTGTGTTCGATGCAACCCTCTGTCTCCACAGAGAAAGCCCACTAAGCAGTTTTGAGTGCCATCACACAGCCCTTTTAAGCGTCATGAAGCAGCAGATTTGAGTGCCTTGACTCAGATATTTTCATAATCATGTCTATACACTAGTAATAGTGATGACTGTCTGACCTACAAAAGTCCTAAACTGCATAGTCATGTACCGTCGTTGCCAAAAGTAACCGAGCAGCCCAGCCGGCCGGCGGTGCAAGCGCTGGGCCAAGCAGCGGCGCTACCATCGCCGTCGCTGGCTGCGGCTATCCGGTTGCGAGTGAAGCTGACTGACCTAAGCATGCCCTCTAGCTCTAATTCTTGGGATGATAAAAAGCAAACGAGTACCATGTGCGGGACCTGATTTGGCGCCTTTGGAACGCTGCGCTGCTGAAGAAGGGCGCTCCGCATCGTATCACTCGCTGAACCCTTCTTTTTGGTTGGCGCTTTGACGCTGCGCTCTTCGTTATAATGCCTTCGCGTTTAATGTCGCTGCAGTGTTCCCGCAGTTGCAACGAATGGACAAATACATGCTTTTCTACTCGTTTGGATTGTCGGGAAAGTAAGGCGAGGAATTGATTTCGAAAACTCGATGCGCTTTTCCTGCGGTTCCTTGTAGTTTGTTTTGGCCATTATCGGATTTGATTTGATGGTCAGTTAATCTGAAGAAGAGAAAAAAAAAAGATTTCCAACTGTTTCGAGAGCCCCTCTTGCTGCGTATCTTAATTCCCGATATTTGCTAACGTACATTAAGTGCGTAGTGCTTTCGGCGTTTTCAGATTTTCAGATTTCAGAGCATGCGGTCAATCTCTTCGTTTAAATAACGAACTGCATGAAAAATGTAATTCTCACACCTTAAAGATACGTCGCCTGAGTGCGGCCGTTTCTTTCTTCTTTCATTTTATGAGGAAACAACACGCGACCAACCTAATTGCAATATGTTCTGGAAATGGAGAAATCCGAACATGCGACATTTTGACTGCGAACTATATTACATTACTCGCTATTACCTAACGACTCGATTGGTAGATTTGTGGCCGCTGGCAGAGTGGTGAATCGGGACCTTGATGAATAAGTTGCTGCAATAGAATCTTCAAGTGCAACGCAAAATAAAGCTAGCAAACGTGACACTCCCGTCTTTGCTGAACTCCATGGCCACAAAAAGCTGAAGCGTCAGAGGGAATTTCAATGCAAGTGGACTAAAAGCGCCTTTGCAGACATCCTTCGCAATACCAATGCTTTCTTGGAATATCATACGCTAGGGAACATTTAAATCACTCATTCGCGCGGGAAAAACCAAACCGGAGTTTCTATCGTGTCCTGTCTCACTGTGCTAACATTCCAAACACGACAAAAACAACCACTTTCCAAATCGCTTCACCTACGGCAGCTGTATACTGGGATGCAACATGCAAGGCGTTCTGACGAAGTGCGGAGCTTCACGAGGTCAGCACAAAATCAGTGTTGAGCGTGTTTTGCTGTGCACCACGCCCTCTGTGACTAGCGCAGCGTTCTAAATGCACGAAATCGGACGCCGTACAAGTTACCCGCTCACACTTTATCTTCCCAAGAAAGATAGCGAGGGAGCAGCCTTACGGCAGCGAACTTAAACTCGCAGCCGAGGAGCAGCGTCCACCGACACCCACGCCGCCGCTCGCCCTACACTTGCTCCGCCGGCCGGCTGGGCTGCTCGGTTACTTTCGGCAAAGACGGTACATTAGATATACAGTTTGACTTGATAATTAACTGTAACTCATCAATAAACAATAATGACTCAGGTGACATGATTGGCATGACACGACATTTGTATACAACTTGTAATTACATACACATTCATAAGAACCAGTCTCATCTCACTGTGATGCCGCATCACACCTTAAATTTGGTTCCATGATTTGCTTCCACTCTTTTATTCGACTGTTTACGTATACCTTTTCTCGAGCATAGCCTAGTAAGGCTCTCACCTTAATAAAACTGACACATGCTGGGCGCCATTGCTCACACTGAATATCTGCACTTTTTAAAATGTGTTGTGGTCGACTGCAACTAATTGGCTTGAAAATTATTCGGCCACATAGGGATGACTCAGGCCGGCAGGGTAGAACTTCTGAAAGTGCTTTACAGCCTCTCATGCATACTCTAATGGGTACTCTTTATAGGCTTATTCCCTTCTAGATTTTAACGCTTCTAGGCGCCACTTTGACTGTGATAATGTTTCACCGCGTGTAATAGCTTACTTGGACCTGCAGCGAACAGTACACAGGGAAGTTTGTGTTATGGCTTTATAAACGTGCCGCCCGTGTGCTCGAAATCTAATGCTGCCACCATGCATTCGACAGTCTATATACGTAGCGGCTGCCATTCCTGTGAGTGCTGCAGAGAAATGTACAGCCACCAATTGTTTTTGAATTAGCTTTGGCAGTCGAGTTGAAACTGCACACACAAATCCGTGACGCGTACAGTTTTACATTGCGCGTACCACCTAGACCATGTGCACAGATCAGATGATTATATAGGTAAGACAAGGTCCGACGATTTTAATTAATGTTTAGATGATCCACCCCCACAGTAGGTGCTATTGTACACTTACACTTGTGCGTACTGCGCTGAAGCTTGGCTCAGAAGGTATTCGATATTCAGGGCATTGGGCACCCCCTGAAATCAACCAAAAAAACAGCAGACCTTGTGGCTGACAGGCGCTTGTGGTTTCTTAATATGAAATATGCGTGCATCAAGACCAGCGATACAAAAACAAAATACAAAGTTAAGATACCAATCACAGAGACAACTGTAACCACGTCAGTCTCGAGAGAGACCGCGCTTCTTCGTACGGCCTTCGCAATGGCGTCTTTTGTGACTTCCCTCCCCCCCCCTTGGTGGGATCGCAAACACCTCACCGCTCCGCTTCTCTACCGCTGTTCGCGCTCAAGGAGAGCGGCGTTCACTCCCCGCCCGCCCGCATCAATTGCAGCCTGCCAGTCTTCCCAGGTCAATCCTTATTGTTCAGACTAAGCAAACGTAAACAATTTGATATTTCCGCTCTATGGGGTACAAATTACAGATAAAGTTCCTGGTGTGAGCTCTCGTCTTAGTGTGACTACTTGGTCACATGACCCTCCGATTATTTTTGCTTCAACGGATTCTGCGCCTACATTTTGAGCAAACATGTTTACGTCACGCGGTGGGCATATTAAAAACTATTAAGTGGTGTGCAGAATTATACTCGATCTGAACCCTTTGCACGAAGAGAATTAGGAAAATGATAAGTTTGAATATTATCCCAAAATCTCCATTTTCGTTTAGCTGAAAATGGTATTAATAATTATACAAGCAGTAAAAACAAGGCCTGGGGCCGATTGTCGCACTGATCATCAGCTTCTTGTTGCCAAAATTAAGCTTCGATTGAGGAAAACGTAGAAAACTAAGAGGCTTTTCAGGTATGATCTGGATCAAATTCCATTAGAATATGCTGTGGAAGTGAGGAATCGATTTCAAGAATTAGATCAAGAAAACAGAGAGCCCGATGAGATGTGGACTGATGTTCGTGATATAATACAAGAAGTTGCTACTAAGGTAGTTTCCAAAGCAAAAGAAATGAAAGAAAGCGAACTGGTTATCTGAAGAGGCTTTGCAAATAGCTGAGGAAAGGAGGATGGCAAAAGTTATGGGGGAAAGAGAAAGATACAAGGTTCTCAATGCGGATTTTCAGAAAATAGCAAGGAGAGATAAGAATGCCTTCCTGAACATACATTGCCAAGCAATTGAGGACAACAGACAATTAAGGAACACAAGAGCTCTGTATAAGACAATCAAAGATATCAAAGGAAGCTTCTGTGCTAAGCTGGGCGTGATAAAGGGCAAACGAGGCAAGGACCTCACTGAAGCCTCAGAGATAAAGAAGAGGTGGCAGGAATACACAGATCTGTACAAGAAGGACCCGAATGTGCAAACCCAACATAAGACGGTTGTCATTACTGATCTCGAGCCGGGCATCCTGAAGAGTGAAGTTGAATGGGCCTTAGCCAGCCTTGCTAAGAACAAAGCTAGCGGAATTGATGGCATTCCAGCTGAGTTGCTTCAAAACCTCAACCATGACGCTGTTAACATTCTGCATACATTATGTCAGAAGATTTGGACAACCCTGCAGTGGCCACAGGATTGGAGGAGGTCAGTTTACATCCCCATCCCAAAGAAAGGCAGTGCCAAAGATTGTTCCAACTACCGCACGATCGCGCTTATTTCGCATGCTAGCAAGGTGATGTTGAAAATCCTCCAAGGTAGGCTGCAGCAGTATGTGGATCGGGAGCTTCCGGACGTGCAAGCTGGGTTTCGCAAGGGCAGAGGAACTAGAGACCAAATTGCCAACCTTCGCTGGATCATGGAAAAAGCAAGAGAGTTCCAGAAACCCATCTACTTCTGCTTTATTGATTATGCGAAAGCGTTTGACTGCGTAGACCACAGCAGATTGTGGCAAGCTCTCCAAGAGATGGGAGTTCCAATTCACCTCATCTGTCTCCTCAGGAACCTGTATGAAGGACAAGAGGCCACTGTCAGAACTGGGCATGGTCTTACTGATTGGTTTCCAATTAAGAAAGGAGTGAGGCAAGGCTGCATACTGTCGCCCTGCCTATTTAACCTATATGCAGAGTGCATCATGAGGAAGGCCGGTCTTGACGAGTCTTCAGCTGGAGTAAAGATTGCTGGAAAACGTATCAACAACCTTAGATATGTGGATGATACCACTTTAATGGAAGAAAGTGAAGTGGAACTCAAGAGACTTCTGATGTGCGTACAAGAATAGAGTGAGAAGTTTGGGCTTAAACTGAACATTAAAAAGACAAAGATCATGGCGTCTTGCCCTATCAACTCCTGGAGCATCAATGGACAAGTAGTGGAAGCTGTGACAGATTGTCTCTTCTTGGGCTCCAAGATTACCTCGGAAGGAGACTGCAGCCACGAAATTAGGAGACGCCTGCTTCTGGGAAAGAGAGCAATAGTTAGCCTTGACCGTCTAGTAAAGAGCAGATACATTAGTCTGCCAACCTAGATCCGTATAACTCGTGCTTTGATCTTTCCAGTTGTGATGTATGGAAGCGAGAGTTGGACTGTGAAAAAGGCTGACCGCCGAAGAATTGACGCGTTTGAATTGTGGTGCTGGCGAAGACTCTTGAGAGTTCCTTGGACTGCCAGAAGATCAAATCAGTCGATATTGTCGACCATAAATCCTGACTACTCATTGGAGGGTCAAATTCTAAAGATAAAGCTCAGCTACTTTGGTCATCTGATGAGAAGAGAGGAGTCGCTGGAGAAAGATTTGATGTTGGGAAAGGTTGAGGGTCGCCGGAGAAGGAGTAGGCAGCGAACGCGATGGTTAGATGGCATCCTCGAGACACTGCAGATGAAGTTATGTGATGTTAGGAAGATAGTGAGACACCGGAAAGCGTGGCGTGACATGGTCCATAGGGTCACGAAGAGTTGGACACGACTGAACGAATGAACTGAACTGGTATTAATAATAACTCCCGATGCTCCTCAAATTAAGAGTATAAGAGAAGCGAAATTTACTCAGTTTAAATTGCGGCTTTCCAATGCAGTTCATTTAACTTTTCGTGTTGAGTGTGCATGCCGTTCTGAACATATCAGTCGGCTGAGAGTATGTGTAGCCATACGAATAACGTACACCTATGGGGATATGATCAGTCTAATATATTGAGTAGCTACAACCTTTGTCAATACAACGCGCGCGAATAACTGTAGAAGTAAGGAAAGCGGGTAAGCAAGAAAAAAAAAATCCTTCAAAGGTGAACTTTTTCTCAAGGAAATATGACGCAACACCGCAGTACGATTTGTAGCAGCAGGGGCGACATCGGAACCAACGTTAACAATTAATTCCCTATAATTTGAATTTGGAATACTCTGGCGACATACAGATGAGGCAACCAAGTTGTTTCATTCATTTCAGTGCTGTGCGCACTAAGAAATCAGCAGATGAAAATGCCAACCTAGTGAAAAATTAGGTAACGCAACTCGATGAGAAATGCTGCTATTGCATCTGCACCGATTGAGAAGGCTGTAGGAAAGCGCTGGCACTTTCCCCCGAGACCGTGTGCGCTGTTGCACACAGATAATATTACTGTTACAAGCAGCATGTTAACCCGAGGGCAGTAATCACGGAGGAAAAAGGCCATCCTAGTCATTTCAACTCCTCAGTATGGCAACAAGCACCGGGAGGCTGCTCCTGCCACTTGCGAGCAGCTTGTGATTATTTGGAACACTCCGACACCTTTCCTTTTCCTATTCCTCATAGTGGCACGTCCGTATTATCTTGATTGCTAGTTTCTAAATACATATCTGCTTCCGATGTATGGCATTCTTCAGTTCCAGTGATCATCTGGTCTTGTTCGCACAGAATGATCGGACAGTTCCAGCGTTGAGTAAAAGTGCAAAACGCTTGACAATCATTTACCAAAATATCATAATATGTTTAGTTCATTCCTGAATGTTTATTAACCATAACACTTCGCACTGGATTCTTCAGGTTGGTATAGAAACTCGAGAGCAATATTTTCCTTCTCTTTTCACCAGAGGACGGTTACAAATTTAGACATAATTTTTAAAGAAAGAACGTGTACAGTACGAGATCATACAGCGCTCCTTCTGTGTTTGTGTTATGGCTCATTTCAACGTTTTAGATATATTTTAAACTTAATGGATGTATTCGACAATAATCAGTAAGATAACATCACAAACACCACTGACTTAAATACCATACGCACCACAGGCACTTCAACATACTGAAATGAATTCACATTTTTCAAGCGGGTTGACTTGGTATCCGCTCTTAGGATTGGGCTCCTGGCCGCGGTTCGTTCGCCTCCTGAAGGGACCAACGACTGTAGTCGAGAGGGTGCAGGCGAGCGGCGGACGCCCTTTTAAAAGCCCAGTGCTGCTCCGCAGTGCACTGCCGCATTGTGGAGAAGCATTGGCATCGGGCGTTTCCGGCACGCTAGCCAGACAACACGGTGCCATGGAGGCGCGCTCTCCTTTCTCCACTCGCGCCAGGAAATATCCGCTACTAGAGACCAGTGCGTTCGCTATTGCGCCTCTTTGGCCGGCGTCTTCAGCATTTTAGCATGGCGGTTGTAATGAACCATTTGTAACAAAATGCGCACTCCTTGCAGTATGGCCGACATCTGCTCTGGTCAAGACGCTAATGAGATTAGCGTAGACGTGAGAAATCTTCTTAACGCATCAATCCTGCACAACCGAACCGCTGTACACGTAATCGAGAGCGAACGCTACCTCACTTTTCATGCGTAATCTTTGAGAAAACAACAATGACTGTATACTCGTGTAATTTCTTCGGCCGCCTTAGTAGTGCAATGTAGTAATACCAATGCAGTAAAAAGAGCTATCAAGATAGAGGTAACATTATTACGGTTCCATGGTTTTCCTTTTTCTTGTTTTTAATTTTTTTGCCTCAGCTATTTTCTCCGGTGTTATGCATTTCATGCCAAGCCATGTGGAAAGTAAATAACCACCTGTAGTCGCAACTGCATACATTGAGTATTTAGTACACCAAAATTTAAATATTTCATCTTTTTCTCGTTTAATTAGTTCATGACAAGAATTTAGTGTGGCTTTGCTGCAACGTGGATGGTTTATTTCTCTTGGGATTTTATTTCGTCAAATAAACGAATCTTAAATACGGAAATACCAAACCTCAGAAGGCCGCTCTACGCTGCCGGATATTGGCAGTCTTGAGCAAAGGTTCAAGAAATACTCAAGAAATACATTACATCTTAGTTGGTACCTCTAAACGCCAAAGACAGCACTATTCAATGAATTGGTTTATCTTTTCTATCTAACAGCATTGACTAGCTGAATTTTTTTCTCACATTCCAGCATCAATCCTTCGAGGCCGTCAGCGTGGCGACCGGCGGTGAACTCACCATTTCCATCTCGTGGCCAACCAGAGCCCAGGACTTGTTGTCAAGCTCTACCCCGTAGCAAGCCATGACCACCGGGTTCACGAACAGGCTCACATTGTCGTCGAGGCGGAGATCTGTTTCGGCTGTATACCATTGAGGCTGTCAGATATCTCTCTTAAATACTGGTGTGGAGATGAATATTGATCTGTGACCAAACGCCTCCCATATGTTGCATTGCAAATTTACTAGTACCTTATAATAATGCCAGAAAAGTTCAATTGGGGTTGCCCATGGCTCCAGAAAACATTTCTAGTTTTTCATAACGCGCGAAAATAGTATAAGCCGCACACATGATGGCAGAGTCTGTCCGTGCAAAATTGCATCAGCCGAAAAGGACGCGTCACCCGTTTCAAATAAGCTAGAACTATGTTCAAGCTTCACCCATCTCAAGGTAAGCTTCAAGGAACTAATATATTTTTAGTTGCATTGAATTAAAAAAACAGAATAGAGTTTCAGATTTACCAGTGTGCTTTTAACACCACGACATAAGGTCGTGCCACCAGCCACTTAGTATTTCAATTAACACTAACGCACTTATCCTAGCCTCATAAATTTTCATATTAACAGAAATTTCTTTTTGAGTTTCAAGTTTAAAACCCATATTTTACTGCCGATAATATTCAAGTGAAAATATCAGCTCTTTATTCAAAACTAAAAGTGAAGTATTTACCCGTGGCAAGTACGAACAAAACCAATAACACTGATCACACCGACCTCCCTAGCAATATTCATAATATTGCGCCAATATAATACTTCTAATTAGAGTCACGTATGCAACTAATCATATTACGGAGTTTCCGGGCTTGCAAAAGAGAGAAAACAATCGTAGTAGATTCCTTATTACTTCCTCTTGTTGAGTTATGCAATAGATCGCTTTACGCGGTTTCACTGCACAAAATGCTCAGCCAGTGATACTCAATATCCTCCCATCTCAACCCTGATCACACCCTTTGTTTTTGCACCCTTGTCTAAAAACAGCGTAGCCAGTGAAAGAGGTGAGATAGCCACAGCCATCGAAGAATGCACTTGAGCAAGCCTGGATTAGAGTGTTTTCGAGGCAGCTTTTGATACTTCCCGCTTAATTATCATGATACCCTGTCACGGGTAAATAACAAATGTGCAGTCTGAACGCTAACCTCAGCCCAGATAACACTATTAACAGGCCCGATATTGAAAATGTGCTGGCAAACCACGGCCCCAGGGCGGCGCAGAGTTGCCAGTATGTTTCTGATTTTGGCCACGCCAATTTAAAACCTGGTTACAGCGGGCCAGGTATGCAATTGCTTGCTGACAGTCGCACTACGTTTGGAAACCACTGGTGAACATTGCCCTGCTATATTGTGGCTTGCCGATATTTCGCATCTGCTGATGCGAGCTCGGTAACATGGTCTTATCAAATTGATCGGTCTTCCAACATTTCATACATGTTCGTGTGCGTTGACAGATATCGGCCGCTCGTTTAGATTGTAATGCGAACATCTGATAAACGTTTATGTACGTTCGCAACGATTGTTCGTTCATTTAAATATAACTGCCAATATCTAATATGGGTCTGTGAATGTTGGCAAGTATTTTTCGCTCAATAAGATTGAGGTGCTGACATGAGGTATATATATATATATATATATATATATATATATATATATATATATATATATATATATATATATATGAAGGAAAGAAGAAAACAGTCGGCGAGGCCAAGGAAAGCGTTGGGGATGTTACTTTGTGTTTTTTTTTTAATGTTTACTTGTTTTTTCTGCTACTTTGTGTTTAATTATCTTTCCACTAAACAAGATTACATTATTAATTTCTGTGATTATCCAAGTAAACATTAAAACAAAAACACAAAGTAACATCCCCAACGCTTTCCTTGGCCTCGCCGACTGTTGACTTCTTTCCTTCATGTATTATAACGAGCACCCTCATTTCCCCTTAATTGATCTGCTTGTAGCTTACGGGGGTCTCGGATCTGGCAGTCTTGAAGCCATAAGTAGCGTAAGCGGGTTCTAGCACAGCTTTCGCCCTCGCTCTTGATCACATTCTACGTGACGCTGGCGGTAACAAAGGACGTCCTACGTCCGCCGCTATGGTTGAGGGTGGCGCTGGTGAACACTCTCAAGGTTCGTATACAGACAACATAAATACCCAAGCAAGTAGCAGGGGGGACAGCGGCCGATATAGCTCAGTTGGAAAGAGCACCGGACGCGATATTCGGAGGCCGTGGGTTCGGATCCCACCATCGGCACGTTGTTTTTTCTGCTACTTTGTGTTTAATTATCTTTCCACTAAACAAGATTACATTATTAATTTCTGTGAATATCCAAGTAAACATTAAAAAAAAAACACAAAGTAACATCCCCAACGCTTTCCTTGGCCTCGCCGACTGTTGGCTTCTTTCCTTCATGTATTATAACGAGCACCCTCATTTCCCCTTAATTGATCTGCTTGTAGCTTACGGGGGTCTCGGTTCTGGCAGTCTTGAAGCCATAGGTAGCGTAAGCGGGTTCTAGCACAGCTTTCGCCCTCGCTCTTGATCACATTCTACATGACGCTGGCGGTAACAAAGGACGTCCTACGTCCGCCGCTATGGTTGAGGGTGGCGCTGGTGAACACTCTCAAGGTTCGTATACAGACAACATTAATACCCAAGCAAGTAGCAGGGGGGACAGCGGCCGATGTAGCTCAGTTGGAAAGAGCACCGGACGCGATATTCGGAGGTCGTGGGTTCGGATCCCACCATCGGCACGTTGTTTTTTCTGCTACTTTGTGTTTAATTATCTTTCCAATAAACAAGATTACATTATTAATTTCTGTGATTATCCAAGTAAACATTAAAAAAAAAACACAAAGTAACATCCCCAACGCTTTCCTTGGCCTCGCCGACTGTTGGCTTCTTTCCTTCATGTATTATAACGAGCACCCTCATTTCCCCTTAATTGATCTGCTTGTAGCTTACGGGGGTCTCGGATCTGGCAGTCTTCAAGCCATAGGTAGCGTAAGCGGGTTCTAGCACAGCTTTCGCCCTCGCTCTTGATCACATTCTACGTGACGCTGGCGGTAACAAAGGACGTCCTACGTCCGCCGCTATGGTTGAGGGTGGCGCTGGTGAACACTCTCAAGGTTCGTATACAGACAACATAAATACCCAAGCAAGGAGCAGGGGGGACAGCGGCCGATGTAGCTCAGTTGGAAAGAGCACCGGACGCGATATTCGGAGGCCGTGGGTTCGGATCCCACCATCGGCACGTTGTTTTTTCTGCTACTTTGTGTTTAATTATCTTTCCACTAAACAAGATTACATTATTAATTTCTGTGAATATCCAAGTAAACATTAAAAAAAAACACAAAGTAACATCCCCAACGCTTTCCTTGGCCTCGCCGACTGTTGGCTTCTTTCCTTCATGTATTATAACGAGCACCCTCATTTCCCCTTAATTGATCTGCTTGTAGCTTACGGGGGTCTCGGTTCTGGCAGTCTTGAAGCCATAGGTAGCGTAAGCGGGTTCTAGCACAGCTTTCGCCCTCGCTCTTGATCACATTCTACATGACGCAAGCGGTAACAAAGGACGTCCTACGTCCGCCGCTATGGTTGAGGGTGGCGCTGGTGAACACTCTCAAGGTTCGTATACAGACAACATTAATACCCAAGCAAGTAGCAGGGGGGACAGCGGCCGATGTAGCTCAGTTGGAAAGAGCACCGGACGCGATATTCGGAGGTCGTGGGTTCGGATCCCACCATCGGCACGTTGTTTTTTCTGCTACTTTGTGTTTAATTATCTTTCCAATAAACAAGATTACATTATTAATTTCTGTGATTATCCAAGTAAACATTAAAAAAAAACACAAAGTAACATCCCCAACGCTTTCCTTGGCCTCGCCGACTGTTGGCTTCTTTCCTTCATGTATTATAACGAGCACCCTCATTTCCCCTTAATTGATCTGCTTGTAGCTTACGGGGGTCTCGGTTCTGGCAGTCTTGAAGCCATAGGTAGCGTAAGCGGGTTCTAGCACAGCTTTCGCCCTCGCTCTTGATCACATTCTACGTGACGCTGGCGGTAACAAAGGACGTCCTACGTCCGCCGCTATGGTTGAGGGTGGCGCTGGTGAACACTCTCAAGGTTCGTATACAGACAACATAAATACCCAAGCAAGTAGCAGGGGGGACAGCGGCCGATGTAGCTCAGTTGGAAAGAGCACCGGACGCGATATTCGGATGTCGTGGGTTCGGATCCCACCATCGGCACGTTGTTTTTTCTGCTACTTTGTGTTTAATTATCTTTCCACTAAACAAGATTATATTATTAATTTCTGTGAATATCCAAGTAAACATTAAAAAAAAACACAAAGTAACATCCCCAACGCTTTCCTTGGCCTCGCCGACTGTTGGCTTCTTTCCTTCATGTATTATAACGAGCACCCTCATTTCCCCTTAATTGATCTGCTTGTAGCTTACGGGGGTCTCGGTTCTGGCAGTCTTAAAGCCATAGGTAGCGTAAGCGGGTTCTAGCACAGCTTTCGCCCTCGCTCTTGATCACATTCTACGTGACGCTGGCGGTAACAAAGGACGTCCTACGTCCGCCGCTATGGTTGAGGGTGGCGCTGGTGAACACTCTCAAGGTTCGTATACAGACAACATAAATACCCAAGCAAGTAGCAGGGGGGACAGCGGCCGATGTAGCTCAGTTGGAAAGAGCACCGGACGCGATATTCGGAGGTCGTGGGTTCGGATCCCACCATCGGCACGTTGTTTTTTCTGCTACTTTGTGTTTAATTATCTTTCCACTAAACAAGATTACATTATTAATTTCTGTGATTATCCAAGTCAACATTAAAAAAAACACAAAGTAACATCCCCAACGCTTTCCTTGGCCTCGCCGACTGTTGGCTTCTTTCCTTCATGTGTTATAACGAGCACCCTCATTTCCCCTTAATTGATCTGCTTGTAGCTTACGGGGGTCTCGGTTCTGGCAGTCTTGAAGCCATAGGTAGCGTAAGCGGGTTCTAGCACAGCTTTCGCCCTCGCTCTTGATCACATTCTACGTGACGCTGGCGGTAACAAAGGACGTCCTACGTCCGCCGCTATGGTTGAGGGTGGCGCTGGTGAACACTCTCAAGGTTCGTATACAGACAACATAAATACCCAAGCAAGTAGCAGGGGGGACAGCGGCCGATGTAGCTCAGTTGGAAAGAGCACCGGACGCGATATTCGGAGGTCGTGGGTTCGGATCCCACCATCGGCACGTTGTTTTTTCTGCTACTTTGTGTTTAATTATCTTTCCACTAAACAAGATTACATTATTAATTTCTGTGATTATCCAAGTAAACATTAAAAAAAAACAAAAAAACACAAAGTAACATCCCCAACGCTTTCCTTGGCCTCGCCGACTGTTGGCTTCTTTCCTTCATGTATTACAACGAGCACCCTCATTTCCCCTTAATTGATCTGCTTGTAGCTTACGGGGGACTCGGTTCTGGCAGTCTTGAAGCCATAGGTAGCGTAAGCGGGTTCTAGCACAGCTTTCGCCCTCGCTCTTGATCACATTCTACGTGACGCTGGCGGTAACAAAGGACGTCCTACGTCCGCCGCTATGGTTGAGGGTGGCGCTGGTGAACACTCTCAAGGTTCGTATACAGACAACATAAATACCCAAGCAAGTAGCAGGGGGGACAGCGGCCGATGTAGCTCAGTTGGAAAGAGCACCGGACGCGATATTCGGAGGTCGTGGGTTCGGATCCCACCATCGGCACGTTGTTTTTTCTGCTACTTTGTGTTTAATTATCTTTCCACTAAACAAGATTACATTATTAATTTCTGTGATTATCCAAGTAAACATTAAAAAAAAAACACAATGTAACATCCCCAACGCTTTCCTTGGCCTCGCCGACTGTTGGCTTCTTTCCTTCATGTATTATAACGAGCACCCTCATTTCCCCTTAATTGATCTGCTTGTAGCTTACGGGGGTCTCGGTTCTGGCAGTCTTGAAGCCATAGGTAGCGTAAGCGGGTTCTAGCACAGCTTTCGCCCTCGCTCTTGATCACATTCTACGTGATGCTGGCGGTAACAAAGGACGTCCTACGTCCGCCGCTATGGTTGAGGGTGGCGCAGGTGAACACTCTCAAGGTTCGTATACAGACAACATAAATACCCAAGCAAGTAGCAGGGGGGACAGCGGCCGATGTAGCTCAGTTGGAAAGAGCACCGGACGCGATATTCGGAGGTCGTGGGTTCGGATCCCACCATCGGCACGTTGTTTTTTTTGCTACTTTGTGTTCAATTATCTTTCCACTAAACAAGATTACATTATTAATTTCTGTGATTATCCAAGTAAACATTAAAAAAAAAAAGTAACATCCCCAACGCTTTCCTTGGCCTCGCCGACTGTTGGCTTCTTTCCTTCATGTATTATAACGAGCACCCTCATTTCCCCTTAATTGATCTGCTTGTAGCTTACGGGGGTCTCGGTTCTGGCAGTCTTGAAGCCATAGGTAGCGTAAGCGGGTTCTAGCACAGCTTTCGCCCTCGCTCTTGATCACATTCTACGTGACGCTGGCGGTAACAAAGGACGTCCTACGTCCGCCGCTGTGGTTGAGGGTGGCGCTGGTGAACACTCTCAAGGTTCGTATACAGACAACATAAATACCCAAGCAAGTAGCAGGGGGGACAGCGGCCGATGTAGCTCAGTTGGAAAGAGCACCGGACGCGATATTCGGAGGTCGTGGGTTCGGATCCCACCATCGGCACGTTGTTTTTTCTGCTACTTTGTGTTTAATTATCTTTCCACTAAACAAGATTACATTATTAATTTCTGTGATTATCCAAGTAAACATTAAAAAAAAAACACAAAGTAACATCCCCAACGCTTTCCTTGGCCTCGCCGACAGTTGGCTTCTTTACTTTATGTATTATAACGAGCACCCTCATTTCCCCTTAATTGATCTGCTTGTAGCTTACGGGGGTCTCGGTTCTGGCAGTCTTGAAGCCATAGGTAGCGTAAGCGGGTTCTAGCACAGCTTTCGCCCTCGCTCTTGATCACATTCTACGTGACGCTGGCGGTAACAAAGGACGTCCTACGTCCGCCGCTATGGTTGAGGGTGGCGCTGGTGAACACTCTCAAGGTTCGTATACAGACAACATAAATACCCAAGCAAGTAGCAGGGGGGACAGCGGCCGATGTAGCTCAGTTGGAAAGAGCACCGGACGCGATATTCGGAGGTCGTGGGTTCGGATCCCACCATCGGCACGTTGTTTTTTTTGCTACTTTGTGCTTAATTATCTTTCCACTAAACAAGATTACATTATTAATTTCTGTGATTATCCAAGTAAACATTAAAAAAAAACACAAAGTACATCCCCAACGCTTTCCTTGGCCTCGCCGACTGTTGGCTTCTTTCCTTCATGTATTATAACGAGCACCCTCATTTCCCCTTAATTGATCTGCTTGTAGCTTACGGGGGTCTCGGTTCTGGCAATCTTGAAGCCATAGGTAGCGTAAGCGGGTTCTAGCACAGCTTTCGCCCTCGCTCGTGATCACATTCTACGTGACGCTGGCGGTAACAAAGGACGTCCTACGTCCGCCGCTATGGTTGAGGGTGGCGCTGGTGAACACTCTCAAGGTTCGTATACAGACAACATAAATACCCAAGCAAGTAGCAGGGGGAACAGCGGCCGATGTAGCTCAGTTGGAAAGAGCACCGGACGCGATATTCGGAGGTCGTGGGTTCGGATCCCACCATCGGCACGTTGTTTTTTCTGCTACTTTGTGTTTAATTATCTTTCCACTAAACAAGATTACATTATTAATTTCTGTGATTATCCAAGTAAACATTAAAAAAAAAAACACAAAGTAACATCCCCAACGCTTTCCTTGGCCTCGCCGACTGTTGGCTTCTTTCCTTTATGTATTATAACGAGCACCCTCATTTCCCCTTAATTGATCTGCTTGTAGCTTACGGGGGTCTCGGTTCTGGCAGTCTTGAAGCCATAGGTAGCGTAAGCGGGTTCTAGCACAGCTTTCGCCCTCGCTCTTGATCACATTCTACGTGACGCTGGCGGTAACAAAGGACGTCCTACGTCCGCCGCTATGGTTGAGGGTGGCGCTGGTGAACACTCTCAAGGTTCGTATACAGACAACATAAATACCCAAGCAAGTAGCAGGGGGGACAGCAGCCGATGTAGCTCAGTTGGAAAGAGCACCGGACGCGATATTCGGAGGTCGTGGGTTCGGGTCCCACCATCGGCACGTTGTTTTTTTTTGCTACTTTGTGTTTAATTATCTTTCCACTAAACAAGATTACATTATTAATTTCTGTGATTATCCAAGTAAACATTAAAAAAAAAAAAACACAAAGTACATCCCCAACACTTTCCTTGGCCTCGCCGACTGTTGGCTTCTTTCCTTCATGTATTATAACGAGCACCCTCATTTCCCCTTAATTGATCTGCTTGTAGCTTACGGGGGTATCGGTTCTGGCAGTCTTGAAGCCATAGGTAGCGTAAGCGGGTTCTAGCACAGCTTTCGCCCTCGCTCTTGATCACATTCTACGTGACGCTGGCGGTAACAAAGGACGTCCTACGTCCGCCGCTGTGGTTGAGGGTGGCGCTGGTGAACACTCTCAAGGTTCGTATACAGACAACATAAATACCCAAGCAAGTAGCAGGGGGGACAGCGGCCGATGTAGCTCAGTTGGAAAGAGCACCGGACGCGATATTCGGAGGTCGTGGGTTCGGATCCCACCATCGGCACGTTGTTTTTTCTGCTACTTTGTGTTTAATTATCTTTCCACTAAACAAGATTACATTATTAATTTCTGTGATTATCCAAGTAAACATTAAAAAAAAAAAAACACAAAGTAACATCCCCAACGCTTTCCTTGGCCTCGCCGACTGTTGGCTTCTTTCCTTCATGTATTATAACGAGCACCCTCATTTCCCCTTAATTGATCTGCTTGTAGCTTACGGGGGTCTCGGTTCTGGCAGTCTTGAAGCCACAGGTAGCGTAAGCGGGTTCTAGCACAGCTTTCGCCCTCGCTCTTGATCACATTCTACGTGACGCTGGCGGTAACAAAGGACGTCCTACATCCGCCGCTATGATTGAGGGTGGCGCTGGTGAACACTCTCAAGGTTCGTATACAGACAACATAAATACCCAAGCAAGTAGCAGGGGGGACAGCGGCCGATGTAGCTCAGTTGGAAAGAGCACCGGACGCGATATTCGGAGGTCGTGGGTTCGGATCCCACCATCGGCACGTTGTTTTTTCTGCTACTTTGTGTTTAATTATCTTTCCACTAAACAAGATTACATTATTAATTTCTGTGATTATCCAAGTAAACATTAAAAAAAAACAGAATGTAACATCCCCAACGCTTTCCTTGGCCTCGCCGACTGTTGGCTTCTTTCCTTCATGTATTATAACGAGCACCCTCATTTCCCCTTAATTGATCTGCTTGTAGCTTACGGGGGTCTCGGTTCTGGCAGTCTTGAAGCCATAGGTAGCGTAAGCGGGTTCTAGCACAGCTTTCGCCCTCGCTCTTGATCACATTCTACGTGACGCTGGCGGTAACAAAGGACGTCCTACGTCCGCCGCTATGGTTGAGGGTGGCGCTGGTGAACACTCTCAAGGTTCGTATACAGACAACATAAATACCCAAGCAAGTAGCAGGGGGGACAGCGGCCGATGTAGCTTAGTTGGAAAGAGCACCGGACGCGATATTCGGAGGTCGTGGGTTCGGATCCCACCATCGGCACGTTGTTTTTTCTGCTACTTTGTGTTTAATTATCTTTCCACTAAACAAGATTACATTATTAATTTCTGTGATTATCCAAGTAAACATTAAAAAAAAAACACAAAGTAACATCCCCAACGCTTTCCTTGGCCTCGCCGACTGTTGGCTTCTTTCCTTCATGTATTATAACGAGCACCCTCATTTCCCCTTAATTGATCTGCTTGTAGCTTACGGGGGTCTCGGTTCTGGCAGTCTTGAAGCCATAGGTAGCGTAAGCGGGTTCTAGCACAGCTTTCGCCCTCGCTCTTGATCACATTCTACGTGACGCTGGCGGTAACAAAGGACGTCCTACGTCCGCCGCTATGGTTGAGGGTGGCGCTGGTGAACACTCTCAAGGTTCGTATACAGACAACATAAATACCCAAGCAAGTAGCAGGGGGGACAGCGGCCGATGTAGCTCAGTTGGAAAGAGCACCGGACGCGATATTCGGAGGTCGTGGGTTCGGATCCCACCATCGGCACGTTGTTTTTTCTGCTACTTTGTGTTTAATTATCTTTCCACTAAACAAGATTACATTATTAATTTCTGTGATTATCCAAGTAAACATTTAAAAAAAAACAAAAAAACACAAAGTAACATCCCCAACGCTTTCCTTGGCCTCGCCGACTGTTGGCTTCTTTCCTTCATGTATTATAACGAGCACCCTCATTTCCCCTTAATTGATCTGCATATATATATATATATATATATTACCATATATTGATTAACATCGCCCGATTACTTCGCCAGACTGCTAGCCAGCGTTGTTCATAATTTTTTAATTTTTTTGTTAGATTGTCAACATCTCAGCTATCTGATTGCACATGGCAACCCAGCTTCGGTGGTTAAAATATGGCTTTTCAGCATGAGACCTTTTCTTGGTGCTCCAAATTAGTCTTTAGAGCTGTTAGGTAAGCAGTGAGCAGCACATTGAGCTTGCTCATGTCCGTAGGTAATCCAACCAGGCGTACATAAAAACATGAATAATTCAAGCCCGCCTGATCTGATAGCAGTTCATGAACCGTCAGGAAACAACATCTGCTGAACATTGTTATATTATAAAAGTAGGGGTAGCCGCATTGCTAGGCAACTCGATACGATGACATTCTCAGGGTACGTGCGGTTTTCAAAACGTATGCTACGAACAATGACCATTTTAGTTAGTTATATTGGGTTTTATGGCGCAAACCATTTTATTTATGCGAATACGTATGCAAGATAAAGAGAGTCCGTGAATAAGATCCTTGACACGGTCAGCTTTTGATCCGGACGTTTCTTCCACTTCGACAACCAAAAGTGAAATGTGAAACCTGTATTGTAGCCGTGGGCACATGGAGTGTCGTGAAACACCTTACGAAAGCTGAAGCCGTTTAGGCGACCGTCGTGACTGATACGCATGAATACGCATTTATGATTTATGCAGAAAGAGAGTACGTTAGCGTGATTAGCACGTCCCGTGCGTCCCAACCAAGCTCACACGGGATGACACTATGGTGAAAATTACTTGTATTTCAGCCGCATCTTATAAACAGAAGAGATGCCCCAAATTTCCTGGGCATATTTAGCTGTGCGCAATCCCGCTTTTACTTTTCCTTTAGCTTGCAAGAATAGATTGCAAATGTTGCTAGCTATATTCTTGTACCCATATACCTGGGCTGGACACCCTATGAATATGTAAAAAACGTGTTTATATTCACAGGCACATAATTATGTTTATTTCGCACTGCTTCAGCCATGTGTGCGGATAAGTTTGGTTTGGTTTGGTTTGTGGGGTTTAACGTCCCAAAGCGACTCAGGCTATGAGAGACGCCGTAGTGGAGGACTCCGGAAATTCCGACCACCTGGGGTTCTTCAACGTGCACTGACATCGCACAGCATTCACAGTCCATTCATGAGAAATATGTCAGAGATGTTTCTCGTTCGAAGATAATTAAAGAGAATGGAAAGAAAGTACATTACCGTGCTTCTCCCCATTCTTAGCCTCTCAAGTTCGCGGAAGTTAAATCTGTGTACAAATTATTATAAGTTATCTCATGTGCTCTACGGCTGGAAGAAAACAGCGTCTCAAAGTCTCCGATCATTTTGTTAAATGCATTTTCTTATGCGCAAGCAAATTTGAAGCAAGGACCTTGCCCAGTTCCGGGAGCTCTGTGCTGGTCAGCTCTAGCAAAAGATATTGACAAAGACGCATACACTTTAAAGAGACTCAGAAATCTGGCGCCGAATTCTTAGAAAGGACTGGGTGCAAACAATGCACTCGCCGCCAACCCGCGGAGGATTCCTCCATCCTCCCTCTGCCACTCCTCTAAACTCAAGCTGTTGAAGCACTGAAGACGACCTGACAGCAGTACTGTCTTCCTGAATCCCCCCTCTTTTGTTAAAATAATGCTCATGGAACGCGCTTGCCTCCTTCAACCGCTTACTGATCATTGCTGCATTCTTTTGTCTTTTCAGGCCTGTCATCCTCTAGCGAACGAGACCCACGCTATGCGCTCCCTCTGTTCCCATAGTCAGCCGTGCAGTCGTACATACCGCGGCCGACATAACTAGTGGACGGTTGACCCCGTGTGTGCCTCTTCGACCCAACACATTTCTCTCTGAGCACGGCCAAATTTTTAGCTGCCAAATGAGTGTTTCCTGGTTCTATAATTAAGCGTGTTGTTCTGCACATTCATGGCCAAACATTTCGCGAGCTGCAGAATGCAAAAAATAATTTATCACTGCGTAGTCTCCACGGCGACACAAAATTTCGCGTGTGCTTTTCATTAAGCTGTATGTCTGATCCCTTAGAACTGTTTTTTTTAAAGACCCCTTGTTTACCCTAACGTTTTAGTGCATGTACACACAGATATGCTCTTAAGCATAAATCGCCGAAATTGTCCCGCTGAAGACCATCATATATATTCGCTTATACTAAAATTTCGTTCTTCACACTCTTGTTCACCATGGCTGGGAGGCCACAGGCAAAAGAAAACGATTTGAAGTTATGCTGTAGTTTTTTTTTCTTAAGTCCTTACAATAAAGGTCATCGCGAACGATTAGCGACACAGATATTTTTCGCTGACTCTCAGCGGAGTTTTTCAGTTCGGCGTATTTTATTTTTGATCCCACATTTGGGGCTCATTTGCTGCACACACTACTATTGTTCGGTATATCGATTTGCATTCTTGACATATGCAGTAGCTACATATGTCAAGAATGCAAATCGCCAAGATTAGCATTCAGAAGCCAGATTTGAAACCGAAGCGGCCACAAGGAACAAGCACTATCAGCGCTTGGGCACCTTCCCGGAGGTATGGAGCCTTACCTCGTCTTGCCTACGAGGTTTTGGCATTGCCGATGTTCGCGGAATCATCCTAGAAGTCGTGCGAGAAGAACGCAAGAGGTTTTTTACAGCTTCAGAGCAATGTTCCCCAGCAACCATTGCTATAGCCATTCGGGAAGAAGTGCAACACGCTCAGGCTTCCAAAAGAGCACCAGCTGTTGCTCTAGACAAACAACTGACGCTGAGCTATGCCGCTATTGCCCTTAAGCCGCCTCCCGCCCCTCGCCAGTACCCCCGGGCTGACAATCTCTGCCCTCGGCGCCGCGAATTCGTGCCGCAATATGAAGCATCCAGGGAGCACCCAGGCTGAAGGAAGTCCGACATCTGGTGGACCCCTGACAGGCGGCCGTTGTGTTTTCACTGTGGGGAACCGGACCACATGCGTTGTCGCTGCCTGTACCAAGAACTCGGACTTCGAGGATTACACTGACATGATTCCCGCCTCTTTACGGTGAACAGCTGCAGGGAATCCAGGCGTATCTTCGATGTTCTCCATTAACGGTGCAAATTCCATGTTATTGCACTCGGCGTCACCACATCGCTATTTCCCTCATCGCGGTGCTCACCGTCGGAGCCTGTCTCTTCTTCATCGTCGGAAAAACTAAGTACGGGGACGCCTGGAGGTGGTGTTGCGAACCAGGCCTACAGAAAGAGCCTCCATTTATGTTATGACGTAGCGCAACGCACAGATTGCTTTTTGGGGACACAAACGGGTTTGCAGTTTCTAGTAATATGATATCAATCGACGTTTATGAAGTTGCCGCGCTCGATGACACTGGTGCTGATTATTCTGCATTTAGAGTACAATTTTTAAAACCTTCTGCGAAAAGTTACTACCCTATGGGATGGCTCTCCAAAACAAATCGCGGGAGGTCGGAGGTCACCTGGTGTGCCCTAAGAGAAAATGCACCACTCATACGGAAATTCATGGTTATACATGTTTCGCAAAATTTGTCAACCCAGAGCATTGACCTAAAGGTTTTATTTTTGCTTCGATGTTCGATCTCTGCTTCGTCTTGTGCTGAGGTTGCATCCGGGGCACACCGTCGTCACTCTCTTGGCGGCGACGTTAGCTTGAAGTCTGGTCGCTTCGCATAGGATATTGACATCGAGCATAGCGGTGGTGTCACTTGAACTCTGGGCGTGTCGAAAGCGTCTTCACAAGTAATGTAGGCGTCATAGCGGCATCGGCTTTACTCGTCACCAGAGTTCGCCATGAAGCAACCTTACCTCCAAAGGTTGCTACCTTTAGTTTCCCCTAGGGTGCTTTGGTACCTTCCTCGCACAGTCTCATTGTAGCTGCGGCCTGGCAACGAAAAGCGGGCTATGTAAAACGATGGGGACGTGAACCGATGGCTTGGTGGCGCAAACTCACCGCTACTCAGGTAGTCAGCGGTCGTTCACAGGGGCGGGGTTGTGGTCGCTGACTGCAAATCCGCGGAGGCCAATTTGTCGCTACGGGCAGTGGCGTAGAATGTGGCCGGCCTCACCGCCGTCGAAGCATAATCACCGGTTGTTCGTAGTCCTCCAGGCGTCGCACTTCCGTGGGCTTGAGGGTCGTTGGTAGGCTTTGCGGGGGGGGGGGGGGGGGGGAGGTCAAGGGGCGGCTTTTAGGAACAGGACGGTATAGACGAGGGCTTAGAATGTCACATCGGGGTGCAGGACGACGTAATGCAGCAGCGTAATTCATCCCTATCGTTTCTTGTGCTGGAGATGTCGGAGCAGCAGCTTGAGGAACACCCAGCGCCTGCTGGACTTCTTCACGGCCGACGTCGTCGAGCGTCGCCACTTGTGGTTGTTGGAATTATGGCAGCAAGTGGCGAAGTTCATCTCGGACGATCTCACGAATGAGGTCGCGAAAGCTTTCTTCGCTCGTAGATGCACTGCTCTAGGAACTTGCGCTGAGCGATTTCAGTGGTCGATCATAGTGGCGAATCCTGGTGTCCATCGTCTTCTCGATGGTCGACCCGTCACTTTCATATTTGTGCGCAGTATTCGACGCATTCTTGCAAAAAGCGACTGTTTAACGCTTAGCATTAAAAGTTCACTCTCTTATTTTCAGTCGCGTTAAGGTCGGCATGGTGTAACAGGCGCTTCATCTCCTCAACGTAAACCAGGACTGGCTCATTCGGGACTTGAAATCTTGTTTGAAAGATAACCTTGGCTCTTTCATTCCGAACGACACTAGCAAAAGCAGTCAAAAACTCTTGCTTGAAAATCTCCCAATCATTCAAAGCTGCCTCGTGATTTTCGCACCATATAATGGCAGGTTCTTCAAGAGCAAAAGAGGCTTGCCTTACCTTCGCTTCGTCGTTCCAGTTATTGAATTTTGCCACACGGTCTAAAAGGTACATCCAGTCTTCCGCGCCTTCTGTGGGCAGTCCTTGTAAGTCCTTGTAAGTTGGGGGCTCCTGGGGCTGCCCGAAGACAACCGGAGCTTCTCACTGGACCATTTCCAAAGTTGATGCCTTCCGGGGTTGAACGGGGTCAGGCAGCAGACCATGTTCGGGCTGTAGGCCTGGAAGTCGGCGGCTGGCTCGGTGAGCTGTAGGCTGGTTCCCTAGGGCGACAGGAACAAGGCTCGGGTCTGAAGGATCAAGGGCAGGAACTCCAACAGATGTCACGTGGTGGCGACAAAGTCGATGACACAAATGAGCAGTGAAGAAATTCTTTATTGGGCTGACTTGCACTCGCAAAAGAACTAAGCAATTCGGCGACGGCGATAGCAACAATCGCGCTCGGTGGTCGTTGAACAAAGAATGCCTCTTTCACTTCTCAGCACTGTTTTTAAAGGCGGTGAGAAAAGATCTAGATAAAGCAGTAAAGGGTACTAGGGAGACCTATAACATTGTAGAAATACACGCGAGAGGCTGAAATCGTCAAGATACGTTTGACGCATCTTTCGCATCAAAGAAAACGATAAAGCGTCGTCTATCGACAACGAGCATGAACAAACACGGAATACAGAATCGACAAGCGCGCTAAAATCACAATGATAAGACCACATGCCAGCGGCTTTCGAGTAAGAACAGATAAAGTTTTAAATAGTTCGCGGCAACATACTATTGACTGTCTCCAAGCGGGTGAGACCAACTGTGCTGAGATAATCTCCGATCCGTTCGATGGCGGTCTGTATTGTTTCTTCAATCTGGCTGTCACTGCAGCACGTGATCCAGTGTGAGGCAGTCAGGTGGGGGATGTCGGCCAGTAACTTGGGCCGGCCTATCAGTGTAACGTTAAAAATCATCGGCGAATGTACGGAGCCTTGCGGCTAGCCACGGTTTCCTGGAGAGATGCTGGAAGGATCTCCAACTCCCGGCTTTAAGTTGCACTGTGTGGTCGGCGAGGATGTCTGAGATGTACGCATACGTGCGATATCCGACACCGAGAACCTGAAAGTGCTGAGTGAGTTCGATTGTATAGTTCTCGATATTCGTGCGTGCGCGCTCCAGACTACGTCGCATATAGCGATCCCATTTCTGAGTGGCGAGTAGAGCTTCGAGCGACTTCTTGCGCTCCCACAGATGGGCGTAGTAGTGGTCGCAGTGTGGGACTGTGCTTTCTTATTCGACAGTTTGAGTGGCGTCGGCCCCTTGTTTGACAGTTTCAGCTGTGTGCGCCTTGATGTCAGTAATAGCGGGAGGTTTGTACTGCTGTTTCCTGTGCGTCCAGAAAGAGTCCCAGTCAATCACCTGAGCCCGACGCGTACATTGCCTGGTGGGCTCGTGTATCAAGATGTCGAGAACGAAGTGATCACTCGCGAAATTTTTGTGTGGCACCAAGTCGCTTTAACTGTGGAGGTCGTAAAGGCAAGACCAGGCGTTTTATCACGGTGTAGGCCCGTAACGTATCTTGTGGCGTAGGACACGTCCGTCATGAGGGTCAGCTGGTTCGAAGCTACGGTAGCGTAGCACTCAGGCCCCGGCCTTGAAGAAGTAAAGGGAGCTACGAGCTCGTGTCAGTTATTACGCCTGCTCGAAGAGTAGTGTGTAGCATGACTCAGTGTTTTCGTAGATTGTAATCGCCTCTGCTTTTTGCAAATACTTTCCTGTACTGCGTGTTTTTTTGTTACATAAAGTTAAGTTTCGTCTTCTGACGGCAAGTTCGTCGTCCTTCGTGTCACTGTGTGTGTGAACTATACGTCGCCAGCCAAATTGACAAGCACCTCGAAAAGGTACCTAGAAACTGGCAGAAGACTAGAACCAACCTGATTTCACTCGCCCGTTTTGTAAGAGCGCAGTGTACCTATGAGCAAGTATGTAAAGTATGTCATTACACTAGTATATACGATTCTTTGCTTTCGCAGCTGCACACTCTTGATAATACTAAGTGGTTCGCAGCAAAACGCGCAGTAGCTGTTACACTTGATCTGTCGACATCTGGGCCGCGCCGTAAGGGATAGCAGGAAGATGGGAGTGAAAGCGGAAAGAGTAAAAGGGGGGCGTTAGTGTAGGACTCCGGAGTAATATCGACCACCTAGTTATCCAAGTCTATGCACCAACCACTACTGCTGAAGAAGCTGACGTTGAGAGATATTATGCGGACCTACAATGCCTTTTAGACCGCACCCCATCATCAGACGTCGTTTTTCTCATAGGAGACTGGAATGCTAAGGTCGGGAGTGAAGAAATATCCGGAAATATAGGCAAGTTCGGTCTTGGCGAGCCAAATGAAGCTGGGCAGAGGCTAGTAGAGTTTTGTCAAGAAAACAACCTGACCATAGCAAATACTCATTTTCAACAGCACAAGAGGCGCCTGTACACATGGACTTCATCGGACGGTCTGTACAGGAATCAGATCGATTACATTCTTTGCCGGCAGAGATGGAGAAGCGCTATACAAGCAGTAAAAACAAGGCCTGGGGCCGATTGTGGCACTGATCATCAGCTTCGTGTTGCCAAAATTAAGCTTCGATTGAGGAAAACGCAGAGAACTAGAAGGCCTTTCAGGTATGATCTGGATCAAATTCCATTAGAATATGCTGTGGAAGTGAGGAATCGATTTCAAGAATCAGATCTAGCAGACAGAGAGCCAGAAGAGATGTGGACTGATGTTCGTGATATAATGCAAGAAGTTGCTACTAAGGTAGTTCCAAAGCATAAGAAATGCAAGAAAGCAAACTGGTTATCTGAAGAGGCTTTGCAAATAGCTGAGGAAAGGAGAATGGCAAACGTTATACGGGAAAGAGAAAAATACAAGGTTCTCAATGCGGATTTTCAGAAAATAGCAAGGAGAGCAAGGAAAATAGCAAGAATGCCTTCCTGAACATACAGTGCCAAGCAGTTGAGGACAGCAGCCAATTAAGGAACACAAGAGTTCCGTATAAGACAATCAAAGATATCAAAGGAAGCTTCTGTGCTAAGTTGGGCGTGAAAAAGGACAAACGGGGCAAGGACATCACTGAAGCTTTAGAGATAAAGAAGAGGTGGCAGGAATACACAGAAGAACTGTACAAGAAGGCCCCGAATGTACAAACCCAACTAAAGACGGTTGTGATTACTGATCTCGAGCCGGGCATCCTGAAGAGTGAAGTTGAATGGGCCTTAGCCAGCCTTGCTAAGAACAAAGCTAGCGGAATTGATGGCATTCCAGCTGAGTTGCTACAAAACCTCAACCATGACGCTGTTAACATTGTGCGTACATTATGTCAGAAGATTTGGACGACCCTGCAGTGGCCACAGGATTGGAGGAGGTCAGGTTACATCCCCATTCCAACGAAAGGCAGTGCCAAAGATTGTTCCAACTACCGCATGATAGCGCTTATTTCGCATGCTAGCAAGGTGATGTTGAAAATCCTCCAAGGTAGCTTCCGAACGTGCAAGCTGGGTTTCGCAAGGGCAGAGAAACTAGAGACCAAATTGCTAACTTTCGCTGGATCATGGAAAAAGCAAGAGAGTTCCAGAAACCCATCTACTTCTGCTTTATTGATTATGCGAAAGCGTTTGACTGCGTAGATCACAGCAGATTGTGGCAAGCTCTCCAAGAGATGGGAGTTCCAATTCACCTCATCTATCTCCTCAGGAGCCTGTATGAAGGGCAAGAGGCCACAGTCAGAACTGGGCATGGTATTACTGATTGGTTTCCGATCGAGAAAGGAGTGAGGCAAGGCTGCATACTGTCGCCCTGCCTATTTAACCTATATGCAGAGTGCATCATGGCGAAGGCCGGTCTGGACGAGTCTTCAGCTAAAGTGAAGATTGCTGGAAAACATATCAACAACCTTAGATATGCGGATGATACCACTGTAATGGCAGAAAGTGAAGTGGAACTCAAGAGACTTCTGATGCGCGTACACGAAGAGAGTGAGAAGTTTGGGCTTAAACTGAACATTAAAAATACAAAGATCATGGCGTCTTGCCCTATCAAGTCCTGGAGCATCAATGGACAAGAAGTGGAAGCTGTGACAGATTTTCTCTTCTTGGGCTCCAAGATTACCTCGGAAGGAGACTGCAGCCATGAAATTAGGAGACGCCTGCTTCTGGGAAACAGAGCAATGGTTAGCCTTGACCGCCTAGTAAAGAGAAGAGACATTAGTCTGCCAACCAAGATCCGTATAACTCGTGCTATGGTCGTTCCAGTTGTGATGTATGGATGCGAGAGTTGGATTGTGAAAAAGGCGGACCGCCGAAGAATTGACGCGTTTGAATCGCGGTGCTGGCGAAGACTCTTGAGAGTTCCTTGGACTGCCAGAAGACCAAATCAGTCGATATTGTCTACCATAAACCCTGACTGCTCATTGGAGGGTCAAATTCTAAAGTTAAAGCTCAGCTACTTTTGTCATCTGATGAGAAGAGAGGAGTCGCTGGAGAAAGATTTGATGTTGGGAAAGGTTGAGGGTCGCCGGAGAAGGGGTAGGCAGCAAACGCGATGGTTAGATGGCATCTTCGAGGCACTGCAGATGAAGTTATGTGATGTTAGGAAGATATTGAGAGACCGGAAAGCGTGGCGTGACATGGTCCATAGGGTCATGAAGTGTCGGACACGACTGAACGCCTGAACTGAACTTGGGATCTTTAACGTGCACTGACAGCACAGCACAAGAACGCCACTTCGCTCTCCTCTATCTAAATTCAGACGCCGGCAGACGATGATTATTGAAGGCTGTATGTGTTTTTACTGCCATAGATTACATAATACAACATTTTGGGCGAGTTGGTTACATACATTCATTATCACAGCGCAAAGACGGACGGGACACGAGCGCTGTTGTGTCCTCCTCGTGTCCCGTCCGTCTTTGCGCTGTGATAATGAACATAGATTACACTTCCTGTTTGCTCTTTTTTCTACTCTGGCCAGAGCCATAAAGGCTCACACAACTGGGAAATCAATAAAACAATTCAATGATGTTTAGATCCTTATGGTTTCTGTTATGCGGTGATATTAAGGATCTGCCCAATATATACTACAATCGGTGCGTCGTGTTTCCAATGGCGGGAGTGAGATTTACTTGGAGTACCAGGTCGAGCACCAGAAGGTCGCCAACCGAACTAAACACTACAAAACTGCAGGAGATATAGTACTCAAAATTACTACCAACAAAGCTCATTATTTGAAGAAGAAAAGTTTCATGTCGGAATTTTATGGTTACAAGCAGTGTGGTTGAAATGCATTTTTGTATTTCATCCTCATGTGGGAACCACTTCGGCTACAGCATAGATGGTCCACCTTACCTGGGGTCAGTCATCAGGGCAAGCACAGGCTTGGGCACACTTGGCCGCCCGTAAAGAAATTATATCTGAAAGCAATACTAAGTCATCTCTTACGTAGCTTCATGTTGGTTTGCGTCAAATGAAATAAAAAAGTATTTTCAATACAGGAAGAGACGTTTAAAAAAGTGCAGTTGTCAAGCATAAAGTGATCGGTTTCTATTTCCCTGGCGACAAATTTTGTAGTGGATTACGGATAGCCGCAACAGGTTCCCAAGCATCAAAAAAACACAGCTAAAATAATTCCTGCTGGAGTAATGTTTTGAAGAAAAAAATATTTTCAAGCATACAATTTATGCCCCAATGCATTTTTGATCTACACCGAAAGTACCTTGGCACCTGGTTCTGCCGTGCAACAGGTCCAGAATAAGGTACTGATGCTCTCGCAGCTCTTTCCCTGTCCAACAGAACTACTTTCCCGCGCCTTTCAAAAGCTCTAATATTTAAGGAGCTCTAGTATGCACTCACCGTTATTAACTTACAATCGGTGTAAAGAAAAGCGGCCACAATCTGATTAATGCGCCGAGCACCGCGACTTCACTCCTGTCTATATGTGCAAAAGCAAATTAACAAAATGTGATGATAACTTACGCGTTTCGGTGTCCAGCCAGGATACATTGAAACCTCTAGGTGCCTTAAGGTTTGCTGCACCGGTAACAGAATTTGTAGCCACTAGCACCGGGTGTCCTTTCCTGTAATGAGATAATGAAAAAGTAGGATGCAAAATAGTCACGCTCTTAGAAATTTATTTAAAAAAAAGCACTGTAAATTCTATACCTCAAAATTTATGGCCATTATGCCACCGCCCAGGTGCGGGCCAACGCCTAACGTATGGGGCAAGCTTATTTCAAATACCAAACAGATGACCAGTACGCGAGTGAAACGAACACCCGTAGGCAGCGCACTCAACACTAGAGGCGTGTACTAAATCATACTAGTACTATTGCGTCGAACACAGCAGAAATAAACAATTATAAGTATATGCAATCTTGATTTGCTTTAACTTTTCGTGAGAGAGCCTACGCCTTGCTGTTGTCTACGCCTGGAACACTTTGGAGCGATACTGACGGCACAGAATGAAATACTTGCTAAAAGACCCTATCTCGCTTCGGGTCAAATTTTTGTTCTTTCGACTGCCCTCTGTCTTCTCCAAACTACGTTTTCATGATCAAGCCTGCGTGAAACCAAATCAAAATAGTAAATTAACTTAATATGCGCAGCATCCAATTCAAACGCATTGCTCCTTGCAGTTATCTTCACCCCTCGTTGATGAATTCAGTACTCTGGAACATCCTCACGAAATATATCCTTCTCTGCATTTGTTATTAGGCAGTTCAAATGTAACCAAATAACTAATTCTGGTACATGGTAGTGTCGGTGAGAACAGTGTGCTTGCGCAAGTTACCATTTGCCTTATAATCCTTTTTTTTCGCTGCAAACAAAACCAGAAGGCGCGCGCATGTATCTAAGTAGGAGAAAATTGTCTGACTGCAACCCATCTGCATTGTACACAACGCAATCTTGTACACATAAGTAACCAGCTTGACGTATAGGTTAGAACTGTTCTCGCAAATGCGGACGTTTTGTTTCCCATTCGCCATTTAGTAACACTTAAACCTCCTGTTAACAAGGCGAGAGCGTTTGATACACTTGTTCAGCGAAAAACCCAGACTTTCCTCATAATCTCTCGGCCGCCTTATTTAGTGAGCACTTATTTGTCAACAAGGTATAATGTCAAAGCACAAGACTTCGGATTTGAATTGTAGCGACCTACCATGCTTACGAAAACATGACGTCATGGGAACAAAGCTGCATAATGCATTTCGTATATGCAGGCTCCACACATTTGAGAAGGAGTTAACTTGATTAAACTAAGGTCGCAAACGGTTTCACGATGGATTCTGAACAGAAACATTTCATGTATGAGCCAGAGACGCTTTATACTATAGGGACACATAGCACGCCTCCATGCATGCGGAACAAGCGGTGATTATTTGTATCTCCTGTGGTTTTCCGTTCAAAGTGGTATCTTCAGACTATATCGAGACGAGTGTCTGTGCAGGGAACACCGCATTCTGCTATTGAGTCATAATTTTAGTACTGTATGCATATTCTTTCACGACCTTTATTACCTGCTGCATACTATCAGAGATATTGCTTGATAAGCATTAGGGAAACATGAGATAATACATTTTACAGTGTAGTAGGCGGCGTCCTTAACTTCGACCACCTGAGGTTCTTTAACGCGCATTGATATCACAGAGCACAAGCTCATCCTGTTTTTCGTCTCCATCAAAAGCGGCGTTATCGGTCGGGATTTGATCCACATCAATTAACCTTTGGCACAGCAGTGAGAGCGCGCTACCAGCTGCACTACCCCGGTGATTGGATAACACAACATAGCGCTACATTTTACAATAAGTCACAATCGAATTGGTGGAATGCAACGAACAAAAACATCGCATTTAGACTAAGGTGAAAAATTAGCTTACAAAAATACTCCCAACGCATTTTCAATGTGCTTTTAATCTCTTTCCCAGTCCTTGTAGGGAAAGAGTTTCAATAGCTGCGTTTCTATCTATCGAAAAGAGCGCAGAATTCAGGATACCTAGGAATTATTTTATCAGTAAAATTGCTCTCGTGATGGAATAATGTGCAGTTTAAAAATCCGCAGTAGTATATATGACAACATAGCAGCCCAAAATGTAAGGCATACATTTCATCTCGGCGATAAATGCATAAAAAGTTGCGGTAAAAAACTGCGAGTAGAGCATTAAGTAGAATTTTTAACGACTGAGATGCTACGTCATGTTCAGAAGCAGAGCTGCCTAGTTGTCTTTCTTGGTATTGATTCCGGACATGATTTCGTTGTGTAGAACAGCGCTTCTGTTCTACACAACCCAAGCTTCTGTTTTAACATGATTTCGTCCTGAACAGTATTGTTACTACCCATTTGCCTATTCAATACAAACCAAAACATGTGAGGGCGACTTGTTAAAAAATCAAAATTTAGCGTTTATTACAGGAACAACGATTTCCTCATGCCAGGTAATAAACAATCGTATCCCCTGATATCGTTCAGCCAAGGTAAGAAAGTACATGTTTGCTCCAAGCAAAATTTCGACACCCACACAAAGGTTAGTCTCACAATGCGGTGCCAATGATGTAGACTGCAACAGCAGGGAGACGTCTGTTGTAAACGAGGTCGTTGGGGAGACCGAAAGCTCTCAAAATATATTGTTGAAATTTTACACGTTTAAATTCATTTAAAATCTGTGGACTGAAGTAAATTTTTACAGGCACTTTCATATTATGCAGAAGGTGTTCATGCACGGCTTGATCATGCAAATAGGTCCTTAAACTCTAGCCTGGCGCCAAACATTTACAGAATGGGTTCCCTTTCTATCACTTCACATTCACAGGGCTTTTATATATCCTTGATTGAACAATAGTACATAGTTTCATGGGGACGCGTGCGTAAGTCTCTGCAAACGTACATACATACGTACGTATGTAGATACATACATACATACATACATACACACATACACACACACATACATACATACATACATACATACATACATACATACATACATACATACATACATACATACATACATACATACATACATACATACATACATACATACATACATACATACGTACATACATACATACATACATACATACATACATACATACGTACATACATACATACATACATACATACATACATACATACATACATACATACATACATACATACATACATACATACATACATACATACATACATACATACATACATACATACATACATACATACATACATACATACATACATACATACATACATACATACATACATACATACATACATACATACTAGTAAAGGTGCTGCCAAAAATATCTAGCGAATGAACCGCGTAACAAGCACGACAGGACGATTAATTTGAACCAATTGAGCAAACAGCCATAGTTCCGAAGCACAGTGGGATACTTACGGGTCCTGCCATGTCAGCTTCTTCGTTTCTCCGAAAGTCCTCACCAGCTTCACGGTTTGGAAACTAGATGTTATTATTTCCTTCATCTTCTTCTTCGGAAGTATCTGCAACAAGTGTCCGTTTTTAGGTGTGTGTTTTTTTCCGTCACCGTTGCACAGTGGTGAGTATATAGCTACCTCCTAATCTAGATGGTTGTTACGTTACTGTACGTAAATTGGTATATTAGCTCTCGGGTACAGTGTGAGCCCACTCAGTAGCCCAGACTCCCTCAATGTGTTTGAGGTGGCCATCATAGATTCCCACCACTCTAGAAAAAGGCATCTAATTGGTTTGCGGGTGGCGGCACCTTCTCGCAATTTAGAATGATGTTATCATATCTGGCTACTATCTCACTGTCTTTGTTTGCAAGTTGGACTATTTTGCGATGGTTTTATGTGTGCCGGCTTGGCCGAGCTAAGGCTAAAGACGGCAGGCTGTCTGAACACGCGGTTACGTTATCTCCTACTTCTAGAGTGAGGGTGTATACACGTTTCCAGCTCAACGTGATTAGTGCAGTCTGCTAAAGATATGACTCACTGCTGGACTATGAATCTCTTCCCAATATGGATTCACATCTAAATAATTCAACATTACAGAAATATAGCTATGTGATGAAAGCACGCCGACTTGGTGGCCTTAAATATTTTTGCAGTGTTGTTTTCACCGGAATCTTCATAGATATTGTTTCTTATTCCGCTTCACTTAAGCCCTAAAGACGAGCATACCAGACCTTTGATGCGGTCTGGCCTTATTCAGGTACGGAAGTCTTACCAGAAGTATGCGATGTATTGGTTTTGTTTCTCAGTTCGTCATGGCCGAATACTACCTGTGGGGAAGTGCATTTCTCTCTATGATTTCATCCAGGAGTCATATGTGCGTCCTACATAACCGGAAGTTTCTTACATTTGCTGAAGAGAGCTTCTGAGCGTGTTAACGTCAGGAAAAAAATCAAAATGTCCGCATTTTTTGCTTGATACACTTCCAGTGTATCGAGCAGACATGCCCTATCGATTTTCAAAAAATTTTAGTAAGCCTCGAATGCGGCGGCGGCCTGTCATATTATTGGAAGTATATAACAAATTTTCACCTTATCCCAAAAAATATTCTGAAACACATTTTTGAATATTTATTGCATCATTGGGTGAGCGGGATAAACATCAGAAGCGAACTTTTGCTTGACATTTCAATCGTATACAATTTTCAAAATTACATTAGAGATAAGGAATAAAACAGTGTTCCAAGATTTGCTTACAATAGTTCTCAAATCATCTGATAATCGGGTTTTTATGCTAAATGTATCTGCTCTCTGAACAAATAGGAGAACTTTTAAAGTAAATTTTTACCGCGATTCTGAAACGTAGATCATAGTAAACTTTCGTATTATATCCTGATAAATGAATGGTGTCCCAGACTGCGAGGCATGTGGAGGGCGCTAGTTTGTGTGTTTGCCAATGGATGGATGGATGGAATATAGGAGCGTCCCCTTTGAAACGGGGTGGTAGCAGTAGCTATCATGCTCATTTTTCTCCATATATCTTAATTATTGATTTAGAATGGTTAACTAAACCATTATTCTATTTATTAAATTTTGCTCCTACATTACTAACATTATGTCACTTCTCTGCTTTTAAGCCACCAATCTTCTAGCCGTTTTTTGCTAGTTTCCACCGCCGGTTTATTCACCCGGCCACTGTTATCTCTAAACCCCAGAGCTTCAGGAACAGTGATTGCGCCTGCATCAACTTCCGGATGGATACCATTGCATTCGAGTATAATATGGTCAATTGTTTCACTGGAGTTTTCACATACAGCACATGCGTCATCTCCATTGTTAAATTTCTTTTTGTAGCTGCGTGTTCTAAGGCACCCTGACCTAGCTTCAAAAAGTAGGGCACTGCCTCTTGAGTTATCAAAGAAATCTTCCTTCCTGATCTGCATTTTCCACTTTCGGTATAATTCCACACTCTGTTTTTTTTTTTTTCATCGAATTTATCCAATTTTTACCTTCTGTGTTTTTCACCTGTTGCTTAATGCTCTTTATTTCTCCGTCCTTGTTACTAGAATACTTACTAGTTAGTTTCCTAGTTCTTTTCCTCCATTGTGAGTCAACGCTTTTTAGGTACAGGTATTTAAATACCTTAGCTGCCTATCTGTTACTGTCCAATTTCCTCAGGCGTTCCTCATATAATATTTTACTCTGGGCTTCCCGTACTTCGAAAGATAACCCAGCCCATATCTCCCTGTACCGCCTCAATTGTAGTTTTGCCGTGGGCACCTAGTGCTAATCGTCCAACGGATCTCCGATTTGTTTCTAATGTCGACTGTACCTCTGATTTTATGCACAAAACCGCATTTCCGAAAGTAAGTCCGGGCACCATAATTCCTTTCCAAATACCCCTCAATACCTCATAGCTATTGTATCCCCACAATGCCTTATGCTTCATTATCCCGGCATTCCTTCGCCCTTTGGCCTTAAGTGATTGCTTATGCTTTTCAATGTATGCCAATCCTTCGTTTACCCATACCCCCAAATATTTATATTCTGCTACTCTAGGTATTTCAAGGCCTTGAATTTTAGGACCCTGATCAGTTGAGCCGTTGACAATCATCAGACCCGACTTAACTGCGCTGAAACTGAAGCCTAGAGCGTCCCCTTCGTCTCCGCAATACTTAACTAGAGTTTTCAATTCTTCCAGACTCTCAGCTAGCAGCACAATATCGTCTGCATACATCATCCGGGGAGGCGCTGCTCTACCGCCTTTCCACCTAATCTGCATGACAGGTTAAAGCCTAGGTTACTGTCTTGTATCCTGCGTTCCAGGTTTATCATATAAAGCATGAACAGCACCGGTGATAGAGGACAGCCTTGTCTTAATCCTTTGCATACTTTGACATCCTCCGTACTTCTTATCCCTTCCCACGTAATTTCTACTTTGTTATCCCGGTATATTTCCTGTAGGAACTCTATTATCTCATAACCGCTACCTTCTTCTTTTAATATGTTCCACAGGAGTTCCCTGCTTACGTTGTCGTACGCCCTGTTTATATCCAGGAAGGCCAAATACAAAGGTCTATTTTCCACTCTAGATATTTCGATGCATTGGGTAAGCACGAACAGGCAATCATCTAAGCGCCTACCATTTCTAAAGCCGTTCTGAAGTTCTCCGAGTATCTTGTTACTTTCAACCCATGCTTGCACCTTTATAATTTCACCGCCTGCATGGCTAACCTGTACATTACATATGTTATGGTAATCGGCCTGTAGGATTTTATGTGCATCCTTTCTCCTTTCCCTTTATAAATCAAATTCATTTTACTCTGCCGCAAGCTGTCCGGAATTTCCTTATTCACTATGACTGTTTCCAAAGCTTTTAACAACGTTTCCTTACTTTTTGGACCGAGTTCATTAATCAGCTTGATCGGAATTCCATCTATTCCTGTAGATGTGTTTTTAGGAATATTTTTTTCTGCCTTTTTCCAGTTTAGATTGGTCAGTTCTAAGGTGCTTTGTATTCTGCTACCTTGTATTGCTTCCTGATTTGCGGAGATTGCCCTATCGTCGTTCTTAAATGACTCGGCTATAACTGATGTAATGTAGTTCACTGCGTTGTCTCCCTTTAAACAATTTCCCTCGTTATCTTGAATCCGATCTTGCTTTCTTTGATTCTTATTCCATAGCCAGCTTATATGGTTCCAGAATTTGCTTGCTCCGCCTCTAGAGGCATCGTGTATATCAGCCATCCAGCGATCGGTGGACTGTCTTCTTTTACTTTGGACGAGGGCCTGCACTTGAAGTTTCTTTTGTCGATATGATTCCCATTTTTGGTCGATTTCTTCCTGAGAAACCTGTGCTTTTTTGCCATTCGGTGTTCCCTTGAAGCAGCCCGTCGTTGTTCAATAGCTTCCCTGTTTTCCTTGTTCCACCAGCTCCGTGGCTTCCTCTTTCCATTCCAGCGGTTTGCTACTTTAACCTCCTGAATTTTACTCCTTATGAGTAGTTCTACCGGTTCATAATTCCAGTCTTCCATGGGGCTTTTCTCTATTGCTTCCTCTATGTCTGCTGCTATCTGCGCTATTTGATCGACGTTTAATTTTGCGTTTACGTTTTGTCTAAGCTCCATTTCTCTTTTCATCAAGGGCCCCATCTGCAGACTAAGGCTGCCAATCTCTATGACAACAACGCCACCTAGAATAAACTGCGTTCGCCCTCGGGGGTGGCGGCACGTAAGAGATGGGCAAAGGTGTGATAGACAATCAGGTGCATAGACTCATTTCAGCCTTTGGGGTCTGTTTAAATCAGTCTGGTTATGTCCCCTTCGAATGAAAGGCGCAGCAAGGGTTTCCTGCTTGGTGCATGCCTCCATAGAGCTATAAGGGAATGTTTGAAGGCAACCATGTAGGAGAAAAGTATGCCGTGGAGGAAGACTTAGTGCTGGTTCTGAGAACTTCTGGTTTTTTATTAGCCGGTCACGAAACACACCGTACTGTTATTTGCGCTCCTCATCTCTTTGTAGTTTCGTATTTTACATGCCGTTACACCGAAACTCATATACAGAATTACATATGTTCAGAGCGAAATATCAATGGCTTTCGATAAGTCCAAGAGTTTGGCATGGCTCCATTCCAATGGCCTTGAAACTAGTTAATATTATTAACGAATTAATAAATCATGAACACCCCCACACTAACAAGTTATGTCTTGTATGCCCAGTTGAAATTACCTCGACGTTTAACCTTCGTGTTTGACGTTGTCTTTCAGACGACCTTTTACATAATTTGTAGCTGTCGCAAGCGCGCCAAATTCAAGTACCTCGGAAGTTGATCATGGGGTACAGCGCATGTTAGTTAGTTATATGGAGTTTTATGGCGCATAAGCAACTGTGGCTATCATGCGCCAACCGCAAGGTTAGACGATCAAGTGGCTACAGTAATGATGCTCAGATTTGGTTTAAAACATTGGCTTCCTTTAAAAATCTGTAAACAAGTGAAAAATCAACAAGTGCTTCTTGGCCTAAAAGCAATGCGGGATGAAATGGGATGTGTTCTTTGTAAAATACAGTAAAATATTTTTTCCTGTGCTCCTCGAGTTGTGAGCATGAGATTAGAATTTGATTTACTGATAGCTCATGTCCACACATTTAACATACAGCTTTGCCTTTTTTCGTTAGTAGGAAGTTATGTTTTCCTTGTTCCACCAGCTCCGTGGCTTCCTCTTTCCATTCCAGCGGTTTGCTACTTTAACCTCCTGAATTTTACTCCTTATGGGTAGTTCTACCGGTTCATAATTCCAGTCTTCCATGGGGCTTTTCTCTCGGATGTATCAGGGGATGCATACAGAATAGTAATGGCAGATGAGCGCGCCAGATCCTGGTGTAAACAATCATCGTAAAAACCCCATATCCGAAGCCCGAGACCTCCTCCGATGTTCAGCACATATTGCGCGTCGTCAAGCAGCTCCTTCCATCATTGCGGGTGCAGGCAATGATGCAGCTGTCCGGTTGTTTGCAATATTTATTTTGAGGATCACTCAGTTTAGAAAAATCAAACAAGAAATTCAATCAATATATTCATGCGTGTCGGCAATCCGCACCCGATATTGGGTTATGATTCATTCGGCGAAATCACCTTTTTTTATGCCTTTATGGGTCACAATTGCCAAATGAACTCATTACAAGCCAGCACGAAAATTAAATATTGTAGACTGCGTCTCGTTTTCTAGACTGGTGGAGTTTTCAAGTATCTGAGAAGAAAACTGTTTTTAAATATTTCTTTAGTTACACATAGAACATGATTGTCAGTTGGCCAGATCCACACTTGCTGACGGCGTAGCAAGCTGTATGCTAATGGTTTGAAAATGTATGCCTATCCTTTAACATATGAGATTCAGTTTACAAACAGGAAGCCCAGCACGCCTATTGTGCAAAATTTTCACCCTACAAATCACAATCTATTACATTGTATGAAACATCAGTGCGTATACAGGCTGCATATACGTGAAATGGGCAATAGAAATGGCAACGTGTGGGTACAGTTGTGTGATTTGGCTCTGCTAATAAGCAGATTTGTGTCAGGCTCAGAAACCAATATGGAGATGTTCAAACTCTAAAACCTTACTTGAGCGCTGACGATGGTACAAAGTTCCGGGTATCGCGCAAGTAGCATAATGACAATAAGGTAGAACGCAGAAAATGGAGACCGAAAACGCACATAGATTTCTCGCAGCATTTTCGCTTCTGCAACGATGCACATTTGCATAAAGCCTTTCATTCGAATTATTCGATTGCTTGCAACAATCGTCTTGAGGATCATTCATTTGAGAAAAAAAAATCAATATATTCAATTAAATGTACTCATGCACGACGCTAATCCGCAGTGATATTCGTTCACAATCCATTCGGGGAACTCATATTTTTATGCCTTTATAGGTAAAATTTGCGAAAGGGACTCTTTACTAGCCATAAAGATGATTAAAGAGTGCAGACTGTCACAAGATTTCTGCACTAGCGGCGTTTTCATGTTTTTGAAAAAAAAAACTACTCTCAAACCGTAACATTTCTGCCTATATGTATAAATTTCAGTTGCACGTACAACATCACAGTCAGTTGTGCAGATTCAAAAAAAAAAAGGTGTCTTACCGGATCGAATATTCCCAGGGTAGCGTCATTTGACGGGGCGTCCTTGAACAGGTTGCCATTGACATGCTTCTGCACATAAGAAATTCCAGCAAATTGCGAATCAATATCAATTTTTAAATTCTGTCGACATCTAAACTGAAGGTATAAATATATTGCTTACGTATTTTGGCGTGGTATAAGAAATCCTACCTGTATTGCAATCCTCGTGCCGGCATCTCCAATTGCCAAATGTGCCATGCGAAACGCCAGGAGGCCCTGTGACCAGAAACGAGCACATTAGTTTACATTCTGGGTTTTAAGGTAGCAGCCTAGTAAACTGATTGCAAACACAATTAGCCTATACAAAGTATTCACGCACAAACCGGGAAGACAGGCCAGCAACCTCGGTGGTTCTTTTTCTGCACGAGGGCGAGCCTATCATAATATCAATATCATAAAAGACTAGCAAGGCGTTCTTCCAATTCAAGTGGCATCCCTACTCCTGAGAACAACTTCACATGCCTTGCAATTTTGTTTATAAAGGCAGAGAACAATTCGGTGCATACCACAGGCGTGTTTAGTTTGTCGGTTGCGGAAGAGATAGAATGGCATAAGAAGAATCGGTGTTCATGGTTTGACTATTAAAGTAATGCTGCATCCCTGTAGCAGAGTCAATATCAGCGCTTCTTAGCTCTACCTCATGTATCGGAAAAAGGTAAATTACGTTTGTATAATGCTTTCGGTTGCCCAAAATTTTATAACGGCTTGAAGTTAAGCTCTTGAAATCTCTCGAATTCTGAAAAATACGATTTGCTACATTAGTGCCGAGAGTTTGATCGCAACAAACGTCTTCTTTAAGGCCATAAACAATAGCGACTTTTGTTAATCCAAAGTTAGTGCAATTCGCACTGGACAGGTGGTTAGAAAGTAAGAAAACGAGCTGCTGAATGTTCCTGAAAATTTGATATTCGCACCTTTTTTTCAACGCGAAAGCTTTAGTACACCCTTCCATTGCGTCTTCGCGGACCCATTATGGCAACCTTGAACCTATGGAAACCCTATAATAAATATTACGACACTCAGCCCGCCTCTGCCTAGTCACCTGGTAGGCATCACTTACGCGGCATTAGCTCTGCCGAGGCCTCCTTCCCCTTTCCGATGCAGCCGCTTTGAAACAACTCTCGACATTGACTCGCCCATAGATGTAAAGTGATTTTCCTGTCACGGATGATCCAGTCGAAGCGCTTCATCGTGATGACACCAGGCCGAATATGATCATTAAACGAACACTGCTAGCCAAGAGGCTACAAATACAGGCGAAAAGAGGTGAGTGAGCGAAACGTGCCGCTTTCACTTTGGTTGCATAGGTGTAGCAGGGTTAGGTATTTGCCTAATATTTACTATACAGAGCTTGCTCCCTGCGACACTAGATATTTTACGGGGAAATATTCACAAACGATAGTCTTCCTCTCAACTAGGGTTGATGGCAGGTCATATCTGCCCACCCCCAGCGTCTTCACTCTCAGGACGTCAGCCCCAGCCCCACTACATCTTACTCTGGCGCACGATTAGCTCCTACCGCTAAGTAACACTACTTCCCTCGGGAAAATTACTGTCCCGGTGCAATCTGCGTTAGTAAAAAAGAACGGGAGTGATAGGGCTAGAGTTGGGACACCTGCACAATTTAGAGGGTGACGCTGCGGATGGGGACTAAAGATGTAGAGGTTGAACTTCATTTGTGGTATCTGTCACGGGGCCCTAAATATGCAAAGAACTACGCAATGGAGCCAGCTTTTCGCATAACCCCCTCCATGGCACGGGAGCTAGAGCGCGACAAGATATCTAGTAGTGCACTGGACATAACGGGGGCGACGTCTGCTGTATCTGCCTTATTGGCAGTGTTGCATTCTCTAATTCCTGTCACGGTGACGGCATCACCGGCGTAAATGCTGGTGGCTTCAGCCTTGGGTAGTGAGGGGTCAAAGGGCAGTAACGGGCGTCAGCCAAAAAGCAGGTAGAATGCAGAATATTCAACAATGGAAACGTGAGACGAGTTATAGGCGAGCGTCCCAAACGGTACATGAACATTCCAATCCCGGTGGTCGTCAGACACATACATGGAGAGCATGTCCGCGAGCGCGCGGTTTAGACGTTCCGTGAGGCTGTTGGCCTGAGGTTATAGGCGGTGTTGAGTTCGTGGCGGGCGGAACGCGAACGAAGAATTTCGTTATCCACTCTTCATAGAGAGCAGCGCCCAGGGTCTGGTATTAGTTCATGAGTAGGCCATGACGAAGAATCCCGTTGTCTAGAAGGAAGTCAGCAACATTAGTTCGTAACTTCGTGTTGTCTACATCTCTCTCGTCCTTGTTCATATGCGCTAGAACGTGTCTGCAACATTAGTGGCGCAGCTGGTGGGGATGACGCAGGTAATAGAGTGACGCGTGGCGTAGTCGGTGGCGACGGCGATCCATTCGCTGCCTGAGGCGGAGACCGTCAAGGGCCAAAGATGTCAGTGCCAACACGGGAAAACGGGTCAGTTTGTATGGGGTTCGGTTGCAAGTGACCTGAAGGCAAAACGGAGGGCAGCATTTTCTCGAAACTCACACTGTTCAAATGCGTTAACGTATTGCTGGACGCAGCGTTGGTGCTTCGGCGAGTGCAAACGTCGGCGCAGGCTGTCATATGGGCAGAAGACCCCTAAGTGTCAAGCCGAGAGAACATCAACGTTTTCAAGGATTGTGAAGCGCAGGTTTTGGAAAACAATGCGCAAAAGGTCAGAGTCATCTGGTCGCTTATTACGTCGGTATAGGGCGTTCCCGTGGAGTACAAGGCGAGGCATGGATCAGTTTGGTCGCAGGTAAGACATCGGATATGGTGATGTAGCTAAGGACTCAACAGCTGTTGTTCGGCAATGTTAGAAAATCCGATAAATGCAAAATACATACGTCTTCGCCACAGTCTGAAGAGCTAGGGGAGTCGGCAGGATTACTGGACGACAAGCACTCTATGATGAAGCGGACCGGACCAGTAGACGACAAAAAAAAGCATATTCTTGCAATCATACCGCCAGCGTCCCAAATGGCCAGAAAGGTATTTAGGAACGAAAGCCAACACAACAATTGGCGGTCTTTTAAAACAGTAAAGAGGTGGCCAACCGAATAAGGACAGAATTTCCTAATAGCCCGAAGAAGCGCCAGGCACTCTCGCTGTGTGATAGAATTTTGTTCAGGCGCTGATAGGAGGAAGCTGGAATAGGCAACCACCCTTGTGCGGCTGTGTTGTCGCTGACCGAGTCTAGCTCCAAATCCATGGCCACATACGTCGATGCGGAGTTCAGTAGGGGCGGATGGGTTGAATTGGACCAAGACGGGTGGAGTAGTGCGAGCAATATTTTCATTGGAAAGCGCAGTGCCCAGAATACTTTTGACAAAAATATCTATGTGACCACCATACAGCCTGATTACAGTGCTAATATATACGTCGCAATTTTTCTATACAAGATGAACAGTTTTCTGGTGGCAGAGTACTATTCTTCCTGTACTATCGCTATGTGGCGCTGGCTGGAACAATGCTGCAGCAGAGAGGGCCCATTGCTGTACAAGTGGATACGTGAACACCAATCCGCCTTAAGCATGTCACTCCTATCGTGCAAAAATACTGCATATGCTTGAATATAGCAAGATAATTGGTCTACTTGCTATATTCATGAACGAGGCGTTAAGTGTTTGAAAACAATACCATCGCAGACCATTTGAAAACCGTTGATGGCAGCTTATTGTTAAAAGTGATGTCTACGCAAGCAAAACCCTCTGGTGCTGTTTCGGCCTCAATTGGTTTCCACGACTAATATCTTTATTTAAGGAAAACGCTCATGATTTGATAAAGTGACGAATTTTTAGATTGGCTGAGCTCGCGGCACACCGCTATTGAAATAGACTTGCTCCATGGCAGTTCTTGCAGCTTCACTAACATCGGCTTTCACGACTTTGTTGTAAAATCAAGTTATGCTTACGGCAATGTCCTCGTGCCTGCTATGATCATGCAGCATTTGAACTTTCATTCTTCTTCTGTCAACTGATAACCGCTCCCTGGCGGCTAAAACGGATTCAATGCATCTAATGTTTGCATACGCTCGACACATAACGCTGCGCGCGAATACTGTCCGCCAAATTGCAACCTTCGCTGCCTCCCTTTACGCAAACAACCTAGCCGCTTAAACAACGGCAAACGCGGAGTTAATGCGCATGATCTATTTGAATGGCATCAACACTATGTGTTACCTAATTCGACATACCCTTACCAGGTGGCGGCGGGATAACCGAAGAAAATATCAGTTACAACAGCGTCAAGACGTCGGCTCTCGTTTTCTATGCAGTTATCGGCGTAACAGTATTAGTCATTCCGTTAACCAATGCATTCAGCGCTGCCCTATCTGCATGTGCACCTTCGCAGTGAACCTATTATCCAGCTTTGTAAGCTGTCAGCCGGGACGGCTACGCTGCATTAGATGCCGTATAAGAGCACACTGAAGAGCTCGCTTTGGAACCCGTTCTATTTCTCACTCGTCGCGTCACTCCATTGGCCTTGTGTCGCCAACGCTAACGCCACATCGCGGAGTTGGGACCGCGGATTTTGTAGACATCCCAAGATATGTCACTGAACTCAAAGAAAACTCGTTCGGATGCTTTGAGCGAACTCGCGGATGTTGCGGTCGCTTCATCAGCGCGAGAAACGTGTCAGTCCGTCCCTTTGCCCCTCTCTTGTTTACGGTGATCAGTGAAGTGACCTGTCTGCATCTGCCGTCGCGTGATGATCCGTTCGCAATGCCTGACGATGCTCTCCACAGGCACTTCAGGCTGTCGAAAGAACCTGAAGCGCAGCATAACGCAACACAATTGAGCAGAAACTGCTATGCGCGCTGCGAGAAACGGCGAAACCTTTCCAAAGTTATTTGTATGTATTTTATAAGCTCTGAACTATAATGTTACAGTACTGTAGCCAAATACATTCATTTAGAGCTTCCAAACATGTTGAAACTTGCATTTGTCCTCTTAAAATAAAATAAACCGAGAACGCCCATATAAGCCGATTGGCTGTTTGCCCCCTGGTTCATCTACACAGCTTGCGTCCCCTCCTTTTCCCCCAATCCCTACGTTAAATTGACGTCACGGCAATGCGAACGCGTTCCAAATTCGGCCTTAGAGTTCAGGGAAGGAAGCTGCAGTTGCCATTATCCGTGTAATTTTGGAGAATCGGCGCGCTACTTTGGCATTTCTTATCCCTGGCGTCTATGGTATGCTGTGATTCACTATCAGACTTAGATTATTGATTCAGGGGTTGAAAAATGCCTTATTAACGTTCGTGTTAAATCAGACAAGTTGACCACCTCGCCTTTAGTCTCTTATCACTGCCGCGTTGGCCTAGCCCACGAACCAAAGCTGACGTTCACGATCGTCACTGACCAGATAGCATCCTGGTGCTCTTCCGGGAGGTTTGAACTGTGTGAGCTACGAAATTAAACTTTCATACACACAGGACGTTGTATAGGTTTGATTCAGACACATGAAGCAGCGGTGCATGTATGTATATAAATTATTTTCTGCACTGGTTGCCACCATTCTTTACAATGCACAATGGCAACTCTCGAGTAAACGATAATGTTATCAGTCTCATGCGACTCTCTTTATTCATATTGTTGACTTCTTCAGGGCCGACGTTTCTTCCTGATGGATCTGCTTAGTCCTATCTGTCCATTGCTTATTTTCGAGTTTCGTTAGGTGTACACTCAGTGACCGTTTGCATAATTTGTTAATTGGCTAATTTGCTATACAGGAGAAAGTCTGGCGACTGCTATCTCATTTCCCATGCTAGCGTTCTAAAACATTGCTCGGCAGCCTGGTAAACGTTGCCTATACAAGTGACCGTAAAGGCAATCTTGAGACATCACGTAGAGCCCAAGCATATGAAGCTATTTTTTGGATTCATTTATCTTCTGAATGCTATTCAACTTTAATATATGAATTCGTTTTTTTATCGCCAAGATATATGCCAGCTCTTTTACAATGTTATTTTAGCTATAAATTTCGCACATATTTTTTCTGCCATTCGCAGCTCCCTGCGTCCACTAATAATCACTCCACTAAGACGCAGGAATCAGATGCAGGCAACAGAGGCACCCATGTTTAAAGAGCGATTTCTAGGAAACATTGATAAGGAACCATGTTGAAAAACAGGTGCTCGGGTTTAATGATTGTTTCGATTTGGTGAACGGATATTGTGTACCTTCTTGGCTGAGAATACGCAAAGAAATTATATAGCAATTAGACCCACCATAGAAATTTCGCGGCATATGTGGTGAACTGGAAGGTGCTTCGCTTACTAAAATTAACAGCCTGTTGAATATTTTCAACACAAACGATTTCAAAAGCAGACCACGTCTGTGCGGTATAGGCGTAAAGCTTACCTTGATGTCATCAGTGGCAGTCTTAGCCAAGCATGTGTTGATTTCGGGTTGAAAAGCAGCTTTCTGGGTAAAATTTAGAAAGGGAGACATCAGACTAGTGATCTGTGTTTCCCTAAAAGATATGGCTTGCGTCCCCCGGTAACAACAACATGAGACAACAGAAGTAATATTAGGCGACAGTTTTTAATGGCGTATACGGTCGGAGTCCATTCCTTAGATTTCAATCAAAAGACGTCATCATGGCGTTGTGACAAAAAAAAATATCCTCTTCCCACCGGAAATCGAAACTCAATCTCTGGGATCACCAGCTCACTGCTTTAATCAACTGTGCTACGCCCGCGATCTTGAAACGCACATCATAATTGTCCTTGTCTACCGCGAAGAAGATAACTACCCATAAATAAATTCTCTCTCTACCGGGAATCGAACCACACGTCCTTGCATCCCTAGTCGACCACTTGAACCAACCGCGCCATGCCCGGCATCGTGTAAAACATTACATAATCCTCCTTGCCTACCGTGAGGATGGTAATAGCGATGACAATGATGCTGCAATTAGTGACAATGGCAATGATGACAATAGCAATGATAATCACGGTGCGTTTATTTGATAATTATAAAGAGACCAAACAGGATGCACCGTGTGCCCTAGCAATACTTACGCTTTCGCTTTTTTTTGCAGCGTAGATTCCATAATTCTCTCGGAATTTTTATTTATATAATACACAAACAGATTTTGAATGCATGGCAAGGACGAAGCGTTGTGTAAACTGCGGCTCAGAATCAGCACAGAGCTCAGAGAAATATTTTAGTCTAGCATAATAAGTGCACAAATACAATCCCAGAAATAAGCGTATTACTTGTACAATCATCTGGCACGCGGAGGGACCATAAGTAGATTAGGGAATACGCAGTGTACATACTTGCTAGAGCTATCATTAGTTTAAATAACGAGAAAAACCACATAGTTAAATATGGCAGTGATACAATTTATTGCAGTCTTGATGTATGGCCGAGAGCTTAGGCGTCGTTCATAGCCCCATGAAAGACCACAGTGGTTACCGTTAAAAGGTCACAAGCCACGTAATACCTAATAAGCGTCTATGCATGCATGTATTCCTATTTCAGCGCCTAGATAAATAAAGAAATATATTGGCATTGGAATACGTATTAGTAGCCTTGAGCCAGTTTCACCGCTCTAATTTTATGAAGAAATCCTATCACAAGATGGATGTGGCATTTTAATCTTGCATCGCAAAACTGTATTCAACAGCGTTTACTGTAAACCTTCTACTGCCTGGTGACCATGACTACATGTAGGTGCGTATACTTCTATAAGCTTCAGTTTACACCGCTTATTTAGCTTAATTACGATGCCAGCTACACTCTGAATTATGGTATAAAATTGATGTATATTACCAGCTATATCCTTATTAACGAGGAAACCTGCTCGTAGTTGTCTCTCAGGGAAAACTTGAGAAACACGGTACATGCCCGTCCTTCAGTACAGTATATGCCTCATTTGACATCATTATCGCAATAAACCCGATTATATCCTATTGCATATTCTCTAGTTCCACTAACAGCATTGCTAAACTAGCCTCACCAGCTAGGGTTCTAGCATTAAATGTCATCATCATCATTATCATCATCATCATCATCATCACCAGCCTGATTATACCCACTGCAGGGCGAAGGCCTCTCCCATATTTCTCCACTTAACCCGGTTCTGTGCTAGCTGCATCCACTGACCCCTGCGAACTTCTTAATCTCATCCGCCCACCTAACTTTCTGCCGCCCCCTGCTACGCTTTCCTTCCGTTGAAATCCAGTTTGTTACCCTAAGCGACCATCGGTTATCCTCTCTTCTCACTACATGTCCTGCCCATGTCCATTTCTTCTTCTTAATTTCCACTAGAATGTCGGTAAGTTGAGTTATTTCTCTGACCCACTCTGGACGCTTTCTATCTCTTAATGTTACCCCTACCATTTTTCGTTCCATAGCCCTCTGGGTTGTTCTCAACTTAAGTAGAACTCTCTTGGTTAGCCTCCACGTTTCAGCCCCATAGGTGAGTACAGGCAAGATGCAACTATTGTATACTTTCCTCTTCAGGGACACCGGTAAGCTGCTAGTCATAATCTGCGAGTGCTTGCCAAATGCGCTCCATCCCAATCTTATTCTTGTTATTTCCTTTTCATGGTCCGGATCTGCGGTTACTACCTGTCCTAAGTAGACATATTCGCCTACTACTTCCAGTACTTCGCTACCTAAAGTAAACTGCAGTTCCTTCCCTAGGCTGTATAACATCACCTTAGTCGTCTGCATATTGATTTTCAAGCCTACCTTTCTACTTTCCTTGTCTAGGTCCTCAATCATTATTTGGTGGTGCAGTGCTAAGACGGCCGACTACTGCCCGGAGTGCCCGGGTTGTAGTAGTAGTACAAGACTTTATTGAGGCGCAACACTTAGACGCCTAATACATCGATAGCCTACTGGACGAGCTGACGCTGTTCTTTACCCTCAGCACCAAGCCAGTCCACCCAGGTCCAGATAGTATGGGAGGAGGTGGGAAAGAATCCCGATTGCAATGCAACCGGACATGAAAATAGGTAGTGGTAAAGGTTGGCATAAGGGGAAGGGCAGTTGGGGCATGATGGATCGCGACGGAATTTGTAGAGATATAGCCGGGCAGGGGTTATGAGTGTGTTCAACTGTATTTGCCGAAGGATATGAGCCTCCCGATCGGAAAGATTAGGATGAGGGTCGGGGTAGAGCTTGCGGTCTAAGCGAGCAGTATTGTAGTATTCGCTGATGGTGGCGCGAAGAGACACTCTCGACCCGCCCTCCATGGGTCTTGGCAAGGGGATGAACGGTGCCCGGTTACCAGTTTCACGGGCGAGCTGGTTCGCCAGCTCATTGCTGTCAATCCCCAAGTGTCCAGGGATCCATCGGTTCAACCCGACCTCGGCGGCTGCGTTTCGATGGAGGTGAAACGAAGAGGCGTCCGTGTGCTGCGCGATGTCAGCGCGCGTTAAAGATCCCCAGGTGGTCTAAATTTGTCTGTAGCCCTCCACTACGGCTCCTCTTTCTCTCTTTCCACTTTCAAACCCACCTTCCTTCCTTCCCTACGGCGCGGTTCAGGTGTCCACAGAAAGAAGTGTGACAGATACTGCGCCTTTCCCTGTGAACCAACTTTTTTTCATCCCCCGAGTTGCTTAGCAGCGCAATATCATCAGCAAATCGCAGATTACTGTGGTATTCTCCATCTACCCTTATCCCTAACTGCTCCCATTTCGAGTCCCTGGATACTTCCTCTAAGCAAGCTGTGAATGGTGGTGGTGAAAAACTTTATTTGGTGGAGCCACGAAATACTCATTACAAGGGCTGGGCCGGCTCCTGATCACGGGTGGTGGCCAGCAGGCAGTTCTTGACGGCGACCACTTCTGCCCAGTCGACCAGTCTCCTTTGTGGAGCCGGTTCTGAGCTGGAGATCGCGATCTCCCAAGTCTCGTTGTCCGTAAGGCGCCATTCGGCCGGTGGTTGAAACTCCGGGCATCTGAACATAATATGTTCGAATGTAGCTCTCGGGGCCTCGCAGAGGGAACATTCGGACTGATGAGTAGAGGGGGAGAAGAGTGCCAGCAGTGCTGGGGAGGGAAAGGTGCGGGCTTGAAGGTGTCTCCGTGTTATTTGTTGTGGTTTAGTTAAGGAGGGGTGTGGGGGAGGGTAGTGAAGTCTTTCTGACCGGTAGTGTAGTGTAATGTCGTTGTAGGTGATCACCCGATCTCTGGCACTGCCTAGGTCCTCGGTATCTGTTGCTCGGTCGACGTATGCTCGAGCAGCAGAATTGGCCGCTTCGTTACAGGGGTTGCCCGAATGGGCTGGTACCCAGACAAGGTCTATGGGTCGGGATATTTGAACATTGGTAGTTAAGATTTTGTGAGAGGCAGCATGTAGCTGGCCTCGGGCGAAATTTTGTATGACAGTTTTAGAATCGCTGAGGATAAGGGTGGCAGTGGAAGAGACTATCGCGATGGCTATAGCGGATTCTTCCGCTTCTACGGACGTTCGGGTAATGATAGAAACTGATGTGATGTGTTCGAAGCGGCTGGATACCGCGCATATCGCATAAGATGAGCGGTGTGGATATTCTGCGGCGTCCACGTAGACCGTGTCGGGTTCGTTCGCATGTGCCCTGTATAGGGCACGTGCTCTCGCTTTCCGTCTGGCCTGGTTATGAAGGGGATGCATGTTTTTCGGAAGTGGGTGGACAGTGAGGTGATCGCGGACTGTCTTTGGAACTGCCTAAGTTTCTACTGGAGGGGCACCTAACGGTCTAAGTTGGAGAAAGGAAAGAATGTGGCGACCAGTTGGGGTATTGGAGAGCCGTCCTAGTTGGGCGATGCGGTGGGCTTCCACCAGTTCGCTGAGTGTGTTGTGAACACCCATGCCTAAGAGTCGATAGGTTGGGGTGCGCTTAGGTAAACCGAGAGCTGCCTTATAAGCCTGTCTGATGAGAGCATCCACCTTGTCTGCCTGTTTTTGTTAGATATAAATACGGAATCGAGTAAAGAATGCGGCTTATAATAAATACCTGTACTAAGCGTCTGAGGTCATGCTCGCGCATTCCACAGTGCTTGTTGGCTATACGTTTGATTAGGCGGGTGATCTGATGTGTTGTGTTAGTCAGTCTGGAGAGTGTATCCGTGTTAAGGCCGTTGTCTTGTATGAACATACCTAGTATTCGAAGTTTGTGAACTTGTGGTACTGGCAGACCATCTACGGTGATGAGCATAGGGGGTTCGTGGTGTTTCCGCGGGCTTGAGTGGAGTATCAGGAGCTCGGATTTGGTGGAGGAACATTCAAGGCCTATTGAAGCTGCGCATCTTGACACCATGTCTGCCCCCTCCTCAAGAGTTTCTTCCATGCTACCTACGTTCCCAGGGGTGGTCCACAGGGTGATATCATCTGCATATAGAGAATGGGAGAGGTTTGGGAACTGTGACAGCTTTTTAGTTATGGGGATGAGTGTGATGTTCAATAAAAAATGGGAAAGGACTGATCTCTGCGGGGTGCCTCTATTAACGAGGGTAAAAGTGGGGGATTTTAGGGGACCGAACCGAATTTCTGTGCGATCCCGGAGAAATGCTGAAATGTAAGCATGTGTTCGGTTTCCCACATTCAGAGTGGATAGTGCATCAAATATAGAGGAATGATAGACATTGTCAAATGCCTTTTGCAAGTCTAGAGCCAGCAATGCTCTTGTGCGTTTGTAGTGTCGGGGATGGAGAATTTCTTCTGATATCTGTAGCATGACATCTTGGGTGCATAGGTGGCTGCGGAAACCCAGCATTGTGTAAGGTAAAAGGTCGCGGGTTTGCATGTGGGTATGTAGCCGATTCAAGACAACGTGTTCAAAACGTTTATCAAGAGATGAAGATAGCGAAATGGGCCTAAGGTTTGAAAGAGTGAGCGGTTGGCCGGGTTTAGGTATAAAGGTAACCTGAGCATGCGCCCACTTTGAGGGAAGCGTTCCCTCTTGCCAGTGTTTGTTAAAAAGTTCCGTTATTGCCTTGATGAAGTTTTCATCGAGGTTTCTAAGTGTTTTGTTCGTGACCTGATCGGCTCCTGGAGCAGACGTAGTGCGGAGTTGGAGCATGGCTGGTCTGACTTCATACTTTGTGATGTCTTCGTTTAGCTCATGGTTTTGGGTTCCAAGGTACTGTGGTAAGGGTGTCTTCGGTGTGGTTGTGAGGTATGTATCTTTTAAGGATTGAATAATGTTGCCGTTGTCCATGTCTACGCCATGGATAAGAAGCGTCACATTTTTCTGCTGTACATTCTTGGCGTGATCGGATTCAAGAAGGCAGCGTAGCAACCGGCACGTGACCTTAAGTCCAAGGTTTCCAGCAAGGCGGTCGCATACTTGACCCCATTGCTGGTGACTGAGTTGTGCCGCGTGCGTCTCCATTTCCCTTATGAGAGCGGAGATGCGTAGCTTCAGGGCGTGATTGTGTTTGTTTTTAAGCCATCGCTTCTGTAAGCTCGAGTGAGCTTCCCACATGTGGAGTAATCGGCTGTCAGTCACCTCCGAGGTTTGTGTGCACGGCATTCCCGATGTGCCCATATTCACGTCCTTCTTGAGGTTAGCCAGCCAATTTGTAAGGTGGTCTATCTGTATCGGGGCCGCGGTACGAAGATCGCGAAAGCGATCCCAGTTGGTGATTTTGAGTTTCCTCTTTACACGGGGGGTTATGGAGGATAGTGAGAAAGAGGTCTCAATTATATAGTGATAGCTACCAAGAGAGGTTTGCGTGTTTGTCCAATAGCATTGTGTTATGTTTTTCGTGAGTGTAAGATCGGGGGTGGTGTTGTTCTGTACACTGTTGCCGATACGCATGTACTGTTGTGTATCATTGACAAGGGTTATGCCCTCATTTTGGAGAAGTATCCAGAGTCGGACGCCTTTACTGCAAGTCGTTTTGTATCCCCATGTGATATGGCGGGCATTAAAGTCTCCTGCAACTATCAATGATTGTTTAGCGCTGATTTGAAGGGCTTTTTTCATGGCCGCCATTAGAAGAGCAGTTTTCCCTTTCGGGGGGCTGTAGATATTCAGAATGAATATACTCGTTCCTTTCCGCTCTTTGGGAAGCAGCTCTATCAAATGGAAGTCGATATCTGCAACGTCCATGTTGTGATCAGTTGCTGTGTAGTTGCGGTGAACCAGCGTCGCCACTCTGTACTGAGGACAGTTTGTTGCTGTATGAAGAGTGTACTTGAGCAGTTTTACAGCGGAGTTTGTTTCCGGCAGTGCGATTACTTCTGGTGTTTCATCGGCCGGAAGGGATTGAATGTAGAGCTGCAGATTACTACGCTTGGAACGAAAGCCTCTGCAGTTCCGCTTGCACACTCCTTAATGTTCTGTCGACGTCCTGCCATCTTGGGGCTGAGATTCGGGTGGGATCGTTTGAGATACAGTGGTAGAGAGTAGCTTTTCTAGAGCTGTTTGAATCTGGATCTGTTGCTGCTGCATCTGCTGCTCGAGCATCGCTATCCGCGCGTCTACTCCAGCTGCGCATGCGTTCGTGCTGGTGGTCATAGATTCAAATTTTTAAGCAAACTTCTCTTCGAGTAAAGCTATGGAGGCGACCAGATCAGGCTTTTGGGAGTCGACCACTGTAGGAATGTCTTGGTGAGGTGCCTTCCGTTTGGCGGGCGTATGAATTTTTGTAGTAGATGCTGTGTTGTTGCATGTCGGAGGAGGAGGCGGAAGTGGGGTGGAACGACCTGGGAGGGGAGTGGAAGAACTTTCCATTCCCTCTGCGGGGGAGAGCCTGTGAATTGGTGTTTGCATTTGCTGAGTGAGCTTTGCAATATGATCATTGAGTTTTCTTATTTGATCATTCTGTTGCTGAATTTGCTTGCCCTGAGTTTCTAGCTTTTCTTTAAGTTGCTTATTTTCTCGGACAAGGGAGGAAGATTGTGGGCCCCAGCTCACCTTATTTTCCGGCGGAGGCTGGTCGGTCAGGGGCGGGAAAGATGGCGAGCGGTTCCTGGCGTTGGTCGAAGCGGCGGACGCGGCGGACCTGGAGCGGACGCGGTTAGTGGAACTCGTCCGGTGCTTGCTTCGGGATTGCCGGGTTGTTTGCTCGGCGTCTGCACCAACTGTCAAGGGTGTCAGCCTCTTGTTGCCCGGTCTGTTGAATCGCTCCGAGCAATCGCGGGAGCCCGTAAAATGGGGGCCGCCGCACAGAATGCACTGGGGTGAACACGTTGGAGGGTCGGTCTGTACATGAGTCTCCCCACATTGTTGGCATAAGTCTTTTTTGGGTGCCGTGCACACGTCGCTGCGATGTCCCGGACGACGGCAGTTGAAGCAGGCTTCTGCTTTGGCGATGAATGGAGGCAGTGGTAGACCGCTCCATAGAAACGCAGCTGTTTAGGTACTGAATTGGTATTTATGAAGGTGACCGGAATTGATTTGGTGTGGCCGAGTTGGCGTGCAATGGTGATGAGATAGGAGGTGCTTTGGTTGAACGTTTTTAGCTCTGTAAAAATTTCTTCAGATGTCTGGTCATAGATAGCACTATAAATGATGCCTCGAATGGCGTTGTCCGGAGGAGCGATATACGTTTTCGTTGGGTAGACTTGGTCGATTATCTTTATAGATTTTAGTTGTACATATCTACGGGACGGTCTCCGGCTGGCGTGCTGATAGCGAATGAATTGTGCCTGGGGTTGATTCGGATGGCGTCTTATGTTCGCACTGCGTCTGTCGGTAGCTGCACAGCGCTGGTGACTAGAGACAGTATATAGCCCCCGTTGTGTTTACTTAGGTCGATGCCTCCACCGGGGCGGAACACGATTTTAAGGTCTCGTGTCGGGAGCTTGGGAAACGGTGGCGGACGCTTTAGAACGTTGGAAGACTTGCCTTGCGTAGGCTGCGTTGGTGTGGCTGTGCCGGCCGGGGGCTGATGAGTCGAGCTCGTGGGGGCTTGCGGGGCAGAGAGGACATCGGGGTGAGCCATAAGTCGAGCCTCCATGGCCCGGTCCCATCTTAATGCAGTATCAGTAGTCCCATCTTCAGTGCGCACCATGCCGCTGTAGGTGGGCCGTTAAGTCGCGGGAGTGAAGAATTTGATCCTTTGCTTGATTGCAGTCTAAGGTTGTCCTGATTATATTAGCGATTACCTTAGTAAATACCTTATACGTAACCGACAGTAAGCTGAGTGGTCTGTAATTTTTAAGGTCCTTAGAGGCCCCTTTCTTATGAATGAGGATAATGTTTGCATTTTTCCATGGTTCCGGTACCGTCGATGACACCAGGCACTGCGTATACAGGGTGGCCAGTTTTTCTAGCACAATATCCCCCCGTCCTTCAACAAATCTGTAGTTATTTGATCCTCTACAACTGAATTCCCCCCTTTTCATAGTTTCTAATACTTTCTTGACCTCGTCCTTCGTCACTGGTGGAACGTCTGGCTGTTTTTCCCTACCGGCCATCTCAGTACGGTCCTGACTACTTTGGTTACTGTAGAGATCTGTATAGAACTCCTCGGCTGCTTTGACTATATTTTCCATATTCGTGATGACGTTGCCCGCCTTGTCCCTTATTGCATACATCTGGTTTTTGCCTATGCCCAATTTCTTCTTCACCGCTTTTAGGCTTCTCCCATTATTTGCAGCATGCTCAGTTTTCTCCTTGTTATGCTTCCTTATATCGGTCACTTTGCGCCTACTTCTACCGCACACTCAGTAATGATATCTCTGAAATTATTGTTCATTGCTTCTAGGGTAATGTGGCCATCAACGGTTAGAGCTGAATATCTATTCTGTAGCGAGATCCTGAACTCTTCAGCCCTCCCCCTCACCGCTAATTCGTTGATGGGTTTCTTTCTTACTAATCTTACTAACTGAAGGTTGTAGAGGCCTATATACCTACATGTAGTTATGATGACCAGGCAGTTGAAAGCATCTACGAAGATGTAGAATCGGCAATGCGAAAAGTAAAGAGGCAGTACACTGAACTAATGGGCGACTTCGATGCCAAGGTAGGAAAAAAAGCAGGCAGGAGACCAGGCAGTAGGTGACTATTGGCATTGGTTCTAGGCACAGCAGGGGGGAGCTACTAGTTGAGTTTGCAGAGCGCAGTAACTTAAGAATCATGAATATCTTCTTCAGCAAACGGAAGAACCGGATATGGACATGGGAAAGTCCTAACGGGGAGACTAAATATGAAATTGACTTCATAATGTGTTCAACCCCCGCCATTATGCAAGATGTAGAGGTAATCGGGAAAGTGCGATGCAGTGACCAGAGGATGGTGAGGTCCAGAATTAGCCTAAATGGGAAGAAGGAACGCAACAGATTAGTAAGAAAGAAACTCCAAACCTGTGTTTATGCAATTCCATCGACACGCGGGTTTTTATAAATCCGGTAGAGAATTGCGCGGCACAGGGATTCGAACCACTGTCATCCCGCATGCGAGGCAAATGCTGCACATATACGCCACTGCTATTAGGACTTCGCCCTTACTATTTTCGGCGACTCCAAGGCCAGGGCTTTGCTACTACCATCGTTTGTGCCGTTTCTATCTTTTTCATTGGTCCTCGTTTTCACCCTAGTGTCCATGGAGGAAATTTCAATATTGCGCGCATTGAGGATCAACCTAGTTTCTGGGCGTGAGTTATTATGCATTGGCTAGAAATCAGCCTGATGTCCGGGTCCAACGTATTACACACTGACAGCGGCACGGGCAGCACTCATGTCTAGACTGAGTACCTAATCGCCGTAGACGCACCCCGCCTACTAACACTTTTCGCAACCCCCGCCTAGTGCGTCTCTCGGCTTAAGATAAGTGGCGCACGTTGATGGCATTGGGAGTTGCAGTACGGCGAGTAGAACAAACGCCCTGAATTGCAACTCTGATCTGAGCTTATTCAGGAAAACCCCGAATCTTTATCGTCCTTATATGAGCAGAGCTGACTTTAAACCAACTAACATCAACGTCGTTTTTTACTGCCACAGTTACTTTTCTTAACGATCTTTCATTTTAGTTCGGAAGGCCAGAATAATGCCTTTGTGTATGTATCAAACTCATCTCGTGAGAGCTGTGATCAACATGTATTAGGTACGTGTGTCTCCTCTTCTCCTGCACGAAATCTTTGAAATGAGTGCATGAAGGATTCTCAGCGTGAAAGGATAAGTGAATTCCTCTAAAGCGGTTGGTCTAAGCAATTCACAAAAACGAGTTACAGCTAAAATGTGACAGTCCCGACATTTCAATTTATTTCATATGTGGCACCCCATCAATACGTTGTCTGTCAGAACATAGCATTGGAAGGCATTATCTTAGCTAAGCGCGGTCTGTGCTGGTGCGCCAGAATATGGTAATTAAGAGGTGCTCACCACGTCGTCCTCATCATTGGTCAAAGCCAGCCGGCAGAGATAGGTGACGCCGCTCGATGCCAGCCAGCTTCGTTTGCTGTACTGGGGAAGCAAATGGCCCGTCCACTTTATTGAAAAAAGAAGAGTCGCATAGTCAGCACTAAGAAAGTGTCCCTCTATAGAAACCGAATAGAGACATACAATAATGTTTACTTGTCTTTGAAGATGGAAAGGCTTCCAAACTAAGTGAATTGACGTAGCTGCATATACAATGGAAGTCATTCCCACTTACGACTGCTACAAAAAGTCACCACCAGCTACAACATATGTGGGTGAAGTGCGAGAGCTTTTGTGTTAGAAATGTTTCTCGAACTAAGTTGTGTCGCGCATACACATCTCTAAAATATAGAACTTAAAACTCTGTCACATATATTTCTTGACCGTGAATTTCCGTTTATACCTGTTCAGCGACCTTGTAACACAAAGAAATGCTGCTGGTGTCAATAGGCGTCTTCAGTAACAGAAATCCTAAACTGTCTTGGACTTCCGTTCCCAGGACGAAATCTGGAAGCGAAACAAGAACACAGCACTTAGCCCAGAGTCCGTGCGACTGCACCAGGAAGCCTGGTATGCTTTATTATTACAGGATGCATTAAAAAAGTACAGTCGCTCACAGATATACCGAACTCAAAGAAATTTGGGATCCAATTTGATATATCGATAATTCTTCATATAAAGCATAAACGGACAATGTTCTGTCTAATCCAGAACAGTTGTGTGGTTCATCCATGCTAGTGGTACACTTCCTCTTGAGATACGACTCCCGCCGGCATACTGGTAGCCCACAGGCTGCTGCGGGTCAGCTTATCGCGAGATGCAGGCGCGCACCCGGGCGTCGAGGCCATTTTACGAGATGCAGCACACAGGCAGTCTGGAGTTGAATGGCGCAAGGGCGACTAACCAAAGAGCGCCAGAACGATGCTTGAGGTTTTCGATGTGTGATAAAATAAGGAACAATGATTCGCTGTGTGTCGAAACTGATGCTATACGTTTGTGTAAACGGCTGTAATAAAAGCATAATCTAGAATTCAATTGGTAGTTTATAGCAAGGCTTTGACAGGAGCATGAGGTCGACGATTTGCTTCTTACCCACAGTTACGGCATGATCTTGCAAGGTGCCAGCTGAACATTTGCAATCTAGTACTCATAAAAGAATTAGGTTAATAATTATCTAAGTAATCATTGAAATTCTTTTTATAAACAAATAATGCATGACGTCGTCAAAACCTATAATACGGTCATTCGCTATTAAACCTGAGGGATGAAATGCTCGCATTGAAAAGTGTAGCATCTCTACGAGCTGCTCCGTGGACGTGACCGCGTGCTCACAGTATTCGATACGAAAAGATACGGGTGTCTGAGCTCGCACCTTATGTCGCGTAGCACAATGTGTTTGGTATCAAAGCTGCGGCATGTCGTGCTTCAGGAACAGTAACTGCCAACCGTCATTGTATAATTTTGTAATTGGCGCACTAAGTACGAAACACAAGGTTATTTCAAATCGGTAGAGTTGATGGCTTCACCTCTAGCAGCAGTGCAGGTGGCGCGAGAGCCGTCACAAGCCTTCGGTTAGCAATGCTAGCTTGAGCGCACGACAACCACCCCACTGATCTCTGCCTTTGCAACGTAGTAGCAGTGTCACCTTTAACCAATAATGGCAAAACTGAATACTGGGCGAGTTGGTGACTGTTGTTGGACTGTACGACACAACAGATACGCGTCATGCAACATAAGAGTCCTGTATAAAGTACCTGTCTTGTGAGTGAGGTTACTGTCGACAAACTGGAAGGTGCCTTAATATCCATCTGAAGGAATACGAGATGTCCTCGGAGGCCTCAGCTGTCTCTTAAGATCTCGTGGTTTATTATCGCGACTGCAGCAAAAAAAAATATTTGATGTGCACTGAATTTGGGGCGTGCCGATGTAGTGCTGAGAAATACTGGAGGCATATTTGACCGCTACATAAATCACGTCGCGTGTTGGCAAACCTACGGTGGCATTGCATCAGATAGCAGCGGAATATCTTCACGAAAATATTCCGGTGCAAAAAGCTTATGCGCACTTGTAGTTTGGCTTGTGCGTTTCATTGTGCGTGTTGTTTTACCATGTGTGCCTGCGCCAGGCAGCACTTCGAGATTCTTTAAGCACGAGTTCTTAACGAAACATTCAGTCAGTTGTCAACGCTTCCATTCTCTGTGTGTGTTTTTACCGCTATTTGTTTTTCACGCTGTTCATGATGCTTATAATGGCAAACAAAAAGACACAGTCGGACACGATATTTACCTGTACCAACACTTTTACAGCATTAACGCTACCAGCAGGCGCAAATCCTGCTAAGCCGACATAGCTCCGCGCGAGAGAAGGTACTGCGCACAAGCGTTCCTTGCAGGGGCATAGCACCAGAGTTATATATTTCGAAACTTCCGCAAAAAAGGAAGTCCCATAAATGCGAACCTCAATGCTATATTCTTGCATGGTATATCCAAGAAGATATCGCCTGAGTTCGATAAAGCAATAGTTTTATATATCTTGTTCAATATATCAGGGATTGACTGTAATATGACACAGATTCATCCTAAAGTTTTGTCAAGGGACAACGACGAGGACAAAGTACTGTGCTCGTGTGTGGAACATGTGGAACGCGAGGACGACGAAGTGTATGTGGTTCGTGCTGGGCGCTGCTGGCCTGAAGCGATGTGGTCAGCTACCCCTTTGTAAATATCTGTGAATACATGTACTCTATGTGAGCGTATCAATGCTACATTATTGGTTGAGGTGTTCGGTGGCCTGCAGCAAGCAGGAACTCCGCCACGGTCTCCGACTTCCCAGCTCTTTAGCCCTGCCTAGTGACGGGACCGCACCATCGGCGTCCATCACCCTAGCTATCATCATTGCCCTACCGCGTGATCCCGGAACCTTCAATGAAGTGGATGGTGCTGATGTGGAGGACTGGCGTGCTGTGTACGAGCGCGTGACCGCACTCACCAGGTGGGACCTGACCATGAAGTTGGCTAATGTCATTTTCTACCTGAAGGGACCCTTTTTCGTCAGTACAACGGCCCTCATCGTGTGCTTCGCCAGGTGACCGATGTGACATATGAGGTTGTCCCCCTAGATTCTCCGACGCCCTCCACCCGCCCTGCCCGTGACGTTTACGTAGTTAGCATCTAGCCGCACCATGCACCTGATCCGATTTTCAATTAGAACCGGCAGGGTGCTTTCGCCGCCGGGAGTTATGTCAAGGGACAACGACGAAGAGAAAATGGTGTGCTCGTGTATGGAAGGTGTGGCACGCGAGGGCGACGAATTGTGCTGGCTGAAGTTCGTCTGTGCTGTGGTCAGCTATCCCTTCGTAAATATCTCTGAATACATCCACTCTTTGTGCGCGTGTATCTACGCTACATAATCAATGACATTATTATATAAAAGGAACAGCTGTTCGGACATGGCGACGAGTTCGGAGGAACCTGGAAGCAAGGCGACACGTTATGACGCAAGGCTGCAACATAAGGCTTAGGAGAAGATTACGTTTAGATACCATGAAAAATATTTCACTGTCGAGAGAACTATTTATATAAATGACTTAGGACGGAGACTATTAAGCAATCTAAGCTGCGAACACCAAATTAATACGTATGTCGTAAGGCCCAAGGAAAGCTGTATTTCCTCAGAAGGAGATTACGCAACGCTCCTCCTAATGTAAACATTAAAGCATATAAAATGCTCTTTAGACCAACCTTAGCATATGCTAAGATTATTTGGAGTCCACACCAGCAATATTTTATAGGCTAACTCGAATGTATTCGAAACTTAGCAGTACGCGTTGTACAATTAAACTTCCATTCAAACATTCCAGCGTGTCTAATCTACTTCACAAAGCACATCACAGCTTGGCACAGCGTAGAACAACATCAAGACTAAAATTTCTGCACTTACTTTCTCACGGTATTTTGAACATATCAAGAAAATCATACCTCCAGGAACCATTTCGTCATTCTTCGAGAACTAACCATAAGAAAACTCTTCATCAACTCAAAAGCGATATTAATGCTCATAAATATTGTGTGTTTCCATCCGCTATTGTTTGCTGGAATAAACTACCTTTGGTTGCGGTAAATGCGGTGAACTGCAACTCACTTGAATCATTCATAGAGCATGTCAATCGCTTTGAATCATCTGTAATGCCACCGCGATGACACGTGGATGCTGACTTTCATTTTGTGTTTTGTAACTATGTTTGTTTCCGTGCTGAAACCGCTATTTTCGTTTCAGTGAAATGGCATCTTTACTATCACGGTGCCGCTATGGTGACGAATTTTGATTTTGTATTACGTATGTATCTAAACTTGTTGCCCTGTATTGTCCCTTAGTATCTACTCCTGCAGGGGCCCGAGAAGGGCCTGTAGTATTTGTAAATAAATAAACAATTGGAGTTTCCAGTGATGTGATTTGGGTGCTAGTTCCATGCGCAGTAATTTCTATTTATATCTTAACAGCACAAAGATAGCTAAAAAATAACGTGGGGATACGCACCTAATTTGGAAATGTACAGATTTTCATCGTCCTGGAAGTATTGTTGCAAGAACGGGAAAAACCTTTTGACGGCCTCCGTGAGTTTGACGTCTTCTTTTTTGGCAAACTGCCTCAGCTGCATACATAAACAGATAAAAGAACTTTGATATTGAGTCAATTCAATTTAGATGGGTGCCCTTTTTTATGACCCGAAACTTAAATCGTCATATCACACAGTGCCTCCTAAGCGTTCTAATGACCTCAAACGTATTGCAGCAGAGTGGGCTCAATTTAAAAAGGCAGCAAAGTAAATTAAATCCAAATTAGTGCCACCAGTAGTGTAATGAGTTCATATCAATGCACTGCACCCGCTAACTTGCGTCATTCGCACACCACCATACTCCTCTCCAATGCCGTGCCCATAGTACTTTTCAATAAGTTGCCTTGGTTAGCCCCTGCAAAATCTTCGGGACTTTCGTTAAAGAGGCAGTAGTATGAAAGTTGCAGATCGTAAACTACTATGCTCACTCTGCCCCACCTGCCGCCTTCGGCCTGCTGCAACGTCATCGCTGCGCTGGCTGCGTGATCCATTGGTTGTAGTGGCCATGAATGTCTGTCATGACAGCATAAGGGGTCTTCATACGCGAGTTCGAATATGTACTAGGTATCACCTAACATACTAATACACAAACAAAAGATGGCATTACATGACATAGAGAACGTAAGGTTCGGTCCAACCCATATAGCTCCACTTCTTAGGAGCGCATAAGCATTTTTCGTAACAACGGGCCATGAAAATGGCAAAACATTAAATAAATTGGCTTCCCTGACATTTCCCTATTATTAAGAAAAAACACGAATTACTAGAAATGGGAAGCACTAGTGGCAGCCATCCGGTTTTCATCTCCATGCCATGGAAACGAACTCTCGTTAAAACGGAGCGCGGAAGTTTGTGAACTCCGTAGTCACTAATTCGTCTGCCCTTCCATGAACCCAGGTAGCACAGAATGTGGGGCCCCAGTAGGTCCGATGTAGGCAAGTGGGGCTGGGGCAACCATCATAAAACCTGCATCGGTCCTCGATGGGGCAAAAGTGGGCAAGCCCCATTTGGGCTTGCCCCTGCTCCTCCTGCATGGGTCCCATAGCGGCGTTTCTTGGGCTAATGCAGAGCACATTCCTGCATCCAGACCACAAGGGTCCCTTGTGGGATATTTGAGGGCAATTCAACCTAAATGTGGGCTTTTTATGGGAAAGCCCTCATAGATCCGAAGTGAGGCCGCCCCCATTAAATATTTGTGGGACCAACATCGGCCGTAGTGGGGCAAGAAAACGGACATACCCACATGCTGCCCAAATCGGCCCCTTGTAGGTTACTTGAGGGCAGATGAAATATAAGGGCTCAATTTGGGCAAGCCCTCATGAAGCCCAAATGAGGCAGCCTTAGCTAAACCGCTTTAGGTCCCACATAGGCTGTAATGGGGCTGGAAGGCAGGCGTGCCCGCATGGTACCAAAATTGGTCCCTTGTGGGGAATTTGAAGGCACGTGCAACAGCAAGTGGGCTTTAAGTTCAAAACCAACACCCAGCCCAATTGGGGCTGCCCACACAAAACCGCTGTAGGTCCCACATCGGCCGTAATGGGGCTAGAAGGCGTGCGTGCAATTGCGTAATCATTGTTTCCAACCTTTATTTGCATTAGATGTTGCCCTAAAATACTGTTATAGATGATTTGTATAACAGTTGTGGCCATGTTTAGTCGATTAGAAATTTACATTGCTTTATTTCTCGCGCTCATGCAATTTGCGCTACATATACTAAAACAAACTGATTGCTAACTGTTGCCTCTTATGTGGTTGCTTTGGACAACCTGCAACTCTCAGCACAATATTACTGTTGAGAACACACATCTCCATACCTGAACAAGATGTACATGAAGTCATTTCGGCTAGATGAATGTTATGAATTATTGTAAAATTTAATATTGTGGCGGTTTAGAAAGCGCAGACATGCATAAAATGGTTACCTAATTATGTGCATAAATATTGATTGGGAAACCTTGGACTAGGGCTTTCCATCAATTTCCTACGTCGGACCCCTATGAGAATAATGTGGGCAAGCCCAAGTGCGGCTAGCGCTATAGAACCCGCATTGGTCCTATGTCATTATCTGAGGGGCTAACTGAAATAAAAAAAAAATGTTCCTCCAAAGCGGCTGCCCAAATCGGTCCAAAGTAGGACCATCGCGGGAAGTTGGCGGGATGTGCCCTTTTAACAATGCCGGAAAAATGTGGGCAGCCCCGCAAGGGCTGCCTGCATCGGCCCCTAGTAGGGCCCATTGGGGCTTTGTCGACAGCCCGCTTCGGGCCTACGTCGGCCCCTCTTGCAGCACCCACATTGAGCCCACCGGGGCTGTCCTGCATTGCCTACATCGGGCCCACCGGGGCCCACCCTTCAGAGCCCACTTTGTGCTACCTGGGAAGCTCTAACGGAGTTCTAAGGAGCTTTAAATCCATGATTCATTGTATAAAAAAGAACATATCAAGCATAAAGGAGAAAAGTCAAAGTGACGCTGTGTTTCATAAGCATTCGCCACTTGCAAATACACGCCCATAGGCATTAAGGCTAATGTATTTAAGGGTTTATACTGTCAGCCACAATTCTGTCACACACTTCCAGTCATCCTGACTTAGCGGCACTGGTCGTAGTTCTCCATGACTATTGACTAGCGCTATGCAAAAGCGGCTGCCATGGACTGCCACCTCTGTTTACCTTTAAGCTTTCAGTGAATTAGTAGTAGATGAGGTTAGTGATAAATAGGGATAGTGACAGTGATGATGATAATGATAGTGATGACCGTAACTATGACATGGTCACATGATGACGTCATCGGCTGTTACGTCCCCTTGACACCACAACAGATCATGTTTAAAAACGGGAACTGACGTCATTATGACGTCACGACTGGTATATGACATCAAGCGATTCAGGCATATACGAAACTGATCCAACGCCTCGTAATTTAGGAGGCGTTGGCTGATCCCGCTGGGCTTTCAATCGAGGCGTCCGCGCGGCGCCTTTCATTTGGTGCGTCCTCGAACGCCGCACCACCCAGCATAGCAGGCATTAGCGGCATTTCAAATTGGTTTGTAGGAATGAAGGTGCCCACTATCTGTCGCAATTCTCCTGCGGACACCTGACACGAGCAGTAAGGAAAAATATTCGTTCGTTTCGTTTCGTTTAGAAGAAGGGAAAGGCGCAGTAACTGTCTCACTTGTTTTCTGTGGACACCTCAACCGCGCCGTAAGGGAGAAAAGTGGGAGTGAAAGTGGAAAGAGAGAAAGTGGGGCCGTAGTGGAGGGCTTCGGAGTAATTTCGACCACTTGAGGGTCTTAACGCGCGCTGACATCGCTTAGCACACGACACCTGTTCGTTTGGCCTCCATCAAAACGAGCCGCCGAGATCGGGTTCGAACCCGGGTGCTCAGGCACAGTAGTCGGGTGTCTTATCACTGCACCACCCCGGCTGGGCAAGGAAAATTAGGAAGGTGGGAGTGAAAGAGGAAAGAGAGAAAGAGATGCCATAGTGCAAAACTACGGACTACTAAGGCTATTGTTGTGGCTGTAGGAAGAAGGAAACGAAAATGCACGGACCTGCTACTGGCTCTGTAGCTGTGCCACCTCCGCTGCCTTGTGCGGACAGAATAGAAAATAGAGAAGAAAGAAAAAGAAGAGGGAGACAAAGACGCGCGCCGCAACAACCGTCCTTCACCACCGAAGCGGTGGCGGGTACAATGACGGTCTACAACAAATAAACATACGGTGGCAGGCTAGTCCCCGCCGCAAGCGTCGACGATCTACCTGCCCCAGCCCCATGAGGGCCAGGATCAGCCACTCTCGCCTCTTCGCAATATAGTGGTAAAAGTGTCCCTAGAATTGAAAGGCGAAAGACTTTCTGGGCTCATGAAACGAAATAATATTAATAATTGGTTCACAGGAGAGGAAAGGTGCAGTATCTGTCACACTTGTTTTGTCGACACCTGAAATGGAGGGAGGTGGGAATGAAAGCAGAGAGAAAGGGGGGCCGTAGTGGAAGGCTCCATCCCGAATAATTTCGACCACTTGGGAATATTTAACGTGCATTGACGTCCAACAACGTATGGACGACGCCACTTCGTTTCGCCTCCATCGAAACGCAGCTGCTGGCTTCCGGGATCGAACCTGGGTGCTCCGTCAGAGTAGTCGGGCGTCTTACCACTGCACCACCGCGGCGGGGTAGAAACGATATCCAGTGCGTGAGATCTGGCATAATACGCGAGACTTTGAGCGTTTAGTTCTTGTCTAGCGTTCCTGACACCTGCAATCCCACCCTTGAACACGCACAAAGGAACACCACGTGACAAGAGCGATGGTGTACAGTCCAAACTCACACTTGCCGGAGAACGTATTACACTGCACATCTGCTTTCTTCTAAACCAAATATAATTTTATGCAAAACTGCAACGGACGCCGAAAAGAGGCGAACGATGAGAGGCAAATCATTCTCCTCTTAACAGAAATGTGAGACGTTCTGAGCTTTATTAACAACGTGTGTCCTTATGCTATGTGGTTACATTATTATCTATTCAAAAGGAAGGAAAAGCAGTGCAGAAAATAGTAAAGAAGGAAGGAACAGAAGCAGAGGGAGAAACACGCGCGTCGCAGCAGCCATCGTCCGCCACCGCTTCGGTGACGGGCGAAATGACGTCCTACAACAGGCACAAATAATGGTGGCAGGCTAGCCCCCGCCGCTAACAGCAAGTACCTACCAAATCCAGCCCCGTAGGGCCAGGAGCTGCCGCCATCCCCTGCCCCGGTGACGAGCAGCCTTTGCCCCATGCATCATCACATTTCTAGGGAGCTTTTATTGCTTGGTGGTTGCTTTTTTGTTTTATTAGTTTTGCTCTCGAAGCGGTAATGTTTTTTTCGAAGCAGCAAGTTTTGTTTTCGAAGCGGCAAATTTTCTTTTCGGCGTGATATGTGCACAACAGCAGACGGCGCAAGGATCGTGTTGCGCCGAGTGCGGCGGACGCTGCAACGATAAGTATAGGTAGGCCTAATGTGTCCAACCGAGCCGCTGAAGGCTGCACGGTTCGACAGCGGCCTCTCTTGAAACAGTTATTGTGAGCCTGTTTTCGTTTAACGAGTTCGACGTGCGACTGACAGCGCAAATGCACCTGCGCGAGTGCCAGTAAGGACAGAGTTGCACCGAGTGAAGCGGACGATGCGTAGGGGTAGGCCTAACATTATCAAATTGTGCCTCCATGGCGAACGAGGCTAACTATACGAGTTCCCAAAGGCATCTGCTGAAATGGATACATGACCGGCACCCATCTGCTAACAACGGTTTAATGGTGAGGTTGAGAATGAAAATATGCCTGCTCGATTTGTTCACGCAGTGGACGTAGTGAACTGTGTTGGCATTTACTTACCTTTGACTTGACGCCGTTGTGTACACATAACTAAAAGGTGTTTCCCTTGCATTTTCGCGCACATTACCTGCCCAATATTACCGCCTTGGTATGGCAGCCCTCAAGAATATGCTTGAAACCCAATCTTAGAGTTTGTCTGGCCAGAAAATGTCTTCGTAATTGTTGTGTCTTGTGTCTGTATGGGTGGTAAATATAATCGTAACTATTTTTCCGTTTTGCATCTTGTATCGTGACGGCAGTCAAGAGCGCTTGACAGTGCTGTAGAACTAAGTGGCGTATTAGAGCAGGTATACTGTTTTAAGTAGTCGTGGATTGTGGCACTTGTATGATTGGACAACTGCGTTTGAACTAGTCATGAATTGGGCTTGAAGGCGGGAAGAAATACTAATTATCGGCAACATGAATAGACACGGCCAACACACAACGACAGGATAATCGCTGACTACCAAATGATTTATTGAAAGCGGGGCGCAGCTTATAAACGCAATTCGTAACCGACGTGACATCATGAGAACAAGAGGAAAAAATTATAGCCTAGATACGTCATTCTTCCATTTCATCTAAAGGCCCTTGTCTGAAACGGTCTAAGATCGCTACACAGCTAAACGTATCCTGGCACACCGCAATGGGACACCGGGTTATCAACGATAACAAAACATAGCGCTAGCGCAGTCAAGAACAACGATCCAAGCAAAAGCAGAGTCAAGAGTAAAAACACCACAACTAACAAAGAAAAAAAAAACAAAAGGAGCGAGATCTCAACGATAGAATCAAAAGGAGAGTCAAAATAAAAACGACAGAACAAGGGAAAAAAACCCGACGGAGCGAAAGCTGAGTCATACCTAAAGGCGCCGGATCAGCAGCCGCGGACGCAATTAAGCCATAAAAAAACAGCAACGCAAAGCGAGCCAACTCTACAAGCAGAAGGGGAACGCTCTAGCACCGTTCTAAAATACCCAACTCCTTTTTCGACAGAAATACTGAAAGTGTGCTGGCACAATGATCTCCAGCCTTGGAATCAGCAATGCCTCAATGATGACTCATCCGAGTCCATGCTTTAATTTTGGTTCTTGCAAACAGCGGCTCACACGTCTTGCAGAGTTAATCCAGATGGCCGCCGGCTTTCTTACGTAAAAGCCGTCGGTGTTTGTTCAAGCAATCTGTCACTGAGGCATCTGCCAGTTTGGCCAATGTACACACGTCCACACTTCAGCGGAATCTCATAAGTGGCACAAGCGGCACATTCAGTGAAAGAATTCATGTGTTTTACTCTGTTTTTCTTAGGCCTGGTCAGCAGAGTACAAACACTGGCATGTTTGCAAGGAGCTGCGAAAGCAACATTTACGTCTCTACGCTTTGCCACCTTTTTCATGTTGTGAGACAGCTTACGGATATGAATACCCATAAGTTGTCTACATCCACATGTCTACATCCATGTTGTCTCAACTTAAAAAATGTGTCGAAGAGTAGCGATGTAAATGTTTTCTGAGCGCCTTGCGAACTTGCAGTGTTTGTGCTCTGCTGACTAGTCCTAATAAAAAACAGTGTCGAGTAAAACACAACAATCCTTTCACTGAATGTGCCGCTTGTGTTATTTATGAGATTCCGCTGAAGTGTGGCCGTGTGTACATTGAGAGATTGCTTGAACACAGACGGCTTGTACGTAACAAATCTAGCGGCCATCTGGATTAACACTCCAAGACGTGCAGAGCGTCTAGTAAGGCGTGTGAGCTGCTGTTTGCAAGAACAAAATTTAAAGCATGGGCTCGGACTGAAATTGAAAGAGTCACCTTAGAGGCATTGCTGATTACCAATGCTGGAGACCAATGTGTCAGCACACCTTCTGTCGCTCTGTCTAACAAGGAGTTGGGTTTTTAGAATGGTTCTAGAGGTGTTCTCGCTTCTGCTTCGTAGTTTTGGCGCTGCCTCTGCGTTACTGGTATTTTATGGTATATTTTATTCTTCCTTGCCTGTTACCCGGCTCAGATTTCGCTCCGTCTGTTTTTTCCTTTGTTAGTTCTCTTTTGTTTTGTTTTGTTTTTTTACTTTTTCACTCTGCTTTTGCTTCAATCGTTTGTCTTCACTGCGCTTGCGTTGTGTGTTATCGTTGGAAACGTGGTGTCGCATTAACTGATTTGTATCATTGTGTGCGTCGGCTTAGAACACATGCAGCTGTGTAGCGATGATAAACTGTTTCATATAAGGGCCTTTAGATGCAATGGATGAATGACGTCTCTTGGTTGATAATTTTGTTCCTCTTGTTCTCGTGAAATCACGCGTGTTATTGTATGCGTTTATAAACTGCTCCCTGCTTTCAATAAACACGTTTGTAGTCAGCGCCTGTCCTGTTGTGTGTTCGTCCGTGTCTATTCGCGCTACCTGTATTAGTAAGTTTGAACGACGCATCGTTAGTGCATTGTCACTGCAGTACCTGTGTTACATGTCGTCCAGAACTGCCCTTCCGCACTATGCTTGTCTTCTCATATATGTGCGCTGATGTCTGCCTTTGCCAGTGCAGATGGCCTTTCGCTATTTTGTATTCAATTAAGCAATCTCAGGTGTGGAAAACCTGTTTCCTCCCCCTTCGCCGCGACCGGTCACCACCGCTCCGGCGAGCGTCGTGGCAGCGCCGGTTGAGAGAGGAGGTAAATGCCTCCCCTTGGGGGAAGGAGAATCAACGATGAATGCGCCACCGAGATGTCTACGCGGGTTCCCGCGAGAAGACGATAGGAAGTTTCTGGATCCAGCCGGCAACGAGAGTGATCGTCTCCCGCCGCCTCTCCCAGCTAATGCCGAGGGATAGCGGGCACGGAGTACGCTACGCACACGGGAGGACCCGTCGTGCACGACCACTCATCTTCTGGCTCCCAACGGCGAAGCGACGGGTAAATACCGCACGCTCTCGCCGCCTCCCGCGGCAAACGCCGTGGTATGGCTTTGTCCGAAGAATGCGGCGCGCACGGGATATCCCGGCCGCCATATTCATGGCGAGTGCAAATGTACGCCACCGAAGTCGCACCCTTTTTCTAGCCGGTGAGTCAAAAGTCCTTCATATGTAGCCTTGCCCCTTCCAAGGAAAACCTTGTTGGTGTATAGCTAGCCGGAATGCTCTGTATTATTTGCAAGTGCAATAAATAGCATTGGAGTATTAACTATGTGTCTTCTCCGTCCTTTGTCCCCTTTGTTCCCTCCGCGGGTCGCCAGCGAGGACGTTGCACCTGCAGAGTAGGAGCGGGGCGGAAGACCGTCCCCCTCGTAACGTGGTTCTCTCATGCAGAAGCACTTGAGTTAGTTACCCCTCCCTAGGGACAAAGGGCGATAGTCAGTTCGCGGCGTGGAGGGCCTGCCCGGACTTTTAATATTAAGCCTGACCCGACATCGCTATGCTAGCAAGGCTAATATGCTTTCCTGACGGCGAGGTGGGAGGAGTTGCAGCGAGAACATGTATTTGTGCGTGGGTGTGTGTTTATGTGTGTGCCGAGGCTTTTGAGAGGTGCAGCCACGAGGTCCGTACATTGAGCGCGAGACCGAGCCGTCCACGGAGAACAGCACTCCGGAAGCGAGTGAGTGCCTCAGCCGGAACGGTGGCCCTGCTTTTCTTGTATATAGTTGTAATTGTAAATATTTCCTCTTCTGTGTCCTTGGCTCTGGGAACCAGGTGCCGCAATCGGCTGACTGGTATTGCAGCCGTGATTGCCGGAAAGCACCGGGGCGCTCCGACACCACTGGACGCGGTGGGCGCCGTTCGCTCAGAAGTTGCCTTTGAATGGCAGTGAGCGAGTAGGGCCACCCTGGGATCCTTGGCGGAGATGCACATCCTCGCGGCGCTGCGTTCTAACTATTGTCCTTAGCGCTAGAGCGAGTAGGCTTAAGGCTCTTTTGGGGAGCTGCCTGTCGCACGTCGGAGGACACTCTAATCGCGACATACAGCATGCGCAAATGCGTTTTGCTTGTTATATATTGACCTCGCTGTAGCCGAACATCTCGTTGAATTAGAGAAAGCTAACTTCGTTCAAATGAACTTGGTATTTTTGAACTGAGAAGGCGAATCGGAAATTTCGTGGAACCAGATTAATATGCCGGCAAACGAACCGCGGATGCCCGTGCTTCGTTCGGATTAACGGAACGCAGTGCGGTGCCGGATAAGATTGTTTGGCACTCACATTGGCCCGCATTTTACCAAATTGTCATTTTGCTCAATGTATTCAACCTTTTTGGTGATCCGGAGGGTTGTGCAGATAACAAGTGAAGCTTCGCCTGGACCTGCTGCCATTGTTTACGTTCCTGCCTGCTGCCCTGCGGCCGTGAGTCACCGAAGCTCGGAGTCTCACGGAACCAGTCCGGCTTAACGGGAGAGGAGGCCAACCCCTACCTGACAACAAAGGCGCGCCAGCGGGAACAACACCCTCCCGTCGCCCTGGCTTCTGGGACCTGCCGATGGACAGCGGGAGCCCCTTCACCTTGCTGCTGACACCAACGTTTGTTTTGCACTAGTGTCTTGCCTGTGCGAGCTGCCCTGTGGTCGTCATTGCAAGCCTCGTGTGGACCCCGCGGATGGCATCCAAGCAGCAGCTCTTAACGACCATAGGTGAACATTTAAGGAGGGAGGGATGTGGAAAACCACTTTCCTCCCCTTTCGCCGCGACCGGTCACCACCACTCCGGCGAGCATCGTGGCAGCGCCGGCTGGGAGAGGAGGTAAATGCATCCCCTTGGGGGAAGGAGAATCAACGATGGATGCGCCACTGAGATGTCTACGCGGGTTCCCGCGAGAAGACGAGAGGAAGCTTCTGGATCCAGCCGGCAACGAGAGAAATCGTCTCCCGCCGCCTCTCCCGGCAAATGCCGAGGGATAGCGGGCACGGAGTACGCTACGCACACAGGAAGACCCGTCGTGCACGACCGCCCATCTTCTGGCTCCCAACGGCGAAGCGACCGGTAAATACCGCACGCTCTCGCCGCCTCCCGCGGCAAACGCCGTGGTATGGCTTCGTCCGGAGAATGCGGCGCGCACGGGAATTCCCGGCCGCCATATTCACGGCGAGTGCAAATGTCCGCCGCCGAAATCTCACCCCCATTCCCCAGCTGGTGAGTCAAGTCTTTCTTACATAGCCTTGCCTTCCAAGGAATACCTTGTTAATGTATAGCTAGCCGGCATACTCTGTATTATTTGCAAGTGCAATAAATAGCATTGGCGTATTAACTATGTGTCGTCCCCGTCCTTTGTCCCCTTTGTTCCCTCCGCGGGTCGCTAGCGAGAACGCAGCACCTGCGGAGTGTGAGCGGGGCGGAGTACCGTTCCCCCTTTTAACCAAACACAGGAGTAATTCTCATTTTTATTTTCGCACATATAACACCTTCAGCCATTCGCAATCTTCATGCCTCAGTGCCTGACTGAGTCCACGCACTTGCTGGAACTTACTGATTCTAATCTTACCGCTCTTTTTGGAAAGCCGCAGTTCATGGGATAAAACATTTCCTTACGTGCGCTTTAACCCAAGTGCTTTTGTCTCGCCGGACGTTTCTGAGCCGCGTTCTTTTGACGTTCAGGCAATAACCGTCATTTACATGGGTTGATAAAAAATAAATTACCAATTCATTCACCATACTTCGAAGTTTAATATTTCCTGTGGCAAATTATTTGTGGGAATCACACTTCACCGTGAAAAATGAAAATGCTGAATGTCTTGGCTTTTTGTCAAAAGAAATTGATTCTTTATAGCCTCGCCCTGTTTACATGCAACAATTCACAGTCCGTTTAATATAAGGCAGCCTGCAATGAAGTTTCCTGTGTCGATCGCCGCGCCATAACTAACATAACAAATACTATTGAGGCGCTTTCGTAGCGCTTTTTCACGCCACCTGCGTGAGCTTACAGGCATCATATTGCACGCTCTGTCGAAGCTTTTTCATTGCTTCTGTTCAATAACTGGGCTACATCGAGAGCGCCTAGGAAAGGATGTTATCCGTCACGCGCCTATCTATAATGGTGCTTAATATGCTCTGTCGATTATCGCGAACCAAGCGGCTAACAGCAGCTTTGCCAATTGTAGCGCCACCAAGGCAGTGCAGGTTCCCTGTAGCTATATAGCGGTTGTTACGTCTTACCGAAAAATAATAGGAAGCACTTATTTTCTACCTTATGCACTTGGTGCATTTGCGCATGACACTAAGGAACCATCATATTCTCTGTACAGAATGCATGAGATTGTTTCTAATTTAGAAGCGTGCTGCGTAAAATTTTCGCACCAACCTTTCATGATTGCTTGAGCTTTCCAGTCTCTTTTTCTCCAGTTTCTATATTCTCAGTATTTTATTGATGTTTCATGAATGCTGCTTCGAATGGGAGGTTGATTTGATTTGAATGTCCTTTATTGAAGAGGAAGGCTTATGGCTATGGATGGGGGTGACGGAAAGTCGGCAGAATCTTCACTGCTTCCTCAGGTCGTCACTCAAATCACATTGCTCTGAGCAGGCAACTAAGGGAGCCATACTGGGAAAATATCATTCGAGTGTTAGCGTCAATTCCTAGAAGGGAACGGTAGCTCAGGCGGTAGGGTTCCATCTCGTAGCATCCAGTAGAAAAAGCAGGGCAATCCCAGAGTAGATGAGCTATGTCACCGCGCGTTAGAGTCGTGCAGTGGGGGCACGTAATCACTTCCTCTTTATACTGACGCCAGCGGGCCATAACACGCGACGTGTAAGCCGCAAGGGCGATGAGTTTGTTCTAGAACAGTTTTTGACTTCTGGTGAGATGGGTTTTACACCTAAAAGCTGTTTCTGGCGTGGCCTCCTGCTTGCGATCCTGACTGAGGCTATGAACTGGACCATGTATAGTGCATAAGGGCAAGAGAAAGATTGTGTTGCCTATCCAAGGTCGACTAAGTATGAAGCAAGGAGAGTGGGGAAGTATATGTGGACATCCCAATTGCCAAGGCAGCCGCTCCGTGTGCCGCCGCATTGCCCCTTGATTCGTCCGAGTGGCCTAGGGTCCACTGAATGACGGCAGTTGTGGCAGCGAGTTTGTGGCGTTTAAGGCGGTGCTGTATGGCTGTAGTACGAACCCAGAGTAGCGATATTCTTGTAGCTTCATATCAATCAGTAAGAGTGCGTACTGACTCAGTCCCGGTGCAAGGAAATCCTGACAAGGCTCGCCACATCGCGAGGAGTTCATCATGAAGAGGGGTACCTTGAGGGAGTTGGCTGACATAAGCGCCTGACAGGGAAGGGTTGTCATCGCATACCCAGCTCATAGATGCGAATTCGCTAGTAATTGAAGCGAAAATGTATATATCATTGGTATCAGGGATTCGCTTTTGTCGGCGATGCGCAGTGAGGAGCTTCTGGGGAAGGATAAAATCCCAATGTAAATTTTGGCGATTGAGGCTTGTGACCACTCGCATCTCCCAAGGGGAAAGAGATGCACATAGGGCTGGTGTTTAGTCCTTGCGATGTTCACCCAGGCCAGCAGCCGATGCCCTTGGACAGTGTTCTCTAAACGTATTCAATTGTCACGTCTGTGACTCAAAAATGATGGCAGCGAGCGGTGGAATAGCGGCCAGATGCTCAAGTTAAGCTATATTAGTGTGCTTAGGTAAACCAGTAATAGTGCGTAGCGTTGCACGATGAAGGCTTTCGACCTTAGCGAAGTAAGTTTTCGACAGTTAAAGGACGGGTGTGCCATAGAGGAGTTTTCCGATCGCCGCTGCTCGGGCCAGCGCACGGCAGGCATGTTGCCGCGCACCGCCGTGCCGGTTGGACAGGAGACGAATAGTGTGGGGTATGGCTGGCAAAGGGAGCTGTAGCTGATTAACCCATTTTTGGGGACTGTTGTTCAGCTTGCGATGGCGCAGGCCAAGAATGCTGATTTGTCCATTTGAGCAGGTAATGGTGTTGCCTCCATTGTGAAGATAGATCTTCATACTGCGGTTGGTTTTGTGCGGGTGTAGATGTCAAGAAATTGCTGTTCCAGATTTTCGTTCGTGTACTAGGAAAGCGTTTGGCGAGTGTCTCCAGGATAACCTGATGGCGAACATTGTCAAAGGCCTTGTATATATCGACAGCCAGGAGATAGTCAGGCAGAGTTTAACGATGAGCCCTATTCAGTACTCTTCGCAAAAGCCTAAGAAAGTCATGAGTACCAAGGTTAGGGCGAAAGCTGGCTTGGGCTGGGTGAAATCCACGACTGACGTATTCGATGTACTGACTAGTTCGGATACGCAGCAGGCGCTCGGTGAGTTTTACAGAGATGTGAAGTCAGGGCGACTGGACGCAGATTACTAGTATTTCTAGGGTTTGTTCCACGTTTAGGAATACGAGGAATATGAGAAAGCTTGAGATCATCCTGTACCGTTCGGGTCTGTCAGTAAGAAATAAAGATGTGGAGAAGGTCGTCCTGGGTTGCCGAGCCGAGATCACGAAGCTTGGGCCACTGACTTGGTCATGCCCGGGTGTGGCGCGAAATCGGCTTCTTCCGATGGATGATTGTGGTTCTCCCTTAAAGAATGGGCGATCGAGGTCTGAATCAAGGTTTATGACTGGGCAAGTGGAAATTGCTGGTGGAAGCGGTAGGCTCACTCGTGGGAAAAATGTGCGTATAACTTCATCTTCAACATCAGCCGGTATGCCATTGAAAAAAGCTAGGCGAGAGGTGGGGCCCGACATGCCTTGCCATTTAGACCACGAAAGAAGCGCCATAGTTGTGATAAGCCTGGTACTTCTCCAAGACGGTCTCATGTAGCGTCCAAGCCTCACTTTGCAGGTGAAGCTCGTATGCCCGAATAAGCTTCAATTGTCGTCGAAGAAGAACAAGATTGTGTGACTATTTCCGCGATTCCGAAAACGTTGCGTGAAGGGATCTGCGCGACTCCAAAGGTTAGCGAGGTGAGCATCTGTGCCAAGTGGTGGTGGTGGTGAAAAACTTTATATTTGGGAGCCTTAAAGGGACACTAAAGACAGCCAAAGATGGTAGGAAAATCTAATAAACTACATTTGGTGCCACTGTCGCCGCATATCCGGCAGCAAAAAATCGAATAATTGCTGAGATATTGCGATAAGAAGTTGAGGTTTTTTCTTGTTCCCGCCGGTCGAATTCAAACTGTGGCCTCCAACTACGTAGTTGGAGTTGAGTGACGCACACTGTGACGTAAGCGGAGACTCCGTGATAGCTAGCGAGCCGGCGCGGCCCGCGGCGTCGCATCCCTCAAGGGCCAACTTGGCAACAGCGTACTCGCAATGACGGCCTCAGCCGAAATAAATAAAACGATGAAGAGAGTAGTTTACCGCGTGATGGCCCATAAAGGAAGAAAAAAAACATAGAGCGCTTGTAATGCACAATACTTTACATATTTCTCAAGCTTTTGCGCTCCTTCTTGCATTGTGTATAAACAAACCGAGCCCTCGGTCATCGCAACGCTTCCTGACATGTTTACATACAAATAAGATTTAGTTACCAGCAAAATAGTGTCCTCGCTGCTGCGCTTGTCAGTTTTGAAGCTTCGTCGCACTTTTTTCCTTCAAAGTTTGCGCTACAGCTCCGTGTTCAGCGAAAATTACGTCCACGGTAGCAGAACATGACCGAAGTGCCGGCGCCACTACATTTTCCAGCGCTGTGAAATTCCACATGTTAAAATGGATCCAGTGTGCAATATAGTGCTCATAGGCATCCAGAATATTAGTTGCAAGATGTCAGAGCAGGCAGCATGCGCCGATGATCAAGAAGTTGTAATTTTTAGACCGGCAGCAGAAACACTTTATTGTAAATGGGGCCATGACATAAAAACTAGAAATATTTCCGAGGTTCTTGTGGCGCGGCGTAGCCGAGCGGTTAACGCCGAACGTTACGGAGCAAGCAGTAGCGAGTTCAAGTCTTACCGCTTCTGGCGGTTTTCTTTTTTTTTTTTTACAAATCGATATTTTTTAACCTTTTGTAATGTATTTCTGATGCTTCGTTATTTTTAGTTTTTACTTTTTACCCGAGGCCCTTTTTTCGCCGGACGAGGAGCGCAATATGCGTTCTCCTTGGTATGGTATGAGCGGCAAGTATGCCCCTTTTGTTTACGACGCCTGCTTATATCACGTTGAAGGTCTTGTTGACGCAGTATATGTTGGTTAGATGTGCCATGATTTAATGAACAATTGAATGATAATGCGTTTTTCCTTCGGTACTTAGCATATGTATGCTTTTCGTGGCGTACGTAGCTGCAGTCAAGCGGTCAGGTCGCAGTCGAAGCGGCAACGGCGGCGATTTGCTGGCGCAGAAGTGTGAACGAAGGAGTGTGTCGGCGGTAGCGAATTTCGCTCGCTCGTGCCTCCGAATGCTCAAATGGGAACCATCAAGGCGCATCTGCTGCTCCAAGCTCGTAATTCAGGCGCTGCAGGTTCAAACAAACTATCCGAGTGCGCACGAAATGCCTGAGCCGAAACATAACCAAAACTGAAGTGGGCGCCTGTGGCGCCTCCAAGCATATTTTTGTATTTGCCTTGCAACGTTTACGTTGTCTTTTCGCCGTCGTTTACGTATGATAAAAGCGTGTTATCATGTTCGAGAAAAAACGTACTACCGCATTCAAACATGCAACGTAATTCGCATTCGTCAGCCCCCGCGTATTGCCAAACCATATCCCGTAGGCGCACTGGAGCAGATGACGCTCTGAGCGAGTTAAACGGCGGTTGTTGCTGAAAGGACTCTCGGAACGCAACCTAAAGGTAACATAACTCACTGTAAACGACGATATTGTTGCCAAAAGATATGTCTGTGAACGCAACCCAAAGGTAACATACACTCACTGACGCAGGAAATTATATTGGGGAATGTAATTGCTTAGTGTAACTGTTGTGATGCCGATTGTTGCTGAAAGACTCTCTGAACGCAATCTAAAGGTAACATACACTCACTGAAGGCAGAACATAATTGTGGCGCAAAAAAATATTCAAAAAAAAAAATTACTGCACAGGAGTCGAACAAACGTTCCAGTGGCATCAGTGCAAAGATGGGTGATGTTGATCCATTGCGCCACAGAAACGACGGGAACGGAGGCCTTTAAAGGCATTCTTATTCGTTTTAGACAATATATACACTATTTGTCGCCAGGTGGCGCTGCTCAGAGCCAAAGCGTCGTCTGCTCGAGTGCTCCTACGGGATATGGTTTGCTAATACGCAGGGATCCCTAGCGCGTCACGTGATTTGTAGTTGCGAGTCTCGGCCGTTTGGCTGTGGTGGCGATACCTGTATTTCTGTTATTCTTCTTTACTACCTTATAACAGCTCTGTTTTCAGTAAGAGTGGTCTTTTTGTAATCAGGAACTGGCATTCTATCGATGCAAACCCACTCCCTTTCTCTCTTTAGTGTCCCTTTAAGGGATTACATGCTAATTACGGGTCGGCTCTTGGCTGCGTGTTGTGGCCGGAAGCTGGTGCTTCCAGCGACACCCAAAGCCCAGTCCGTCAGCCGCTTTTGAACGGCCGGGTCAGAGCTGGACACCGCAGCCTCCCATCGTTCGAGGTCGGAGAGTTGCCAAGTGGCTGGAGGGTGTAATTCCGAGAATTTGATCATAATATGCTCAAAATCAGCTTTAGGTGCCCCACACAGGGTGCACTGCGGCGAGAACAGTCCTGGATAGATCAAAGATAAGAAAGCAGGGAATGGGAATGTACTGGACTGAAGGTGGCGCCACCTCACCTGTTGTAGCTTAGTCATAGATTTATGAGGAGGAGGGTAGATGGTTCGTTGATCACGGTAATGGAGAGAGGTTTCGTGATAGGATACCATGCGCTCGCGAGCATCTCCCCAGGCAGTGGCAGTCCCTGCTCGGCTGACGTATCCTCGAGCAAAAGGGTGAGCTGCTTCGTTGCCTGGGTGACCCGTGTGATCGAGCACCCATATTAGTTGAATAGGGTGTTCGGGTGGGGGGAGGGAGGCGAGGAACCGGAAGGCTGGGGTAGAGGTGCCAAGTGTGGAGTCGTCACAGGGGATATAATCGTTCAGTAATGTCGAAATTTGGGCTAGTTGGTAGTTATTCATCTCAAACAGCGCACATAAAACACGAAACAGGCTCTTGTCCGTCGTGCTCTTCTCTGTTTTTCGTGTTTTATGTGCGCTGTTTTAGATGGATATAATCGACAGCTTGAGTTCGGGCATCTCGAAGTGCCGACAGGAAGGAGTCAATATTCGAGCAAGGGATTGCAGTACTGGACCGAAACTTCTCACTTGAAAAACGAACTTACTGTCAGAACGCGAAGACGTTTACGATTGAGATGGAGCAAGATGGGCAAGCGACCACTGCCTCACGAATTAGAAAAGACTTCCCAGTGGCGAAGAAGACGCGGTGGTAATAATGTAAGATCCAGTGTTGTGTCCGCTTGAGAGGGATACAGACCGACGCGGGTCGGCATGTTAGGTACAGCCCCGGTCATAAATATACAGCCCACTGCGAAGGGACACGGAGCGGATGCGGGGCCGGGAGGTGGCGCCCCTGTTTTCTTGGCGCGCTTGCTGCGAGGGTAAAGCGGGTGAGGGTGAACAGCTCCCTTACTCTTGGTAGGGTGAGGGAGACAGTATCGCTCTGGCTGCGCGATAGTAAGTGAGGCGATCGCGTCTTTCCTGTCGCCTTTGCGGAAGCGCTTGCATCGATGCAAAATGCAGACTCACCTTCGGCACATGCTCCGAAGCGGGCGTGCGCGGCGCGAATGCCAAAGCTGTCCCGGGCGCTGGAAACGTAATCATGGCAGCTGCTTTCCGCAGTGCCGACTACAATTGGAGTGGTCGAGAGCGTTTAGGGCATGTTTTGCCATAAAGAAAAGAAACAAGAAAAGGTGCGACGAAAGCTTAGTGCCTGTCCGCGAGCATTGCGTTCCCTGCGATTCTTTTCAGGCTCTGTTTCTGTGATTCACGACTTCAAAAGCAAAAGTCAGTAGAATCCGGAGTGCAAAGTTTGGTTCAGAAATATCGCCCTGACGCCATCGGGGCGGTCAGGTGGTCAAATAGTCCATCATAATGTTAACGAATGTCTGGGGTGTATTGAAGCGATGACGTTGGATTACCATAGCTTATGGGGTGGATAGATTAGGATTGAGGGTGGGTTATGATGAATAACGTTGGACCAAAGATGGATCGCGTTTTGATAAAATCGGATTGGCTCACAAAGTTTACCACCAATCTCGAGCACGTTGGGGTTCTTTGACCTGCACCGACGTCCCAAAGTGCTCTTTGCTTTTTGCCTATATCAAATAAATTAAGGATATATTTGATTAAATTCACTCGCATCGTGTTAGAGGGGAATAGGCGGGAATCCTATTAGATTTCTTGAATTATGATAGTTGCGTTTTAATTAAGGGTTATTTTCACGGTTAGCATTCATTAAGGCAGATGACAGTATATTCAGGGTAGACGTTGGATGATTAAGAATAAAATACGCTGAATTAGTGTGCATCATTTTGGGTACTGTGGATTATGGGGATATACTAGAGGAAGAGTGTGCTCATTTTATTTGGTTGTGGTTAGCTTGACTGAGACAGGTTACGGAGTATTTTGATGGATGGTGCACGGGTACAGAGAAATGAATTACGTTTTGATGGGGCAGATTACTTTTATTATGGTGGACTGAGGTTGCGATCTGTTGGGTTAAATGTGCTCAGTATTCATACCTTCAAAGTTCGTCAGTACTTCTAAGAGTGCAAAATTTACTTTTCTTAAAATCATGCACAATCGTTGAAAATCTCTTCTGCTGACTGCCTTGATGGCCTACAAATAATAACGCAACAATTACTGCCGCGCAGAACATAGGCCAAAGGGTCGTTATACTGCGGTCTCTATATCGGTAGGATTCCGTGGCACTCTGTACAACAGGAAGCGACGTCCAGCACACAGGTTCTGTTCCATAGACTGAGTATAGCCGATCGTACCCTATTATAACTTGATGTATTATATTCAACAAAAAATTAATCCCGACTAGCTAGGTTTCACTCATAAGGAACCGTAGCCAAAACCAACGCTTTTATACTATGTTTTTCAGCGACATAAACATCTAATTAAATGCATTTCAACTTTAATTTCAATTTATACATCATGTATTTGAAGTAATCCGACATGACGGGTTTCTCAAGCCCCACCCATAAGCCTGTTTAATAGACGAAAGCGACAGCATCATCATTGCAGTAATGTCACGCCGTTCGTTTTTTTTATCGCGTTTTCTGATCTCTGGACGGCACTGGCATTCCTTGATATGGCGCCTATGAGGCTTTCATCTTAAAATGAAAAGACCTTGAAAAGCCCTCCAACCACTTCAGGGACGCAAAATGGCCTGAACTGAAAAGTGTACAGCGCAGAGCTTGCTGACAGGAGCCAAGCGGGCTGGACACCTTTTCTCTTTTCTTTCTTCATGGCGCAGCATACATGGAATGTTTTGAGCCACTGAACTTTCCGCATACCCGACGATAGCGGTAAGCAGCCGCAATGTTTCATCTTCCAGCGTCCGTGACGCGCTGCCGCTTGAACCACGCGAGTGCTTCGGAGAGCGTGACGATGACGACTCGCCGCACTGGATTGATGCAAGGGCCCCCGCGTAGAGGCCAGAAACGAATAATGCGAATGCCGCACTTACTATCACAAAGCCAGCGCGACTACATCTCCCTTCCTCGCCCGAGGGCGGGACCCTCTACCCCTCCCACTATATCCGGACAACGACCTGATCCCCTCAAGCATGATAGGATTCAGACCCAACCTCTCCACGCAGGATGTCATGATCCAGCCTTCGAGGGATGTTATGGATCGCAGGTACTGTCATGGAACGAGGTCAATACTTGGGTTTGATCTCTGTAAAGCCTTTGATAACGTCTCGCATGAGGCGATATTAGAAAACCTCTCGCTTTTTAATCCTGGAGAGAGAGTCTTCGGGTACGTCCGGTCCTTCCTTACGAACAGGACGGCCGAGCTCACTCTCCGCGCGATCAAATCAGACCCCATATCTCTGGGCGGAAAGGGAACACCACAAGGCTCTGTGATGTCGCCGTTCCTCTTCAACATTGCACTGATAACACTGCCCCCCAGACTCGCCGCCATCGAGGGGCTACAGCATACGTTTTACGCGGACGACATTACCCTGTGGGTAAACAGGGGAAGTGATGCCCAAATAGAAAGTGTGCTTCAGGAAGCAGTCGACACCATTGAGACTTACGCTCTAAGGGCGGGTCTTGAATGTTCACACTCTAAGTCCGAACTCCTTGTAGTTCGAGAAGGCCCCAATTGAAAGAACAGACCTCCGCCTCCTGCAATCAGGGACTGCTCAAAGGACTGCCAATCAAACAAGTAGACACCATCAGAATCCTAGGCATGTTCATTCAGAGTAACCACAGAAATTTAGGAACATAAGATAAACTGACCACAACAGTCACCCAAACAGTCAGAATAATCAAGCGAATAGCCAACAAGAGGAAGGGCATGAAAGAACGCGACACCTGTCGACTCATTCAGGCTTTCGTCATCACCAGGCTAGTCTACACCCTGCCATATCTGCACCTTTACCAAGTCGAAAAGCAAAAGGTTGAATTTCTTATCCGGCAAGCTTACAAGACAGCACTAGGACTATCGAGAAACACCTCAACCGATAGGCTCTTAGCTCTTGGAATGCACAACACACTTGATGAACTCAAGGAAGCACATTTAATAGCGCAGTACTCCAGACTGGCGCGCACCAAAGCCGGGAGGCTTGTCTTGCTGAGGCTAGGCATCAATGTCGAACCCATGGCGGACGATCCCAGGCAAATACCCACAGCAATCAGGAAGGAGCTTGTTATCAAGCCCCTCCCTAAGAATATGCACCCCATTCACCACGAAGGCAGGCGACTAGCACGCGCACGTGCACTACACACCAAATACAAACGAAACCATTCGATTGCTTACGTAGATGCGGCCGAATATGAAGAGACGGACCGCGGTTTCGCGATTTGTGCGATGACTGGGGCCCGTGAGTCCACGCCTACCAAAATCTTAGCTTCAGCTACTGTACGCACCAGAATTTCTGAGGCTGCAGAGGAAGCAGCCATCGCGCTGGCTATCGCTTCTACCGAAGCAGATGTTATAGTCAGTGATTCCAAAACAGCCGTACGGAATTTCGGGAGGGGCCGTCTGTCGGCTGCCGCCAGGAATATCCTTAAAAGCTACCGTCTAGTCCCTGGTAGGACGATAGAACTGGTATGGGTTCCGGCTCACTCGGACAATCCCGGGAACGAGAAGGCTCACGAATATGCCCGAGGTTTCGTCGGCCGGGCGGTGAGCACCTCGTTTCCCGCGGGCGCAAGGGAGGGCTTGCTCTCGTTCCATGATATAACTCGCCATTTTAGCCTGGGAAGGCGCATCTTCCCTCCACCACACAATTCATTAATCAAGGCCCAGGAGATATCTGGCATCAGCTACAAACCCGCTCCTTTCCCTGCCCCAAAGTTTATTCACATATATTCAAAGAGCAGGTTGACCCTGAATGCAAAGAGTGTGGCGTCGACGCTACTTTAGACCACATTACATGGGGGTGCGCGGCCAATCCGCCACCCGCCGATTTGCTGCCAGCTCCATCTCTGGAGGAGTGGGAGGCCGTGCTGCGCTGCTCGGACCCGGCCATCTATGCTCGGGTCACTGAGTGGGCCGAAGAGACCGCCGACAGGACGCAACTGGCGGCCATCTGGCGCGGCCAGCAATCAAACTGAACCTCTTAAAGCCGATGAAATAAATGTTTTCCCATCCCATCCATCCATCGCACGAAGTGCGCATGAAAGACAAGTGCGCCACCACCCGGCCCGGCACTCGCTCCGCGTCCCTTTGCGCTGGGCTGTATATTTATGACGGGGGCTGTACGTCACATAGGGTAAGAAATGTTTGATCGAGAGCATCATATAGGTGTTTACCACGTTGATTAGGACGAGATGAGCTGCAGGCTGTGTGATGTGCACTACAATCTAAGCCGATAAAAATTGGATAGGGGTGTCCTGCGTTTTCAAGGTCAGGGAGCCAGGTACGCGGTTCTGCCGCGACGTTACCTGGCCGTAAACGGGCCAATGCCATGACTAAAGATTTTTCACCAGGGATGGAATATTTTTGCCGCAACAATCACCAAAATAGGGGAGAAAAGGATCTGAAGCAAGAGCTGAGTGGAGCGACAATCGTTAAGGAATAAGACGGCCGCCTGTCCACCTGAATGGCACTTTTTATGTTGGATAGTAGGTGTCTGGTAGGTGCAGTAACCAGGAATGTAACAAGGTCCTCGCTTTTCTTGAACGAGTATAAAAAGAGGACGGCACTGAGGCACAAATGTACGAAGGGTAGGACAGCTCTGATTGAAGCTTCTCCAGTTCTACTGAATCCCATGAGCCAGAGTACTCATGAAGGCACACACATATTTTGGCGCTTACTATCGTCTGTGAGCGTGGTACTTGCGTGGTACTTTGGAACTACTCAAACATTATCTACAGATGGCTCTGTATGGAAGTGAGGGCAGCCGTAAGAGTTGCGTTAACATCCTTTCCGAGAGTTTCTTCCAGCTGCTACGTCTCCTGGGCGCGTTCCTGTCGGATTAGCCCCAGCATGTGGGTGTAGGCGGAATCAGACGTTGTGACCGGTTGCGGCCGGCGGGTAGGCGAGCGGCTATTGCGGCTTTTCCGTGAAGGACTGCGTTGCAGAGTCAGAGATCGGGCTCTGATGTTCTTTGTTACCTTGTTCTTCATTATCATTTCCCGGAGACGCTGAGTTTCGCTGCGTAGTTCAGATATTTCTGCTCTGAGGCTCTCAATGACCTTGGTTAAACCTGGAGAAGAGATATTTACAGCATATGATACATGTTTGGAGGGAGTATGTGAGGGTATCACGTGATGCCTATTTGTCGTGCCGATTTGTCGACAGGCTTTTATAAGCACAAGCCTGGAACTGGGCACTCAGAGCGATGTGCGTGAAGCCCCGCAGGCTACAACAATGAGGTAACTGTTTGCAGTCGGGGTCCTCAGGGGGCGGGTTCTTATCGCAATCCCGACAAACAGCGAAAAACGAGCAGTATTTGGCTGCATTGCTGGTGCGGTGCCAGTTATAACATGCGACTGGGCATGGGCAGTATTCACGGACTTGTGTAATCTCCTATAGTCGACTACTAGCCGAGAAGGTAGTGTCTAACGCGAAGGTCAGAAGTGGAAAGTTTTTCTTGCCGATCATGCGTATATCTGTGATTTCAGCTGTCTTGCAGCGCAGATTTGCCATGATATAGTCCATCGTGAGGCCTTCTCTAATTCAGATCACACTTCGCGTGCTGCCGACCACAGGCTGCTTCAGTGGGGACGTCTCAACATTGAACGCTTGGACAGAATCCCGCGTTCGCGCGACTAAGCGGGTCAATGGGCACAGCTTGAAATTTCAGCGTCCCTGACGGTGATGCGGATGCAGTTAGCAGGAAAATCAAAGCGGAGAATGGCCAAATCCGAGAAGTACTGAAACGGAGAACGTTTCTCTTTGGTGTTGGTAACAGCCTGTCTCGAGGTGCTTGTGCCTATGACTGATCACAGCCGTGAAATCAGGACGACTCCCCCGTTCTGTGAGGAGGCATTGCGGGGACACTTGACGCTTGCGTAACGTCGAAGTCATGCTCTATCCAGTAGCTGTTGTAACCTGGGCAGGAAGGCTTGTAGAAGCAATCAGAGAGGCAGCGTCCATTTCCTCAAGCACCGTCGGCAATCGCGGGTAATCAAAGCGCCCTGCAACCTGTGGAATTTGTGGCGTCGGTGCCAGAGTTCAGCTGGATGCGAAGTACGGCGCAGCGTCCATCTGCTAGTGCCCTTCCCGTAAAGGCGGAAAATCGGAACGCCTTGTACGGCTTGACTGTGGAGTCGTAGTCGGCGTTTGGCCCGGAGTGAAGGTCGCCGGGCGTAAACCCTTGAAGGTCACAGCGCCGCCCGGCTGTTTTCCGGAAGCAGCCGTGGTCTTGGTAGGCCTTGAGAGCATCGATTAGGCTTAGTCCGTCACAAACGCCTGATCGTTAAAAGCTTGAAACCGAAAAGTGAGCCAAAAACAAAATTGTTACAAACAGCTGCGAACCCCTTACTGCCACCAGTGCTTTCCTCTTAAAGCCACCAGAGCTTCCTCGAATGGGAGGCAAGTGTATGTTTCTGGGCGAAGAAACACCATGCTCAGCACTGAACTGTAATTATTATTGAAAGTAATTCTTGTTTTTTTAGGTTTTTGTGTGAAGGCATGTTTAAAGAAAAGCGCTTTTAAAATGGTTATTAATGTTAGTTTCTCGGTTCCTCGTATGGTGCGTGTAATTTCTACAGCCGGGCAATACACACCAGATGTTAATTTCGGTGGTTTTGGTGGCAGCCATCACAGTACTGTTAGGTAAGTTTGAATTTCGCATTTACAAACGTACACGGACGCCAATTGCACCGTTTTGTTTCCGCTCGACACGGCTGCGCGTGGCAGCGACGTCATGCATCACTCTAAGATTACCCCGGGAGGTGACTGCAGCCATAATATTAAGAGACGCCTGCTTCTGGGAAAGAGAGCCATGCCTTCACCACCTAGTAAAGAGCAAATACATCAGACTCCCAACCAAGATCCGTATAAATCGTGCTATGGTATTTTCAATTGTTATGGATGGATGCGAGAGCTGGACTGAGAAGAAGGCTGACCACCGAAGAATTGACGCGTTTGAATTGTGGTGCTGGCGGAGATTCTTGAGAGTTCCTTGGATTGCCAGAAGATCAAATCAGTCGATATTGTCGATCATAAACCCTTACTGCTCATTGGAGGGTCAAATTCTAAAGTTAAAACTCAGCTACTGTGGTCATCTGAGGAGAAGGGAGGAGTCGCTGGAGAAAGCTTTGATGTTGGGAAAGGTTGAGGGTTACCGGAGAAGGGGTAGGCAGCAAACGCGATGGTTAGATGGCATCATCGAGGCGCTGCAGATGAAGTTATGTGATGTTAGGAATATAGTGAGAGACCGGAAAGCGTGGCGTGATATGGTCCATAGGGTCACGAAGAGTCGGACACGACTGAACGACCGAACTGAACTGAACTGATGTAGGAAAGCCAATATTCAGGATATTATAAGGGAGCGATCCGATGCGCTTCTTTTTTTACATTTTCGCATGTATTTACAGCATTGCTTCATCAAGATGTAGGTAGAATATTCCAAGTTTATATATCACACCTTTGCGTTTTTGTGCTCATAAGCGTCATCAAGTATCTAAGTTCCACATACATTTTACGAATACGGCGAGAACACCAGAGGTAAAGCGCATCGAAGGCTGCCTCTGCTCCTTTCAAAACGTCAGTAGGGGAGATCGGGGCGCTGTGCACATACACGATGCCAATATACCATGCATAACGTGTCTTTTCTGGGAAGAAACACTTCGTTACCCGTGGCAGTGGTGCGCGCTAGTAATTGCCAAATTTTATCCATCATAATCGCATTTTAAACGTTGCGGTAAAACCCTCTCATATCAACGGCGATTGAAAGCATTTGTGCCTTGAGCCCCTGCTCACCATACCAGCCGTAATGCTCCTTATTTTTTTGGAGTGAAAATCTACCCCATATCTGCTCCCTCTGCTTTAAGTGACTACGCAGTTTTTCGAAGGCTTAATATTTACACCTGATGAACTCCCGCAGTCTAATACATATGATTCGTTTTTCTTCGGTAAAATTTTCCCCACGAATGTGCGTTTTTAGTCGAACCTCGTTTAGAGAGGACGCTAGAGGACAAGCCATTTGCTCCGGTTTTGGTGGATTCGTGTTTATTGTGCTCCACTTTAAGACCAAAGATAATTACGCATTAACAAGAATTATACGTGTGACGCTGAACACATCTTTTACTGCCCATAATTTGCAAAAACTAGTTCAACTTGATTTCCCAATATTCAGACAGTCGTCAGTCGGCACTCACTAAGTCGTGCCCATGTGACACTAGACAAAGACTACGAGAGTCATACCTTAATGCCAACGTTTTCCTAGTTATCACTGGGTCTGCCGAGGATAAGAAAAGGAGCTTCCTGAACGCATAGACCTCAGGTTATATGAGTGTTCAAAACGTGGCCACTTGGTTAAGTGTAAAAGCTTTGCCAATTGCTAGAATAGCAGCTTGGGCATGTTGGTTATGCATCTTGAGGATAACAGCGTGGAACACAGGACGGGAGCACAAGATTAGAGGACGACACAACGAGCGCTGTTATCCTCAATTTGCCAATTGGTTGAAGATTTCTTGGTAATACTCTAGAAGTTCACTCTTTCTGTCTATTTCTCAGTACCAGCAATTAATGCTTGATGAACAAGTTCTACGCTCACACCCCCTCCAGCTAATTGTTCTTTAACCAATGGGCAGTAGAAAACCGTAATAAACCCTGCTTTTTCTTTAAATGTTATCGTCTAGGGCACATAAACTTTGTCGTGAAGAACACTACAATTTTAACTCCTAGCGTCGATCAGCAAATGATTTTTTTTGCCCCTACCGCTTGATAATAACTAATGTGTCCAAAATAAAGTGCGGGACAAAGAAACAATAATCTGAGCAATCTATTGTTCATGGTATTAAGACCATTTGACCTGCCAGATTTAGATGCACTTTTGATAATATTGTCACATTAGGCGGTGCATACGCATAAGGAAAGAAGACTCTCGTGAGTTGAGAGAAGACGACGTTCAACAGCTTCGGCTGGTGCCTACAGAGAACATCTGTTTGAAACCCTTGTCTTCGGTGTCCGCCCTCTGCTACAAGCTGAACTACCCCGTAACACCTTGGTGGAGGTACTTTCGATTCCCCTTGCCACAGCTCTTCGTACTTTCGCGCCAGAAACCTGGATTTGCGCAGTGGACGTCATCTCCCTGAGCTCACCTCACCGACTATCACAGTAAGCATGGCATCCCAGGACGCATCACCCGCTACGGAAACTCCGGCTGCCCCCACGGTTTTGTCTACGTGGGACATCTGCAAATAAAAACTGCAGGACTTATTCGGCAATCCAATTGGGCGAGCTCTGGCAGCCAAAAAAGACCTGGCTACTCGGGCTCAATCGTCAACCGAGTTATACCTGGCCTACATACAGGACGTTCTCGCATTGTGTCGAAAGGTGAATACTTCCATGACCGAAGATGATAAAGTGGGCCATATACTTAAGGGTATCGCTGATGACGCATTCAATATACTTCTCTGCAAGTACTGCTCTACGGTGGACACAGTCCTGCAAGTCTGTCACCGTTTCGAACAGGCGAAGCAGCGCCGCATCGTCTATCGGTTTCAGCGCCTTCCCAACACGGCGACTACATCCTCATGTGACGACTTGCCCACGTTACAGCAGCCTTCAAGTCAGAATAACCTCACTACCATCGTCTGCAGAGAAATTGAAGCCTTGACTCCTGTTACACATACGTCACCTCCTGCACAGGCAACAATAGCTATGATACAATAGCTGTGCCGCCAAGAATTCGTTAATGTGGGCCTCGTTTCAAATCCTGCCCCACCACCCGCTGCACAACAGCCAATCCCAGTGGTTGCTGCTGTTGCCACAACCCCGCCCTACACACCGCGCTACCCTACCCGCAATCCTGCGGAGTGGCGCACATCTGACGATAGGCCTATTTGCTTCGTCTGCGGTCGAGCTGGCCATACGTCCCGTTATTGCCGCAGCCGTCCGGCTCCCCCCTCTCAACCCTATTACAGCCCTGTCCGCCATAACTATTATGCACCACGACGCGTTTCTGTCACCCCAGCACATCTTCGTACTGAAAACACAGAGCAAGACCGCCGTCCTAGCCGTTCTCCATCGCCTTAAGCCCACCATTCCCGATCACCTACTCGTCGCCGCACTTGTCCCCAACGTACCAACGCACCTACTCGGAAAACTAGGCAACGCAGCGCCCGAACGTGACGCTGCGTTACCAACCCGGACAGCCAACTGTGTTTCGACCATCGCACCACGCCGCAACCTGATCAATGTCCTCGTAGATCGAGTCCCTGTGCCCGCTCTCATTGACACTGGAGCCCATATTTCAGCTCTTAGTTCGTCGTTCCGCCAGCGCCTCAAAAAAGTTCTTACGCCCGCTAACACCTCTACAGTTCGTGTTGCTGATGGAAACACTGCTGCCATCATCGGAATGTGCACTGCACGCGTTAGCATCGCCGGCCACCACGTCCCTGTGCTCTTCGCCGTCCTTACTACTTGTCCTCAAGACGTGATTTTAGGCCTAGACTTTTTAACAGCCCATTCCGCTCTCATTGACTGTTCCTCCGGACTTCTGCGCCTAGCCCTGCCCTATTGTGTTCACGACCCCAGTGCTGACCAATCCCAGCCTCGCCTCCGCTCCATTACATTTACTCGCCTACCTCCCGAGGCGGCAGTATACGTGCCCATGTCACCTTTCCCCCCCCCCCCTTCCTGACGGCGACTACGTTGTCAACCCCATCACGGACGTCACTCTACAACGCAACATCGTCCTACTTCATAATATTGTACACCTCGAGAATAACCTCACCTATATTCCCGTACTCAACTTCAGCATGTCTTCACAAGTTCTCCCGGAGGGCATTTTCCTTGCCGAGCTGTCGCCTTTGTCCAGCTTTACTATTTCTGCAGTGCTGTCCGACCGTCACGCCGACGTACCTGCACAACCTGTCCAATCACATAGTCCTGAGGACCGCATCTCAGCCATGGTTGCCCCTGGCCTGCGTCCCGAATATGCCAGCGCCCTTGCCGGCCTTTTTCGGTCATACAGCGACATTTTTGATTTCGGTCACGGATCCCTGGGCCAAACGTCCGTCGTCACTCATTGTATTGATACTGGAGATGCCCGACCTATTCAGCGACGGCCTTACAGAGTTGCTCTTTCCGAACGCAGGATCATTCAGGAAGAAGTAGAGAAAATGTTGGCAAACAACATTATTGTGCAGTCGAGCAGCCCCTGGGCGTCTCCGGTAGTACTCGTCAAAAAGAAAGACAACAGCTGGAGGTTTTGCGTTTATTATCGACACCTAAACAAGATAACAAAGAAAGACGTGTACCCTCTTCCAAGGATCGATGACGCTCTCGACTGCCTGCATGGTGCTAACTACTTCTCCTCCATCGATCTCCGTTCTGGATATTGGCAGATCTTTGTTGACGAAAGAGATCGTGAAAACACGGCTTTTGTCACCCCGGATGGCCTCTACCAATTCAAGGTGATGCCTTTCGGCTTATGTAATGCCCCTGCGACATTCGAGCGTATGATGGACTCCTTAGTACCCGGGCTCAAATGGACTACACGTCTGTGCTACCTCGATGACGTCATCGTATTTTCATCACCCTTTGAAGGCCACCTCCATCGTGTTTCGGTTATTCTTGGCGTCTTCCGACGAGCTGGCCTTCAGTTGAACTCCATGTAGTGTACATTTGGTCGCCGGGAACTCAAGGTCCCAGGACATTTAGTCAACGCCCATGGCATCCAGCCGGACCCCGACAAAATTCGCGCTGTAGGGTTTTTCCCTAAATCGAAATCTAGCAGCGACGTGCGTAGCTTCCTCGGACTTTGCTCATATTTCCGGCGATTTGTACCAAACTTCGCAGAAATAGCCCGTTCGCTCACGCAGCTTCTGAAAAAAGAGGTCTCTTTACCTGGGGCCACGAACAATCGGCCGCCTTCGTCGCTCTTATTGCCCACCTCACCGGTCCGCCAGTGTTAGCTCACTTAAATCCGTCAGCGCCCACAGAAGTACGCACTGACGCAAGTGGTCATGGAATTGGTGCCGTTCTCGCACAACGTCAGCTCGGGTTACCTCGCGTCATCGCCTATGCCAGCCGACTCCTCTCTGCGGCCGAACAAAATTATTCCATCCCTGAACGTGAGTGCTTAGCCCTAGTATGGGCCATTACAAAGTTCCGCCCTTACTTGTATGGGCGGCCATTCACAGTAGTCACTGACCACCACGCACTGTGTTGGCTTTCTACACTCAAAGACCCTACTGGCCGCCTTGGACGTTGGGCCTTGCGCCTTCAGGAGTACAATTTTTCAGTAGTTTATAAGTCTGGCCAGTTGCATCGAGACGCAGATTGCCTGTCCCGTCATCCAGTCGACCCGCCAAGCCAACCTGAATTTGACAATGACGCTTGCGGGCTCTCTATTTCTGATTTCTCCAATATTCGCCATGAGCAACGCCAGGACCCTCAGCTTCGCGAAATTATCAATTGCCTCAGTGCCGATCGCCATGACCCTTCCCTTCGTTTGTTTGTGCTCCAAGACGGCACCTTATACCGGCACAATATGCGACCTGATGGCCCCGACCTTCTACTAGTAATCTCTCAGCACTTACGCTCAGCCGCCCTTCAACAGCTTCACGACGTTCCTACAGCGCGTCATCTAGGCGTCTCTCGCACATACGACAATGTGCGTCGTCGGTTCTTTTGGCCAGGCCTATATCGCGCAGTCCGCCGCTACGTAGCTGCTTGTGACCGCTGTCAACGCCGGAAAAAGCCATCAGTTTTACCAGCTGGACTTCTGCAGGCAATCGACATTCCCATAGACCCATTTTCTCGAGTGGGTCTGGATCTTCTAGGGCCTTTTCCACTGTCCGCATCGGGGAACAAATGGATTGCCGTGGCCACTGATTACACCACACGCTACGCGGTCACACGAGCAATACCAACCAGTTGTGCAACTGATGTCGCTGCTTTCCTCCTCAACGACGTTATACTCGTCCATGGAGCTCCCCGCCAACTGCTCACCGACCGTGGCCGTTGCTTTCTGGCTCGTATAGTCGACGAGATCCTACGGCTGTGCAACGTTCGTCATTCTTTCACGACTGCCTACCATCCACAGAAGAACGGGCTTACTGAACGCCTTAACCGGACACTGACTGACATGTTGTCTATGTACGTTTCTGATGACCACCGTGACTGGGACATAACGTTGCCATTTGTGACATTCGCTTACAATTCGTCGCGTCACGACACTACCTGCTACTCCCCCTTCTATCTTCTATACGGCCGTGAACCTCTGCTTCCTTTTGACAGCCTGCTCCCGTCTGTCACCACTGCCAGCTCATATGCTCGTGACGCCATAGCCCGAGCTGATGCTGCCCGCGTTGCTGCTCGCAACCGACTCGCAGCCTCTCAACACTCCCAGAAACGTCGCTATGATTCCTGTCATCGCAACACCGAGTATTCTTGCGGCTCTCTCGTGCTGCTTTGGACTCCAGCTCGCCGCGTTGGCCTTTCGGAAAAACTTTTGCCCCGGGGACCCTATCGTATTTTACGACAAGTGACACCAGTGACATACGAAATTGCGCCCTTGCATCCCGTCCGCCATGCCTCTACACCACGCACCGAGACGGTCCATGTTGCACGCCTAAAACCGTACTACATAGACCCTGGTTTGGACGCTAGTACGCACCGGGACGGTGCTTTTCAGCCGGCGGGGTAGTGTCACATTAGGCGGTGCATACGCATAAGGAAAGAAGAAGAAGACTCTCGTGAGTTGGAGAGAAGACGACGTTCAACAGCTTCGGCTGGTGCCTACAGAGAACATCTGTTTGAAAGCCTTGTCTTCGGTGTCCGCCCTCTGCTACAAGCTGAACTACCCCGTAACAATATATTTGAGAACAAAAGACTGCTCAGAGGAACTTTACTAAGAAAAATACTGAGAATTGAATTATTTTTGTGAATTAGTTCATTACAAAAAGAGATTTTAAGTTAAGACAAATATCGCGGTGACATTTTGCCTGAGACAGCTCATGAACAGAATCGCAAAACGACGGTGATCAGTGCGTCACATTTCCGTGCTGTTCTACTCTATTCCTACCTTGACAAACGCTTGATGATCTGCCGAGACAAGCTCATTAACAGTGTAGGTGACTGACTTCTTCCCTAATTTTCAGCGTCAATTCATCTTTATGCGGTGCACTTGATCAGTTACGTTATGCCTTGCTTGCGAACTGAACATTGTAAATGGAGCCGCTGATAATATGCGGCGATTAGGGTGGTAGCATGCAGAAATGTCTCAGATAGATTGACGGCGCCTCATTTTTGCACTGTCCGCATTTATACTCACTCCTGATGCAATACTGCGCATCCTCAGCGCGCGCGGAATAACGGCCCAGGCGAGCTTGTGCGGTGGCATCGGGATGGTAGGCGCGAACTGCCACTCCTGTAAAGCCCACCTGAAGGTTCTTTCAGTGGGGTTCCGCTTCCTCCTGTGGAAAAAAAAACCACGCAGTGACCTCGTTTTTAATGTGAAGAAGTCAGCTTAATTCATCTCTTTACAATTAAAGCTATACGGAAGGAGCTACACTCTGCGTAAACAGGTATCGCTCACAATTTTTAATGTTCAGCAAGCGTGCTATGCGAAATTAAGCGAACTTTTGAGAAAAGTGTTGCTAGACTCCGTGAGAGTCAAAATAATGCCCGGATCATAAATGGCGCAAGCTTGACAACTCTGCTAAAGGTAGTTAACCATGGCTTCTGGCGAATTTGCCACTCCCACTTCTTTTCACACATAATTTGTGTTGAGCATACTTATAATGCAGCAAGCTGTCACTATGAATAACAGTGTTGTATCCAAAACGGTTCTAACGACAGTGAATTCCTTCATTGAATAAAATTAAAGCCAATGAATAACTGATGAACTTTGTGCTTTTGTAAAAAACTAGTTTTATGGAGCTTATCATAGGAGGTTGTGGCCAATTACTGCACCAGGGTGGCCAACTCCTGTTCTGGTGAGGGAGTGCGTTGCCGGAGGTGTTCCCCGGCATCAGGTCGCATCCCAAACCTGTTTATGCAATTCCATCAACACGCGGATTTTTTTTTTTTTTTCTTCCGGTGAAGAATTGCGCGGCACCGGGATTTGAACCCCGGTCCTCTTGCATGCGAGGCGGATGTTCTACCGCTACGCCACCGCTGCAGTCCCTCGGGGGATGAACTGCAAATAATGATTGATGACCTAGACAGGAAAAGTAGAAAGGTAGGCTTGAAAATCAATATGCAGAAGACTAAGGTAATGTTCAACAGCCTCGGGAAGGAACAGCAGTTTACATTAGGTAGCGAGATACTGGAAGTAGTAGGCGAATATGTCTACTTAGGACAGGTAGTAACCGCAGATCCGGACCACGAAAAGGAAATAACAAGAAGAATACGATTGGGATGGGGCGCATTTGGCAAGCACTCGCAGATTATGACTAGCAGCTTACCAGTATCGCTCAAGAGGAAAGTATACAACAGTTGCATCTTGCCTGTACTCACCTATGGGGCTGAAACGTGGAGGCTAACCAAGAGAGTTTTACTTAAGTTGAGGACAACCCAGAGGGCTATGGAACGAAAAATGGTAGGGGTAACATTAAGAGATAGAAAACGTGCAGAGTGGGTCAGAGAAATAACTCAAGTTACCGACATTCTAGTAGAAATTAAGAAGAAGAAATGGACTTGGGCAGGACATGTAGTGCGAAGAGAGGATAACCGATGGTCGCTGAGGGTAACAAACTGGATTCCAAGGGAAGGAAAGCGTAGCAGGGGGCGGCAGAAAGTTAGGTGGGCGGATGAGATTAAGAAGTTCGCAGGGGTCAAGTGGATGCAGCTAGCACAGAGCCGGGTTAAGTGGAGAAATATGGGAGAGGCCTTCGCCCTGCAGTGGGTATAATCAGGCTGGTGATGATGATGATGATGATGAAAAAACTAGTGAAGAACTTCACATATCGCTTGCATAGCTTATACTATTAACAGATCAGTAAAAAACCGCAGTGAACATTGTGTATTGATGCAAGCTTTAAGGTAGCAATATCTTTAAGTTGTGCACATATTTTAGTAGAAGAATGTCATTTGTGTGGCGCCGTATTGTTTCTATATGGCAAGGATCCATTGCCTGGTTTGCGAACATGAGGCCGAGCTGTTCTACCAGCAGTTGACCATTTTCGATTTTAAGCGAAATCAAGATTGCTAAAGCATCGTGACCTCCTTCAACAAAGCGAATTTGCGAGCCACGTCAAGAACGCGGGTTTTTTCTTTGGCAGGACATTGACCATTGTCAGGTTAATACGCGAATCTGGCGGGATACCGATTCTTGAGGTACAGTGGTTTTCAAAAATACACGGCCCACGGCTTCGGTACGCGGAGCGGCTGCCGGGCCGCACCACGGCGCTGCTATCTTTGCTCGGCGCTCGGCACGAGGGTGCCATATGTGACGATAGCTATCTCCCTCCCTCTCGCGCTGTCAAGTAAAACGCCTTCTGAACACTTAGTGCGGCGTTCGTCTGTTTGTTTCGCCGCTTCCGCTCGCTACGAAAGAGGGCGTCTGGACACTGGATGTTCGTAGGATGTTCGGGTCATCTGGAGGATTGTGTGGACAGGCCCACACCATGTGGTGCAGGTCTGCCTTCTCCCCGCAATATTTGCATTTGGGGCCTCCAGATGATACAAATACAGTGCCAACAATTGAGGGGTGGTAGGCTGCCCTATCCAGCTCTGGACTAGAGGCCTGACGAGCCCTTGTGACACGGGCGCGGATAGCAGCGGCAGCCGCTTTAGTCCTAGACTAGGGACCCCCCCCCCCCCTACACATCCCCCTCCCGTATCTCTACTCAATAAAGTTTTTCACTCACTCACTCACTGAGGATGTTCACATCGCCGGTCTCGACGCTCACCATGTGGGCGATTGGCGCGCGTTTGCAAATACTGGTGCCCTGCTACCTTGCTCCAACATGCGTTCATAGGGGGGCGTGCATCGAGACGCGAAAAACGAGTTCCGTGGCTCTCTCGCCGCGCCGTTATGCGGACCTATGTCCACGAAGCGCTGAGATGCCGTGCTCTGCAGTGGCGAGATCTTGCTTCTCAGTCCGCTTCTCTTGTGCAGTTGTGGCGAAACTCAGTATGACTTTTCTAGAAAAGATTGCTCTCCTCAATGCAATCTCTTCGAAAGAAGAAATCCAAGTTTAATGGGAACAAGTGTTCTACCCTTAATATACTTGCACAGGACAAATCGGAGATCTTAAACATCTACTGTGAATTATCTCAGTGTGAATAAATTTGAACATTATGCTACATTTAATGATATATCACTAGATAGCTTACGTCAAGTACGATTACACTGTACTAGCTGTTGGTACTAATGAGTTGTCACTAATTTGTAAATTGCGAATAAATATTTTGCTGCACCTTCAAGTCATAAATTGTTGGATAGTAATTGCGCTGGACTAGCTAATAGTACTTTTCAAATAATTATCGCCCTCTTTTTAATTGTAACTAAATATGCAATATGCGCGGTTGGAAAACTTATATAAAGTGTTATATTATGTAAATAATAGGAGGTACTAATTAATTATTACTAATTTGTTAATTTCGAATAAATACATATATATTACACTACAACCTCAAGTTACGTATCATTGGATAGCTTATGTCGAGTATTATTGCACACAAATATGGGTTCATTATTTATCGCTAATTTGTTATCGCCATAGACATAGTTCGCCACAATACACCAGATTTAGCCTAATTCAGAGCAAGATACTGTAATCCTTACTGATGTTTTTTGAAAGTGGGGTACAATTATACACAACTTAGGCTATTTAAATATATAAAACTTGAAAATTTAGCATGGCACTCAATGTTTAATTGCAATTAACAATTTAGGGATAATTATGTAACACCCATTATCAGTTTTGTGCAATAATACTTGGTATAAGCTATCCAATTATATATAAATTCAGGTTGTAGCGTAACATATTTATTTAATCGCAATTAACAAATAAGCAATAATTAATTAACACCTACTAGTAGATCTGTGCAATGATACTCAACATATGCTATCAAGTTATATATAAGCTGAGGATATTTAATCGCAATTAACAAATTAGTGATAAATAATAAACCCATATTATTAGTTCTGTGCAATAATACTCGACGTAAGCTACCCAATGATACGTATTTTGAGGTTTTAGTGTAACATATATACTTATTCGCAATTACCAAATTGGCACTAAATAATTAACGCCTATTATTAGTTCTGTGCAATAATACTCGATATAAGCTATTTAATGATACGTAACTTGAGGTAGTAGTGCAACATATATATTTATTGCACTTAACAAATTAGCGATAATAGTTTAGCGCCTACCAATCATTATTTGCTATAATACTTCATACAAGTTTTCCAACCATGCATGACTTCATGGTGTAGCATATTTCATACTTAGTTGCAATTAACAAAAGAGCGATGATTAATTGAAAAGTACAATTAGCTAGTCCAGGGCAATCATGCTCTGCATAGCTATCCAACAATTTATGACTTGAAGGTAAGGCGAAATATTTCATCGCAAATTACAAATTAGTTGACAACACATTAATACCCACAATTAGTACTGCGTTGTCATACTTGACAAGCTATCCAGTGATATATCATTAAATGCAGCATAATGTTCAAATTTATTCCCACTGACATAATTCACAGTAGACGTTTAAGGTCTCCGATTTGTCAAGTGCAACTATACTAGACAAAATGGCCAATGGTAGAACATTTGTTCCCATTAAACTTGGTATTTCTTCTTTCGAAGAGTTTGCATTGAGGAGAGCAGACTTTTCTAAAAACGTCATACTGAGTTTCGCCACAACTGCACAAGAGAAGCGGACTGAGTAGCAAGGTGTCGCCACTGCAGAGCGCGGCATCTGAACGCTCCGTGGACATAGGTCCGATAACAGCGCGGCGAGAGAGAGGCACGACACTCGTTTTTTGCGTCTCGATGCACGTACGGCGATGAACGTATGTTGGAGGATGGTAGCAGGCCGCCAGTATTTGCAAACGCGCGCCGAGACCGGTGATGCAAATATCCAGAGTCCAGACGCCCTCTTTCGCAGCGAGCGGCAGCGGCGAAACTATGAGGAAGAAAGGCGAACCGGACGAACGCCACACATAAAGTTCCAAAGGCGTGTTACTTTACAGCGCGAGAGGGAGGGAGAAAGCTGTCGTCACATAGGGCACCCTCGTACCGAGCGCCGGGTAGAGATAGAAGCGCCGCGGTGCGGCCCGGCAGCCGCTCCGCGGACTGAAGCCGTGGGCCGTGTATTTTTGAAAACCACTCCGCAGGTGCGGGAGGGCGACGAGTTCAGAGGCGTTGCTTGAGCAACTGCTCGAAACTTTCACAAAGACTGTATACTGAGGGCAACGTGGTGGGGTGCTTTGCCCACAGCATGTGAAATGCATCGGCGTCAATGCCCTTCATTATGTGCTATATCGTTTCAGCCTCATCTTTCTTGAAAAACGACGATAAGAAAAGAGTTGAATGAAAACTTTATCGGCTCAAAACAAGTATCGCTATCTGAATGCTACCTGAGACACTATCGGAACGCTATTTCAACGCTGAGGCGAGCAAGCACAAGCGGCATACACGATCAGACCTGAGCACTGAGCCTTAAGTTTAAGGGGAAATCATATAATGCCTCATCGTTGTCGACAGAGGACTGTCTGTAGAAAGTTGTCAGCAGCAGGTTGTCAGTAGAGGTGTCATGCTTTCCAGAGAGAGGGTTAAAAATAAATGAATAAGCTTTTTCTGCACCGAGAATCGAGCCTCCATCCCTTAGATCCCCAGCCCAAAGCACTGCCAACTGCTCCAAGACCGGATCGTGAAACGCTCTTCATAGTTCCCATTGTCTACCGTCAGGATGGTAGCGAGATTCTGCGAGGATCGGATACTGCGCCTTCCTTTTCCTGCAAACGACTTATTCTCTTCGCACCACCGAACCGAGTATTGCCGAAGAAGCAGCCATCGCTCTGGCCGGCGCCACTAATGCACAAGCTACCAACATGTCAGATTCCCGCACTGCCTGCCGTAACTATACAACACCGGTGAACTCTGATGTGTTCAATGAAATGCTGGTTGTGTTCGACAAGGAGCGCGCGATGTACCGTCACGACAGGTCATGCCGTCAGCAGGCGATTCATGCACACACGAAGCTGACCGCGCCGCGTATTTGGATTTGCTCGCTACGGTGGCTCTGCAAGGGACAAAGCAACAGAAGAGACGAAGAAAACGGGCTGTTCCGACTAGCATCTACCGCCCCCAGGAGCCGAGCAGCCTAGCGATTAGCGGGGCATGCTTTTTTAATGGGCGTCCCGTTAGACGCGGCACTAGCTTGAGAGAGCCTATACTACTACTACTACAACTACTACTACTAAATATTATTAATAATAATAATTATACACAGTAATATTTATCTGCTTATTATTATTATTATTATTATTATTATTATTATTATTATTATTATTATTATTATTATTATTATTATCATTAGTACTAGTAGTATAGAGGAAGACTCGTTTCACGAAGTTGGCACTGAATTGTCTAGTTAACGGCCGAATTAACTGGCTAAGTATTATCTTCACAGTTTTAATAAATAATAATAATAATAATAATAATTGGTTCACAGGAAGGGAAAGGCGCAGTATCTGTCACACTTGTGTCTGTGGACACCTGAACAACTCCGTAGCCCCCCGCTACGGCTCCTCTTTCTCTCTTCCTCCCTTGTGTATGTGGACACCTTCATCCCTTGGTGTCCACAGACACAAGTGTGACAGATATTGCGCCTTTCCCTTCCTGTGAACCAATGAATAATATTATCAATAATAATTAAAACTGTGAAGATAATATTTAGCCAGTTAATTTGGCCGTTACCTACAGACAATTTAGTGCCAACTTAGTGAAACGAGTCTTCCTCTATACTACTACTACTACTTCTACTACTACTACTACTACTACTACTACTACTACTACTACTACTAATAATAATAATAATAATAATAATAATAATAATAATAATAATAATAATAATAATAATAATAATAATAATAATAATAATAATAGTAGTAATAGTAGTAGTAGTAGTATAGGCTTTCTCAAGCTAGTGCCCATTGAAAAAGCATGCGCCGCTAATCGCTAGGCTGCTCGGCTCCTGGGGGCGGTAGATGCTAGTCGGAACAGCCCGCTTTCTTCGTCTCTTCTGTCGTTTTGTCCCTTGCGGAGCCACCGTACCGAGCAAACCCAAATACGCGCCAGGCATACGATCCAGGCGTCCGTGCAGCGCCTTCCATTTGTCGCTTACTCGAACGCAGTTCAACATATGAAAAACAGAAGCAGACCCAGTGTCTAGGAGGCGTTAGTACAGCAGGCATCAGCGGCGTGAATAATAATAATTGGTTCAGAGGCAGGGAGAGGCGCAGTTGTTTCTGTGGACACTTGCCCCGCGTCGTACGGGAAGGGAGGAAGGTGGGAGTGAAAGTGGGGAGAAAGAAAGAGGAGCCGTAGTGGAGGGCTTGATCACCTCGGAATCTTTAACGTGCACTGCCATCGCACAGCACACGGATATGCCTCTTCACTTCCATCGAAACGCAGCCGCCGAGGTCGGGATATTAATTTACCGGATAGAAACGGTGTCGTATCTGTCACAATTATCCGCCGACACACGTACAACACAGAAAAGGAAGGGAGGAAGGTGTGACTGAAAGAGATGGAGGTAGTGGTGCCGTAGTGGAAGGCTAAGATCCACCGCGCCATTTTTACTTTCATCTCCTCGCTTTCTAGTGGTCCAAAGAGCCCTCTACAATTTTGTAGCGTGAGCTACACAACGCGGGTTGGAAGGAGTTTCCAGTGTCCTCTGCGCTAACCAAGCTGCGCATGCGCGAAAGCCACGCTACGTCACATGGACACTGCTTTGTTGTTGCGACTGAAGGAAGAAGGAAATGAAAATGTACGGGCCTGCTACTGGCTCTGTAGCTGAGCGACCTCCGCTGTTGTGGCTTGTAGGAAGAAGGAAAAAATTAAATGCATGGGCCTGCTACTGGCTCTGTAACTGAGCCAACTCCGCTGCCTCGTGCGGACCGGAGAGATAATAATAATTGGTTCACCGGAAGGGAAAGGCGCAATATCAGTCACACGTTTTTTTCTGTGGACATTTCAACCGCGCCGTAAGAGAAGGGAGGAGGGTGGGAGTGAAAAAGGAAAGAGAAAGAGGAGCCGTAGGGGAGGGCTTAAGAGTGATTTCGACAACCTGGGGATCCTTAACGTGCGCTGACATCGCACAGCACACGGACGCCAATTCGTTTCGCCTCCATCGAAACACAGCCGCCGCGGTCGCGATCGAACCCGGGTACATCAGGACGGACACAAGAGAAGAAAGAAAAAGAAGAGGGAGAGAAAGATGCGTGCCGCAACAGGTGTCGTCAACCATCGAAGCGGTGGCGGATGCAATGACGGCCTACAACATAAAATTCGGTGGCAGGACGTGGGAAAGGGTGTCAGTTTCTAGCACTACTCTAGAGCACTATAGCCCTACGAGGCTGGGACGGTAGGTCAACGCCGCCTGGGGGGGGGGGGGGGCTAGCCAGCCACCGATTTTTATTGGTTGTAGGTCGTCATTGCACCCGACAATGCTTCGGTGGTGGACGACGGCTGTTGTGGCGCGCGTCTTTCTTTTCCTCTCCTTTTTCTTTCTTGTCTATTTTATCTTGTGGCCGCACAAGGCAGTGGAGGTGGCTCAGCTACAGAGCCAGTAGCAGGCCAGTGCATTTTCTTTTCTTCTTCCTACAACCACAACAACTAGCCCCCCGCCGCAAGCGGCGGTGACCTACCTGTCCCAGCCCCAACAGGACCTGGATCAGCCACGCTCCGTTCATTCGTGCGGACAGAAGTGAAACAGAAGTGTATCCAGTGGGTGTAGTCAGGTGTAACCGCTTTTCATTTCAGGGCTATAGTTTTGTCAATTTCCGCTCAACACGTAAGCAGAATATATCAAGGCCTTTATACTCTGTCTTGAGTACACTGGGGAAATGCTGCTCATAATGTGAGTCAGCCTGCAAAATGCTCACAACGGAATTCTCAGTATTTCATGGCTGTTTAAATTGCTTGTCCGGATCTGTGACCAATACCTATAATTAATCCGCTGTTTTCCCCTCAGTGTCCTAGTTTGTTAGTGATTTTGCGATTGTTGTCTATGTTATAGCTCACATTAGTATTTAGTTTAAGTTAAATCAGTTCCTTTCACAATGAAGTTGCTGATTCAATAGTCAGCACCGGCCCAGTAAAGCCGTTGTAAGCTGTCTCGAGACAATTTGTAACATAATTCTATACTACCTGCCAAATGTGATCCATTCACTGGTGTTCTTGACATTACGTATTACACGTAGAAAGCATCTTACAGGGCAAACTAGCTAACGTAAACTGCTGTTTACCTCCAGCAATTTTTAAAAGTACATCCCTTTGTTTAGCTGTTATTATCAGACACACCGGCCTGATTTAGTTCCACCGCGCGGGAAAAACGGGTAGGGCGCTCCACTGCTGAACACAAAGACGTAACATTTTTTTTCCACCACGGCGGCCGCTTTGCGGCGCGGGGCAAGAGTTCGCGCCCGTGCACTTTGCGATGTCTTTCACGTTAATGAACGGTTAAGGAAGGCTAGTGGTAAATAGTTGAGGACCCATTCAATAGAACTGAACAGCGAAAGTAGGTTTGGGATTCTTAACACAACATGAAGCGCGAAGAACGGCTCGATCAACTTAAAAGAATCTGTTTATTAAATCAATAGTTAAACGAACAAACTATAAGAAAGTTTGTTCCTATTGGGTGTAAAAGCAACCAATAAATATATATTTCAAGCTGAGGCCGTCAGTAGTTCCAACACTTCAGTGGGATCCCTCCCGCAGACAGAAAGACATACCTTGCACCAAAAACCATATTACTATACTGTTGCTGTCCAAGCGAAATAAACAAAAATATTTTCATTGGGACCTTGTTCACCACATCGCACCTGAAGGCAAATGTGAGAAACATCAAGGAGCCACTTATAACCCCTTAACAGCGACAAGGCGGGATCTTTTGGGGCAAGGCTGCATCCTAACTGTAGCAGAAGGAACAGCCTTGAGTGCCACTCGACTGTCGTTCCCTAGGGTTTCCGACGCTTTGCTTTCTCAGGAACGAGCCTGTTTATGGTTTGGAGACATGAAGTTTACTTAGCACACATCGCCTTCCCGCTAGCTACCGCGTTCAGGGAAAAACTAATAAAAGAGCCGTTAGCGCACCCTCGCTCGTATCCTCCTCCGGGCCACATTGGGGTCAACTGCGTTGCCATGGAGACGGCAGGCTGTTCGCTAGACAAGGATGACGATCTGTTTCTGACAAGCCTGGCGCTTAGCAACGGTTTGCCCGCTTTGCCGCGGATTGGAGTAACAGTGACTTGATTTGAGGTGGAGAAGACATACTTTTTTTTTTTTGCAGTGCCAAAAAGAAGTACATACCTTTACTGATCAGACTTTGCGCGCTAAACGCGTCTGAGAGAATAAGGGCTTACGTATTAAACGAGGAACTTAAGACACCCGCGCAGTTGTCGTTGGAATTCTGACCATGAATAGCGCATTGTTCACTTTGCCTTGTATTTTTCTCGGCATAAATAGCATACCTTCCCACCAGAGTTAGACTAATGCCACTTAAAGACAACAGGTTGCAAAAGGAAGCTCTTGTATGTCTGAGTTCCGAAACAAAGATACCTGAATCATATTTACGGCCGTGATGTACGGACCAGCTAAACATGACTGTTTTAAGGCCAAATACGAGCACAGTGCCGAAGATGCTTTCGTATTAACACGTAACATTATTCCTGCCTTTGTCTCTATCCTCGACACTGCGGTGCAGCAACATGCACCCCTACCAACCTGGCCAAGCGTCCACTGCTTTGTGTTAGACGCACTTTCCGGCCTATGGTATGACATTATTGCCACATTCGACGATTACAAGATCAGAACGTGATTGTGTTGCACAAAAATATGTGGCTGACGCACCAAACCACCAAAATAGTGCCTGTGCTCTTACCTGCGAGTCATGCATCCGATATCTTCATTCGCGATAACGGTAAGGTCGTGGGGGGCGGTAACGCTCAGCTCCATGGGCAGCAGTAAGCCTTTTTTCTCGTAGCACGGAAATGCAGCATGTGCCTTTCCTACCTCCAGCTGCATGCGGCCCAACCTGAAAGTAATCGCAAATGCGTTCAACTATACTTAGTGCATAAATGCGCTGATGTTGGCGGTGCGGCATTTAATTATCTCGCATACATTCGCGGTTGCATTAAGAAAATGTTGGTTTTTTAAGTAACGTAAAAGCACATCAAACCAGAAGAAAAACAATTTAATACCTTAAATGAAAGAACTTATCTAAGAACGGAACGTGTTAGCGCAACAGGAAATGGAACGAGGCAGGCGTAAGTTACCTCAAAAATTAGTCCAATGTATCAGAGCCTCATAAGTGAAAAAAATATACATTCAGAGGAATGAAACCCACATGAAAAGAGAAAAACAATTTAGAGAAATGAACAGTGATTTCTTTACCCAGGACCACTTTATTACGACAAGTAATAGCTTAGCACATCGTTCTGCCCTGCGCACTGTAGACTTGATGTACGTTCCAAGGGCAGTGCCATGCTTTCTGCTTGCATGTATTGTGGTTTAAACCTTCCCCTATCGTTTATTGGTAGGTGTGTAACTAATAAACTCGGCGCATCGAAACGGTAGTTGGCAAGCATACAAATGCAGATTGAAAATTTTAGAAACAGCAGGCCGAAGAATGCGCCGCCGGTTACCCACCGGTTTTTCAATGGGTACAAGCTTTCCCCCGGCCTGGTGCTCGGCTCTTCTGGGTTGAAATGCTTGGGAAAAAGGGTCACGGCCCAAATGTTTGCGCCGATGTGGCAGTGATCCGTTCCGCCATCGGACAACAATAAGTCCGCCTCACGCGGCAAAAGTCCATAATGTGGCCCCTTTTTTTTTTCAGCCTACAGCCATGCTGGAAACCCGACCTGTGAACCCGACCTTTGCAGGTCATTAGTTTGTTCGAAACTTTAAGCCCGCGAAGGAGCACAGCAACGTCAACAGAGCCTCTTCCAAACGCACACCCCTGAGAGAGCCGGGCGCCGAGCCGGGGGATGCTTGTACCCATTTTACCGGCGGGTGTCCGGCGGCGGGTTTCGAGCTGGCCACTTCCCGCAGCCGAGACGGGCGCCCAAACCACTCGGCCGCGTGTGCTCCGCAAACCCCTTTTCCTTTACGTCTTTCGACACGCTGGCTTAAAGCATTTCACACTTGAAACAAGGCTTTATCTGAGTTTTCGCGTGTGCAGGACACGACTCGCTTTCAGTTTTGAACCCCGTGAAACACGGTAACACGAACCACCTTTGCAGGCTGAAGTGTTCGAAACTATTTTGCCCCAGAAGGAGAGAAGCGGAGTTTGCGGAGCCTCTTCCAAGTGCACGTGCACCCCTGTGAGAGCCGGGCGCCAGGCTGGGGGACGCTTGTACCCATTTTTACCGATGGGTGTCCGGCGGCGGGTTTCGAACGAAACACCTCCCGCAGCCGAGACGGACGCCCTAACCTCTAGGACCGAAGCGTGGCCTTGTGGTAGAGCATCCGCCTCGTGTTCGGGAGGTACCAGGTTCGATCACTGGTGCCGCCGGGTACCCACCGGCTTTTCAATGGGTAAAAGCTTTCCCCCGGCCTGGTGCTCGGCTCTTTGGGGTGAAATGTTTGGGAAAGGGGTCATAGGTCCCAAATAGTTGCGCCGATGTGGCAGTGGTCAGTTCCGCATTCGGACAACAATAAGTCCGCCTTGTGCGGCAAAAGCCCATTATATGGCCCCCTTTTTTTTAGGACTGCTGCAGCTGAGGTTCTAAGGGAGCACTTCAGGTGAGGCTGAAAGGATGTACCTTTGCAAGACAAACTGGACCACCTTTGCAGGCCGCGAGGTTCGAAACTGGGTTTGGGCGCACTGCAGAGGAGGGGCGCGCAGCGGGGTTTACGGAGCTTCTGCCAAACGCACACCCCTAGAAAAGCCGAGAGCCAGGCCGGGGGACGCTTGTACCCATTTTTATCGTTGGGTGTCCGGCGGTGGGTTTTGAACTAACCACCTCCCGCAGAGCCTATATATACTTCCCTGCAGTTTTTGTCGAATGAACTAAGGTGAGAAAACGTTTTATGGTCGCTCGCTCGCAATTAGCTGAGGTTTGAAAATTGGGCAAAGTCAATCCAGTCCAGCTACCTGCCCTCCAGAGTCGTCCAGCATCTAGCGGCTCATGTCATTTTCGCCAGCCCTAAAAATGATACCAATAAATACGCTATTGTGTGAATTCTATTGTGGCTAGTTTATATTTTCGTTTTATAATTTCACTCCACGAACACCGCATTTCTGAGGCACAGTTTCTTGATTTATAGCTTTCCTATTCTAGGCGCTGAAGTTCTCCTTGACGCGCTATCTTTGTACATAGAGTTTGCAACAAATGGTAGTGCTTACAATTTGCACTCCTCCCTACATCCAGGGTCGTGATTGTACCCAGTCTTGCGCTTTATTGATTAACTGGCAAAAATGGGGCAATTTCGCTGCAATAGTGTTTCGCTTCTCTTCCTTAGTTTCAGCAGTGTGCCTCAAGATACAGCCCATAGCATCACCTAGTATTATTTAAATATATTTAGAATAATAACAAACAAAACACAAAACCTTTCTTGTGTTTTACGGATGATGCGGTCGATTTGTGTACAATAATGACGGAATGATTGGTCCCTTATTCTCGGTATTCTTATGCGGTTTCTTGAGGCAAAACGTAATTATGGCCCCAATGAGCAAAAAGCATCGCTAGTTAAATTGTCGAGATTTTTACACTGCTTGCAGCTATATATACTGGGTCATCTTTATTCTACAATAGCTAGAAAAGACCTCGGCTTTATATTGTAAACTATAATTATTTCCTTGTAGGTACGTTAGAGCGATTTCTGAGGAAGCTAGTTATACCCTCCCAAAGGGCGTAATTTGATAGCTTTTACAAGTGCCGGCCGCTTTGACACATTGCTTATGCCGCCCCTCTACGCTGCCGCAGGACTGCGCGCGAGGCCACAGTGACCGCATTACGATTTACGCAAAACGTTAGTCGTCTATGTATTCTGGAATGATAGTGCCCGTCAAAGGTCCACGGTTGATTGTAATTTGCCTTGCATTAGGTGTCGCTCTTTTCCTACGTGTCTTTGGGACAGTAGGCGCTGCAACCAGATCGTTATTACCCACACTAAAACAAAGCGTTTAATCTTCAAAACCAGCTAGAACACCCTTTCATGCACTCCTACATTAACCCTACGTTCTTATACTATTCCAGCTTCCGATCACACTATCTTGCTCGGCGTTATTCTAGATTCTGCACGTACATTTTCAGCCCACCATCGCTGCTCTCAAAAATATTTCTAGGTTTGGCATCAGAGCTCTCATTAAAGCGCGTCCATATTTTTCATGTTACGTTGTCTTATCAATGTGTTATGTTTTCATTCAAAGTCGCCTAACTTACGGGATCGTTGCTTAGAGAAATACAACTGCCATTTATCGTCTGCACAGCATATAGAAAATCAGGCCACCCGCATTCTCACCTACAGCACTTTTTTTACTAACGCTCGTCCTCACCTTATAGGAGCATCATTCCTTGTCAGTCCTCCAAATCTTTCAGTATTATATTGTAATCACGTTCTTTAGGCTATTGGACGATACCCTGCCTTTTCAGTTTGTTAATTCTATACTTCTTTCGAACTACAACTCTTCAAGATTTTCAGCTAGTAACAATATTGTCCCAGAATTTCATACTAATCATAGAACATGACGTCATCTTTTGGACCATTTCATCCTGGAATTGATTACCTTTAATACTGAAAATACCAATGTCCATGCCAACAATTAAAAGCAGCTTGAAGATGTATTTGTTCAATGCTGGTTTTTATATTTTATATGCCTAATAGCTACGTAATTAAATTGGTTTTTTGTGTAAAAATACAGCTTTGCCATATTTTGCATTTTATAACTATTGGCTAACTATGCTGGTATTATTAATTTTGTTGTGGTGATCTAGCGAGGGTCCCGGCCAAGTCTTCTGACTATGGGACCCCCGCATGTATTTTTATGGATTATGCATATATGTTCAAGCAAACTCATTTTCGAAACAAAAACGAAACAAAAGTTTTTCTGGCTCCCGCCCACAAAGATTACCTAGTCGAAAACAAAAACGCAATAGTACACGCGCATTATGAGACCACTAAATTTTCTTAACTGAATGACTTTATTGAATATACTATCACCCAGTTATATAGATCCACCTGGCAGATATCATCGCAGTCTCCTACAAAGCGACCCTCTCATGTTGTCGTACACCGTCATATTATTGAAGGTCTTTTTCACGAACCCTAGCTATATACTTTGCATAAAAACGAGCTTGCGTAGTTTCATTTCACGCTAATAGCGCTAAACCCATTCTAGCAAAACCCATACACAGTGATGGACACCTGAATGTTTCCAGAGAGCATGTTGCATCCACACTAGTTACGTGTTAAACTTTTCTTCTGTTTTTAAACACAGTTCTACAACCGTCATGCGAACCTTTATTATTCATTAGTGTTAAATCTTCAGTCTATTTTGCTTTTTTGAGCAATTTTTGCAACGGTTTTACTGCGATACTTATTCTGTTCGAGTTAAATTTAGTTAGGTGGAGTCAAAAGTGAAGAAAATACCATAGTTACTGTTCTTTGCTCAATGTTTGGTAATTATGGGGATATGCTAAAACGTTTTGTGTGTTTTAGTCTAGTTCAATGCTTACCTTGCTCTCATCACAAGCTACAAACCAAGAAGCCCCTTTTAAGGCATTATGAAAAGTTAAACAGCTCTCTTACGTTTGCGTAACCTTTGGCTGACACTCCAAGAGAAGCTCTTCATACGCTAGAGTGGCTAAATGCTAGCAGTAGATATATTTCCAGGGGTTAATGTACAAAGCGTTCGCCATATGGCCGTCGCATTCCCATCAAGTGTCGCCGTTTGTTAAAATATAACACGTTAATGGGGCCGCTGTAAGCTATGATTGTAGGAAATATGTGGCTGAACGACCTTATTTCAGGACCAGAAACAGTGCGGAACAAGAAACTGAAAGATCCGCTTGAGAAGAACCTCTTGAAGCAAGAGACTCATTCGCCTCGCACGAGATAAAGCTGCACAAAACACACGAGCGTTCAATAACGTGCCGCGCGCCATGATTCGTTTCAATTACTGCTCTCACGCAATGCGTAAAGCTTAGGAAACTGCGCAGTATTGCTGTTGACACCATTTTTTATAGCAGATAATACATGTAAGCGACAGCTTTCATGAATTGAGGCGTGCGTAATGAGCATATGATTCCAAACAGCAAGCTATTCTGGCTGTACCAACGAGCAAAAAGCATGTGCGTCATCGTGAAACATTTCCTTTCCTGCGATATACTACATTCTGCTGAGCACACCATTTGTCTTCAATCCGCACTAAATGGCAAAGCACGCGGTCATGCTTTGCATTCCACCAACTCCAATTATTCTTGTGAGGGACGCTGTCGTCTAACCATGCACAAAGCAACAAGTCGGAATGCATTCCCTCAAAATGACCCTGCAGTCATTGCGCGAAGAACGGCCTGAATGTGTGACAGTAAAACTGGACACAGCAGTAGAACGGGAGCACCCATATGCCTTGCGCAACATTAATACGATGGCTCTAAGATCGTGCATTAATTACGTCCCAAAAATGTCATTACAAAAGCATTTAGCAAATTTCGTATGCATGTGAAACCTTTCTAATTCGGAGTCCGACCCACAAGTTGCAAGCAAGCGCTGCTATACGCACGTTTGCTTAAGCGTGATTGGTCCGCCGGTGGTAGGCTGGTACGAGTGCATAGTGACCAGCGTGAACGAATGGCCAGCGACCAGTGGCGTCTTGAGGCGAATTATAAGATAGTCGGCGTCCCGGCTCACGCTGAGGACGGGCAGCACCCTCTCCTTCGAGCATGGCGAGCCACTCTCATTCAGCATGGCCACGCGGATATCTTTCAAAGTGTCAGCCTTGGCCATGAGCACTACCCTGTCGGTGGCCTTGGACACAATGAAATTGGCCACGACTCGCCCGGTGACGTTCATGGTTGGCCCCAGTGCTGAGCCTTCGAGAAGAATAAAGAAGCGTTATGAATTATTCCTGTGCGGTATTAAAGGTCTACAGTGCTGGTAGACAATTTTCAAGCAAATATTTTAAGTGTTCTACAAATGTCGCAGTCCATAGCTCTTCTGTTTGGCATCATTTATTCCTGGTTCGAGCGAATCCTCGTGAAGAACCTACTCAGGGTTTCTCACAGAGTTGAACCCGATTTCTTTCTTGAGCGCATATAAATCTTAATTCCCGCACAGCATGTTTTTTTTTTTTCATAAGCAAGTGAAATATGCTCGACATTCATCAATCGTAATCACTTCCAACTGTGTTGATTTTCCTTGGTCATTTATATCAATTAAGCTTACTGCAAATGCACCCTGCTAACACATTATTTTTTAAACGGTCGTATGCTGCACCTTGCACTGAGGACACTCTGTGGAGGGGACATGTGGGATCAGGCGTTTTACGTATGTTTTGCGCAAGATCCCTACGCAACGGTACAAAACATATCACAACAAATAAGATAGACAAACATTAATTCTAGAAAATACTGAAGCTCTTCGTGGGTTATGGTTTTGTACCGATGAGCATACAGGGTAATTTTAGTAGAATTAAACGATTGCGACGACGGCACTGCAGATTGTTAATTATCTTTGTGTGTTGTTACTAACGGCCACAGATTGTTAATTATCTTTGTGTGTTGTTACTAACGGCCACATGGTATCGATACATGACGAAATTTCTAAAGTTAAATTACTGCCGTTCTGCAACATGCTGTTCTTGTGAACTTAGTGACAATTATTACGAGAATAAATATGATTTGACAAGTAGGTTTGGTTTGGTTTGTGGGGTTTAACGTCCCAAAGCGACCCAGGATATGAGACACGCCGTAGTGGTGGACTGTGTAAATTTCGACCACCTGAGATTCTTTAGCGTGCACTGGCATCGCACAGCACACATGCGTCTTGTTTTTTGCCTCCATCAAAAAGCGGCCGCCGAGGCCTGGATTCGATCCCGTAACCTTGGCAACAGCAGTCGAGCGCCGTAACCACTGCGCCACCCCGGCGGGGATTAGACAAGTAGCTATACTGACTTAAGACCTGCTAAGAAGTTTTTAAAATCCTGAATGTTTGTGCGCATATGGGAGCAAAACAGGTGACAGAAAAGGCGTTGGAAGGAGGACTCAAGTAAACATGATCTTCAAGAAAATTAGGCAAGATGCACTTTACTTCTATCCTGTTCTTAATTTCCTCGACAGCTTCAATGGCTCCCGTTTACCGGATGCCTTTGTGAATCCTCTTTAGCGTGCATGTATTTTGCTAGTCGCCTACTAACTATTTTTCATTGGCACTTCAATTGCACAGAAAAAACTTTCTCAGCGCACAGTCACAAGCTAGAACATCGTATAAAGCCACCTGACATAGGTGTCTCAAAAGCAGGGTGCCGCCGTGGCCTTGGATCAGCGCTCTAAATCGGAGTCGAAGGATCCTAGAGGGCGGGATTAAAATTTCACACTTTCATCTCAAAGGCGTAGTCCGAGTCGGCCGCCACTTTTTACTCGACCGGGCTATATGGTCACGTCACATCACACAACCCGAAAGGCAGTGAATCCTGCGTTCAGACTGCAAAGGACAGCTTAACGCTGCTCACGACTGTGGTTAAAATTCTGCCCCTCATTTTATCTGTGACTTGCTTCCAGTACATAAGGAAAACTATTCGCAATAGGTTTCAACCTGCAGAATGCCACCCCTCTATTCCATTTATATGCCATGCTCACCGGTTAGTGTCATGGCGATTTTGTAGCCGGCTGGCTTCACATCTCCCGGTAAGTTGCCCTCATGCTTCTCCTGGCCAACGAGTTGTACGGTTGGCTCCACCAGGTCATCAGAGTACTCCACAGATGTTCTACATGTGTCATAGTCCTCTCTTCTATCGCACTGCGATTTACTCTCGGTGCCGTTCGTTTTTGGTACACGGTCTCTCGGTGCACCTCCAGTCGCCGAGCCATTCCCTGATGCTGCCCCAGGTGCATCAGATTCGGTCGGCGCTGTTTCGAATATCACTATTTCTGGACCACGAGTGACAAACCTCAGAAGTAATGCCGCAGGAAAAGCAATGATTATTACGAGTAGGAGCAGAACTAAAACAGTTTGTGGGTCCATACAACGTTTAACACGAGGTTCCTTTTTGAGCTGTGTTGGAGGTGCATTTGGCTTCAAGGTTGTGGGAGGCCGAAAAACCTGGCGCACCGTCTGGAGACTAGCCACGTTGGGGCCCTACGCACAGAGACGGCATAAATGCTTGTAGTGTCAAGAAAGCATATTGCATATGGAAGAAATTATTAGGAGGTAAAAAACTATATTGCTGATTTTGCGCCTGTACTGGAAACTATATGCCAAAGCTTGCTGCGACAATATTAATCACACACACACACACTGCACCCAAATTTGCAAGCAATACGCTTTTCACGGGAGTAAATTGATTTTTTCGGGCAGAGATCTATAGATTTTGAAAACAAAGCTCTCACAGACGAGTGTACTTATCTGACGCCCCGGTAGAAGAATGCTTTTGTTAGCCTCGTGCATTTTCTATTTCAAGTGGTTCTTCTCGTTCCATTGTTTTATTTAATAAATAGACCAACCAGCTCAGATTCTGACCATGTTTCAGTAAAAACACTACGCGTCATGTCCGCTACCGTCTGGAATAACGGCTGAAAGAAAGTTGAAGTATCTGCTAGCACTAATTACATAATAACTTCTGGATCATTACGATACATTCATGAACCAGCTACGAAGCTATTCCAGTCGTGCTATGAAGTAATCTTTGAAGGAACAGGAGCCGACGCGAAGATGACAAAACTGTTATGGACAAGTATGTACCTCCTTTGCATTCTCCTCACGTATCGCCACAACTGAGCTGAAATATTTCCAACCCCTCCCATTGCACGCCTCGCCTCGCACTCTGGCTGTAACCAAAGCGGCACCGTGACTACCCCGGGGAAAACATGGCCTTTGCCTCAACGCGCACTGTCGGTGGAACTCACTGGTTTAGTCGAAGTGAAGCCGCTGAGAGGGTTCACCAGTTTCCTCGGGACGCGCTCTGCCTGCATGTCGGTCTTGTGAGAACACTAGGCTTTGAAAGAACCGAAGCTACGGGACAGGTTGCGCAGTCACGTTCTGGATGTCGCGAGATCTCGAGATTGTGCGTGCGCGGCGCTGTCTTTATTTTCTTCGAAACAGCCACCATGCGCTTCAGAAGCAGTGTTAAGTTGAATACCTGACTTAATGGCAACATTATTTTTCCCTGATCAAATAATGGCCATGAAAAATGTGCTAGGGGTTTACATGACCAAGGAACGAAAACATTGGCTGTGGCTTAGCTTGTTTAAGCCTGGTTACGCCTGGTAATTGCGAAAGCAATAGCTATGGCTACGCCTACGTTCCGCTGGTGGTGTAGCTGGTTGTGGTGGTGTTAGTTATGCTTATGGTTATGCAGTATTTCACTCTGGCCACGGCATATGGTTCAACTATTATTTATTGCGGGGTGCTACCTGGTTATTCTATGTATAACTAGCAGCGAGGCAAGGAGTGCCGTGGCTGAAACGATATACTTGGTTGTGGGTGAGGTTAAGGCAGACTGTACAACTGCCGCTCCGGCACCGGCTGCAACAGCATTCTTTACGCCAGCAGAAATGAAAGCATCTCTGGAGACTGTGTTGGTTCCACCTGCCGCTAGGCCACCTCCTATAGTATCCGACGTTGCTCCTCCGGCGATAGCTGCGGCTGCAGCCCCATAATTTTTCTTAGCTTTAGGAGCATGTGGCACAACTGCAGCTCCGCCCGGCCGTAGATCAACGTTGGGCTTATTAACTCTCGGTGTGTAAGGGCGTACCCGAACCGGCGCCCCAAACGTCGTTCTAAACGGTCTCACAACATTGATTGATTGATTGATTGATTAAAACTTTAATTTCCACCGATTTAGGAGGCCCCCTACTCCCCGCTCCTGGCACGCATGCCTGAGGAACGGGGGCTGGATCCTCCGCGACTAAGGACTGGCGAATATACATTGGTTATTCGCGGCCTCAGTCTGCCAGTCTCAGGGATGACGTGACTCCGGCTGTAGCGCTCCCTTACGGAGGGAGCGGGGGTTAGGCCGCGTCTAGTAGCTACCGCCTCGCGAGTTGACGGCGCGAGTTGGGGCCCCTGTTTTTGCGCAGCTGTGCTTGGTGGCACGCCAAAGGTCACGGTAAAGGTCAATGGTAGCTACCGCCTCGCTACGTGAAAAGCTGAAAAGTGAAACACGGCATTCTGGTCGCACAAACATCACGGATAAATTTTAATATCGCGTCCAACTAAACAGCCCTATCACACTGTCGCAGTCGCTGCAGCGGTTGGTTCCTGAACCTGACGCTTTGGCTTCGATCCCGCCCATGGCGGCTGAGTATCAAGGCAAGCGAAACGCAAACCACCAATGGGTCTCGATATAGTCGAATCGACGAAAATGCCTAAGCCGGCATCATGGCGGTCTGCTTAGCTTTTATTGCCTCAACTAGGCATATACAAAGTTTATAACGGTTCCCCTTCTTCTGTCATTAAAATAGGTCTTGAAGAGGTCCACTTTCTTGCCTTTTTAAACCGCAGACTGCTTCAAACTTTTCTTGGATGCTGCAGTGTGGAACGCTGTCGGAACTGTGAATGTCGCGTTAGGAAGTAGCCGTGCTTCTGCCCCGGCAATGTATCCGGTTCTGGATCCATTACGGGCAGGCTAGGCATACTGCTGCAACACTAGATCCAACTCATATGTTATTGCCAAGATCACTCGACACAGGTGTAACGGCCTCCCTAACCAGGCCGTTCTAACGTGCATGCTTGCCCTTGGATAGAGTGCCTGCCATTGGGTCATAGGCTGCCATTGGTTTCAAATTTCAAGATCCCATCTCACAGTGGCTGCACGAACGGATAGTTCCTAGCGAGTCATGCGGCCTTGTGAGTCCGCACAACTCATTAGCATAGCAGCGCCAGGCCAAGTCGGCTACCCCTTTCAAAGGCACGCCCAATTATTCCTGTACGTCCATATCTCCTCATTATCTGCCTGTGGTGTCCAGGCTAGCGTTGCGTTCACCGCGTGCGGTAGCACTTCCTTTCCTTTACCACACGCATACACATAACATCACGTTCACCGAGGCATGCCACTTCCAATGCGCATACATCAAGGCGGCCTCCGCTGTGACAAAACCCTCATAATGGAAGACATAGGACCGTAGTTGGGACAAAGTGATCTAGAACCGCCCACTGTTTCGTTCCTAGCAGCTCGCGTCACTTTGATACGTTAATCATAATTGATATAAACAGCGCGAACACGAAAACAAGGGACAAGAAACAAGAAAGCCAAAGTAAATGCGCTGACTCACAACTAAGCCTAAGCCGTTTACTCCACGGCCCAGAAAAACAAACATGAAGAAAACGAAACAGTCACGTGAAAAACCCCTGGGTTCACCTGCTGCATAAAAAGTACTTTAAAAAATCACTTAAAAAAGACACCTCTTTGCTTGAAAGAGCAAGAGACGTCTTGCTGACACACTTATTGTGCGTTGAAATAAAATACGCTTCCACTATCTCTCTCGTTATCTTCTCTTTGTGGCGATATAAAATCTTAACACTGTCAAACTTAGGAGTGCATTTCTTCTTCTCCTTCTTCATTATTTCACATGACTGGCAATGGGATACTAGAAACGTTTTGTCCTTTCCAACTTCCAAGTTGTTACAGTGTTCCTGTAGTCTCTTATTTATACACCGTCCGGTTTGTCCTATATAACTGGCTCCACAAGAGAGTGGAAGCCTATACACAACACCTGTCTTGCATCCAACATAGGGGTTTCTATGTTTCACCCCACATTCTTGCTTCTTCTCTTCTCTTTCCCTTTGAACAGCCGGGCAGATCCTCTTCATCTTGAGCGGGGCGGTCAGTGCGACGTCCACATTATACCTCTTGCCTACATTTTTGAGGCCATGAGAAATCCTGTGCACATACGGTACCACGGCAACCTTCCTCTTCCTCTCACCCATGCTGGGCAGGGATTTCAGTCTGTGCGTTCTTTTAAGGTTCTTCAGTACCCGGCAACTGGCCTCAATAATAACTGACTCGCGATAACCGGCCTTTGCAATTCTCTTCACTTGTCTTTCAAAACTCTTGCCCATGCCGTGGTAACAAGATTTCGTCAACGCACTTAATAAGCAAGTGTTTATCATCCCATTCTTCACTAATTTGGAATGTCCTGAATTGGAGCCTAGCAACGGCTTCATCGATCTCGGGTTGTATTCCCAACAAACATGATCATCACCGAATTGAATCAAAATATCTAAATACTGTAACTGATCTTCCACTGGTTTCTCAACAGTAAATTCCAGGCCGGATCCACATTCAGTAAACACATCCATAATGTCCTTCATTCTTTGATTGAATTCCTCACGGTCTGTTAATACTAAAAAGTCGTCCACATACCTGAAGGTGGAATAATGCAAGCCCTCCAAGTTATCCTTCAGGTGTCTGTCCACGTACATTAAGAAGATGTCCCTCAAGACCGGTGCAACACTCGATCCAATGCATACTCCAGCCTTCTGCGTATATAGCTTGTTCTTCCATCCTATGAAGAGTCTTCGCCAGCACCACAATTCAAACGCGTCATTTCTTCGGCGGTCAGCCTTTTTCACAGTCCAACTCTCGCATCCATACATCACAACTGGAAAGACCATAGGGACCGGACAGCTGAACGGGTGGCGCCGCCTCTCGGCGCTTCCCCCAAGCATCGGAATGACGGTCGCATTGGTGTGCAGTGTGTTGCTGGTTTGTGCAGTTTGCTTCGCTGCTGTGGTTATGTTGTGCGTGAATATGTCCGGTAAAACGAAGTCCAGGCAGACGCGTTGTGTTGTTGGTTGCACTAACAGCTACGCAAACTCGTCGGATGCTGCACAGCCGATTCATTTCTACCGATTTCCATCACATTTTTATCAGCACCAGCAAGAACGGCGTGCGACATGGATACGGTTGGTTCGAAGACAGAGGTAAGTATTCACTATTCTTTTTTACTGTGCGGTCGTGGAAACATTGGGGGCAGGTCTTAAAAGTTGGTTTTAACCGGAAGTTTTCTACCTTCTGTTGCGCAGGAGCGACGGTACGGGCGCCTGGCAGCCGAAACCACACCCCCGCATATGTAGCCGTCATTTTATCGGCAATCGAAAATCGGAGGAATCTAACAGCCCAAGTTATAACCCAAGCATTTTCCCGCCTGTATACAAGAAGAGGCCGGCACCAATAGATTGCCAGGGACGTTACGAAAGGTAACAGCCGTGCGTTGACAAAATTAATGTTTTTTTTTTTAACGTCGAGCGCTTTGCTCGAACGTTCAGTACCACAGTACAACTTGTGACGGCGGTTTTCATGATCCTCGTTTATTCAAGTGTAGGTGGTAGAAACATGTGGGTACTTAAGAGAGACGTGCCATTGCAAGTAATCATTCTTTCAGCTCCAGACAGAGCACCAAAGCTGGTAGCTTTCAGTTTCAGAAAGTATGACAGTCAGCTGGAAGAAACTTTCATGCTTTAATTGCATCTACTAATAATTCATGTCACGGTGTTTACCAACATGCTTCAAGACGCGGGAAATTTACGTCCTTGAGCTAAAAGAATTTGGAAACATGATTTTCAGCAAGATAAACATTGGTTACTGCGTTCCCTTGGTGTAATCTTTTATTTTACAGTGTTTACCAATACGTTTGCTTTAGAAAGATGTGTGTAGATTTATGTTAAAAAGGAAGGATAATCTCTCCAGATGAGCTCTTCGTGTTTTGTTTATCATCTCAGCCACAAAATCTGCATTAACAAGCCTGCCTGAGCTGAATCCCCATGGTCTTACAATAAAAAAATATATATATTTGTAGCCCTAAAGGGCTGCATAACAGCCAACTGCATAACTGTTTCGTGGTTTGGTTTCTCATGGTATTAACAGAGGCATCAATCTCTAACGACCAGCATGCATACAAGGCGTCTCCAGGTAATTATTAGCCTAAAAGGCAAATTGAATTATTAATCAGCTGAACTAATCATTATTTTGTTTATTCCTTGCACACAGAAGGTATGAATCACAGTATTTAAACAAAAAGGCTCAAGTTTAAACATGTGTAGTTGCTTTCTTCTCTTGTACAAATGTTATATGATTCATAACAGCTTTACTGATTTTCTTTGTGAAATTTCCAGACTAAGCAAAAGAAGAAACAACAAGCTTCACTCAACAATTAAAGCAGGGCAAGAAGAGAGCAACCAGGTACAGATTCATTAAGGCATATCATTGGTCTAGTTGGCTTGCATTCACTATGCATAAACAAAGCAAAAATGGGGGAGCCCTGTCCAGTCCTCGATGAAACGCAATAACTTGATCAAGTGTATTAACTGGCACAATAACTAGATGTTTTTGCTGTCAATTTTTTTTTTCATTCATTGTTGCTTTTATAAAGGTTTAATGCTGGTATCTATTATCCTACGCAGTTTTATTTCACCCAAATTCTAGCCAGATGTTGTGCGTTCCACATTATTTTGAGCACTATTTAAATGCAATGCATGTCTGTCTCACATATTCCAGATAGGCATTCTTTTTGTTTTACTTTAGCCAGGTGAGCCACACTGCCCTGAGCCTGAGGAACATGTTCCAGAGCTATGTCACGACAATTTGAAGGAGGTATGATGACTACGTTCGACAGTTGTAGATATCTGACCAAACGCAGGTCACTTCCCTGACAGTGCTAACAATGCACTTTCTTTGTTGCATTGCAGGTTGGAACAATGACGTCAATTCACCAGGAAGAATCACTTGCCGAGCCCCATGTTTTTCTTAGCTTTACTGACAGCAACACTGCATGCACACAGATTTCATGTAAAATTGTGTCAACAGTATTTATTCAAACCGAACCTTGTACAACACAAAATACCGCATCAGGACCAGATCACAAGAGTGTTTATTTCTGTGGAGCTCAGACCGTACAGTCAGATGAAAATGCCCTGGTAAGCTTGTGTTCAGTGACATTATCAGTCTTTTCATTGCTAGCTAGCATCCTACCTGACACCAGAACGGTGTATGAGTTGTCGAAAGCTGACAGACTCACCCTTTTCCTAATGAAACTGAAAACTGGAATGACCTACACAGCACTAGGAGCCTTGTTTGGTGTACACCGTAAGACTGCAGCCAGGTGTTTTCTGGGCATTCTTGAGACACTCTACACCAAAACACGGACTTGGATCGAGTGGCATCACAGGGATGACGTGCATTCAACAATGCCTGAGTGTTTAAGTTACACTATCCCAAATGCAGAGTTGTGATTGACTGTACCGAAATCCCAGCAGAACGCCCTGCATCAGTAGAGTTACAAAACCTGATGTACTCAAATTATAAGGGAACATATACTGCAAAATTTCTTATTGGAATTGCTCCAAGTGGCCTTGTAACATTTGTGTCTAAGGCATATGGAGGAAGGGCAACGGATACATTCATCACAGTTGATTCAGGCTTGCTTTCACTATTGGAGCCGGAAGATGTCGTGCTTGCCGACAAAGGCTTCCCTGGAGTACGTGTTGATGCGGCAGAAGCAGATGTTATCCTGGTTATGCCACCATTTGCTAGTGGCGGAAACTTTACAGCAGAGGAAATGTCTGAGACCTACAACATTGCAAGTGTTCGCATACATGTAGAGAGAATGATCCAGAGAGTGAAGAATTTTAGTATCATCAATGTCCGGCTTCCAGTTGAGCTACATGATCGCATTGACCAAATTATGCATGTGATTTGCGTCCTGGCAAACTTGCAAAATGGCATCTTCAAACAATATGAGTAATCCTTTTCTCTCATACAGTGATTCCACATACCACATTTTTTGTACATTTGGTGCAATACACAAATATTCAGTATCACAGAACTGCCATTAAATATGAAAATGATCACTGGTTTGACTAGCTGATGCATTTGGAAAACATATCACAGTTCTCAATGAAGCACATATAACATATCACAGTTCTCAATGGAGCACATATAATACTGACCAAATAAAAAAAAACTGCAAGTTTGGTATTTCTGAAACAGCATGAATCACATCACCAAAAATGACATTAAGATATTGTTCCTAAGTAAATGCAATTTTAGTTTTTTTTCTCAATTGTTATGCTAAGAGTATGTATAGCGATGTTAAAAAACACATTTTTTTATTTTGGTTGTTGATTTCTGATGCCTAATCTCATTTAATCACTAATCTGGGCAACAAGTGTGTAAAGTAGAATCGTTCAAGCTTGGGCACAATTTGGCTTAAAAAGCTGTTGCAACGTGCAATGGTTAGCACCATTTGTTCCTTGGGGGTGTATATTACAAGCTGGCACACCTGGAGACCAAGAACGTAAAGAGCTAGCTGTATCTGAGTGTAGTATTGATGTGACTCTTTAAGTTTGCAAATTCCATCCGATGAAGCAATGTATGAAGGCATTTACCTTCAACAAAGCGTTCTTTGCCACTTCTTTTAGAATATGGGCACTTAATCTCGAGCAGCTCTGTTAAGCCATAATCGGCTTCGATTAACCCATCAGGGCTGCACGCCAGCCACGGCTGATCTAATTTGACAACAAAGCTTACAGTGTGCACTTGTTTGTTATAGTGGTACTTGTACCATTCTCTGGCAGCCGGCTCAAGCTTTACTCCATACAGCATTGCCTGTGTCGTGACGCGCTTTTGTGAAAGTAGCTTTTCTGCTACTTCCTCCGGAGGTCTCCTCGCTCGAAGTATTTTGTGCGCAGCCGTTGAGGTTATCCGACAAGACCTGCGAAAGAAAGCCAGTAGCTGAATTACGCATCTTACAAAGTTTAAAACAATATCTTGTTTCTAGCTGTGACAACTAAAGAAAGTGCTTTGACTAATAGATGAGATAAAAGGTGCCTACCTTGCAGCATGCCACTCTTTCGTTCTTTGTGCTGTGCACTGAACCGGGCTGCATACATTAGTCTTGTAAAAATAGTCAACTGGGCCGCTAAGGTTGCTGCTGTGGCTGAAGTCGTCACAATAGAGCAGAGAATCTTTGGCCCAAGTGTATTCTTTGGAGGGAGTCTGAGAAAAGAATAAAAAGGTATTTTTGTCCCGCCAAGCTGCACTTGACTTTCTCGCCAAAACCTTCCTGCTGTGTCTCAACACTTGTTTCGCCCCTCTCCTCTCGCCTTCTTTTTGCAGCAAGCATGGTCACCATTGGGCAGTTTATGAAGCCGTACTTATCTAGCACATACATGGGATCAACACCACCCTGGGCTGAAGCATCTGAAAAATGTTTAGATTTGTATTAAAACGGCATTTAATGGCAGGTGAAGTTCAAAGTTCTTTTTCTTTCTCATGCACTAGGACAAGCATCATACATTTAGCGATACATTTTTCCATTTTAGAGCCATATTTTGCAAATATATTTAAATACCACATATTGCATTTACTTGGGAAGTGCTCACTGAATAAAATGCAAGGTCTTTTTTTTTTCTGCAATAAAAATGGTAGGAACGTGCACGTAGCCCCTCAAAGCTCACGTTCTCGAAGAAATAATATGAGCAGCAAAAATTTCAAAATTTTGCATCAAAATCGCGACGCGACTGCATCATTTCGGGTGTGGTGTTGATAGACGCTCGAGGCTGCGTACGGATACCGCGCAGCCCCTCTCTCGCCAGGATATCTGAACGAGTACGAGGGGCTTTGCGACGCTCTCAAAATTAAGCGGGAAGTGCCTACACATCCGATCAAAGATAGTGTGCAGTGTTGAGTGAACTCTGTCCAGACAGAAGAAATTAAAAAAAAATGCGCCGTGCAAACGTATAGCTGAATGTAAACAAGAAAATAAACTTGAATTTTTAAACTCTTCGCAAGCAAGCAAAGAATCTTTTCACATTATTAAGTTTGACGCCGCGTTCTTCTAATTCAGCCATAAAGTATTGCCTGTGCGCATGAGGCAATTGTTTACTGTCGAGTGGTTCTCATTCGGGAAGTCAGTTCCAGTAGTTGTGCTCACTTAGTGTTACCGTATCGCAAGTAATGAGGCTACGTACCATCGTCCCGCGAACTCAGCCTTTTTCCTTTGGGGTAAATCTTCTTTGAAGGCACCCCCCAACTTCGACTGCCGCTTGTGCATGATGCTGTTACCTCCGTGTCCACAGCGAATGCGAGCGCCGCAGCATGCTTGCAGCGGCCGTCCACGCCGGCTTTGCAGGAACATTTTGCCCCATTGATGTTCCTTGATAAGTCCAACTGAATGCAGGCGACAGCACAGCATGTAAAATCGGTTTTATGTACTACGACGGTTACCCAAAGAAATGAAGTCGCACTTACTTCTATGTCCACATCGTAGCTCGGCGCATTGAGCTTCGTCATCGTAGCTCGGCGCATTGAGCTTCGTCTGAGGGATACATTTGCAGAATATATGTGTACCCTCTGCTTGGCACTCCCGTATGTCGTATACGTGGCTAGCCTCGTAAAGGCGCTGCCCTTTGTCCAGGTTACCAGATCTGAAAAACTCTGTGCGGTTTTTTAGGCTTTGAAACCCACACCGGAGGACAACGGGTAGCGCCATTCCGCAAGCGCCAAACGCGACCCGCTCCGCAGACTCGGCGACTCGGCATTCCGCTGTTTTGCATTTTGCCACGGGCGGCGCTGTTCGCTGAGGAAACGGTGGCGCCATACAACGGGCGCCCGGTCCCTATAGTACGAGTTATACGGATCTTGGTTTGCAGACTAATGTCTCTGCTCTTTACTAGGCGGTCAACGCTAACCATTGCTCTCTTTCCCAGAAGCAGGCGTCTCCTAATTTCATGGCTGCAGTCTCCTTCCGAGGTAATCTTGGAGCCCAAGAAGAGAAAATCTGTCACAAGTTCCACTTCTTGTCCATTGATGCGCCAGGACTTGATAGGGCATGACGCCATGATCTTTGTCTTTTTAATGTTCAGTTTAAGCCCAAACTTCTCACTCTCTTCTCGTACGCACATCAGAAGTCTCTTGAGTTCCACTTCACTTTCTGGCAATAAAGTACCATGCAAATAAACGACATGTTCTAAACAAAGCACCGGATGCCTCGAGCCGCGCCGCTCGCTGCGGTGGCGACGACGGCAATCTCGCCGTGCGCTACTCCCTAGTCGTCGCTAGGCCTTAACTGATTCGCATCGAAGGCACATCGGATGGCGCTTTGGATTTGCTCAGCGCTAGAGTAAAGAGTCTGCCATACACATCCCATTGTCTCATGTAATAAAAAAGATATGTTTAATTTCGGCGACGATTTAGTATAGCCTAGCCAGCGCGAAAGCAAACGATGAGCCGCTCCGTAGCGGCGGCAGCTGCCTGTGAGAAGAAGCTTGCTTGTACTGCAGCTACCACTCCTATCAACAACGCCGTACAGGTCAACGCTCCTCAAGCAAGATTTGTAGAGTTAGTTTGGCAATCGTCTTGTTATTTAAAGAAATGAAAAATTTTATCATGCTGACGCTGGCGCACGGTGTGCACCATATCGTTGACACGGGGCTTGCGGGAGCCACGGCCGGCGCGGCATACATGTTTACGGCGGTGTGGGAAGTGAAATGGGTATCGCATTCGAGAGTCCGCCGTTGGTACAAAATCCGTCCGGTTTGCAGAAAACGTTCATAGTCGATTTAATCTAGGATCTATTGGAAAGCGGTGAAGCAAAAACATGTAACCCGCGCTCAGGACTATCGTTGCATGCTTCCCGCATACGCTCTCGGAAATCAGCCTTCAAAATCTTTGAATATTTGTGTCGTGCACTATGCCGTATTGCTGTCCCAATGACGTTACCATGAAGAATGGCACTAATAGGGGTATTTAAGTCTTTTAAAAGGTAAAATAGTGAGGAGCAAGGCCACTTTGCCGTGCAAAAAGCGTGCGAATGCACATCCCACTCGGTACTGGCAACAATGGTCCGGCGCAATGAACCTGGTTGGAGAGTATAGACCGTTTTACCGAGAGCGAGCAGGAGAGGAGAAAAATACTCTCTAACCAGATTCCTTTCGCCGGCCCATTGTTGCCAGTACCGAGTGGGCTGTGCATTCGCGCGCTTCATGCGGCCTTGCATCTCGGTATATTGTCGTTTGAGAGACTTAAATACCTTTATTAGCGCCCCTTTTAGTGGTAATGTCATCGGGACAGCAATGCGTGATCGTGGACTGCGCAAAGAATCAAAGGAATCGCAACATAATTGCCGAGAACTTATGCGGGCAGCATGCATAGACAGTCCGGGTTCGGCTGTGATATATTTCTGCTTCACCGCTTTCCAGTCTAACCTTATTTAATTCGCTTATGAACGTTTTATGTAAGCCAGATAAACTTAGTACCAATGACGGACTCACGAATATGATGCCCACTTCACTTCCTCCGCCGTAGTAGCCACGCACGCCGGGCAGGCCGTGCCTCCCGCAAGCCCTCCGCGCCAGTGATACGGTGGATCATTTCCGCCAACGCAAGAGCGTGCTAAAATCTGTTCTTCACTTAACAATAAGCTGACAGCAAAAAAAAAAAAAAACCTTTCTTGCGGATTTCTGATCTATACCGTGTTATTGATAATTCAATACAATTAAGTTACGCAACACATCACCGCTAGTGCGGCGCGCGTCTCATCGTCGGCACGCTGGCTCCGCTGCTAAGCCGTCACCGAAATTTACATCTTTCTTTTACTGATACTATGGGATCGGCAGTAAAGCAGTTCCATGAGAGACCATTTACTCTACCGCTGAGCAATTACAAAGCGTCGTCGGATGTGCCTTCGATGCGAAACAATTTAGGCCTAGCGACGACTAGGTAGTAGTGCTCGACGAGAGTGCCGTAGTCCGCCGCGCCAGCGGGCGGCGCCGCTTTCGTAAGCGCTGCTGTATGTGCTGTGAATTTGTCGTTTTCTTTCATGGTGCCGCTGAGAGCACACGTTTTTCGACGTTTTGCTCAACAATACGTCGTGCAAACGATGCTGCTACGACGTATGGGACAGCTGTATACGATGTTGTCTCGCCGCAGGACGAACACCAAGGCTTAATAAAAAGGTCGACGGATGGTACTTTAGATCCTACTACTTTTAAGTGCTAGTCCTGAACCGTAGTTTAACTTGAAAGTATACATTGTTGAAGCAGGAAAGCTCGATCGTATATCGAAATGGGTCACACTTCATGTTAAATCAATGCGGCGATATCTGGAAAGCATCTTTCGCAGTATCTGCTTTCCGAATTCGGTAGCTGCCCATACGGTTCATTCGCTGTGTGCTTGTGTGTGCAGTTACCATTGCGATAATAAAATATAATTGAAAATACATGTATCGTGAAAGATATAACAGATACATCCTCACTGCGGAAGTGGAGCGCATGCTTCGCAGCTACCCCGGCCGCTGTGCTGTTTCAAACAGCAGCCGCTATGTCAAACAGATGGTATACGGTTTCCTTGCTCGCTCAAACAAAGCACAAATAGCACCAAGGTGCCGGATAGCTTTCACGAGCACCGCGAAACAGCACTTTTAAACTGCCGCACCGCAGCATCAACACGCACAGCACAGCCCAAGATGGCGCCAAGAGGCGCCGGAGCAGACGTTCCGCAGTTTGGCTCATACGGGGCGCCACCATCACACAAAGATGGCTGCACCCAGGCATGGAAACTAAAAAGGTCTAGATTCTTTCTCACCGGCTTGCTTTCGGTAAAACGTTCTATAGTGGATATGACGTCTAGGATGTGACGTCATGAAACCGAAAATTGAGCTGAAAAAAGGCATAGGAAGGAATTGGCGCGCAATTTGAAAGTAACAAAGAATAAAATGGGCAAACAAGAAGTAAATTAAACAGCTAGAAGCAACCAGAAGCAACCAACAGCACCATCCGTACTTTTGCATTACTCCAAAACAAATTCTGCAGTACTCGTTAATTCTTTTCTCTGCCGGGCGGTGCGCAATATCCAGGTTCCCGGTACCCACTAAGAGGGCGGTGCATCTTAATTAAGAAGAAAGGTGACACTAAACATTTGAAAAATGCACCTATCCCATCGGCCAGTTTCAAGACGATGGCGCTGCTTTAGTGTATGTTGGTAAATGTAGTCATTAGGACGCTTCGCCCGCCAGGAGTGTCCGCGTGCCGCATTTCCGAACAGTTTTAAAGAATCCCGTGTGTATGCCCGAGTGCATTGTGAATATTCACCTATTACGTTCCTAGATGCCATATGAATAGCACAAAAGAAAAACAACCCCGGCTTTAGGTGTAGCTAGTTCGGTCGAAAAGCGACCGGCGCCGTCGTCGCCGTAACAGTAGTAGTAGTCGAGGGCGCGTGTCGAAAATATTCAGGGGCTGCAAAAATTGTATCAGGGTGAATTTTAGTTATACTGATCTGATTTGTGTGTGATAGGCGATGAAGAGTTAATAAAATAATTGTATACAATTGGTTATTTGGTGAATTGGGGATTGAAAAAATGAAAAAAAGTGGGTTCAAAGGTGCCAAAACGCTGAGAATTAAGAGCCAATGTTTCTGATGCTATATAAATAATCTTTGAAAGTTTAAATGATCACTTAGGTTATTGAATAAAAAGAAAAAATGCAAAATGCGAAAAAGGGACATCGTAGATGTAAACACGCTCGGAATAAAAAGCCAATGCTTGATTACGCCACGTAAGAAAATTAGCAACGCGTAATTGAGCGATTATCCTAATTGAAGTAAATACAAAAGTGAAAAAATACGGAAAGGGGTCTTCGTAGGTGTAACAATGTTCGGAAAAAAAATTTAATGCTTGATGAGGGTAATTATGAATATTTAGAGCGCGTAATTGATAAATTACTTTTTATTGTGATGATACATCAAGATTTTATTTTTTTTTTTTGAATTTATGTGCTCTACGGGACACTTTACAAAGACTTGCCCAGGACTATTTGTGTTAAGATCATGTAAACTTTAACAAATCCTCGGGGTCAGTGGTATCTCTGAAGCCTCACTAAGACTTACCCAGGATTCTTTGTTCTAAGATCAAGTAAACTTTAACAAATTCTCGGGGTCAGCGGTATCTCTGAAGCCTCACTGTTTTTGGACGAACACAAATAAAACACATCACTTCGTGTATAGAAGTCAGGTGATATCACTGTTGCCAGGGTCTGTTAAAAAATATCCACTTTATGCAAAATCCAGATGACAATGGCGTCCGTCATTAAGTTACAATAATGTAACACGCATTGAAGCACGCACGTGCTAAAACAAAGCCTCCAAACTAGTGTTCTGCACCAAAGTGTTCATACATGGCTCAAATATAGGACATCACCGAAAAATGGCTCGGTAACAAAAGAAACCAAATTAAGGGATCACTTCAGCTCCGCCGCTTCAGTATGCATCGATAGCGCTTCAAACACAAGATATTCTACGGTTTCTAATTTTTTGTTTTGTTTTGTTTTGGTATTTTATTTATATGTTTTTAACTTTATTTTGTTTTTATTTCTTTTTTATGCATATACAATTAGCAGCAGCAAATATTGGTTTTCCATTTGAATTGTGTGGTACGTTTGAAAGCACTTTGATTTATTGTGATTATTTGAAACAATTGAAGAAGGAACTATAGAAGAAGGAAACCTTATCTCAATCCATAGCAGAAGGGACGATGAGCACCTGAAAAATTACAGACCAATCAGCTTACTGTATGTTACGTATAAAGTATTTACTAAGGTAATCGCTAATAGAATAAGGACAACTTTAGACGGCAATCAAGCTAAAGGTGGAGCAGGTTTTCGAAAAGGGTAATCTGTTATCGATCATATCCGTACCATCAAGCAGGTGATAGAAAAATTCTCGGAATATAACCAGCTATTAAACGTAGCATTCAATATTGCGCAAAAGAATTTCACTCAGTAGACACCTCGGCGTTGGAGGATATGTGTATATAGTGACTGCAGAGCAACCGTAGTTCTTCCTAAAGAAAATAACAAAATTCCTTTAAAGAAAGCTGTTATGCAAGCAGACATGATCTCGCCAGTAGTATTCACAGCTTGCTTAGATGAAGTATTCAGATACTTGGAATGGCAGCAGAAGGAATAAGGATGGATGGAGAATACCTCAGTAATCATCAATTTGCTGATGGCATGGCCTTAGTAAGTAACTCAGGGGATGGATGGATGGATGGATGGATGGATGGATGGACGGACGGACGGACGGACGGACGGACGGATGGATGGATGGATGGATGGATGGATGGATGGATGGATGGATGGATGGATGGATGGATGGATGGATGGATGGATGGATGGATGGATGGACGGACGGACGGACGGATGGACGGACTAAACTTTATTGTCCATCAGATAAGGTGATCTACCCACCCCCCGACACGCGGGTCAGGGTGCGGGTGCCGCCGCCTCAGATGCAAGCTGGGAGGTCTTGGGCCCCAGCAACCTCTTCAGTCAGTTGGACAAGTAGGAGCTGGAACTCAGGGTCCGGGCTGCGCAGTAGTGTCTCCCAGGTTTTTCTACTGCCTATATTGTGCGTCCCCCTGGGAAAATACTCAGGGGATAAATTACAAATAATGATTGATGACCTAGATAGGAGGAGCAGAACGGCAGGCCTGAAAATCAATATGCAGAAGACTAAGGTAATGTTCAACAGCCTCGGGAGGGCACAGCAGTTTATGTTAGGCCGCGAAGCAATAGAGGAAGTAGGCGAATATGTCTACTTAGGACAGGTAGTGACAGTAGATCTGGACAATGAAAGGGAAATAACAAGGATAATAGGATTGGGATGGAGTGCATTTGACAAGCTTCACTCAGAGTTTGCCTAGCAGTTTACTGGTATCGCTTAGGGGGAAAGTATACAACAGTTCCATCTTGCCTGTACTCACCTATAAGGCCGAAACGTGAAGGCTAATGAAGAGGGTTCTATTAGGTTGAGGACACGCAGAGGGCTATGGAACGAAAAATGGTTGGGGTAAAGCTAAGAGACAGGAGGCGTGTAGAGTGAGCCAGAGACCAACTCAAGTTACTGACATTCTAGTTGAAACAAGAAGGAATGGACATGGGCAGGACATGTAGTGCAAAAAGAGAATAACCGATAGATGCCCAGAGTAACAAACTGGATTCCAAGGGAAGGAAAGTGTAGCAGGGGGCGTATGAAATAGGTGTGTAGTTGAGGTTAAGAAGTTCGCAGGGGTCAAGTGGTTGCAGCTAGCACAGGACCGAGTTAAATGGAGGTATACGGGAGAGGCCTTTGCGCTGCAGTGGGTATAGTTTGGCTGATGATGGTGATGAATGAAATAACACACTATATGAATTTTCTTAAGCATCTTCACACATTCACATTTCATTCTCAGCATTTTCAAACCTTTGGAACCTCTTTTCACCTTTTTAATTTCTTAAATTAGTTTAATTTATTATTGGTCAAATACACGCCCTGACTTTCCTTAATTAGCATAATCAAGCATTGGCTATTGATTCTGAGCAATATGACATTTTTAAGTCCCTTGTTAAATTTTTTCAATTTGTTTAATACATAAACTGATCAATAACATGCACTGAATTTCCCTAATTAGCATAATCAAGCATTGGCTATTGATTCTAATTAATTTGATATCGTTAAGTCGTCTTTTTCTAATTTTATATTGCGATTTCTATTATTATTTCATAGATTACACACGCTCAATTTTCTTGATTACCACCGTCAAGCATTGACTTTTCATTCCGAGCAATCTGACATCTTTTACGCCTTGTTCTCGCAATATTTCATTTTCCACCCATTTCAATTATTTGAATAATTAACCACTCAAATATATTGTATTAGCATAATGAAGCATTGGACTTTCATTCTCAGCATTTTAAAACCTTCATACACAATTCTCCAATTTCTCTATTTTTCAATTTCTTTAATTAGAATAACCAAGCATTGCTTTTTCATCCTTGTATCGCGTTACGATAAGACGTGGGCCACCGTAAGCTGCGTCACTCGTGCCACTCGGCACAAGGCGCGCCTCTTATCATTGCCCTCGCCAATCGGGCTGGCCGGGGCCTATATAACAGAGCACGGAATAAAGGCTGGTCATTCGCCTTCCTGATGTCTGCCGGTCACTTCGCCGTTCACGGAGCCTTACATGGTGTCACAAGTGGTCCCCCGTCCTCGACAGCGCCCTGAACAGACAGAAGACTCCGACGCCAGGCTGCAAGGATGGAGCTTCTAAAAACCCCCAGACCCACTTCGCATCACAGGTGATGTTTCCAAGAATTGGCAGCTCTTTAGACAGAAGCTGGAACTATACTTTACCGTAGTGAAGCCACATGACAGTCCGTTGAGCGATTCAACGAAGGCTGCGATGCTCTTGACTTTAGCCGGTGACGATGCTATCGGGGTCTTTAATAATTTTACACTCAACGATGGCGAAAGCAAAGAGGACTATAAGACCGTCGTAAAAAAGTTTGACAGCTACTGGGGCGCACAGACGAATGAGGTGTACGAACGATACTTGTTCCGCACAAGATTCGAGGATGCAGGAAAAACCTTTGAGCAGTTTTCACGGGACGTGAAAAAAACAGGCACGACACTGCAATTTTGAAGGGTTAACTGATTCCATGATCCGCGAGCAGATAGTAATTGGAATCAATAATGAGACCCTCAAGGCAAAACTTCTTCAGGACAATCAGCTGACGTTGCCCAAAGTGGAACAAATCTGCAAAGCATTCGAAGCAGCAGCTCTTCAGAACGAATCATGGGGACAGAGAGAAAAACAGGTCTATCGTGTGAAGGAGACTCAAAAAGCAACAAGGCTGCAAAACAAAGTAAGGTACTCGAAGTGTGGCAGAGAACACAAGGCACTCAACTGTCTTGCTTATGGAAGACATGTAGAAAATGCCAGGGAAAGAATCACTTCGCCGTACGCTGCCGTAAACCAGCACAAGTGAATTGAGAGATGACAATGATGAAGACTTCGACATCTTAGACATCTGCATGCACAGCGTGGCAAGTCGACGGGACTGGATGGTTAAGGCAAACGTTGGTAATGCAGCCGTTTTATTGAAAGTGGACACGGGATCGCGGGATATTGCCTTACTCTGTCTACAAGAACATCAAGCCTACGCCAGCGCTCAAGCACAGCCGTTCCACCCTGCGATCCTACAGTAAACGCACAATCACGCACTTGGGCGTTATCAACCAACGCGTGGCTATCGGCGAACAGAATTGCAGCTTGAAATTTTTCGTGGTCAAGAAAGGATGTCAGGCGCTTCTTGGTCTTCAGGCAGCGGAACGGCTCGGGTTGATTTCCCGAAAAGTGGATTCGGTGATAAAGAACAGCTCCGAAAAACTGCTTGAAGAGTGCAGCGACGTTTTTCAAGGCACCGGGTGCGTCCAACGCCAATACAAGATGGTGCTCCGTGAAGGTTCCGTCCCAACCGTTCAAGCCGCTCGGCGTGTACCCTTGGCACTGCGGGAGCCCCTGCGCCACGAGCTGCAACGAATGGAAGAGGCTGGCATCATAACAAAGATCAATGAGCCAACGGATTGGGTGAGCCCTTTAGTCATTGTTAAAAAGAAAGACGGAAAGCTAAGGCTATGCATGGCTCCGAGAAAGATTAATGCGTGCATAAAGAGAGAGCATTACGAGATGCCGCGGAGGGAAGACATAGAAGCAGAGTTGGCCGGCGCGAAAGTTTTCAGCCGTCTAGACGCAAAAGCTGGCTTCCATCAAATTCCTCTTGACCATAAGACTTCGCTCATTTGTACTTTCGCAACACCATTTGGGAGGTACCGTTTCTTAAGGCTGCCATTTGGCATCTCTTCCGCATCTGAAGTCTTTCAGAAGATATTGAGCGAAATCTTCGAGTCTCTGCCGGGGGTGCACGTTTACGTGGATGACATTTTGGTATGGGGAACATCAAGGGAGGAGCACGATCAACGCTTAAGATCTGTATTTGAATCGTCGACGCGGACCGGCCTCGCACTAAATGCAGAGAAGTGCAAGGTTGGAGCCGAAGAAATCGTTTTTTTAGGCGACATAATTTCGAAAAAGGGTATAACGCCTAACCAAGCACTCGTCAAATCTATAACTGAAATACCTGTTCCATCAGATAAGAAGGGAGTGAAACGTCTACTCGGCGTGGCAAATTATTTTTCGAAATATATTCCTTCTCTGGCACTAAAGACCCCGCAGTTGGGCAGTTTGATTAAGCATGACGCAGTTTTTGAATGGACTCCCAACAACGCGCAAGAATGGCAAGAAATCTGCAAATGCCTGAACGAGGAGCCACTGCTTGCAATCTTCGACCCTAGCAAAGAAACAAAAGTGGCGTCACACGCGTCACGAATTGTTTTGGGCTCGGCCCTACTGCAGCTTCATGGCGATAACTGGCTGCCCGTGGCGTACGCATCACGAACGCTCACTTCAGTTGAGCAACGTTACTCGCAAATCGAAAAAGAAGCCTTGGCAGTGGCGTTCGGCTGTCGGAAAGTTCACTACTTCATCTATGGCCGACATATTATTTTAGAGATCGACCACCGACCCCTGCTTGCAATCGCTGAAAAATCAATTGGGGACATGCCACCAAGGCTTGAAAGGTTCTTTTTGCGATTGCTGAAGTACGATTTCACTATGCAATATGTTCCAGGAAAACAGCTCCTTCTGCCCGACATGTTGTCACGAGCCGCAGCAGCCACTACAGAAGATGACACAGCAGGTGAAGGTGACATCAAAATTCTTGCTGTGAGTACGGTGAATGCTTTCGTGAGCGACGCCACGCTAAAGCGGCTTGTGGCCGCCACTAATAATGACCCGTACCTTTGCGCAGTAAAAGAAAGTATTTATGCTGGAACACGCATACAAGGAGAGCTGAAACCTTTCGCCAGCGAACTTCCTGTAGTGAAAGGTATCGTGCTAAAAGGCAGCAAAGTGATAGTGCCGGCGAGCATGTGGAAAGAGATGCTGGAACGCATTCATGAAGGCCACATGGGCATCAATAAATGTAAAGCGAGGGCACGAAGATTTGTGTTCTGGCCTGGCTTGAGTGCACAAATCACTGCTATGACTCAAAAATGCGCGGTGTGCAGACGTCACGCGTACAGCCAACCTGCGGAACCACTGCTTATGATTCCGGTACCAGACTATCCGTGGTATAGGGTTGGCGTCGACATATTCCAGTACGGGGAAAATCTTATCTGTCTGTGTACGATGCTCTCTCAAATTTTCCAGAAGTCGAGGAGCTCAACGACACGTCGTCGGCGTCAGTCATAACAAAACTGGGGGCCATATTTGCAAGATATGGAATCCTGATGGAAGTGTGCACCGACAATGGGCCCCAGTTCGCCAGTCGAGACTTCCGCCTTTTCGCAAGCAAGTACAACTTCCGTCATGTGACATCTAGTCCGCACTTTCCCCGTTCCAACGGCTTAGCGGAGTAGGGAGTACAGATAATCAAACGGATTTTGAAGAAAACAATGGAAGCGGGTGATGATTTTTCTCTTGGCCTCCTTAGTTACAGGTCGACTCCTCTAGAAGATGGTCTCCGGGAGAGCTGTTACAAGGAAGACGGCTGAGGTCAACTTTGCCAGATTTCAAAGACCAAACCAAGACGGTAGTACAGAAGCATGTTCAGACTAATCATTCACGAAGCCCACTTCCACCCCTTGAAGAGGGCCAAACTGTCAGATTCAAAAAGAAAATATGGTCGCACAAAGCGAAAGTTATCGCCACAAAGCACCCAAGGTCGTACAAGATCTTAACCGAAAGAAACAAGGTCCTTAGGCGGAACCGGCAACATCTGCTTCCCACAAGCAAGCCTTTCAATCCGGAGGCGCTTGACTACGATCTCGTGGAAGGAGCTGATCACCGGACCACACCGCCTGCAACAGTTCCTGAAACTTCGAGCGCCACTCTTCCGGCTACAACACAAGCGCACAGTCCTCCCCCGAGACGATCCAGTAGGCAGAGACGACCTCCACAGCGCGTTCAGTACGACAATAACTTTAATCAAGTCACCTGAAAAAATGAGTTTTTTTGTTGTCGTTTGTTTGTTTTTCGAGAGAAAAAAGATGTATCGCATTACGATAAGACGTGGGCCAGCGTATGCTGCGTCAGTCGTGCCACTCGGCACAAGGCGCGCCTCTTATCATTGCCCTCGCCAATCAGGCTGGCCGGGGCCTGTATAACAGAGCACGGAATAAAGGCTGGTCATTCGCCTTCCTGATGTCTGCCTGTCAATTCACCGTTCACTGAATCTTACAATCCGTAGCACATCAGCCCCCATTATCTCTCAATAAAGTTTTTTTCTTCAGCCAGTCTCCATTCTGAGCATATTGACACCTCTGAACCCCCTCTCTTCATTTTCACTTTTTCACTTACTCGAAGTAATTCAATTATTACATACTTTGAATTTCCTTTTTGAGCTTCACAATGTATTGCCTTTTCGTTCGGATAACTTTGACAGTAATGAACCCCTTTTTTTCAAATTCTTTTCTTCATTTCTCATGTCTTGAATTCCTCGATTATTCAGTTAATTACAATTATTTCTTTAACTCGTGATGGCCTATCCCACATCAATCAGTTATGAATCACTAGAACCAGAAATCGCCTTGATGTATTTTTACTCAGCCTCCAATTATTTCCGACGTGCGATGTTAATGGCTTTTCGATCGAACTAAGTGTATATACAATCGCTTAAAAGAAAAGGACAATTAGAATGTTTGCCTTGCATACCAGTCGCCGCAATTTTCTAAAATAATGACTTGACGAATTGTTCTCGGTAGCGAAATCTGACAATTGTGCGATTAGCTTGCGTGGAGCGGTGAATGCGGGAGTGCGGTGGCATGTGCGCGCGCTGACCAGCCGACTAGAAATCAGGTAGCACAGAACGGGGGGCCCCAGTAAATCCGATATAGGCAAATGGGGCTGGGGCAACCATCCTAAAACCTGCATTGGTCCCCGATGGGGCAAATGTGGGCAAGCCCCACTTGGGCTTGCCCAAGTTTCTTCTGCATGGGTGCCATAGCGGTGTTGCGCGGGCTAATGCAGGGAACATTTATGCATCCAGACCGCAAAGATCCTTTGTCGAATGTTTAAGGGCACTCCAATCTAAATGTGGGCTCTTTATGGGAAAGCGCTCATAGATCCGAAATGAGGATGCCCTCATAAAATCTTTGTGGGACCTACATGGGCCTTAGTGGGACAAAAAAAAATGGACATGCCCACATGCTGCCCCAATCGGCCCCTTGTTGGTTACTTGAGGGCAGGTGAAATATGAATAAGAGCTAAATTTGGGCAAGCCCTTTAGGTCCCACAAAGTCTGTAATGGGGCTGGAAGACTGGCGTGCCCGCCAGGTACCAAGATTGGCCCCTTGTGGGAAATTTGAAAGCACGTGCAACCGCAGGTGGGCTCTAGGTTCAAAAACAACACCCAGCCCAATTGGGGCTGCCCGCACAAAACTGCTTTACATCCCATATAGGCCGTAATGGGGCTGGAAGGCGGGCAGGGCCGCATGATACCAAAATCGGTCCCTTGTGGGGAATTTGAAGGCACGTGCTACAGCAGGTGGACTTTAGGTTTAAAAACAACACCCAGCCCAAATGGGGCTGCCCACACAAAACCGCTGCAGGTCTCACATCGGCCGAAATGGGGCTAGAAGGCGTGCGTGCAATTGTGTAATAATTCTTCCCAACCTTCATTTGTATTAGATGTTGTCCTATATTACTATTATAGATGATTTGTATAACAGATGTTACCATGTTTAGTCGGTTAAATATATTACGTGGCCTTAGTTCTCGCGCTCATGCAAATTGCGCTAAAAATACTAAAACAAAATGATTGCTAACTGTTGCTTGTAATGGGGTTGCTGAGGATAGCCTGCAACACTGCGCAATTATACTGTTCAGAACACATATCTCCATAGCCTGAACAAGATGTGTAGCTCTTGACACTTGCTACTTGTAAACTGCCGCATCGCGAATCATTTTCATTGTGGAAGTATCACTGGTCAACAGGACAGAGATGGAGAGGCACGGTTTCTGCAGCGCTGGCACGCCCGTTTCTTCGTAGTTCAGGACGGCAGGTTTGTTATGCCAGCTTTGCCATACGAACCCCCCCCCCTTTTTTATTGTTTTTCCCTCACTGGGGAATCATGTTTTTCATTATGTACGCGAAGTCATTTAGGCTAGAGTAATGCTATGAATTATTGTAAAATTTGATATTGTGGCTGCTTAGAAAGGGCAGATATGCATAAAATAATTACTTAATTACGTGCATAAATAATGATTGGGAAAACTTGGGCAAGGGCTTCCCATCAATTTCCTGCTTCGGACCCCTATGAGAATAATGTGGGCAAGCCCAAGTGGGGCTTGCGCTATAGAACCCGCATCTGTTTTATGTCATTATGTGAGGGGCTAACTGAAATAAAAAATGAATGTTCATCCAGAGGAGCTGCCTGAATCTGTCAAAAGTAGGACCATCGTGGGCAGATGGCGGGATGTGCCCTTTTGTCAATGCGAGAAAAATATGGGCAGCCCCGCAAGGGCTGCCTGCATCGATCCCTAGTGGAGCCCATCGGGGTTTTGTCGACAGCCCCCTTCAGGTCTACGTCGGCCCCTCTTGCAGCACCCACATTGAGCCCACCGGGGCTGTCCTGCATTGCCTACATCGGACCCACCAGGGGCCCCCCTTCATAGCCCGCTTTGCGCTACCTGGGAAGTAATATGGCGGCACAGAAACTTCTGGAAAACCGGCGCAAGCGCAGATCGGTCGGTGGGATAGGTCTATTGTAGATCATCATCAGCCTGATTATACCCACTGCAGGGCGAAGGCCTCTCCCATATTTCTCCACTTAACCCGGTTCTGTGCTAACTGCATCCACTTGACCCCTGCGAACTTCTTAATCTCATCCGCCCACCTAACTTTCTGCCGCCCCCTGCTACGCTTTCCTTCCCTTGGAATCCAGTTTGTTACCCTCAGCGACCATCGGTTATCCTCTCTTCGCACTACATGCCCTGCCCATGTCCATTTCTTCTTCTTAATTTCCACTAGAATGTCGGTAACTTGAGTTATTTCTCTGACCCACTCTGCACGCTTTCTATCTCTTAATGTTACCCCTACCATTTTTCGTTCCATAGCTCTCTGGGTTGTCCTCAACTTAAGTAGAACTCTCTTGGTTAGCCTCCACGTTTCAGCCCCATAGGTTAGTACAGGCAAGATGCAACTGTTGTATACTTTCCTCTTGAGTGATACCGGTAAGCTGCTAGTCATAATCTGCGAGTGCTTGCCAAATGCGCTCCATCCCAATCTTATTCTTCTTGTTATTTCCTTTTCATGGTCCGGATCTGCGGTTACTACCTGTCCTAAGTAGACATATTCGCCTACTACTTCCAGTATTTCGCTACCTAATGTAAACTGCTGTTCCTTCCCGAGGCTGTTGAACATTACCTTAGTCTTCTGCATATTGATTTTCAAGCCTACCTTTCTACTTTTTCTGTCTAGGTCATCAATCATTATTTGCAGTTCATCTCCCGAGTTGCTTAGCAAGGCAATGTCATCAGCAAATCGCAGATTACTGAGATATTCTCCATCTACCCTTATCCCTAACTGCTCCCATTCCAAGTCTCTGAATACTTCCTCTAAACAAGCTGTGAATAGTACTGGGGAGATTGTGTCTCCTTGCCTAACACCTTTCTTTATGGGAATTTTGTTACTTTCTTTATGCAGAACTATGGTTGCTGTGCAGCCACTATATATATCTTCCAGCACTTTCACGTACGGCTCGTCTACCCCCTGATTTCGCAATGCCTGCATCACCGCCGAGGTTTCAACTGAGTCAAATGCTTTTTCGTAATCAATGAATGCTATGTATAAGGGCTGGTTATATTCCGAGCATTTTTCTATCACCTGATTGATGGTATGGATATGATCGATAGTAGAGTACCGTTTCCGAAACCCTGCTTGATCCTTTGCTTGATTGCAGTCTAAGGTTGTCCTGATTCTATTAGCGATTACCTTAGTAAATACCTTATACGTAACGGACAGTAAGCTGATTGGTCTGTAATTTTTAAGGTCCTTAGAGTCCCCTTTCTTGTGAATGAGGATAGTGTTTGCATTCTTCCATGGTTCCGGTACGGTCGATGATACCAGGCACTGCGTATACAGGGTGGCCAGTTTTTCTAGCACGATATCCCCCCCGTCCTTCAGCAAATCTGTAGTTATCTGATCCTCTCCAGCTGATTTCCCCCTTTTCATAGTTTCTAGTGCTTTCTTGACCTCGTCCTTCGTCACTGGTGGAACGTCTGACTGTTTTGTATTGTATTGTAGATCAACTAGCTTTATATCTGTTGGGTCAAAGCTATTTACTAAGGTATGCGTTAATAAAATCAGGACAACCTTAGATAGTATTCAAGCAGGTTTTCGAAAGGGTACTCTACTATCGATCATATCCATACCGTCAACCGGGTGTTAGAAAAATGCTCGAAATGCATCCAGTCCTTATACATAAAATTCATTGATTACCAAGAAGCATGTTATTCAGTAAAAGCCTCGGCATACATGCAGGCATTGCGAAATTAGGGTGTAGACGAACCGTATGTGAAAGTACTGGTAGATATGTATTGACCTTTGCATCGGGCGTGGAGGTTTCGAAACGCCTCTTCTCTGGACTGTTGCAAACTGGTTCTGCTGCCGCCTCCACCGTGTTGAAGTCAGGCGCACGCAATAGCCCAGCGAGCAATATGGTGACGCATAGGAGGCCCTTGTTGCAAAGGTCTATAGAGATTGCACGGCCATCATAGTTCTGCATGAAGACGTTAACAAAATTCTTATAAAGAAAGGTGTTAGGCGCAGAGACAAGATCTCCACCGCACTATTCACAGCTTGCTTAGAGGAAATATTCAGAGAATTGGAATGGAAGTATTTAGAGACAAGTCTATATGGATAATACCTCAGTAATATGCGATTCGCTGATGACATTGCCTAGATAAGTAACTGAGGGGATGAACCTCAAAGAATGATAATTAACCTAGACAGGAGAAGCAGAAAGGTAGACTTAAAATCATTATTTAGAAGGCTAAGGTAATGTTCAACTGTCTCAGGAGGAATAGCAATTTACTTTAGAAAATGACAGCACTGGAAGTAATAGGCCACTATATCTACTTAGGACAGGTGTAACCGCTAATCCGGGCCATGAAAGGGAAATAAAAAGGGGAATAAGTTTGGGATGGAGCTCAATTGGCAAGTACTAATTATGATTAGCAGACTACCAGTATCTATCAACAGGAAAGCATACAAACGCTGCATCATAACTCTTTTCACCTGTGGTGCTGAATCACGGATGGTAACTAAAAGGGGTATAGGTGCAGAGGCCTATGGAACGAAAAATTGTCGGGGCAACGTTAAGAGGTACCAAGCCTGCAGTGTTGGTGAGAGAAATAACTCAAGTTACTGATATTCTTGCGGCCATCAGGAAGAAATAGAGATGGTCAGGAAATGTAGTGCGAAGAGAGGATAACCGATGGTCGATTAGGGTAACAAACTGGATTCCAAGCAAGGGAAAGCGCCGAAGGATCGGCAGAACGTTGCATCGGCGGATGAGGTTAAGAGCTTCGCAGGGGTCAAGTGGATGGAGCTAGCACAGGACCGGGTTAATTGAATGACTATCGGAGAGGCCTTCGCGCTGCGATGGGTAGATTCTGGCTAATTATGATGAATACGTTTGTGAGGCGCAAGAAATGAACGACGTCTGAAGCGCTGGCGTCGTTTGGACGAGGACGTCGAATCGGGGATAACCTTGTTGTCAAACGTTTCGATTCTTTGAAAGACTTTGTATGGTCATACGTAACATCGCAAGAGCTTTTCACTGAGTCCGTGGCTGCGTGTCGGCATCCAAACCCACACTTGTTCTCCCGGGCTGAACTCTGAGTCGCGTCGTCGTAAGTTGTATCGTCCAGCGTCGGTGCGTTGCTGGTCTTTAATGCGAAGCCCGGCGAGTCGTCGGGCATCTGCACGCTGAAGGTCGGTGACGAAGGCAAGGTTCTCCTCTTCGTATAAGTGAGGGAGCATTGCGCAGAGCGTCAACGAAGGTTCATTACGTACGCAAGCTTGAACGGTGTCGCTCTGGTTGTCTCCTGGATGGGCTTGTTATACGCGAAGATCACGTACGGCAAGATGGCGTCCCAGGTCTTAATTTTGACGCTGATGTACATTGCAATCATGCCCGCAATAGTTTTGTTAAGACGCTCCGTAAGTCAATACGTCTCAGTATGGTACGAAGGTGTTCGCTGTTGGCTATTCCAGAATGGTTTTTGTCAGCTCTGCCGTAAATTATGTTCCCCAGTCGGCGATGAGCACTTCGAGATCGCCGTGTTGCAGGAGAACTCTGCGACGAAAAACAGCAACTTCTGTGGCCGTATCATTAGGCAGGGCTTTCACTTCTGCGTAGCGGGTCAAGTAATAGGTTGCCACTATGTTCTATTTGCTCCCCGCTGATGAAGTTGAGAAGGGGCCAAGAAGAGTTTTCCCGATTTGTTGAAAGGGCTTCATCGGGGTTGGTTTTGGGTTTAGTGACCACCTGGTCAGATTGGGTGCATTTTAAGGTGGTGACACTTACAGGACGTTTTCACATAATGAGCAACGTCGGCAGGTAACCACGGCCAGTAATATTTCTCTTGTGTTCGGGGCAATTTGCACGCAAACTCCACCTTGGAGGATTTCCCTAAATATTTGACCGAGATTTCCTGCTGTCGGTTCATCATGCAGCGCCCGTAGAATCTTCTGCCTGAAGTCTTTGGGCACATCGAGGAGCTGCGCATTTCTGTTGGCTGAGGAGTTTTCATGTACGCGTCATTGTTTAGGGATCATCATCATATTCATCATCATCATCATCATTATCAGCCTGACTATAACCACTGCGGGGCGAAGGCCTCTCCCATATTTCTCCATTTAACCCGGTTCTGTGCTGGCTTCATCCACTTGACCCCTGCGAGCTTCTTAATCTCATCCGCCCACCTAACCTTCGCCGCCCCCTGCTACGCTTTCCAGGGAATCCAGTTTGTTACCCTAAGCGACCATCGGTTATGCTCTCTTGGCACTACATGCCCTGCCCATGCCCATGTCTTCTTCTTAATTTCCACTAGAGTGCAGTAACATGAGTTATTTCTCTGACCCACTCTGCACGCTTCCTATCTCTTAATATTACCCCTTGTTGTGACGCTGGGACTAAGTCGACCCGGCCTTCACTTGGTAGCGTGCAGAGACTAGGGGTTGATGAAGAATTGAATCTTCGAAGTTGGTAAAATTATATACAAGCAGGTTTAATGGCACTTTGAGAAAACTTATTTACATAAAAAAAGGATATCAGCAAAATGGCAAGCGGTAAGAGTTCATAGCGAGAAGCGTCTGTATGAGCCGTTTACACAGGGCTCAGAGCGTCATTTCGTGCTCCGCAACGTCCTTAAAACCCCCTATGTCCAGCCCCTCTCTGAAGATGCTGACCAACCAGTTCCAGGGCACGCCCCTCAGATATCGGCATCCGATCGAACACATCACTGCATTGATGGTCTGATGCACTGACTGGTCCGGTATTGTTTCGTTGGGCGTGGTCACTTGTTGGCGGGTAGAGCTTGGGAACGGCGAGGAGGTACATTTCTATTCTTCTGCAAAGATCCGATATGGCGGTTCAGGCAAGTGGATTTCCTTCTCATAAACCCAAATGCACGTGCGCGCCACATACTGCTCCCAGCATGGTCCCGTTCCGGCAATTGCAAATCTTTCCTGCATTCCCGGGAATTCCTCTAATGGCCGTATTCGTCATGCTCCTTTCTTGTCGTGTACGTCAGCGGACGTGTCACTCTGTCGTCTCCTTTGGACAATAGGCATTCCTCACTTGACAATAGCGCTTCTCGATGGGAAGGGTGAACAACTGAACAAAAGCACATCCGGCTATTTCTCACGGGGCGACGTTTATTTGTATTTTTCTTGACGTTGCCTTGACAGGGCCAATTAGGCATTTGCAGGGTCTCGACAAAGCAAAGCAGGCTCACACAAAAAGATTCATGGAAACAGGCTCACTTAGAGCCCTTGCACCAACAGAACATATCCACAGCACATATCCATGCCCACAGGGGAACAATAGTGCGCGCAAGTGCGGACCATATACGGTCATAACAGCCTCCTCCCCGGCCAGAAGAGTCACGGAGGACAGCAGTCGCAGCTGCTGCATTAAGAGACGACTTAATGGCCTGCACATGAACGCTTGAAGCTCACTGTTGCTTGTCGCGTTGTCTTGATTGTCGTAGGCCAAATTGCTAGAGCTGTCTCTGAAACTCAACCACTTCTAAGCAAGCACTCGGCTCCCGTCTGAAGAGACCAGGTGAAAAGAAAACTGCCATCGTTGTCCGAGAAAAGCCCGCACTCAAGACATTCAGGACCCACGTATGCCGAGAAAACCAAACGTGCTGCTTTACATAGTCACACATATAGAATCCCACGAAAAAAAAAAAGAACATGAGCATCAATTTGGATGCACGGTGAGGAGTACCTCGGACCGCTTAAAAACAGCGGCTAAGCGCGTCCGCATTCCCATTTAGCTTCCCCTTTTTGTATCTTGTTTCAAAATTGTACTGCTGTAAAATCAAGCTCCACCTCAGAAGGCGACTGTTCTTCGATGTCGCAGTTTGCAGCCAAGCCAGGGGACAACGGTCCATCTCTACGGTGAATTTGGTCCCTCCAAGATAGCACTGCAATTTTTGAATGGCCCATACAATGCAAGAGCACTCTTTCTCTGACGCGCAATAAGCCCTCTCTCTAGAACTCCGTTTTCGGCTCAGGTAGAGCACGGGAAGCTCATTACCGTCGTCATCTCTCTGGCAGAGAACAGCACCTAGCCCTCGATCACTTGCATCACACTGGACCGTGAATTCTCGGTCATAGTCTGTAGCTCGCAATACCGGACGGCTAATCAGCACAGCCTTCACGTTTACGAAGGAGGCTTCCTTTTGTTCGTCCCAGACCTTGCGGAGAGCGTCGGTCAGAGGGCTACCAAAGCTGAATAGTTAGGGATGTAGTGATTGTAGTATCCCGTCAGCCCCAGGAATGCCCAAATTTCCGTCTTCGTGCTCGGCCGCGGGTAGTCTGCTACCGCAGAAATCTTAATCTCGCTGGGTTTCCTGAAACCTTGACCTACATTGTGACCCAAGTAGTCCACGGTCGCCCTTGCCAGGCAGCATTTCTCGGCCTTTATAGTTAGCCCAGCTTGACGCAAAATGCTCAGTACAGCTCTAAGATGTACCTTATGGTCCGTTAGAACTGATGCTTGGGCGAGTTGGTATGCCATTTTCTGAAGAACAGCGCGACTTGAACAAGGACGGAAGGAAGACAACATGGACAGGCGCTGACTTGCAACTGAAGTTTATTGCTCGGAACGTGGTAATATATATATCAGGCTCCAAACAACAAGAGAAAACACAGAAGCGATACACATTTGATTAAACACTTGAAAACTCGTGTGATGCCACCACGTCACGTATGGTCCGCCCATTAGTCGGAAAAAACCGCAATGTCATCTAAATAAGGCACCGGGAATGTTTCACACCCCTTTAACACCCTATCCATGAGTCGGGAAAAACAAAATGGAGCATTTTTGAGCCCGAAACTCGTCATTGTTGGCTGGCAGCTGCCCGTCGGAATGACGAAAACCGCGCATCTGCTGGCGCATTCAGTGAGCGGTACTTGCCAGTATCCTCGAGTAAGGTCCAGCGTAGTCACATATGCCGCTCTACTGACCTGTTGTACTCTCTCGTCGATATTCGTAATAGGATACACTTGGTCCCTGGTGAGAGAAGTTAGCTTTTGGTAGTCTACCACAGGCCTAGGGTATTTACCTGAGCTTCTACTAAGATCATAGGCGAAGCACAATCGCTTTCCGAGGGTTTTATTACTCCCAATTCCAGCATGCGAGTTACTTCCCTATCCAGAATTTCTCTTTGCCTTGGAGAAAATCGGTAGCACCTTGATGGCACTGGCACGTCTGACTTCAGCTCAATATCGTGCTCAGTGAATTCAGTCCTGCCTGGCCTGTCCACGAAGCAGGCCTCAAACTCTGTTATTATCTCGCCCAGATCGGACAGCTGGGATTTCTTTAGTTCTCCTCTCTGCTCCGTCTTTTTGAGAAGCTCCTGAGCATTGCTTTCCTTTCCGCTGAGGCAAATCAAGTTGTCCCCCATCTCCTCGGAAAGGTTTAACGTTAGATTTACCACGGCTTCCCTCTGCACATAAGGCTTCATAAGATTGCAATGATAAATGCGCACTTCTTTACACCTACCGGAGATTTTCACTGCGTAGCTAGTGCTAGAAAGCTTTGCAACGACTTCAGCAGGTCCTTACCACTGTACTTAGAGCTTATTCTGCCTTGAACCTCTAGCAACATCACCTGGTCCCCGATACGAAACGTCCTTTGATGGGCTGACATATCATAGTAGACTTTGGAACGAGCCTGGGCTGACTTCATGCTGGCCTCAGCGAGTTCTTTAGTGTTATGTAAGCGATTCAAAAGGTTCAGAATGAATTCTACTACTGTTGGGTCTTCTCCGTGCCCCTCCCAGGCTTCGCGCACCATTCGCAAAGGTGAGCGCAGTGACCTTCCGTACACCAACTCGGCTGGGCTAAATCCAGTGGATTCGTGCGGCACTGACCGCGAAGCGAAAAGTGCTGCAGGCAGGCAGGTATCCTATTCGCGCTTGTTTTCATAGCACAGTCCCCTCAGGACTCGTTTGAGAACAGAATGCCATCTTTCTACGCTGTTTCTCTGCGGATGGTGGATCGAGCAATGCACTACCTTAATGCCGCATCGCTCGAGAAATGAGGTAGTGAGGACACTTGTGAAAACGCTACTCTGATCACTTTGGACCTCGGAAGGGAATCCAACTCGTGCAAACACTGGCAGCAGCGAATCCACTACACTCTCGGACGTCACCTCGCGCAGCGGAACAGCTTCTGGAAACTTTGTGGTTGGGCATAACATAGTGAGGATATATTGGTACCCTGACTCTGTCACAGGAAGTGGCCCAACTACATCTATTACTAACCGATGAAACGGCTCGGTAATGATTGGTACTAACACCATCGGAGCTTTCCACTTATCTTGCGCCTTTCCAACCCGCTGGCACGTGTCGCATGACCGTACAAAATTTCCGTGTCCTTAAAACATCCAGGCCAATAGTATTCTTGCAACAGCCTCTGCTTTGTTTTCCTTATTCCAAGGTTACATGACCACGAGCTGCCATGGGAAACTCGCTGTAAGTCTTCGCGGTACTTTTGGGGAACGACTAATTGGTCCCGCTCTACTCCGCGCTTTTCCTTGAACAAGCGATACAGCACTCCCTTTCTCATCTCGAAAGAAATATTCTTTGCTGTCTTAGTGGCGCCGTGGCGCTCCCTTATCTCCTGTATCTTAGGATCATTGGCTTGCTCCATAGCTAAGTCCTCTCGGGGTCCACTTAAAAGTCTCGTGAGATTACTAGACACTGGCGGCAAGAGGTTACTCTCAAGAACGTCCTCATTCCGCGTCTCATCAAGCTCACTTTCGAGTTATCTGAGATGCCTCGCTCTCAAAGTTTTCTGACCCGCTATTTTCCGCATCGACCACTGTTTTAACTGCCGTTTCCTCCGCTGTGGATTTTTCTGGAACGAGCAGTGTAGCTATTTCTCGCGCCTTTGAACGTGTTAAGGCTTGCACAACTATGTCTCCGAAAAGGATGCCCCTCTTTCGCAGTAGCATGTCCGATTTGTGGGAAAACAAATACGGATAGCACTTAGGAAGCTTTCCTGAAACGGCAGCCTCGGTTGTTAACTCGCCAAAAGGGCCTCCGATGACCGCGTTAGCGATTGGCAAGCACACACTCTGTTCCTCCACTACCTGGCGGATCCATGCACACTGTTGTGTATAGTCGGAAGGCGACACATACGCCGGATGGACAACATCCATCGTTGCGGCCGAATCGCGCAGTACCTTGCAAGGCTTCCAATTGACTACTAGGTCATGCATGTAAGGTTCCAAAAGCTTCATGTTTTCATCGCAGTTACTGACATACGAGAAAGCAATCTTTTCTTTCCGGCAGTTGCCGGCAATGTGACCCTGCTCATTACACCTAAAGCATGTGAGCGGCTTCCTATAGACTCAAGCTTATTCTTTGTGTTCTGCGCGTTGGTCACTTCCCCACCTTTCTCACTGCCGTCCTTTCTAGGGAGTTTGCCTGAAGAAGCCTTCCTTTCTTCGTTTGCAACTCTAGCAAAGTGCCTTTCCTGACGGTTATTCACCCTCAACTTGGAATTGCGGGGCCTATCCACTGCTGGGTTGCTGAATTGTCGGCGCGAAGCGTACTCCTCAATGACTTCGGCAGCTTCAGTTGCCGACTTAATGTCGCCTCGGTCCTGTAACCAATTTCTTTCTTTTTCTGGGAGGCAGTTATAAAACTGCTCCAAAAGAATTCGCTCGACTACAGCGTCCCTATCACTGTAGGAATCGGTGCTCTTTGCAAACTCGCCCAAATTGACTCTTAAATGGTACAGGAATTCAGGGTAACTCTCGTCCCTGGACTTAGTAGCGTTCCGAAAACGTTGCTGAACGCCTCGGCGCTAAGCCTATACTTTCTCAGAAGGCAAGCCTTGACCTTCTCGTAGTTGTCCGCGTCCTCCTTGCTTAGCCGTGCGACAACCTCCGCTGCCTCGCAGGGCAGAACTGTCAATAATCTCTGAGACCAAGTGTCTCGCTGGAAGGACAGTTTTTCGCAGGCTCGCTCAAAGTTAGTCAGATACAGACCGATATCCCCTGATATCACATATGGCTGCATGTACGTTGACACCTTGAAATCTGCCTCCTTGTTGAAAAGAAGTGCCGCTAGCTGGGGACAATTGCCTGATCTCTTGCTCAACTCTAGTTTTAATTTCCGGAGCTCAATTTCTTGCTTCAGCCTTTTTGCTTCTCTCTCAGTTTCACGCCTCTTTTACTCCTTTTCCCGCTCTTTCTGCTGTCTGAGTTGCTCCTCCTTATTTTGTCCGATGAGGTTCCATGCTTCACTGAGCTCCTCATCATCAGTTCCCAAATCAGTGATTGCCTTTAAAATCAAGGGTTTTCGTGCCAAACCACTTGTATCAATTCCCAATTTCTAACACAATAGCAACGGTTCCGGTTTCTGCAGCTTTTCTAGGTCCATGATCGCTCCGAGTGTCGGCTACTTCCAAAACAACTGTGAAAACTACCAAATCTAAAGGCGTTTCAACACTCTTTACCAGTTTCAAACTCTAACTCTGTTCTAGAACCTGGTCCACATCAGAAGAAAAGCCAAGCACTCCCCCACACATGCGATCGATGTTCCGAGCTGCTCTCTTGTTGGCCGATTGTTGCTCCTGCTTGTTGCTTGAGATGCCACCTCCGATCACCAGATGTTGTGGCTTGTAGCTTCAGATGCCACCTCCGATCACCAGATGTTGTGGCTTGTAGATTCAGATCCACCTCCAATCACCAGATGTTGTGGCTTGTGATTCAGATCCACCTCCAATCACCAGATGTTGTGGCTTGTAGATTCAGATCCCAACGCTGGTCACCAGTTGTCGTGACGCTGGGACTAAGTCGACCCGGCCTTCACTTGGTAGCGTGCAGACTCGGGGTTGATGAAGGATTGAATCTTCGAAGTTGGTAAAATATATACAAGCAGGTTTATTGGCACTTTGAGAAAACTTATTAACATGAAAAAGAAGGGTATATCAGCAAAATGGCAAGCGTTAAGAGTTCATAGTGAGAAGCGTCTGGATGAGCCGTTTACCCAGGGCTCAGAGCGTCATTTCGTGCTCTGCAACGTCCTTAAAACCCCCGATTTCCTGCTCTTCTCTGAATATGCTGACCAACCAGTTCCAGGGCACGCCCCTCAGATATCGGCATCCAATCGAACACATCACTGCACTGATGGTCTAATGCACTGACTGGTCCGGTATTGTTCCGTTGGGCGTGGTCACTTGTTGGTGGGTAGAGCTTGGGAACGGCGAGGAGGTACATTTCTATTCTTCTGCAAAGATCCGATATGATGGTTCCGGCAAGTGGATTTCCTTCTCAGAAACCCGAGTGCGCGTGCGCGCCACATACTGCTCCCTGCATTGTCCCTTTCCGGCAATTGCAAATCTTTCCTGCATTCCCGGAATTCCTCTAATAATGGCCGTATTCGTCATGCTTCTTTCTTGTCCTGTACGTCAGCGGACGTGTCACTCTGTCGTCTCCTTTGGACAATAGGTATTCCTCACTTGACAATACCGCTTCTCAACAGGAAGGGTAAACAATTGTACAAAAGCACATCCGGCTATTTCTCACAGGGCGACGTTTCTTTGTATTTTTCTTGACGTTCCCTTGACAGGGCGAATTTGGCATTTGCAGGGTCTCGACAAAGCAAAGCAGGCTCACACAAAAAGATTCATGGAAACAGGATCACTTAGAGCCCTTGCACCAACAGCACATATCCACAGCACATATCCGTGCCCACAGGCGAACAATAGTGCGCGCAAATGCGGACCATGCACGGTCATAACACCCTACCAATTGTCATTCCATAGCCCTCTGAGTCGTTCTCAACTTGAGCAGAATCCTCTTGGTTAGCCTCCAAGTTTCAGCCCCATAGGTGAGTGCAGGTAAGATTCACCTGTTTTATACTTGCCTCTTGATCGATACCGCTAAGCTTCTAGTCATAATCTGCGAGTGCTTGCCAAATATGCTCCATCCCAATCTTATTCTTCATGTTATTTCCTTTTCGTGGTCCGGATCTGCGGCTACTACCGGTCCTAAGTAGACATATTCGTCTACTACTTCCTGTGCTTCGCTCCTTGTGCTTGTTTAAGGATAGTTACAATAAATGACGCCTAAACACAGTAGGAGAAGCGATGTTGCCTTCGAGGTACCCAGCTAAGTCATTCAACTCAGTGTCCGAGTGCTGCTGCTGGGCAAACCTGCTGACTCGTACCGGTCGCACGGCATTTTTGCCGTCACTTTTCGGCGGCGCGTCCGCGGGGGCTCGTGGCAGCAGTTAGCATCGCAATGTTTGCGGCGAGACTGGTACATTGAGATGTCGAATATAAGACACGGCCTCCATCGTGCAAGGCGGCCGAAGATGCATTTTAAGTTGGCGACCCAGGACAGAGCATGGTGAGAAACAACCCTGAATGATCGTCCGTAGAAATAGGGGGTAATAATGATGTGGCCAAGTGATGCCAAGATATTATTTCTCTATGGTCAAACGTTTGGTTTCAGCTTTCGACAGGGAATGGCTAGCATACGCTATAGCTTTTCCTGTCCGTCTATTTTCTGAAAAAGGACGGCGCCAAGGCAAACGCTGCTTGCCATGGCATAAATTTCTATCTCCGCACTTTGATCGAAGTGCGCGAGTACAGGGGGGACTGTAAGCAGCACTTAAGTTCCTTGAAAACATCATTTTGCGATGCCTTCCAATTAAGAGGTCCTTTGGCATATGTAAGCTGCGCCAACGGTTCGTCGATGCGCTAAATATTATTGACATATCGGCGATAGTAAGCGCATATCCCAAATCTGCGTACAGCTTCCGTGTCGGCAGGCGGTGGAAACCGTGCGATCGCAGCTGTTTTCTGTGGGTTGGGCGAACACCATCCTTGCTAAAGATGTGACCCAGGAACCGCAGTTCCTCGTAGGTAGTCTTTAAATCTTGAAGCAAAGACATCAACTAAGTATACCAGACAAATCTGAGCCCTAGCATCACAAAGTGGGCTATGACGAGGGGTTGGGCCCATGGGGGCAGCCCATAGGGGCCTCACGCTGAATTTGTATCATGTACCCAGGAGGACCCCGTGTGGGCTACCCAATTTTGCCGCGATCGGTCCCAAACTGTGTCCGTGCGGGCTGCCCAAATAGGGCTGCCCGACTCCAGCCCAGATAGCCGAATGTGGACAGCATACCAGAATCACTAAAGAGTCTATGTTTGTGCAGATAGTGCCGCCTCATTCACCAAGGTTTTAATTTTTAAGTTGATTAATCCCTCCAATACCTGAACTGTACCGGCGCGGTCTTGTAGGAGGCCAGTTGTTTCGGGCTGGCCCACGTGCTGCCCTCATGCATTGAATCGGGCATTTTCGGGGTAATATGCATAATTTTGACCTTGTATTGGGCACTCAGTAACATAACAGAAGTTTATTCCTAACACTACAATAATGTAGGCTTGCCCATGTCACCCCCAAAATGTTGGTCTGAATATTTATATCTGTGGAGTGTGTTGAATAATGGCGCAGGAAAAATTTGGAGGTAGTTCAGTACATACTTGTAAAGCGGAGCCATTACTGATAACTAAAATGGTGCCTTAAAGGTACGGTGGAGACGTTGCAGAGCAGTGAGCCCGCCTACGGCCGATTTGGGCCCACTGCGGCCTTTCACGGGAGCCCCAATTGGGCTGAACCTATTTTTTATCGCATGGAATGGGAACATATGTTGCATTTGCCCACAAGTACCCCAAGAAATACCCTTGTGGGCAGAGTCGAGACATGCCCGCTTTTCAGCCCTACCTCAAACCTTGCGGGATCTATACAGCTTTTGAGTGTGCAGACCAATTCGAGCTTTCCCATCTTCTATTTGCTTTACGACCACATTTGCATCGGACCTGCCCTAATGTGCCTCGAAAGAGACCGATGCAAGCAGAAGTACGAAGGAGCACTTTCATGCCCCGCTGCAGGCCGTGCGGAAATTATCTAGGGTTTTGGTGGGCAGCCCCACTAGGGGCGGCCCTGGAATTTACTGTATGAAGGCCACATTTCCGTCTGACCTTCCCTCGAGTACCCCTCAAGAGTGCTAAGTAGGCAATGTGCGTACATACCCCTATTTAGTTCAGCCGCGGCCCACGCGGACCTATTGGGCTGTTGAGTGGGCAGCCCTAATTAGATTAGCCCAGGCGTTTTGTATACAAAGCCCAAATTTTTTTGCATCGGCCGTAAAATGTCCCACGAGGGAGCCTTGAGGACCCGATGTGGGAATATGTACTCAGCACTTTCCACTGCTATATGATGCCCAGTTGGAAATAGCAGGGGCAAGCCCAATTTGGGCCCCAGCACTAAAGGGAGCCCTCTTAGGTGTTATTGTGGTCGCCTAAGCCAACCGTGTCCATACGGGCCCCATGTGGGCCACATAATGTGTGCTACTTGGGAGACTTCAAGCCCGCCAGCAGAGTGTATATTGCCCGTTGAGAAATCTCTGGCGCGGAACACCGGCCGAATGGCATCGCCTTGAACTCGAAAAGTCCGTCCGGTGGGTGAATTCGCTCTTCTCGCGAACTCCGTCGAACTCAATTTGCCGATAGCCGCCTTTCAGGTTCATTGATGTGAAGTATTTATCGTTCCATAACCAGTCCATTGCGTTAATGCTGCAGAAGATGGAGTAGACGTCTGTTTTACTTTGCTGTTCAAGCGATGGTAATCCACGCAGAATTGCAGGGTGCTGTCTTCTTTATCACAACTAGCGTCGCCCAGGGGCTCGTTGATGGCAGGATAGCATCGTCCCGAAGTTTCTTCTACATGATCGCGGTTGGTCTGGCGTTCTCGCGAGGATACACAGCAGGGGCTCTGTCGCAAAGGTCTCGGTGTTCATCCGTGATGATGTGGTGTTTGACCAGAGGGGTTTGGCGCACTTTCGAAGCTGAACAAAAGCAATCACTGTACTTTTAGAGAAGTGTCCTTATCTGGCCTTGCCTGGTTTGGGGTATTTCTCGATTGGCGGCGGACGTTGGTATATTTATTCGCTAGGGTGCGTGGTGTTCGACCTGGTCTGTTAAGATGAAGGCATCTCGGCTGTGTGTTAATTCGTCAAGGAAGGCGACCGGTGTTCCCTTGTTGATATGCCTGTATCCTTCGGTAAAGTTCGTCATCAGCACCTGAACGTGTCCGTATCGAAAATGGGCGATGCCTCTATTCTTCCGAGTCCTCTATGCAGTAATAACTGGGTGTCAATTCTCCGTCGACGACATTGAGAGCGACCTGATGCGTCGAAGTTCAAGAAGCAAGTACCACTTTGCACGTCGAGAGCTTTGATGAGTTTTGAGCGAATGTCGATGATCGCGTGATGATAATACACTACATCCATACACAAAATCATGTCGCGAAAGCATTCCTGTAGGACGACGAAGCTGGTAGGATAAGTACGTCCATTTCCTTTAATATTTACTGTGCATCGCCTTGCGGCGTAATAAGGTTACCGCCGGTGGTGCGGAATACCGGGCCATCCCAAGTAGTCAATTTTTTTAGCTGGGTGGCGAACATTCCACTTATAGTCGAATAGTGAGCTCCGGTGTCTACTGAGGCTGCAACGGGCAACTATTGACAACAACTTCGAGATTACTGGTCGGTGTCCTCGTATACCATGTTGGCTTCGGCGTTCGATCTCTACTTCATCTGGTTAGGGCGTAGCCGGGACAAGCCATTGTCACTTTGCTTGACGGCAGCGTCAACTTGTAGTGTGATCGTGCTGTTGCCGATGTTGGCATTGTACATACCGGCGATGTAGCTTTCAGGTCTGGGCACGTGATCGTCGAGGGCGACTTCAAAATGAGCGTCGGCGTAATAGCGTCGTCATCGTTACTCGTCGTCGGCAGCGGAGGATCTTTGTTAGTTCGCCACATATCAACCTAACCTCCTGTGGTTGCTCTCTTGTTTCCCCTACGCGGGCTAGGGGACCTTCCTCGCACGCAGCTCTGGCAAGGTGACGTAAAGTGGGACCTGAACGGCGGTGGCAAGCATGAAAAACGAGTTGCCGGTGCGTGTTCTCCCTTGCTAATGAAGTCGCCGATTGCAATGTGGTCGCTTGCATGGACAGGATCGTCTGGAAACGATAGTTAAACCAGGCAGGTCGACACGCCTGTATGGGAAGTGATGGAGGATGTGTTCAGCCTCAACACAATGGAATTAAAGAGGGCAGTTTTCGCGCTCCTCCCGGCATCGCAATTCCTGGGGCTTGAAGGTCGTTCGCTGGCTAGGCGGGCGGGGGCCAATAGGCGTCATTTAGTGCCGACTTGTTCGCGTCGTGGGGATAATGAAAGGTGTCACTGGAACGCAGGACGGCCTAACACAGCAGCGTAGTTCATCCCTACGGATTCTTGTGCTGAAGCAGCTGAAGTCGTCGCTTTGGGGAACGCCCAGTGCCTGTTGGACTCTTTCACGGACGACGTCCGCGCTATTCAGGGCTGTTGGGGTGATGACAGGAGTCACCGCAATTCTTTGTTGAAAATATCGAGGGTCAATTCCTGCAGGTTATCTCCGCGATTTTTGAGTCGTCTTAGTGGCCTGTGGGGAATGCCTTGATTTACCGGTTCTACTGGAAGGTTCTGGCGTCCAATTATTCCTCATTGCACGCTGCGTCTTGGGTGAATTCCGCCATGGTTTTTAATGGCTGGAATGAACACTGGCAAAGAGTTGGTCTTTTACATTGGACGTCAGGAAATTGACATTGTTCTCCTCGGTTATGTTGAGATCGGCGCGGTGGAAGAGATGTTTCATCATGTGAAGAACATGTGTGTGAGTGGGGAACACCAATCGTCTTTTCTCTGAGAAAAGACGAAGAAGGAAAATACGCTCGGAGAAAGAAGAAAGAAGAGAAAAACGTGGAGGTTGGTTCGAGAAGCGCGAGGCACGAGGAGGGGAAAACAGGCGAGCAGCGGAGCCGATCGGCTGTCCAAGGAGCTCGGAGCGGTGCGTCTTCTGCCAGGCCTGACCCGGGAATCCAGACCTGGGGCCTGCCGGCCGTATTCTGTCCTATGCCTCCTGTTGTCCACGAAGCTCGGAACGGTGGTCGGGCCCGGGAGTGCCACAGCGCCAGCTCTTCACTGCTGCTGTAACAGCAGCTCTTCACTGGCACCAGCGTTCGGCGCCGTGCTGCGCCTATGCACATCGGCGAGACCGGACTCATTGGCCGTGGTACGACAACCAGAGGCCTCGTGCTTCCACTGGGCCCCATTCGGTGGCCTAGCCTTCCACTAGACCTGCCGATGCCCTATGTGAGCGACCATATAAAGCTTGAACAACCGGAGCGAGCGTCTACACCGACTTCACGTTCCTACCCACCCAACGAACTGGGGACGCTTGTCAATTTTTTGTTTAGCCTTCGTTATACTCTCTTCCTGTCCATATGCGCAGATAAAATTATTCGTTGCTAAAGTGCTCGGTCTGGTCGTGTATTTCGATTAGTATCCTTAAATAAGCCACGGGACAAGGTGGTCCGTAGATTCTAAAGAAATAACTTCACAATTTGGGCGTGCACGGCAGGACCAGGCCGGCCAAGCAGCATTTTCCCGCGACTATAGATCGGAAAAAAATGAGTGCACCAGAGTTGCTCGCGGTAGGGGAACGATTAGGTTTGCAGGGAGTCGAGTTGCGCGAGTGGATTGAAAAAGAATTGCAAAAGGCAAGGGAAGAGAGACCTGCAGAACGCGAAGAGAGAGCTGCAAAACGTGAAGCGAAAGCTGCAGAACATGAAACAGCGAAGCAAAGCAGCGCTTGGAACAGGAAAGCAAGAATTTGCAGTTACGAGTGCGACTTGCGGAATTGGGAGAAAACATTTCTAGTGTTGGAAGTGCTGAGCACGGTACCGTACCGGCTCCGGCTTTCCCAATTAGTCCTCATGGATTGATTCCACAATTTAATGGGACAAGGGACGATCTGGACGAGTATTGAAGCGTTTTGAACACGTCGCCATTGACCAGGGCTGGCCAAAAACGAGAAATGGGCCACGGCTTTGAGCCTGTGCCTCGGAGGAGAAGCTCTGTTTTTGGACGATTCTCTCCTGAGGACTAAGTTATTTACGAGGTAGCGAAACTTGCGTTACTTCGGAGATTTCGTTTCATGGCTGAGGGCTATAGAAAGAAGTTTCGTGGAAGCAAGCCGCAAGATGGCGAGACAGCTTCACAGTACGCCACGAGGCTGTTAAGTTTTTTTTTATGGCCACTGGGTTGAGATGCGAGGACAAGGTCGCACTTTTAAAGTTGTTCGGGAGATGATAGTGGCGGAGCAGTTTTTAAACAGCTGCCACAATCGTTCGGTTCTCTTCTTACGAGAAAGTGATTGCAAAACGGTGGACGAGATTGCCGAGGCCGCCGATCATTTTATGGAGGCTCAGCGACAGAATAACTTCGCGGTTTTTAAAGATAGATCTGAGAAAAAATTCAGCAAAACCGGAGGACACAGCCCCAAACCCAAAGACTCAAATTCGATGCTTCATCTGAGAGAAGGTCGGATATAGATCGGCGGATTGCAGTACAGAACCGAAGCCCCCATATTGCACATTATGTTGCGGATCAGGTAATGAAACTCAGTTATGTCGACGCATAAGTTCACGTGACCGGGACACATCTGCTTGCTGCACAACCCCTCGAGATTCCAGCCCTGGTCGTCAGATGGGAAGAACATGCCTAGATGTTTGAGGGGAAGATTCGGCTCTTATTCCACCACCAATGAGTACCAGCATGTCGGTGGAACATGGAGAAGTGTTCGGACAAGCGGTGTCGGTGCTGCGCGACACTGGACCTAATAGCATCGTGTTGCGTCAGGCTCTGGTGCCCAAGGCTGTGTACACTGGTGAACGAGCATCCTTACGTTTAGCGTATGGTTCAAACATCAAAGCTCCTGAGGCGGAAGCCATTACCAAGTAGCCATACTTCACTGGCAAGGCTATTGCTAGTCGCCTGCCGTTCCTGGTTCCTACGTTCCTGGTGCAAGCGCCCCATTCGCCGGCGTTCCAACCATCTTGACGGGCCAGAGAAGCATACCTGCCAGTGATGATGGGTCCAGTACTTGTTCTTTACAGGTTCTGGCGGCGAACGTTTCAGAGACTGGTTTGGATGCCACTCAAACCGCGCTCCAGTTATCTCGTCCTGTTTTTCGTAAGAAAGAAGATTACACCAGCTTAGACATGTGTCGTCGCAAGCTGAAGAAAACCTATCACGGAAAAGGGCATACGGCCTACACCTTCCATATAGTTGATGGCATTTTGTACCGGGCATATCAACTTTGCCCATGAAAAACAATCGAACAAGCGGTCGTTCCGAAGGCTTTGTGCCGTCAGATCCTCATGCAGGCATATGAAAGTGTACTTGCCGGCCACCAGGGTGTCAGAAATACTACCGCAAGAGTGCTTGATGACTTTTACTGGCCCGGGGTGCAAGCTACCATTAAGCGGTTTGTGAGGTCGTGCGATGCATGCCAGAGGACTGTCCCGAAAGGAAAGCTGAGGAACGCTCCATTAGGACGCATTCCTATTACCACAACACGCTACGAAGAGTGCCAGCCAATGAATGCCCTACAAGCTTTATCGTTCGTAGTTGTTGATAAAGACGAGACGAAAACTCCGTTGCCAACGTTCAGTGTAGGTCCTTAGTCCCGGAGTGGACTGGGGAACCGAGACTCGATACAAAAGATTGAACGGATGAATCCAGAACAATACAAGAGACAAGGTTAGTTTCTGTATTGTCCTCCAACGCCGTGGGAGCTGCAACGTCGCAGAGCACATCTAAGACGAAGCTAATGGAGGTTTCGTCGTGCTGTTCATAGTATGTTTCTAGGAATTTATTTCTTCTGACAAGTGTTGAGTGTTAATGTTTCCTACTTGTGTTAGTACAATTTTTTTTTTATTTTGTGTGTGCGAATGACTCAGACACTCAGCAGACAAGAGCAATGGTGTGGTCGCTCTATGATGTGTACAGTGATGTGTGCAGCAGTGTTGTGGTGCGCGGTCCCCCAAAAGACTGCATTAGGGTCGTGTCCCCCAAGGTTTTTTTCCTGGAAAAAAAAAACTTCTCAAAGGGAAGGTGGGGGGCACATTTGTGAAGAGCGTGTGTGTGAGTGGGGAAAAACCAACTGTCCTTTCTCTGAAAAAAGACGAATCAGGAAAACACATTCGGAGAAAGAAGAAAGAGAAAAACGTGGAGGTTGGCTCGAGAAGCGCGAGGAAGGAGAAGGGGAGAACAGGCGAGCAGCGGAGCCGGTCGGCTGTCCAAGGAGCTCGGAGCGGTGCGTATTCTGCCAGGCCTGACCCGGGCATCCAGACCTGGGGCCTGCCGGCCGTATCCTGTCCTATTCCTCCTGTTGTCCACGGTGCTCGAAACGGTGATCGGGCCCGGGAGTACCACAGCGCCAGCTCTTCACCGCTGCTGTAACGGCAGCTCTTCACTGCCACCAGCGTTCGGCGCTGTGCTGAATCTATGCACATCGGGGAGGCCGGACTCATTGGCCGTGGTACGATAACCCGAGGCCTCGTGCTTCCATTGGGCCTCATCCGGTCGCCTAGCCTTCCGCTAGACCTGCCGTGGCCCTATGTCAGCGACCATATAAAGTTTGAACCGGAGCTAGCGTCTACACCGACTTGACGCACCCAACGAACTGGCGACTCTTGTCATTTTTTGTTTAGTCTTCGTTATACTCTCATCCCGTCCATGTACGCAGATAAAATTATTCGTTGCTAAAGTGGTCGGTCTAACCGTATATTTCGATTAGTATCCTTGAATAAGCCACGGGAAAGGCGGCCCGTAGATTCTAAAGAAAGAACCTCACAAATCACTTCAACATAAGACAGGACAGGCTGATTTGTGAGCTAAAATATTATTTGGAGGAGGGCCTGGACTTTTTGTTTTCGGACGTAACCTTTTAAAGCCTTCAGAAACTCGACTTTGAATATTTCCCAACCTTCCAAAGAAGTCTCATCATTTTCGAAGCAGATCTAGAAAGGTCCTTGAAGAGCAAAGTACACTTGCCTGAGTTTCGCTACGTCGTTCCAGCCACTGAATTCTGCCACGCGCTCGAAGAAGCTCATCCAGTCTTCCGCGTGTGTAGGGGGCAATCCTCGGAACAATAGGGTGTCCGGATACTGCACGAAGACAATGGGTGCTGTATACTGGTCCATTGTCAATGATATTCCATTCCGCAGTAGAATGGGTTCCGGTAACAGTGCGTGTTCGAGTTGAACTGAAGTCGGCGGCAGGTTAGTTAGCCTATTGGCTGGTCCCCAAGGGCGACAGGAACAGCCCTGTTGTTTTGGTTTCAAGCGGTAAACCGGAATACGAAAAGCAGCTCCTCCACCAGATGTCACGTGGTGTTGAGGAGGTCGATGGCAACAAATGAAGATTCTGTGAGTGCACTAATGGAACACCTTATATGGCTGGCTTGCGCCCGCAATGAACTGAGCGATTCGGCGCGGCAATAACAGCAAACGTGCTCACTGATCGTCGAACAAAGCATACCTGTCACACCCGTCAACGTTCAATTTAAAGGCAGCTATGAAACATCCTGATAAAGCCGCAAGCGTCGACTAGCAGAAGCTGGAACATTGCAGAAATACACGAGTGGCCAGAATCTTCGAGACACATCTCGGTGCATTTAGCACTTCAAACTATTAAACCTGCGTTTTGCGACAACGAACGTGAGTGGGCAAAGAATGAAAGAGAGCAGAAGTTTGAATGCTTTGCAGCCGCATGACATGTTTGGGAAAATGGACTATGTGGGCATAATGTAGTCCATCACTTCTTAACTGCTCGTAAATAGTGTCTTAAGGGCCCCTGAATATTTTATTATTCCGCAAGCATGTTAACGACAAAATTGATAATTCATATTGGGAAGTTGTGGTCAGAAACAGACCGCAGCTTCCGCTGGCCTGGTTGAGCTCGGGAAAAAAAGGAGAGGCTTTGTACTTTAGGTATTCTGGAGCCCCTGACATAGCGCGTGACAAGAAGTGAATGTGCATGGCAATAATGGGGCTACCATCAAATCATAAATATGAGATTTGTGACAACAATAGGCACGTTTCAGCATACTTTAAAGATTCTAGTTTGTACATATATACAACATTCTAGTTGTTGCACATTTATATATACATGCATGGCAGTTCGTGTCCTGACACCTGTTTCTCTTTCCAGGGAAGTAAAATACTGTAATCACTTATTTTTCAAGTCAAAAGGAGATGAACTGAAATTTCGTTTTAATATATACACTTCTGGATTCCTGTTAATTCCAGAGGTATACAAAGACGTCCCTCGTAGTCGAAAGATCTTTTTAGGAGAAGGTTTCAGCACCAACTGCGGCAAAGTGGTTTCTGATATATCATATGTGAGTTAACAAAACACTTTTTCTGGTAACATTCGGAGCTCTGAAGGGAAGGTGAGAATGTGGGCAGGCTTCCACCTTTTCGGTGGTGCTTATGCTTCGAGTATTTTTAGGACCACGGCCTCGGCGGCCTAGGGCACCGGCTAGCTCGCGAGAGGTGTGGAGTTTGATCTCCTGTGCCATCGGACTACCCGCCGGTGATACAAATGGGTCAAAAGTTCCCGTGACCTATTGCTCGGCGGAACACGCGTGCACTTCTGGGCAAATAAGTTTTATATATCATAGAGGGTAAATAATATAACTTAAGTCAAGGTGTTCTTTGACTGAAAGCGCTCTTGTGCAATGAAAACTCCACATCCTCATTGCTCTGTTGGATACCAGCGTTCAGCGTTCGTTTCTCTGGCAACTGTTTTTATTTCTGATATATTCAACCTCTGCGAATGCTTGCTTATCCCATTTCTAAAATTGCGAGAAGTGGGCACAAAGGTCTCTCAAGTGTTACTGTCTTGCTCCTCTCGTTAACGTTGCTTTGGGCGTATTTTATAACACTTTAGTAGCTGAAACATATTTTCTATTCGGTGTTTGTGGCTTTGAATGTTTTCTTTGAATGAGACCCGTAGAGTGTTTATACTGCTCCCTCAAGGTCATTCCGACATAGAAGCACAAAAACGCTATTTGGCTATTAATGTAAGACCGGCTGGCAGCAAATGGATTCTTCTTGAAATACTAATTTTTTAAGTTAGGTTGTAAATAAAGGTGCTAAGAAAAGATTGTTCACTGACTCTGACAGCCCGTGATACGGTAAATAAGCAAGAGCACGTATTCGATGCCTCCCCAGATGTTAAGGATAAATGTTCCCATTGCCTTTTGTCCCTATTCGCTCACCAGTCACCAGCCAGCTGGGAGGTAAAGACTACGAACACGCATGCTCCATTCTGAGCACGTACGTTGTATTCCCCTGTTTCTGGTTATGCTCGGCTGCACGTAGTTTTTCACATTCATTCCTATGGCACTCACGACAACTTATTAGAAGCCATGCGGCGTTCTCGCCAGGATAAACGGTACGACTTCATCCATGACTGTGCGGTGCTTGGCCAAAGGAGTTTGGCGCACTTTCGAAGCTGGTGAAAAGCATTTGCTGCAATTTCGGAGAATAGTCCTTATCTGGTCTTGCCTGCTCTCGGGTAGCGCTGGATTGACGTCGAACGTGGGTATATATTTCTTCGGATTGGGGCATCGCCCTCGGGCTGGTCTGTTAGGGCGAAGGCATTTCTGGTGTCTCCTAGCGTGTCGAGGAAATCGATCGTCGTTCCTTTGTTAAGGTGCCGGTATTCTTTGGTGAAGTTCATCACCGGAAACAGAGCTTATCTTCTCAGAAAATTGGTGATGCATCTTGCGATGCCGAGACCTCGTTCCAAGAACATTTGCCGACTGCTGAGTAATGGCCAAATATAGGTTTTCAGTTCGTCAACTTAAGTGGACAAACAAGGGTACACTACTCATCGGTGGCCTATGCTCGCCCGTGGAAAATATTCAGCGCGAAGCGAGCAAGCTACCAAGGTGAAAGTACATCGCTCTGCTTAATGTTGACTGCGTCTACAAGGAAGCACCGGAATGTGTAAGGCACGAACTTAGCCTGTTTCTTGAGGAAACATTATATATCTATTCGACAACAAAAAACATTATTCAAAGTTAGTAATGTATATTCTTCGGGCACATTAACCGGAATCGATTAGATTTTTTTCATAGATAAACCTTAACCACAACATATTTTTAGTATATTTTATAAGGGCACTAAAATTGTCATTAACGATTGGTTACTTTGATGACAGCAATAAAAATTATAACAGTTCACCCAAATATTTGAACAATAATTCATGATTTTGTAAATATGTATCCACAGAAATAACCAGCGCAGGATCGCTTGCTGGGTTTCAAGGGCTCTGCTGCAGTAAATGCGAGCATAAATGTAAAACGATGATCTCTCACTAATTATTCGGGGTTTGCTATCTACCGGGCGTGAAAAAACTTTTAGCAGTGAAGAAACGATCCCCTTTGATGAAGGTGGTCAATACTATAACAGTATATAGGTATATAGAAGAGCTGTATGAGAATACTGTCAACACTAATGTGTAGCTTAATAAGAATACATGTTTCAAATGAATCCTTACAAATGTGATGATTGCTTAGACGCTGGATTTCCCTCCATCACACACATGCTGTACCAAAAAATTCTAGGAGGCACTTTCGATCACTAAATTGTGATGAGGCGAAAGCGTCTATCGCGCAGTGGTAACCAACATTTCAATGAACGGCTCTAAGTTCACCGGTGTTCGTTGTTTACAGGAAGACAAAGCGCAGCATCTGTCACTCCATCCATATATCCATCCATCCATCCGTCCGTCCGTCCGTCCGTCCATCCATCCATCCATCCATGCATCCGTCCGTCCATCCGTCCGTCTGTCCGGACGGATTGGACGGACGGACGGACGGACGGACGGACGGACGGACGGACGGACGGACGGACGGACGGACGGACGGACGGACGGACGGACGGACGGACGGACGGACGGACGGACAGACAGACAGACAGACAGACAGACAGACAGACAGACAGACAGACAGACAGACAGACAGATAGACAGATAGATAGATAGATAGATAGATAGATAGATAGATAGATAGATAGATAGATAGATAGATAGATAGATAGATAGATAGATAGATAGATAGATAGATAGATAGATAGATAGATAGATAGATAGATAGATAGATAGATAGATAGATAGACAGATAGACAGACAGACAGACAGACAGACAGACAGACGGACGGACGCGGACGGACGGATGGATGGGTGAGTGGGTGGGTGGGTGGGTGGATGGATGGATGGATGGATGGATGGAATATAGGACCTTCCCCTTTGCAACGGGGTGGTAGCAGTTGCTATCATGCTCATTTTTCCCGCCTATATCATAACGTTTTAAATTGGTTAACAATACCATCTTTCTATTTATTGAATGTTTGTTTCTAGAATACTAACATTATGTCAGTTTTCTGTTTTTGAGCCACCAATCTTCGAATTGTTTTTTGCTGGCTTCCACCGCAGGTTTATTCACCCGACCACCGGTATCGCTAAACCCCGGAGCTTAAGGAAGAGTGAGGGTGCTTGCATCGACTTCCGGATGGATACCATTACATTCGAGTATAATATCGTCAATTGTTTCAGTGGAATTAACCCATACTGCACATGTGTAAACTTCATTGTTAAATTTCTTTTTGTAGGTGCGTGTTCCAAGGCACCCTGATCTAGCTTCAAAAAGTAGGGCACTGGTTCTTGAGTTATCAAAGACAGCTTCCTTCTGATCTCCCTGTTCCACTTTCGGTATAGTTCCACGTCTGTTTCTTTTCCATCTAATTTATTCAATTTTTACCTTCTGTGTTTTTCACCTGTTTCTTAACACTCGGCCTTGTGACCAGCATACTTATTGGTTAGTTTCATAGTTCATAACAGATATCCAAGCCTATGCACCAAGCACTACTGCTGATGAAGCTGACGTTGAGAGATTTTATGCCGACCTGTAATGCCCTTTAGACCGCACTCCATCATCAAACGTCCTTTTTCTTATAGGAGACTGGAATGCTAATGTGGGGAGTGAAAAAATATCCGGAATTACAGGCGAGTTCAGTCTTGGTGAGCCAAATAAAGCTGGGCAGAGGCTAGTTGAGTTTTGTCAAGAAAACAACCTGATCATAGCGAATACTCATTTTCAACAGCACAAGAGGCGCCTGTACACATGAACTTCACCGGACGGTCTGTACAGGAATCAGATTATATTCTTTGCCGGTAGAGATGGGGAAGCGCTATACAAGCAGTAAAAACAAGGCCTGGGGCCAATTGTGGCACCGATCATCAGCTTCTTGTTGCCAAATTTAAGCTTCGATTGAGGAAAACGCAGAAAATTAGAAGGGCTTTCAGGTGTGATCTGGATCAAAATCCATCAGAATATGCTGTGGAAGTGAGGAATCGATTTTAAGAATTAGATCTAGAAGACAGAGAGCCTGAAGAGATGTGGACTGATGTTCGTGATATAATACAAGAAGTTGCTACTAAGGTAGTTCCAAAGCAAAAAAAAAATACAAGAAAGCAAATTGGTTATCTGAAGAGGCTTTGCAAATAGCTGAGGAAAGGAGGATGGCAAAAGTAATTGGGGAAAAAGAAAGATACAAGGTTCGCAATGCGGCCTTTCAGAAAATAGCAAGGAGAGATAAGAATGTCTTCCTGAACATACAGTGCCAAGCAGTTGAGGACAACAGCCAACTGAGGAACACAAGAGCTCTGTATAAGGCAATCAAAGATATCTAAGAAAACTTCTGTGCTAAGTTGGGCGTGATAAAGGACAAAGGAGGCAAGGACCACACTGAAGCCCCAGAGATAAAGGAGAGGTGGCAAGAATACACAGAAGAACTGTACAAGAAGGACCGGGATGTGCAAACCCGACATAAGACCGTTGTGATTATTGATCTCGAGCCGGGCATCCTGAACAGTGAAGTTGAATGGGCCTTATCCAGGCTTGCTAAGACCAAAGCTAGCGGAATTGATGGCATTCCAGCTGAGTTGCTTGAAAACCTCAACCATGACGCTGTTACCGTTCTGTATACATTGTCAGCCAATTTGGACAATGCAGTGGCTACAAGATTGGAGGAGGTCAGTTTACATCCCCATTCCAAAGAAAGGCAGTGCCTAAGATTCTTCCAACTACCGCACGATCGCGCTTATTTGGCATGCTAGCAAGGTGATTTTGAAAATTCTCCAAGGTAGGCTGCAGCACTATGTGGATCGGGAATTTCCGGACGTGCAAGCTGTGTTTCGCAAGGGCAGAGGAACTAGAGACAAGATTGCCAGCCTTGGCTGGATCATGGAAAAAGCAAGAGAGTTCCAGAAACCCATCTACTTCTGCTTTATTCGTTATGCGAAAGCGTTTGACTGCGTAGATCACAGCAGATTGTGGCAAGCTCTCCAAGAGATGTCAGTTCCAATTCACCTAATCTGTCTCCTCAGGAACCTGTATGAAGGGCAAGAGGCCACAGTCAAAACTGGGCATGGTCTCACTGATTGGTTTCCGATTGAGAAAATTGTGAGACAAGGCTGCATACTCTCGCCCTGCCTATTTAACCTATATGCTGAGTGCATCATGAGGAACGCCGGTCAGGACGAGTCTTATGCTGGAGTGAAGATTGCTGGAAAACGTATCAATAGCCTTAGATATGCGGATGATACCACTTTAATGGCAGAAAGGGAAGCGGAACTTAAGAGACTTCTGATGCGCGTACAAGAAGAGAGTGAGACGTTTGGGCTTAAACTGAACATTAAAAAGACAAAGGCCATGGCGTCTTGCCTGATCAAGTCCTGGAGCATCAAAGGACAAGAAGTGGAAGCTGTGATAGATTTTCTCTTCTTGGGCTCCAAGATTACCCCGGGAGGAGGCTGCAGCCATGAAATTAGGAGACGCCTGCTTCTGGGAAAGAGAGCCATGGCTAGCCTTGACCGTCTAGTAAAGAGCAGAGACATTATTCTGCCAACCAATATCCGTATAACGCGTGCTATGGTCTTTCCAGTTGTGATGTATGGATGCGAGATTATGACTGTGAAGAAGTTTGACCGCCGAAAAATTCACGCGTTTGAATTCTGTTGCTGGCGGAGACTCCTTAGAGTTCCTTGAACTGCCAGAGGGTCAAATCAATCGATAACGTCGACCATAAACCCTGACTGCCCATTGGAGGTTCAAATGCTAAAGTTAAAGGTCATTTAGTTTGGTCATCTGATGAGAAGAGAGGAGTAGCTGGAGAAAGATTTGATGTTGGGAAAGGTTTAGGGTCACCGGAGAAAGAGTAGGCAGGGAATGCGATGGTGAGATGGCATTCTCAAGTTGCTGCAGATGAAGTTATGTGATGTTAGGAAGATAGTGAGAGACCGGAAAGCGTGGCGTGATATCGTCCATAGGGTCACGAAGAGTCGGACACGACTGAACGACTGAACTGAACTGAACAAAGCAATTATTAGGAAGTACCTTACATATGCATCAGCACATGTAGCTGATGCGCTCACTTATGGATAAAAAAAAAACATCATATTTTCTCCGTGGCATGAGCCTGAAAACTTAAAACACTAGAAGTGTACTCCGTAATGTTTTCATCGCCTCTGTAAGTTAGTGAGAAGACACAGATCAGCGAAGCATTGTTTTCCGCGAGCGCCTGAAAAGCTATTCAATGTTTCTTTTTTTTGTGAATATCAAATAGGTTGAACAGATACGTGGATTAATTGCTGTATAAAAAAGAAATGCCTAGTGGTTAAATTATGCATTCACGTAGGAGTTCAAAGAGAGGACGCGATATACTATTGAAGATGCATAACTGGAAAGTAGTTTCTGCTCCCCAAGGGTACACTCGATCCCGATGCAGTAAACTGGTGGTGCAGTAAGATATAGCGCAATGCGGGTGAATAATGGCTACCTACTGCCTTACTACAAACTTCAACAACTGCAGAGTGTAAAGGGAGTATGGGCACAGGTTCAGCATGTCAAATATAATGCTGGGGATTATTTTTGAATTCATTCCGTTCTATCTCAGTAATAATATGGTGCTAACCTAAACGAAATGACTTTTACTCCGACACCTTAGGCCGTAAGGAAGAAGAGGTCCCATACTGATGTACCTACTTTCCTGCTGCCTCGGCAGCAGGGGCCTGCAGGGTATCAGGAGCGCGCAGGTGTCTCCAATTAAGGTACTCGTTTGTAACCACGGAGTAAACAAATCAACCATTAGTATAAATGCACATCTGTGTTTTTTGTGTTAGAGCGTAGTCCTGATTAACTTACACAAACTAATCAAGATTGTTTTAAGTCGACATAATTATTGTGTTATAGCATGTAGTTTCAGACACATTTCGAAGTTATGTACCTACCTTCGTCACAGCAGGAAGAATCTCTGTGCACGGTCTCGGGCGGCTCCTTTGTTGCCATCGGTACCAGAAAGTAGCCTGAAATAAAAGTACCACATATTTCTTCCCAAGGAAAACAAATCACCGATTCGAGTGAATCTGCAGGAATCATTTTCTATGCAAGGATACAGTGGCACTTACCGTGCCCAATCAACATTTCCAACGGATCCGCAGCGGGCTGAGACACTGTTGGAAAACCTGTATGAAAAAAATAATAAGGAGAAGCAACTGGACTGCGGCATCCTCTGCTTAGTATGCAGCCTGACAGAGCAGTGGTTACGGCGCGCGACTGCTGTTCCCAAGGAAGCGAGATCGAATCCCGGCCTCGGCGGCCGCTTTTCGATGGAGGCGAAAAGCAAGACGCTCGTGTGCTGTGCGATGTCAGTGCAAGTAAAGAACCCCAGGTGGTCGAAATTTCCGGAGTCCTCAACTACGGCGTCACTCATATCCTGAGTTGCTTTGGTACTTTAAACCCCAAAAAACAAACAAGCAAGCAATCAGTTTCTGAGAGAATATTTGTTGCGAAATTCTACCTAAAAGGCTTTTGGCGAGTTTTCAGTCTGTTTGATTACCAAAGGGAAATTTCACCAGGTGAGCATATATTGTAACGTCGTGGTGACAATGTCGATGTCACAAGTGGAGAGTCTTGGAGTGCAGGGAAGAAACTCTCTACTCAGCTGACTTGCGCCCGCAAAATAACTAAGCAACTCGGCGGAGGCGATAGCAACAAACGTGCTCGTCGATCATCGATCTGAGAATGCCCGTCGCACTCGTCAACGCTCAATTTAAAAGCTGCCCAGAACAATCCAGATAACGTCGCAAACTGCTACTAGCGCGGTCTGGAACATTTTAGAAACATATGCGTGATCGGAATCTTCGAGACAGATCTCGGCGTATCGTTCGCGACAAAGAAAATGATAACGCGTCGTATCGCGACAACGAGCATGAACAAACACGGGATACAGAATTTATAATAGCGCCAGTATCACAATGATAAGGCCGCATGTCAGCCGCTGTCGAACAGGAAAAAAAATGAGATTTGAACGTTTCGTGGCATTACACCCTCCTTAAAACTATGCCTCAGCGTTTCATGCATTGACATAAAAATTGCAAAGCAAACATGAATAGCCATTAGCGCGCATAATATGGCTTAAGGCGCACAACATGCACAATTTCTGGATGCACTCGGCGCCGCTGCAATTTTGCCATGCTGTCGGGAACGACCTCGTAGTTCAATTGCCCTAATCGGCAAACACCTTGTACGGGCCGAAGTATCGGCGTAATCGTTTTTCGCTCAGTCCGCTGCGGCGAATCGGCGTCCAAACGCCGACTTGATCTCCCGGCTTGTACTCAGCATCGCGTAGTCGTAAGTTGTAACGTCGGGCATCTGTCCGTTGCTGGTCTTTAATGCGCATTTGGGCAAGTCTTCGGGCTTCCCCTGCACGTTGAAGGTAGGCAGCGACGTCCAGGTTTTCCTCATCGGTTACGTGTGGCAGCATTGCGTCAAGCGTCGTCGTGGGCTCCCTGCCGTACACAAGGCTGAACGTGGTCGACCTGGCTGTCTCCTGAACGGCACTATTATAAGCGAAGATGAAGTAGGGTAGAATGGCGTCCCATGTCTTGTATTCGGCGTCGACGTACAATGCAGTCATATCCGCAATAGTTAAGACGCTCCGTAAGTCCATTTGTCTGGGGATGGTACGCAGCAGTTCGTCGATGACGTATGACTGTATTCTAGGATGGCTTGCATCAGCTCTGTCGTAAATGCAGTTCCCCTGTCCGTGATGAGGACTTCTGGGGCGCCGTGTCGCAAGAGATTTTGTTCGGCAAAAAATTTTGCGACTTCTGCCGTAGTACCATAGAGCAGTTATTTTGCTTCAGCATATCGGGTAAGGTAGTCGGTGGCCACGATGATTCCCTTGGTATCAGCAGATGAAGATGGAACGAGGCCGAGAAGATCCATCCCAATTTGTTGAAAGGGCAGGGTTGGGGGCGGTACCGGGTTCAGTAGCGCAGCTGGCCTGATCGGCAGCGTCTTGAGTCGCTGGCACTCACGGCACGTTTTCACGTAATGGGCAACGTCGGCAGGCAGTCGCGGCCAGTAGTACTTCTGGTACTTCTGCGGTGTCTTGTTGGGAACGAAGCTCTTTACGATGACGTCATTCTTAAGGCGAACGACAACTGACGCCTAAACACAGCAGGAGGAGAAGCGGTCTTGCCTTCCAAGTAATCTGCTAGGTCTTTGAGCTGAAGATCTGATCGCCGTTGTACCAAACTGCTGGCGCCTACTGGTCCCAGAAAGGCATCGTCGTCATCGTCCTTCGTGGGAGCATCGACGGGAGCGCGGGATAAGCAGTCTCCGTCTAAATGCTTGTGGCCTGACCTATAGACAACAGTCACGTCCAATTCTTGAAGTCTGAGGCTTCATCGGGCAAGGCGGCCGGAGGAGCATTTCGAATTAGCCAGCCAGCAGAGCGCGCGGTGGTCGCTTGTTTTGAATGGTCGACCGTATAGGTATGGACGGAAAATAGAAATGGCCCAGATGATCGCGAGGCACTCCTCAGTCGTCGAGAAATTGACTTTGGCTTTAGTGAGAGACCTGCTAGCGTAGGTGATTACCTTCTTCAGTCCGGCACTCTTCTGGACAAGAACGGTTAATAGGCTGATACTGCTCGCGTCGGTATGAATTTCAGTCTCGGCGTTTTCATCAAAGTGGCCAAGGAAATGAGGGGACTGCAGACGGCACTTTAGTTCGTCGAAGGCTGCTCCTTGCGGCGCTCCCCATTTAATAGGCAAGTCAGCCTTTGTAAGCTGCGTCAATGATTCGGCGATAAGCGAAAAATTTCTGACAAATCGTCAATAAGCGCACAACCCAAGGAACCTGCGCACAGCTTTTTTTGTCGGCAGGTGGTGGAAATTGTGTGACTGCAGCTGTTTTCTCCGGATCTGGGCGAACACCATCCTTGCTAATGATGTGACCTAGGAACCGCAGTTCCTCGTAGGCAAAGTGGCACATTTCTCTGGTTTTAACGTTAGTCCCGATGATTTGATGTCTTCCAGCAGTGTCTGCAGCTGTTTCAGGTGGTCTTAAAGTTTGACGAGAAGTGATGCTTGTTGGGCGATTTGGTGGTTCATGACGGTAGAACAGCCCGTAATACGAAGGACAAAGAAGGAACACACAGACGAGACGTGCGCTGACTATCAACTGTTTATTGCTTGTCATTGCCACGTATATATTGACAGAGGAACAGCTAACAAGAAAAGGAGACAAGCAATCAAACTGATACAACTCAGCTCGTCGCTGGTTGCCATCTATAAAGATACGAGAGCTCTTGTTCTGATAGTGCTAGTGATGCCACGCTCACACACCTATTGCCTACACGTGCGATATTCATAGCCTCGATTATCTCTGTAACCTGTTTGTCCTTGTGGCGGCTGATAACCCGACTCTGTTGAAGCAATGACATGCATGGCTTTGGATGGCCCTGATGACCAGGCTGAAACTCGCATTGGTGACAGTGTAGGCTTAGGCGTCACTGCTTGCTTTCATTACATTGTAGTTTTGTTCTTTTAATCTAGTATTTGCACATCTGCCTGTCTGCCCAATATACTCTTGGCCACAAGACAACGGTATGCGGTAAACAACGCCCTCATCACAACTGATAAATCCTCTTTCATGGTCAATTTTGCATAATTTTTTCTCTTGGTTAGGCACGGATTGTTTTTGTGCAGAGTGCAGACAATTTGAGTGGCGCTGAAAGCAGCACTTCAACGCCTGCTCATTTTCCCATTTTCATTAGGTTGTGAGAGGTCTGATGAATGCAAGGAATCACCGTTACTTTCCTGCGATTCCGCTGTCCGCTCGTGTCTTCCTGATTGTCTGGCTGCCCTGTTTTCTTTTTTTTTTTTTTTTTTGGAGGATGCCTTCAGCCACAGATACCACTAGCGACCCAGGGTACCCGGAATCAGACAGTCGTCTAATCTGCAATGCTACTCATTCTTGCATCATGTGCTCGCATGAACCTTTTAGCGCATTTGTCAGACAGTACTTGATAATGCCTCTCTTTACCAGCTCAGAATGCGCTGACACAGCTGATAGTAGGGCTTTTTTTGCACGGGGTTCCTAACCCCAGCAGATGTGGTTGTTATAAAATTTTATTTTGTTATTGTAGCCCTGTATATTAAAGGCAGAATGCGTTTTTTTAAAAAAGTACCCTTACCTTGGCAGGACATTCGTAAAATGTGAAATAAAAAACCGGAAGAGTTATTGATGAAGCTGGCGAAACGTCTACCGAGGGCAGATTTGTGCTCACCTGGGTGCAGCAAGGCTTTCAAGTGAGGCTCTTGGACTGTCACACAAGAGATTGCTTCATGTGCTAACCTTCCTTATTGTAAACAGCGCTCTAACAGGTCTAACAATCTACAGGTCTAAGCGCTCCAACGCCATACCTGATTATGAACCCAGTATGACGCTGGAGACTGGGCGTATGAGACGCCGCATATTGGTGCGCCCCACACAAGTGGCACTCGTTGGCCGGAGAAAAAAGGCCTCGGATAAAAAGTAAAAGCTAAAATGAACGAAGTAGTTGAAAAGAGATAAACACTGAAAAGAATCAGTTACTAGGAGAATAAAACAGCACTGGCGGGACTGGAACTCAGTATCTCTTGGACGCTAGCTTTCTGTGTTAATCACTCGGCCACACCGAGAACAGGAAGCATTGGAAATATTTTGTATGTTATGTCATGGCCGAATTTCTAATGATGGGCTTGTTTCTTATGACGCATTCGGTTGGGGGTACGAGAGCAGAGGCGCCGAGCAGTACAAGAGCACGCCGAGCGAGGGTGTAACTGTTCTCCCACAGGAACGCTGTCTGCGTGTCGAGAGCAGTGCTCCACGACCGTGTGACCGCACTTGTGACTCTCCCCAGCATTCTCCGCCTGCCCGCAGTGGCGGCCGTTTCAAGCTGAGGAGAGGCCAACGCTCCGTGTAGAACCGCTTGTTTTCTATGCCTTTGTTCTCACAGCGCGGCGATCTACCTCCTTTGGCCCTTTCGACGCCAGCGGCGACTCTCAAACATGCATGCAGCACCTGAGCAATGTTTTTTGCTCGCCGAGCGCTGGCGCTTTGCAGATGTATTTTGATGCCTCGTTTACAGTTGAGCCTTCGGTGGAGCGAGCGAGCGAAATTCGCTGCCACCGACGCGCTCCTTCGTTCACACTTCTGAGCCAACATATCGCCGCCGTCGTCGCTTCGACTGCAAGCTCCCGATAACCCTGACCTGACCGCTTGACTGCAGCTACGAATGCCACGAAAAGCATACAACTATGCTAAGTGCCACAGGAAAAACACATTATCATTAAATTCTTCACTAAATCATGGCACATTTGACCCACGTAATGTGGCAGCAAGAGCTTCAACTTGCTATTTGCAGGCATCGTAAACAAAAGGGACATATTTTCCGCTCATACCAAGGACTGCGTCAATCTTATTCCAAACGTCATTGTTCCCCTATTGCATCCTTGCCTATTGTGCTGGTCGCCCGGCGAAAAAGGGCCTCGGATAAAAAGGAACAAATAAAAGGTGACGAAGCACCTCAAATACATTAAAAAAATCTAAAAATATTACTTTGTAGAAAAAAAAAAGACACGCCTAGCGCGATTCGAGCTAAGTACCACTGGGTCCCTAGCATACTGCGCTAACCACTCGGCCACTTTTTTTTTTCTTTATTGCCTGGTATTGACACATTGCATTTCACGATAACAAAACAAATATAATTCAAATACCTTTACATACGCTATTTACATATGGCACACTAAACTTCACGCATACACAACGAAGGCTCCAGCCTTGAAAGCCACTCGGGAGGTTCTGCGGCAGCTTTCTGGTTTGCCAAAAACTTGTCCACGCTTTTCCGAAAATATATTCTCACCGGCCGTGCATCTTCATCGCAATGGTAACCCGCCATCCTTGAGCACCATATACAGTAGAGGCCCATGAGCATAATTGAATCAAATGGTACTCCATCCTCACTTTCTACGCATAAGTACCGAATGCCACGCGGGTCTAGCGGAAAATCTTTCATTAGCGTTCTTTGCAATACGTCGCAAAAATATACTCCTTCCCAACAGTGTAAAAAAAAGCCATGGTCTATGGTTTCTGGCTTCCTGCATATTAAACAGTGTGATCCCCAGGATATATGAATAATCCCTTTTTCCCCAATAATGTTTGGCAAGGTTCCGGTGCGCGATTTAAAAACGAAGGTTTTTGCTCCTGGTGTCACCTGCATTGTTTTTACCCTTTTTAAACGTCTGAACCTGGGCCTCCATCGTACAAGGCATTGCACAAAGGCACAGGGAACATAATGTCACACAATGCGCGGCAAAATTTCTTCCGTTTTACTGTAGACAAATAACCACTTGGAAACCACGCTGAAATAAGCCGAACACTTGCTACGACTTCTCTTAAAAGCCCTTAATCCCTGCGGACAAATCTTCAGTTGAAACAACGTACTCCGGTAGCATCCGCCTCAGTCTGACTTGGCATACAGTGCGTAAGAAAGGGTCAGTCGTGTTTCTAAAAAACAACAAAAAACGACTGACCAGCTGTCGCAAAAACAGGTGGCCCAATCCTTGCCCACCATATTTTACTCGTGTGAACAAGTTAGGCCGGCTGCAGCGCTCCCATTCAGACGCCCAGACAAATATGGCGAAATTCCTGTGCAGCTTCTGGTATTTAACCGTGAGAAGTACAACAGCTGCATAACATACCAGAGTTTACTGATAAAGAACAAGTTGCAAACTGTGGCCTTTGCAAAAACCACGCCATGATATGACCGCTGAGGATGTATTTTTGCGTTTTATGTCAAGGCCAAATTTATAATTATGTTTCGAGGCGTACAAGCCAACGCTCTAAATATTAGACCATCGGAACTTGCTCTCAGGACTTGCAACTGGATGCGCACTCTATTGTGCACTGGTATCATTTTCACATGTGGAGTTTCACAGCGCCGGTTCTTTGGTCATGCTCTGCTACCGTGGACGTAATTTTGCTGAACGCGGAGCTGTTGCACAAACATTCAAGGAAAAAAGGGCGATGAAGCTTCAAAACCGGCAAACGCAGCAGCGAGGGCACTAGTTTGCTGGTAACTAAATCGTATTTGTATGTAAACATTTCGGGAAGAGTTGCGATGACCGAGGGATCGGTTTGTTTATACGCAAAGCAAGAAGAAGAGCAAAAAGCTTGCGAAACACGTAAAGTACTGTGCATTACAAGCGTTCTATGTTGTTTTTTCATTCATTTGCCCATCGTTCGGTAAACTACCCTCTCGTATTATAAATTTTTTTTCTGCTGTTTATACTGGACCACGGTGCAGGCCACGCTCTCAGATGCGTAGGCCCTGTTTTGAGCCTGCAGTGAACATTTTGTCAGTAATCACCGTGTTAGAGTGGCCTTTAGAGCAGCTGTGAAGATTGTTATGCATTTAGACCACGCTATTCCATTACAGATTTAGTTGTACATTAATCGCCAGCGTGTTATAAGACACAGTCGCGCCGATCATAGTTTCTCTCGAAACGCTCAAAACGACGTAACAAAACGTGGAAACTCTCGAAAAAAGATACACAATATATCCTCACGGCGTCCCAGCATCGAAAGCGTTTTGGCTGTGGCAGTCACAATTATCGTGAGCCGATGGTCGATTGCGAGGACGCTTTTGCCATGTTGGCCTCTGAGGGATGCTAACCAGTCGACGCCGCGGGCCACGCCGGCGTAACTTCCTCTACACTCGCTTTAAACAAGGGAGTAGCCGAGAGTGCACTCATGTGCTCTCAGCGGAGCAAAAGCCCTCCTCCTCTACCATTGGAAGCCGGTGATTCTACTCCTGCTCTCCCAATGGAGGGCACCCGCTTGTCTGAGAGCACTTTCGAAGTGCTCTGAGGTGCACCTGCTCTCCCACTCGAATTCGCCATTAGCGTACAGGCCCCCCATTGCTGCCGCTCTAGCTATTATAACTTCTTGGCTATTGGAGCTTCCTGTCTTCTCTCGCGAATTAAAACTAATGTTTCAGATGCCTATGCAAACTATATCGTGCACATGAATCGTTTAACATGTGGGGTTTATTAGCGCTGGCAAATTTAACATCGCTGGCTCTTCGGTCATGCTCTGCTACCCCGGCAGTAATTTTCGATGAACATGAAGCTGTAGCGCAAACCTTCAAAGAAACAAGTGTGACGAAGCTTTAAAACCGGCAAGCGGAGCAGCAAGAATACAATTTTTTTACTATGTGTATAAAATACTACGTGTACAGATATTTAGTTTCTGATATATAGCACGAGGATTGCATGTTCACACCTTTTTGCACAGCAAGGAAATATGATAATTAAATAACATATATGCTTTAAAGTAAACTGTAGGATGCAACTTCAAGAAACAGCAGTTAGTAATATCTTCAAATATACTGCTCATGCAAAAAGAAGGACGAGAAGGTACACACAACAAGTGCTTGTTGTGTGTACCTCCTCGTCCTTGTTTTTGTGTGGGTAGTATACTTTGAAGATATGTCTCACCGACTCGTCTAGCAACGCACTTTTTTAAAGCAGTTAGTAAACATGTGCCACAGGTGTGAGCTCCTGTGAACACTGACAAAGCTTCACTGCAGATTTAAGTCTTATCTAACTATAGTGATTAAACTCGTACGTTTCGGAGACAGACCACAACTGTGCCTAATTCACTATACTTCCCTGTGAAATGCATATTCCACTAATAGGTTATGAATGCTATGTCAGTGAGCTGCATCTGCACAAGTTTTCAAGACTAGATAAACAGCTAGCTGCTCTATTAAGCTCGTTTTTGCACGTTCTGCTTTTGCGTTGCTAAGATCATACTGCTACTGCAAGCATGAAATAGGACGAAAAGTGTACGCAAATCCAAGAGAACACAGCAGTTTAAAAAAAAGGGGAGGGGGGGGGGGGGAGCCCAAATTCAGCGGTGCCACAAGCCTGCCGTTGCTGTAAACATCGGCCTCCTCGGCCCCCCTCTCCTAAAAGAGCAACGAAGAAGCGATGACGGGCTAGACCTTGAAGCTCATTAATCCATGAAAAACAAACAAAACAAAAATAAAGTTTCTGGGAGCTTGAAGAAAGCGTAGGAGAGCACGACAGAGAGAGGAATACTACGTTGAGAGTTCACGGTCGTTCGCGTAAAGGCTGACAGCGATTAAACTTCCATACGAAATGCACATGTCACTTACAGGCTATGAATGCTATATCGCTAAGCTGCTTGTGCGCAAGTTTACAAGACTGGATAAACAGATGCTCTAAGAATGTATGATACGTGCTGACATGATTGCACTATGGAACGAGTTTAAGGAGATATGCAATCATTGCCTCGACAATTTTATTCCAAACAAAATCAGGAAGCGTAGAAAGCCAACACCTTGGATTACACGAAATATTTTACAAACAAAAAGGATACTGAAGCGTTTGAAACGAAGTGGCGGCTGCCAGCGCATCATTGACCGCACACGGACCGCACTTGCTCAAGCTGTGAACAGTGCCAAGCGGCGCTATTATACTTTGCCTAGCTTTATAAAGAACTAGCCTGATAACTTTTCGAGTTCGTTATCTAAAACGAGAAAGCCAGTAGGTCAAATACTGCATGGCGGTGATATCATTTATGATAAGCAAGTTATCGCGAATCATTTTAATGATTATTTATAGAGTGTTTTTTCCATTCCTTTCAGGCATGTGCAAAGCGATGTCCTTCAACAACAAAACGGTGATGAGTTTGACTTGATGTCTTTACCTGGTGATTGTGCAATGCTTCTGAAATTAAAACTGCGATCGTCTCCAGTTCCAGATAACATCCAAATATATTTCTGCACTGATACGCTGAAATGTTACTAATGTTTCTAGTCGTTATTGTTCCGAGCGTCCATTTCGTTGGCCAACCTACTTGATGACTGGAGAACGGCTCATATATTCCCTGTGCTCAAAAGAGGCAACTCCACCCACGTCCAGAATTATCTTCACATTTCATTACTATCATCGTGCTGTAAAATGTTACGACTCATCGTTGCCAATTACGCTACTGATGTTCTAAATAACAAGTTTTTCTAACTCTACTTCAGCATGGCTTTAGGACAGGTCACCCAACTGTAACTCTATTAACAAAGTTGTGCACAGCTTCGCAGAAATCCTCCATACATCGGGCCAAATAGATGTAATTTTTCTAGATTTTACCAAAGCGTGTGACCTCGTTTCACATAACAAATTAATCTGCAATCTCAAATCCGCTGGTCTACCTTATTTCTTAATCAAGTGGATTACCGCATACCTCACGAACAGAACCAATTTGTGTTGGCGGCCACTCTTCTGGCTTACACCCGGTAACATATGGAGTCCCTCTGGGAAGCGTCCTTGGTTGTTTAGTATTTTTTATCTATATAAATGATACTGTTAACGTTACCAATGATCAAGTTCAAATTAGGCTTTTCGCGGATGACAGTGCTTTATTCACAGAAATTAAAACTCCGGAGGGCTAAGTAGTGCTTAACTCTAACCTCAACAGCATTAACGATTGCTGTTGCAGACACGATATTAAACTAAGTGCTGAAAAAACTGTTTACATGATAATAACTAATAAAAAACACAGTTTATCTTATCATCACCGCCTATCATCACGGTGCCTATCAAAAGTAACGCAGTACAAGTACCTTGGTGTAACAATAATTAATACCTTAAGTTGGAATGCTCACATTTCTAACATTTGTGCATCATCCTTCCGTAAACGGTGTTTTCTAATATATAAATTAAAATGTGCTCCTTCCGTAACCAAGCTCCTTCCTAGCTTATACATCAATCATCAAACCGAAATTAGAATATGCCTGTACAGTTAAGATTGTTTCACTAAAACTAATATCCATTCATTAGAAATGATCCAGCGGAAAGTAGTTTGTTTTATTTTTTTCTAAATTCCGCACTGCCGATTCTCCTACAACGTCAATGAATGTTAATGGCATACAAACACTAGAAACTCGAAGAAAGCTTTTGCGATTAGGATTTCACTTTTTGTTGAAAACTAAGTTATCAGTGAGTCCGGACCCTTACATAAAACCACTAGTGACACGATCAACAAGACATCGTCACGGCCAGCCCTTAACACCTTATCTTGCAACAACCAACTTGTTTAAGTATTCTTATTTTCCTCGTACAATAACGGAGTGGAACCAGCTTCCATTGAGTGCACTGCTAACCACTGAAAGCATTGCCAGTAATTAATAAATACTTTTCAATGTTGTATGTTCAGTTCTGGCGATAAACTGTGTTCAATTTGCTTATTTTTTGTGTGTGAGCTCGAATTATGCCCGCGTTGCCATTGCTTTTTTTATATTTTATGTTGCGTGCTGAATGTTACCTTGTTTTGTATCACATTGTATTGCCCCTCAAGCCTGTCAAGCCTGGGCCTACCAAGGCTGGTATATCGTTTAAATAAACAAATAAATAAATTAAAGCTCTAGTTTTTTTTTTTGCGTTCTGCGTTTACTGTACTAATTTGATTCTACTACTGCAAGAGTGAATAATGAAGAAAAGTGTACGCTGCTCAAACAAAAACAGCGGTTTAAAAAAAGGGGGGAGGGCGGAACAATGTTGTTACAAGGTTGCCTTCTCGGTAAACATCCGAAAGCTACTTTCGCCTACTTGACCCCCCTCCCCTAATAATGCAACGAAGAAGCAATAACGGACTAGATCTTGAAGCGCATTTCACGAAAAACAAACAAAACAAAAATATTTTCTGGGAGCTTAAGGAAAGCGAAGTGGATACGGAAGAGAGGAATACTACGAAGAGAGTTCATGGTTGTTCGCGCAAGTGCTGACAGCGACCAGCTGATCACCCAGCCGACGCGGAGTATTGTGAAGATAAAACCAGATTCTGTGACGGCAGTAGGTACTATACGTGACAGTGGAAGGTGCAACGGCAGTACTGCGATAAGCACAAGCTTTCAGCATCGCTTGCGTGAAGCTCGCTGGTTAGTTCGGGCTGGTTATCGTCCAGAAACACAGCCTGTGCATATTTCAAAATCTATCCCGACGGCTTTGTACAACTTGTTTTCCGCCTGTTCTTTCCGCTGCTAAATATGAAACAAATCGTCCAGCAATGCACGCTTCTGAGCTTTATTCTATGCAGCACACGGTACTCTTATAGACTCACCGAGCTGCGTCATTCATATCAGCTGAATAACCCACGCACAAACAGCGCCATGTATGTGCAAGCAATAAATGCCTTTAAAAGCTGATCCAAACTGATCATTACAGGGTCTCCGCTCCGGTAACGATTTTCGGACACGTTCTAAGAGTAGCCACATGACAAATTAATTATGAGGACACGGATATATATATATATATATATATATATATATATATATATATATATATATATATATATATATATATATATATATATATATTGTTACGACGTTTATTTAGACAGATCTTAGGCTGCGCTAGAGAATAGCACACAAGAGCGGGGCAGAACCAGCTTCCTCCTCTTCTGCTTATCCCGCCAAGCCTCATCTTCCTTCAATAAGGACCGCGGGAAGTGCGTGACACTGCCCCCTTCGCAGACGATGCCCGCCGGGCGAGTCAAGGTTCGTCACGTTGTTAGAAGGGCTTCATGCGGGCCACGTGGACTACTTGAGTCTTCCGAGAACGACGCCCTTGGGTGGTCACGCGAGAGACTACAAAGTTTACTGCGCTGAGGCGTTCCAATACAACGAAAGGGCCAGTATAGTGGTGCAACAGTTTCTGGCACAAGCCGCGCTTACGCAACGGCGTCCAAAGCCACACCAAGTCATCAGGGACATAATTAACATCTTGATGACGCTTGTCGTAGCGTTGCTTGTAGCGTTCCTGGGAGGCTAGAGTGCGAAGTCTAGCGAGTCGACGAGCTTCTTCAGCCAAAGAGAGAGTATGCGCGTGAAGTTTCAGCAGGGAGTGAGAAAGGCAGAAACGTGTCCAAAGTGCTTCGTAGAGGTCGTGCATAGAGAAGAAAAAACGGACTGTAGCCTGTCGTTTCGTGCTTAGCAGTGTTAAATGCGTATGTTATAAACGGAAGGACTTCATCCCAGTTTTTGTGGCGGGAGTCCACATACATTGCGAGCATATTGCTAAGCGTCCGATTGGCGCGTTTGGTAAGACCGTTTGTTTGTGTGTGGTAAGGAGTTGAATGGCGAAAGTGGGTTGAGCAGAGCCGAAGAAGTTCTTCTACAACTTCTGCCGTAAACTGTCGGCCACGATCGCTTATTAACACACGAGGAGGCCCATGTCGAAGAATGATGGACCGTAGGAGGAACGCCGAGACATCAGAAGCAGTGGCTGATGGTATAGCAGCAGTTTCACAGAACCGCGTAAGGTAGTTTACGCACACTATGACCCAGCGGTTTCCGTTGGAGGAACGGGGAAACGGTCCTAGAAGATCAATTCCCGCCTGTTCGAATGGGGTTCGTGGTGGCGTTATAGGCTGTAGATGACCCAGCGATAAGCAGGTTGGGTGCTTGAAACGCTGGCACTGGAGGCAGCTGGCCACATAACGTTGAGTAAGTTGACGCATCTTCGGCCAAAAAAAAGGTTCCTTAGTCTTGTGCAATGTCCTTGCGAAACCCAAGTGTCCAGCTGTGGCATCGTCGTGCATTACCCGAAGAACCTGACACCTAAGACTTGTAGGAACTACCAGAAGAAGCCGTGCACCTACTGACGAGTAGTTCTTCCTGTATAGTACACCGTCACGAATGCAGAATGAGGTCGTAGGGTTCCGGGATTTTGCTGCCTCAAAAAGCGGCGCCAACTCGTTGTCGTGCCGCTGCGCAATCTTGAATTCACCAACATCAGGGAAACTTGTAGAGATAGCAGCTATATATTCATCCAAGACCTCATTGTCGCAATCAGTGGTTTCAAGTGGCAACCGTGACAAGCAGTCAGCATCACCGTGCTTACGACCACTCTTAAAAGACACAGTAAAATTGAATTCTTGAAGGCGCAAAGCCCACCGCGCAAGGCGTCCACAGGGGTCACGAAGGTTTACAAGCCAACATAAGGAATGATGGTCCGTCACAATTTTAAATGCACATCCATAAAGATATGACCTAAACCGTTGCACACCGAATACAACAGCTAAGCATTCCTGTTCAGTTTCTGTGTAATTACGCTCAGCCTTGCTCAAAGAACGGCTTGCATACGCAACGACATGTTCATCGCCATTGTGGCGCTGTATGAGCACAGCACCAATTCCAACTGCGCTGGCGTCAGTGTGAAGTTCTGTTGGAGCTGATGGACAGAAGTGGCGTAGTACTGGTCCTGATGTCAAAATAAACTTTAACTGACGAAAGGCGGAGTCACAATCGGCAGTCCACTTGAAAGGCACATCTTTTTGCAGAAGACAAGTAAGGGGATATGCTGGATCAGCAAACTTCGGAACAAAACGCCGAAAATAGGAGCAAAGCCCCAAAAAACTCCGGAGCTGTTTTAACGATTTCGGCGGTTTAAAACAAGTGACAGCTTCGATCTTTTTCGGATCAGGCCTGATTCCATCCTTGTCTATGAGATGTCCAAGTACCACAGTCTGGCGTTCTCCAAAACGACTTTTCTTGGAATTGAGTACCAGACCAGCTTTCTCAATACACTCCAAGACAACCTCTAATCGACTGTTGTGTTCATGAAAAGTTTTCCCGAATATCACTACATCGTCCAAATAACACATACAAATGTGCCACTTCAGCCCGCGCAAAACTGTATCCATGAATCTTTCGAACGTGGCTGGAGCGTTACATAATCCAAACGGCATCACATTAAATTCATACAGCCCGTCTGGGGTGATGAATGCCGTCTTTTCTTTATCTTCTGGGTGCATGGGGATCTGCCAATAGCCTGATCGCAGGTCAACTGAGGAAAAATAGGAGGCGGAATGTAAGCAATCAATGGCGTCATCAATACGTGGCAGGGGATACACGTCCTTCTTGGTAACAGTATTCAGATGTCGATAATCAACACAAAATCTCCATGTGCCATCTTTCTTTTTGACTAGAATCACAGGGGCAGCCCACGGACTAGACGATTCCTGAATGATGCCCTTATGCAGCATGTCACGAACTTGTTCTTCAATTGTTTGGCGCTCTGATGGGGATACACGATAAGGCTTCTGGCGGATTGGATCAGCAGTTCCTGTATTGATTCGGTGCTGAGTACGGGAAATGGGAATCCGTGGTGGCGAGTCCCGAGAGAAATCGAAAGCCGCAGCATGTTTCGCCCGAACTTTCAGTAAACTGTGACGGTCACTTGTTGGCAGGGATTTGTTAATCATGGCAAGAAATTTTGTCTCATCTTCTTCTGAGCATGCGGCAGGCTAGGAATTGTCTGTGCTGAGCACGGCCACTGATTTAAAAGTGTCTTCGTCAAAGTTGGCAAGTTTTAGACCACGTGGTAATACAACAGGTTCGTTAGAACAGTTAGTCGTCCACAAAGAAGAATGGCCATTCATGACTCAGATGATGCAGCGGGGAATCAGATTACTTTTCTTCGCGCAGTTGAGGGTGAGTGGTTCAACCACAGCGTCGAACGCATCACTGGCACAGCTGGAACTAACAACTCGTATAAACTCTGCTGACATTGCAGGAATGACTGTCTTCCGAAACCGAAAGCGTGCTAGGATGGGTCCGCGAATTTTCACGCAAAGCAGATTCAATTCGAGTGCTCACAGAAATGTCTCCATTGCAAAAGTCGAGAGTGGCCCCACATTGCTCCAGAAACTCGAGTCCAAGAATTACGTCATGCGTTGATCGAGTAAGTACTGCGAATTCAGTTCGGAATGTGTGGCCGGCGATAACAAGATTCACGGAACAGACTTCAAGTGGGTTAAGCGGTTCGCCACCAACACCACATAATGTTGTCGCACTATCCCAAGCAAACATAATTTTACGACCAAGGCAGTTTTTAAAAGCAAGACTTATAATAGAAACAGTTGCACCTGTGTCCAACAACGCCATAGCACGTACACCGCCCACAAACACTTCAATTCGGTTTTTTAACATCGAAATGGGCAGAGGCATGGGTAAGCTAGAATCTTTTTGCGACCTCACCTCCATCGGCCGCACTCACTAGTTTCCCGGAGGTGGCGACCGTCGTCGGGGAGAAGGGGATTGTCGTAGGCGCCGAGATGGTGGTGTCAGGCTACGGTCAGAGGCCGGTGATTCGTTTCGGTTCAGCACTATTCTGCGTTCTTGTGGGCTAGCTGCTGATCTCTACTCATTCCGGCCAGGTGTTCTTCTATATGAATCATCATTGTCAGCAGGAAGCCTTGTACGGGAGTTCACCCACTGTCGGCGATACTGCTGGTACGGACGACGGTTGCGGCAAAAGCGGGAAATGTGGCCGATCATTCCACAGGCATAACACACTGGCGGCTCACGTTCATTCGATGAATAAGGCTCATCGTCGCTTGTATTGAACGTTTCATGCTCTGGATGTGGTCGACGAGGAGGACGAGAGTGCTCGCTGTTGTAGGCGTTGATGTTGAGAGGCTGGATGTTCGGGCGATGAGTAGCAGAACATCGGGTGTCCGAAGGAGACGTAACAGAGGGAGCATAACAGGTAGAAGATGGGCTGTCTGACGAAGAGGTGCTCCTGTAGACGGGTCTGACGTGGCTCCCAATATCTTGATGCCTCCGAAGCTCTTCGCGGACGATCTGGCGAATTGTATCTACCAGGCTTGTCGTTTCAGACACATCCACACTAGCGACAGTTGTCACATTAGGCAGCCGACCAAACTTCGGAATGATACGGCGTCGCTTCAAAGATTCAAACGTGCGGCAGTGTCGTGTTACATCAGCGGTGGTATTCAAATCGTCCTTTCAGATGAGAAAGTTGTACACATCTTGCGCTATTCCTTTGAGGAGGTGGCCAACTTTGTCTTCTTCTGTCATTCGATCATCAACTATTCTGCATAGCTTGAGGACTTCTATATAAGTTGTGCAGGTCTCCCCCGGTACTTGCGCTCGCTGAGCCAGAGTCTGTTCTGCGCTCCTTTTTCGAGCATCGGCATCGCCGAATCCCGCTCTCATTTCTTCCATGAAGCGATCCCAGGTGGTAAGGGATGCTTCATGATTGTCAAACCATGTTAGTGCAGTTTCTTCAAGAAAGAATACCGCATTCGTCAGCTTGGTATTCGCATCCCAGCGGTTGTATTTGCTCACCCGATTGTAGTGGGTGAGCCAGTCATCCACGTCTTCCCCAGGCTTGCCATAAAAGTGTCGGGGTTCCCGATAAGGCTGTGGGATGGTCGGTTGTGCTGCTGGCATTGGCGGCGTTGAAACATCTGCTTGCGCCATCTCCGTCCGTAGGGGGGTTAGCCCAGCAATTCTTCAGCTCCGGCGAAGTAGGAGAGGTTCTGTGGTGATTTTTACCCCGCACCTCCACCACACTTGTTATGACGTTTATTTAGACAGATCTTAGGCTGCGCTAGAGAATAGCACACAAGAGCGGGGCAGAACCAGCTGCCTCCTGTTCTGCTGATCCTGCCAAACCTCATTTTCCTTCAATAAGGATCGCGGGAAGTGCGTGACAAAATATATATATATATATATATATATATATATATATATATATATATATATATATATATATATAGCACCGGACGCGATATTCGGAGGTCGTGGGGTCGGTTCCCACCATCGGCACGTTGTTTTTTCTTCTACTTTGTGTTTAATTGTCTTTCCCCTAAACAGATTACATTACTATATATGTATATATATATATATATATATATATATATATATATATATATATATATATATATATATATATATATATTAGCTTTTTAAGAAATTATAACTCTCAGATTTATACCAGGTGGTGACAGGCACATACAAATGTATATAACCAAACTTATGCTCGCAAGCTTTTAAGAGGATGTCGCGACAGGTCCCCATAACTGCAGCACGGCATTTTAAACTTATCTTTTCCCACTTTACAGGTACTTACCGAACTCATCTTTCAAAATAAATGTCTTTGCAGGAAAACGCAACAGGGGAATTAAATTGATTGTGTGCCTCCAGCATTTTCAAACCGTAACGGTCCATGGCGGCGCCGCCAAGGTCGCCAAAAGTTTTTAACTAAGTGAATTGCGTGCGTATACATACCTGTGGTCGGCAGGAACACTGTAAAAGTGTTCTCCGCTCTTGCCAGATGTGCTGCATCACTTCACAGAACAATACATGTGCGACAATGCGCCAATTGAAACGGTCCGTTGCTCGCAGATAGTTCTTATTTCATCTGATTTCGCTTGCGCGGCCGCGGCGCGGCCGCGCTGGCTGGTCGTCTACTGATGCGCCAGCGCGGAGGCGCTGTAGGCACGGCACCAATGCATCAGGTGGAGTAAACTGTTTTAAATGCCTTATTTTGAATAGGTGTTGATGGTTACTATTTAATGCAAGAGCGCGTTTTTATTGTGTTTTGTGGTCAAGTAATTTTATTTTTATTAGTCTTAACTTCAGCTGCGCTTACCGCGGATACCAGGTTCGCTACAATCGTTTCAACTGTGGTGGCATCTACAGCGCGTACGCGCAACTCGCCACATGCCACAGGATTCACGTTACTTTTGTACAGAGGGATCCGGTAGTCCAGGGTGACCACTTAGGAAGCAACAGATAGAAATGTAGTTGTTACTGTCTTATCGTAATTCCCAGGAGAGCGAGCACCACCGCCATGAAATTTTCCTGACCGACTGCCACGAAATCGGCGCCCATTGTTATTACGCCAGGACGGCGCGAAGGAAGCCCGCGCGGCGTCTGCGTCGAGCGTTCCACAACATTCGAGAACCGTCTTCTTCGCGCGAGGAGAGCCCGTAGCCTCGCATTCGTCAGCGTCAACCCCACCTCCCTCCCACTCGGCAGCGACGTTGACTCACCGGAAGATGCGAGTCGTCTGAAGAAGTTTCGGCCGCGCCTAACAAATGACGACGCGCGCCCAGGAGGGATGATCAAAATAGCCAAGTGTATGTGCGCGTCGTCCTTGGTGCGTCGTAACAGAGGTGACGCGCCACATTTATTGAGGTCGCGTCACTTGCGGGATTCAGCCATTGTTTGAGCTAGTATTGCGGCGAGTTAGCAAGTGGTACGGCTCGCATCCCGTGGTCAACCCACTTCGGCAGGCCCACTGATCTGCGAGGGAGCAGAGCTCGTCTTACATGGCGGCTACATCGAGACACTCCAGACATTGGTCTGCGACAGGGCACGGTGAAAAAGTTAGTGTTTGTTGGTTAGACTCTCTCGAGTATTGTCCATTGTTGTAAAGCCGCTGTGTTACTGAGTGCCTCTTTAGTTGCATGCTTAGCATTGACTTTCTCTGAACCTCTCATCTGTGTATCTTAAGTGCTAGTGTGAATTTCTCTGGATCGTCTCTTGCTGTGTATAAAGTTTGCTTTTGTTTGTTACTTCTGACCTTTTACTTTGGCTAGAACCGGTGAAAGCTGGGCACCAAACATCCCCCCACCTTCTGTCACCACAGGTAGTTAACTTCAGGCTGAGCTTGCCACGCAAGTAGAGGACTGCTCCTTTGAGACCGGGAAAGCTACCCCGCTGACTGTAAGGGTGTCTGGGAGTGCGCGCACCATTATTGGAGCATCGTTAATTATAACCAATAATTATTAACTGTTGGCACCGACTAACGATGCTAACAACTCTTATACAAACCATTTACAATAGTAACGTTTAACACCAACCAATGTTTAAAAGAATACGTGCCCAAAAGAATGCAGAACTCGATGTGTTCTGCCCCGTTACGGTCAATGAAGGACGCACAACTGCACGGATTCGGCAGCCCCATTTAGGTTAGAGCTATTTTTATCTTCAGCATTCATTCTTAACACATCTGAAGAACCTGAGGACGCATGTGTTTCTATCCCCGCAAGGTCCATGCGGGACCAAACGCGGTTTTGTGTAGACAGCCCTAATTGAGCTGCATGTTCTTTGTAAAACTTGAGCCCCTTGCTGTTGCACATGCCTTCAAATCTCTCACAAAACGTACAGCTTTTGGTATCATGTGGGCAAGCCGGCATGCCAGCATCATTGCGGCCGATGTGGGATTTTAAGCGGTTGAGCTAAGGCGTCACGAGGCAATTGGCATTTGGGCTTAACGAGGGCTTGCCAAAATTGCACCCTACACACATTCCTCCTGGCCTCAAATAACATACAAGGGGTCTAGTAGGGCAGTACCTGACAGCATGTGGGCATGCCCGTTTTTTTTCTCTGCACTACAGACGATATAGGTTCTACACAGATTTATTGTGAGCGTGCCGCTCACAGTCTCGGATCTTTGAGGGCTCTGCTACACAGAGCGTCTCATTTAGGCTGGATCTGCACTCAAATAACGGACAAGGGTCCCTAGTGGTCGGGATGCAGGAATGTGCTTTGCGCGAGCCCGAAAAACATCTATGGGATCCATGTATCACGAAGAAGGGCAAGATCAAATGGGGCTTGCCCACTTTTACCCCATCGGAGACTCATTTAGGTATGATGGTTGGCCCAGCCCTATTTGCTCACATTGGACCCACCGGAGCCCCTATATGCTATGCTATCTGGGACGGAACATTTCGCTCTTGAGTCGATTACGAACACTTGATGAACATAATGAAGAAGGATGTCTACCCGCTCAATCGCATCGACCATAGCCTGGGCCTGTTCTGCAACGCCAAGTGCTTCTCGTCTTTGAACCTAAAGAGCGGGTACTTCCAAATTAGGGTCGGCGAAAGAGACCGAATTCATTACAACAGAACGTCTCTTTGTGTTTAATGTAATGCCTCTCGGAGTCTCCGCAACATCAACGTTTCAGAGAATAATAGATATTGTACAAGGTAGCTCAAAGCGGCATGTCGTCTGTTTTGTATATTAAAAAAACGTCGTTGTATTTTCTACATTTAAAGACAACCTGAAAATCCTTCATAGAGTGTTCGAGGCCATCAAGTCGTCAGGACTAACTATGAAGGCAGAGAAGTAGCACATCGCGTAAGATGAGAGGAGCTCTTGTTTCTAGGTGTTATCGTGAGCATGGAAGGAGTTTGCCCAGACACACTCAAAACAGCTGCTGTCGAAGTTTCCACAGCCTAGGACAGCCGTGCGCCTATTCCTTGGACTGTGCGCATATTACCGACGATTTGTCAAACCCGTTTCCAGCATCACTGAAAATACGATAAAGCATACGAAGGTCGACGTGGCGTTTGAATTGAAAGCGCCGCAAGCTGAAGCCTTCGAAGACCTAGAGTGCCGCTTAAAGTTACCGCCTATCATCGGGTACTATAATGAAAACGCTAAGACTCAAAACTATATCGACGTAAGCAGCATGGTCTTATGAGCCGTTCTCGTTAAGAGAATTAGGGACAAGAAAACGTTATCCTCTATACCAGCTGTTCCCTGCCAAAAGCCGAGGCCAGATACTTGGAGGCAAAGAAATAAATGTGTTACCATCATCGGCGCTAGGCGCGCGCAGAAATCTTTCATAGTGTGCCCGCAAAACCTTATTACGCATGTTAGAGGTGCTTGATGTTTTAATTTCTAATGTTTATGTTCACCTTCTGTTCTGAAAGCACCGAGGCGACGTTTATTAAGGTGGGTAATGCCGCGAACTTTTTAAATGTTTATTTTGATGTCAACAGCCGCCGGCATGCAGTGTTATGACTGTGACTGTAGCGAACGGAACAACCTGGTGCTTTCTTAACGCTTAGTGTGTGTTGTCAATCAAGCATTTTTTTATTTTTTGTAGCGTTAGAAGGGCTGAGATTAGTCTCTAATGATAGCTGGCGAGCACAACTGTTCCCGTACTATTTCAGACTTGCAGTATAACTTAAATGGTTTTTATCGCTGTTTCTGCGCAGTATTTAATTTGAGCAGTGCCAAAAGCAACGTGCTTTGTACTTCAACTACCTGCGAGAGTGCTGCTAACGCCATCTCAGTGTTGATGGAGACTTTTATGGGCGCCTTCCAGCTTGATAAAAAGTTTATTTATGTTCGATACAAGTCTCTCCGTTTGCTGTCTCCAGCATCGTCAGCACCATGCTCAATACCTTAAACTGTTGATCATTTCTGCGGCTGAGAAATATTACCCAAGTCTTCAGCTTAGTACATTTAGACCTACGCAGCGGTCAGGAACATCTTAATTGTATTGTTTCGCAATATTTCAGCGCTGACGTGCAACAAAATTATTTTACCTCGCCGATAAATTGAAATAATAAATGGGCGTTTTGAGGAAATTAACAATTCGGAATAATGTCATACCTCACAGTACCTCCCAAATTATGAATTAAGACAGGTTAGATGTCGTCAAATAGACATTAAATTATTAATATGGATCAGTTTATTCTAAAGAACTATTCTTGAACATTCAGAAAAAAACAGTAATGCTCATCACCATGGCACTTCATAGTGTGAAGTAGCATATATACGGGGCCCTCCTAGCGCCAGTATGGGGAGTTGTGCTTTGGCAACTACAATAATACTCTTGGGGGCCCCTTTTAGGGATCAAGTGGACAAGCTCAAATTATCTTGCCCCTGTTGTGCCCATTTCTTCTTTATATCGGCGTGAAAATTTCTGAGTCACTACATATTCCCACATGTGGCCCTCAAAGGTGCCTCTTGGGGAATTTTAGGGCCGATTCAAAGCAAGCTTGCGGTTTAGGTGCAAACATCCTGGGCTAACCTAAATAGGGCTGCCCAATAAAAATTTCAATATGTTCCGAATGGGCAGTGACAGGGCTAAACATGGCCATGCCCATACTTTGCCTACGTGTCTCCTTTGAGGGGTACTTGAGGGAAGGTCCGAAAGAAGAGTCGATTTCATGCAGAACAATCATGGGACTGTGGTGGGGCTGCAAAGTGTCCATAACCCGTTTTTGCCCACATCGGTCTGTTTCGGGCCACTTTATGGCAGATGCGTCGCAAATGTGATTTAAAGAGTAGAAGATAGGTTTGCCCAAATGGGCCGCTCAAAAGCCGAATAGGTCACGCGTGGGTCGCCGCCGACCACGAAGCATGCGCGCGCAATGCACACATGCACCTCTTTTGGGGTACTAGCTAGTGAATGCAACGTATATTCTTATTCAATATGGTAGATATAAGCCCAATTGGGGCCATACATGGAAGGTGCGGGGGCCTCAACTTTTTCGTAGGCGGGCTTATCTCTCTAAAACTTCTCCGTCATACGTTTAAGGTTGCCATTTTAGGTTATTCACTATGTACGAACCGGTAATCGCCGCTTATGGAGTTTTCACATAACTGTGTTAAGAATATTTATGCCGTCATCAATTATATTTTTACTCTGGTAGCTATGTTATTTATGCAGTATTGGAAGCAAATATGCAGCTGTAACTACTCCGCTTTACCATTGTGTACTGAACTTCCTGCGAATCTTCCCGGCGCCACTATTATTTTACGCAAAGAACCAAATTTAATTTTCAGAACGAAATGTAAAGAAACATTTGAGCAAGCCCACATTATTAAAGTGTTTGCAATGAATGTCCCTTGTGTTGCTGAGTACAGAATACAAATTCACTAAATATTGTGCAATGTTTCTCGATTGAAGATTAATGGGATTAAGGCTGTCTCGCAAATGCCGACTTCAACTCATGAGGGCAACATGTGGTCCAGCCCAAACTGGGCTGGCGACTTAAATCTCTCGCCAGCACAATTATGGTATTATAGGGATTAACCGACGTGAGCAATAAAACGTTCGTCAAAGGGGCTGCAGCCGCACGAGCAAAGGTCGCACCCATTAGTGATTTTGGTGTGGCTATCTGGACCGAATGCGGCCAGCCGTAATTGCTCTGTATGAAAATTGGGCAGCCCGCGCAGGCCTGTCCAGGCTAAGCCATGGGCCACCGCTGGCCCCAATTTCACAGCCCACTTTGTTCTACTTGGGGTATTCTGAGGAAATACTTGAAAACGCCCTACCTCTAAAACTGCTTTTACGTGCTATTACGAGGCAAGCGAGCGTGGGCGCAGATTGGTCAAGAACTGAAATGAACAGTGCCAGTGCGTTGATGTCTCATACAACTAATTCTTCTGACGTGTAGAACAACTCGCGAAAGTCAGACGAAGCGCCAGAGCATCGCTCAGAAACAGAGCGCACAAGATGTCCTAGAGCGCAACGTCATCTCAATTAAATAATGCACCTAAGCTTGATTGCACCTTCTGGCTAAAAACAAAATTCATTCGAGAAGTAGGGCAACTTTCGAAAGCCCGACAAAGCGCCAGAGCGCCTTACTCGGAAACAGAGGGCACAAGTGTCCAACTGCGCAGCGTCAAGTCAAGTAAGTAACGCGCCTGTGCTGGGCACCAACTTCTGCTTAAGACAAATAATTCACCGAACCAGTAGGACAACTCGTGAAAACCTGACAATGCGCCAGATGGCCTCACTCGCGAACAGAGAGCACAAAATGTCCTAGAGCAAGGCGCTCTACTGGAAGCCAGTTTCTGATGAGTAAGGCTTATCACCGCTCTACTGTGGCGTTCTGATCTTGTTTCCAGCGCAGCCAAGCTTATCAAACGGCATCCCTTAGCAGGACAGCACGGAAGAGTTCAAAGGGCATGCCACCCAGAGCACTACAGATGAATAAGTATCTTCGAAACTGGCTTTGTGCCTGACTCCTTTTGGTCCGCCAGATCTTGACGTCAACGTAAACCTTTAGTGGTACGGGTAATTCAAACATTGGTTTCCAACAGTACCACCGTTTAACCAGGTTAATCCTGCATAATTGTCGTGTAAGCACTACCTCACACTGCCAAACCCAGTGTATAACTGTTGTGGGTTGAATATGCGCATTTAGAGAGAAAAGCACCATAGGAGAAGGGCCAATTTAAACTCAGCAGTTTCTCGTAGGAACCGAGTATGGACGCGGTAGCTATCACTACAGCCGAGAGGCGCACTGCAGACACTATCGCGCCGTGAAATACCCATTGTCGTCTCCATCCGTTTCGATCTGTGTCAAAAGCTTGCTTTCACATCTGCAGCTTGGTGTAGCTACGTTTAAAGTGGACATATTTTATTCCAAACTCTAACTAGCGTATGATCCCTTTTGCAAAAATCAGTTTTGTATTGAGCTAGCAGCAATTACATACCTTGGTTTCTGGATCTTTTTAGTGTCACATTAGTTCTACCATTGCAACGCCAGGACTGACAGAATATTTGAGCAATACTAATTAGCAATTTATATGTGCTCCTTTGGAACTTCTCTTGATATATGTAATGCACACTCCGACAGACGAGAAATAAATTACAGTAGTAGAATGGCAGTAGGCCGCCATTCATTTTTTTTCTTCCGGGCTTCTTGTTGTAATGGTCCAGAATGAACTACCCCAATTATCATGCTTATCTCTCACGCACAGTCAGTAATTAGGCATGTTTTCCGACGTCGACAGCTTAGCTTAAATCAGAACGTTTACATGAAATCGACAACGTCACGTCAAGTCGGCTTATCGGAGCAAAAAGCGTGTGCCGGTCTCACGGAATATTTCTTGGTTCAGGAAGGGTAGGTGAGAAAGCACGAAACGGGTAATGTTTTGAGGTTCCCGGAAAACGGCATTTCATCATCGGTACATCTGGTAATGTTATGTGAGGAGGAGAAAGCGAAGCGTTTTGATTTTTCTATAATATTGCCGAGATTACATGTGTTTTCCTGAAATACGACAAGTGGTTTTCATTTTCCAATTGATCTCTGCAGACATTCTCATGTCGAGACCAGTGGGAGGTAATCCTAGACAGCTCCGACACAGAGGGCAAGATTCTTTTTGTCAGAAGAGAAAATAGGGTTGGGGACCCCTTAAGAGCCCTGAAAAAAGGACGGCGATTAATGATACGCCTAACATGAGGATAATTCAGCAGCCAATATTCTAATCAAGTTTATTTACTAGTTCACCGGGTCACAACACTATTGAGCCAAGTTTGGTACCAAAGTAAAAAGGGCTGCGACTATTTCAGTGGTGATTAACAAAGCTCTCGCTCGCCAAAGCCAAAAGGATTTAAGTTACGATCGGAAATCACAGAACGCAATATTTCGGCTAGCATGTAAGGCTGCAAAAGCCATCAACATGCCGCAATAGGTATCCGGAAATTCTGTGTATGGCAGCTTCCATATCACACCACCTAAGGTTCGGAACGTAGTGGTCACTTTGTGGGGACAAGTTTTGACAGCTTCAAAATTTGCTACCGCTGCTCTAATTAAAATTAAAGAGCCTAGCTCCGCGTCCGTTTGCGCCGTGCTATACTTTTTCTTATTTCTATAATTACATAGGCCCCAGAACTTGTAATTTAACCTATGGCTTTAAGTTGAATTCTGATTAGGGGCCATAGGTCTGTTCAACTTATCTTTGTTTATTCTGATACTAGAAGCAATCTCTATATTTTTGAAGCTATCAGGCCAAAAGAGGTAACCGTCTTGCCAGAAGGTAGTCGTATTGAAGGTTTTTTTTCCCAGAAAGAAGCCTTCAAAATTTGAAAGACCACAAGAGGTAACACACAACAGGAACGGATAATAAGGCGGATTGCTTAAGTGTCTCTGTATCTCTCCCTCTTCTCCTCTAGCTCTCCGTCCTTATGAAGAAAACGATACTACTCTTGCAGATTTTACTGTATGTTTGTATCAAATAGAGTGCCCAAGACATTCAAAGTATTTTCAAGCAATATTGTGGTTTTTATCCTTATATTGCCGCCAATAAAACTATTAAAAATTTTGTGGCACAAATAATGTGTTCTAACGATGTGCCCGCAAAGAGTCACATTATGTTTGTTTGTGATACGGTTTTGTATTACGAAATTTTTTTGCCAACTAACTCATGATCTTATTTCTTGCAGACAGCATATCAAAGAACCCATTTTCATTTACATAAAGCTCCAGAAACAAGTTATTTTTGCAGAAATGCAAAATGATGAAAACGAATACTGCGTAGGACAGGGTGGTATGAAATAAAGGATCAAGATTGCTGGTTTTCCTGTCTTTAATGACCAAAGGCTCCCGTGTAAGTCATTACGGTTGAGCTTTTCGTGTTCTTCGGCCTTTTGATGGCCATCATATAAAGAAAAGCGTTTTTAGACTGCCCTAATTCTGCAAGGCCACTTACAGAATACAGAGAGCATGCGAGCTTCGCGGCACGTACGAGCAGTGCCTGCCAATGATGAGAAATATTTGGCCCAAACAAAGCAATTTGTCCTCTTCGGGGTGGCGCCCATCGTCTTTCCTGAGAAATGAAAGGCCAGCCGCACTAGAGAGCTAAGCTGTCTTCTTGTCATGGCCTTAATTCGAAACCCGCTGGTGTCTAGGTTTTGGATGGGCTGCTTCAAGTTGCCCTAAAAGCCATCTCGCCGAAACAAACAAAACATGCAGCTGTAATGACTAAGGGGTGTGAATGTAGAAAACAAATAAAAGCATAAGCACGCAGCAGCAATGACAAAGTCGGCAAAACGTGCACTAAAGGGAGGTACTAAGAGCTTTTGAGCTAGCGCTTGCAATGCAAGCGACCTCACTCATGAACACTGTTCACTAAAACGATAAAGTAGTACGCAAACACACGACCGAGCATCTGCATGTCTTTTATTTGGATATGTACAAGCGAACTGATTCCGTATTTTGAAAATAACGCGACATTCCTGAAAAGGCAACCAACTTAAATATATGAATATATCACATGCGAATATTACATTGCACACTCGCCACGCTGTGCTCATTCACACTCTGCGAATCCGTACCGGCTCCTCTGCGCGCCGAATTTAATCGGTGCGTTGATGCGATTCATATTGAAACAAGTTTGAGGAGATATTGCACGTAATCAGTGCCACCTGAAGAGAAAAGGTGCTCTTCGCACGTTCCTGTCAATCAATAAAGGTGTGGGCCGGCGCTTACTTTTGTTTTCTAACATAATGGTGCCAAGCGAGCCCCACCACACAAGAAAGTCGCAAACAAAATTGATAATAACCATGGCTACTGTAATGAGCCGAACCACAAAAGATTCACGGCGCCAGGTAGTCGGCGCAAGTCTCACAAGCGAAACCAAACTGGGGTGCAGTGTAATGTCATAGCGACGGATGACGAAGGTCACGGTCACGAAACAAAACACTGCTCCAACTCTCTTTGCTTTGACATAATTACATTACGACCTTGTTAAGAAACGACATGACAAAAAAACTGGTGACGCAATGAGCGTGTACCCAAGGGAACACAGGCAAAGCAGCTCACGAAACACCATTCAAGAGAGGCAAACAACGCGCGCGTGGTCGAGCAGTGCAATGGGCATGGAGTGGTTTCTGCGCGTCAGTCAAGAATTCAAACGATAGACAAAAGGGATGGAAAAGAGATAGATAAAGCGTGAGACAGAGCAAAGAAAGAATTTCCTCGGGCCTGCAGCTTGGCCTCCAAGTGTGAGGAGGTTTCTCGAATGAGCTAAGACGGAAATGGGCCGTCCATTCCTCCACCCTGGTAGCAGTTCGATTACCGATGGTGGATGATTTCTTTTTAAAGGTTAGACAGAACGAAGCAGATATCCAGAGGAATATCGCGGTCACATCTAGCGGACAGACGTCGTAGACAGCTCTCGCCCTCACGCGATTTCATCGTGAGCCAAGGCTTGCGGCTTGAAATATATCTTCTAATCCCCATTGGCAAACGGCGTAAGTTGACGCCAAGCCTAGGAACCTGGATAGGAAAAAATTATAAAAAATAGTTCTTTGTCTCGTACTTCAATGTACGCGTAAATAAAAGGCCTCCTTTAGGTTCTTTGCGTATCATGGACCGTTAAGGAGAAAATGATTTTCGTCGCCCTTTACTTGCATTCAAGCCATTGCTGCCTTGGTGAAGCTGCCACGCTGTGCTTATTTCTAAACTTAAGAGTTTCGCGTACCGAATTATTCATGTGGGGGGAGGGCGCTTTGCAGAGAAGGTTTGAATAACACTCGAAATATAAGGCTTGACTCAATTCTTTATTAAATTGTTGAAAATTATCAAAGTCGTGTGCTCAGTAACCGACTGTATTGTCGGCTTTTCGACTGAAGCAACTCAAGCGCATAAGCGCTTTAGTGAAGCCATGCACAGTCTTCGAATCATAGTGAAATGTACGTGATAGTTACGAAAATCAAAAAGTAACGAATGGAAAGAAGAAACAAGGAAATAAACGAAGCCTGTTCTAAGCGTCATCGGCGAAGAGCCTAAGGCCTCATAATTAGCGGCGTGCGAATGGCGAAAAATATTAACGAACAAGAACGTTTTTCTGTTACTACCGGCTTCAGGTGTTAGGGTGCCTTAGGTTAGAAGTTTTATGTATACACAGAAAGTGACAAGACGTTGTCTAATTTTGTTGCCGCTCGCCTAACGAAGCAGCGAGGCTGCGCTACGAATAACCTCTCTAAAGTTTGTGCACCCAAATTATTCATGCACAAAAGGACGATTTTCAACAGTTTTGTGTCTGTTGCAAAGACATTTCCGCAGTTTGCATCGACATTGCATTGCATTATAGTCGCTTGCCAGAGCGCTGCCATTCCTGTACTTCAAAGAGGCTCCGCGCATGTTTTAGCGCTAACTAGGGACGTGGTAGAAAAAATATAATGAAGAAAAGTTTACCAACACTTTTAAAAGTCATGTTCTAAGAACTATTTTCAAAATGATATTACCAGCCTGCTAAAGGAAACATATATCAACAGAGAGGATTTTTTGTCTTGTACCTACTTTTTTTTTTCTATTTAAGGAAGGCATTCTTTGGAAGCGTTAGTTAACCACAGACAAAAAAGAAGCAGCCTCTTATTTTGGAGCGTCAGCTCTATTGCTATCATTCGCAAACGTAAAACGATGCCGGAAACCTACTTTTAAGGAACCAATTCAGTAGTCACGTGCGCCATCGCTGTAACACAAGCGTCCCCAACGGCGCATTGCCATGAGTACAAGATTTTGATGTACAGTTTAATTCTAATATGTCGAACACGACGACCTGCAAGCTTGGTCTGAGCCATTCACGTTTGGCACGGGCCAGGCCCAAAAGACCACCTCGGACGATGTGAACAATTTTTATATTAGGGTAATACTGCAGGCATGCAATGCTGAATCAGGTGAGGTCAATTACAATGAATGTTGTGCAGCTGTAAAACAATAAAAACAAAAATTTTCTCACAGCGCCGAGCTTATAACACAACTGAAAACAACGCGCAGTAGAATAATAGCAAACTTCAATTGGGAGGCGATAAAAACGGCGAGTTAATTACTAGGGCGCTCCAGTCTCCAGTTTTCCGTCAAAAAAGGAGTATTTGTAAATATTATTTTGGGCAAATATAGGAAAGACAGTGCTCATGGCGAGAGGGTCTGGAGGAATCGTTTCAGGTATTTTTCAGGAATAACGCACCTACAAAAATATAAGAGTGAAGTTAGGCTAGTCGGGCTTTCTTTCTCTTTTTTTCTAGTGCATCAGCGCTGGCAAAAATAATCGTATATCAGGTATCCAGAATAAAATATTCAGCCTTATTCGGCTGAGACGAACACAATTGCGCACCGAAAATTTTGCCCAAGCCACCTCCAAAATTCGCCCATGCGACCACCAAAATTTCACCGCGACAGACATGGACAAAACATGAGGGCATCTAAATTGGCTATTACAAACACGATGGTAAGCTCCTGATTTATCGTGGACGTTGCAATGCGTCAATTACGCTCGGACCGTGCAAAACATTCGGCATCGGCCGCGTGGGACAAAATTGATATATAGCCTAATTATTGTATGGGTGTATCATAGCCTGAGTCGCTTCGAAATATTAAACCCCACAAACCGTACCAAACCTAATTATTTTATAGCTAACAATGATAACATTTGATCATGTCCGTTTGATATTAAAATCGTAGGACATTGTGCGTAAAAATCGCCATGAATAAAATTTTATGGAACCATCCAACCATGCAACCGATGCGTTTTCCGGCATTGCTATGTGTCTCCATATTCAGGTTCGGGTCCTTCGAACAAGTACAGATTTTTGGCACCCTTTTGTCAGGGTCCAACTACCACAAAAGCCATAAGACAGCTTGGCACCCCAACCTCTAGTGGGGCAATGGCAGAGCTCTGAGATGTCTGTAGTATATATATATATATATATATATATATATATATATATATATATATATATATATATATATATGTGTGTGTGTGTATATTGTAACAGTACGGAAGAAGATGAAGTTTAGAAGACAAGTGAAGGAGAAAGACGTTGAAAAAGGACTCTCGTGCCGGACGCGCTGCCGTTGACCAGCTGAGCTCCCTACCCTATCGTCTTGTAGTTCAGCGCTCCGACGTCTTACCCCCTTCGTAACAAATTGGTGGTCAGGTGCTGGGTACGACTACCCTCAAGACGCATCCTCAATCACTGGAGCTTCGTCGGAGCCGTCGCCTCGCTGGGCTCCCACCCTTTTCAACAAGAATGCAGCAGACTACCGAGCAGCCCCGAACATCAACGTGGGACTCTCTACCCTCGTCTCGCGATGCGCCGCCGACCACCACGAATGCGACGCTACCATTTCGCGAGCCTCGTTCCTTTGCCGGCCAAACAGGGGAAGATGTTGATGACTGGCTCACTCATTATGAACGTGTGAGCCGCTATAACCGCTGGGATTCAGTGGCTAAACTAGCCAATGTATTCTTTTTTTTGACGCAAACCGCCTTGATGTGGTATGAGAACCACGAGGACTCCCTGACAACTTGGGAAAGCTTTGTCGAAGCCATCAAGGAATGTTTCGGTAACCTAGGTGCAAAAGAAGAAACAGGCAGAGCAGACACTTGCTCAGAGGGTCCAGGCAGCCGGAGAAACCTGCACCACCTACATAGAGGTTATACTCAAGTTGTGCAAGACCGTCGACAGCAGGATGACTGAAGATGATAAGGTAGGCCATCTGCTCAAGGGCATTGCGGAAGATGTCTACCACTTCCTAATTGCCAAGGAAAACTTGAGTTCGGTCTCTGACGTTATCCGGCACTGCCGAACATTCGAGGCCCTAAAGACTCGCCGCATTACACCGAAATTTGGACGGCTCGCAAATGTGACTACAGTGGCTAGCATTGAAGAGTCGCCATCTCAAAGCCTCCTGTGCGCCATCCGTGAAATTGTTCGAGATGAGATGTCACGACGTGAGCAGCTTGTCCGGCCCAATGGCTTCGGAGGGGACGTATATGCTCGTCCAACTTGTGGGGGTGCGTGCCCGCCGATGTCCGCGAATGTCACCGACTTTGTCTGCCGCGAAGACCTATACACTCCGCGACCAAGGCCTCAAGAGAATTTCCAACAACTATCTTGCCATCAGCGTACAGATCCTCGCTCTTACTCCAGTCGTACATCGCGCCGACCGCCGGACAACTACATCGTTCCGGAACCACCATCCGGATATTCGTCGCGGCCTACCATGCAGGAACCAGCTGACACGCCACTTTTTCAGCGACCTCTTCCGGTGTGCTACCGGTGTGGTGCCGCGGGTCACATTTCCCGCTACTGTAATCGGCGCACATCGTTTCGGAATCCCCCGACGGCACCGAACCGACGCATCGTCCAGCCCTACATCGACAACTATCGGCCAGAACATCCTTCCCGGAGGGGCCGTTTTCAAAACGAAGGGCACCGCAGCCATTCGCCAGCGTCTGACCGTAGTGTGACACCACCTCCGTCATTTCGTGTGCGCCGCTCCCCGTCTCCACGGCGCCGATCTCCACCACCAACGCAGGAAAACTAGCCAGCGCGGCCAATGGAGGTGAGGTAGCTGGACAATGTGCGCTGCTACCTATTTATTATTCCTCCGTCTGTGTTCATGTCAAAGAACAAGGTCAATGTGATTGTTGATGGTTTGCCAACGATGGCGTTGGTAGACACTGGTGCTACAGTTTCAGTAATGAGTTTAAATTTTAAGAACCTTTTGAAGAACAAAGTTACGTTTGTTGGGGCAAAACTTCAAATTTTTATGGAGTAAGTGGAGAGTTATTGTACCCGGTTGGGGTATGCAGCGTTAAAGTTTCCTTGGGGGGCACAGTGTTTCCGGCGGAGTTTGCAGTACTGCCCCGATCTACACATGACGTAATTTTGGGAATTGACTTCCTGCGTATGCGCGGCGCTACAGTTGACTGTCGAACGGGAGAGCTAAGTGTTAGTGGTTCTCTTCCTCGTGGACTTTTTGAAGAGACATCAAATTATGAAGACGTTTTGTGTGTGTGTGATGAAGTCGTCATACCGCCACATTCAGCAGTGTGTGTCCAGGTGTCCTGCTCCCGTGCTATTAGCGACTCTTTTGAGGCTACTCTGGCGCCTCTTAATTTACAGTGCGTAAAGAAAAATGCGTTAGTGCCGCATTGTTTGGTTCGCGTGAAAGAGGGCCGTACCGGACTGTGGACTATAAATTGCTCATCGGAACCAGTTGTTTTTCCAGCGGGTTCCAAACTAGCTTCATGTAGCGCAACTCTCCCGAATTGTGTAGCTGTCGTTACTCCTTCCCTAGACAACCCCGCTACTAACTCACATGCTGACGAAAAGCTTCTTCCGATGATCAGCGCATCATTGAACACCTCACAACGACAGATACTGAAGAACCTCTTGTCCCAGCACCTATCCGTCTTTGATTTCACGCAGTCCAACGGCTCGCAACGTTTTCCGCTGTCGCGCGCACGCCACAGGATTGACACGGGATCTGCCCATCCGATCCGTCAAAAGCCGTACCGTGTGTCACCATCAGAGCGTAAGATCATCACCGAGCAAGTCCAAGACATGTTGAACAGGGGCGTAATACAGTAATCCTCCAGTCCTTGGGCTGCTCCCGTGATATTGGTGAAGAACAAAGACGGAACATGGAGGTTCTGCATTGACTATCGTCGCCTCAACTCCATCACTATAAAGGATGTGTATCCTCTACCACGCATCGACGATGCCATAGATTGCCTTTTTTCCGCGTCTTATTTCTCTTCAGTTGATTTGCGATCGGGTTATTGGCAGATTCCGATGGATCCTGCTGACAAGGAAAAAACTGCATTTGTTACCCCGGACGGCCTATTTGAATTTAACGTGATGCCCTTCGGCCTATGTAATGCGCCGGCCACATTTGAAAGATTTATGGTCACAATACTTCGTGGCCTCAAGTGGGAAATCTGCATGTGCTATTTAGACGATGTTGTTATTTTTGGCAGGACTTTTACTGAACATAACACGCGACTCGCTGTTGTGTTAGATTGCTTACAGAAGGCTGGCCTTGTCCTGAATTCTAAAAAGTGCCGTTTTGGTGAACGTCAAGCACTGGTACTCGGACATCTCGTCGACCGCGATGGAGTTCGGCCAGATCCACAGAAGACTGCAGCAGTTGCAGCATTCCAACGACCAGAGACTCAAAAGGAGCTCCGCAGTTTTCTGGGCCTGTGTTCCTACTTTCGACGATTCATCCCAAGGTTTGCTGACGTCGCCTACCCTCTGACATCCCTTCTACAAAAGGACGTCCCTTTCGACGGGACCTCAGATTGCGACGCGTCTTTCCGCCAACTAAAGTTTCTGCTTATGTCACATCCCATACTACGGCACTTCGACCCCTCCGCTCCGACTGAAGTCCACACAGATGCAATTGGGATTGGTGTTGGCGCTGTGCTTGTGCAACGTTCGAGAACAGGCGAGCATGTAATTGCGTATGCAAGCCGTTCCCTCAGCAAACCTTAGCGTAACTACACTGTTTCGGAGCAGGAGTGTCTCGCTGTAGTTTTCGCTGTTCAGCGGTTTTGGTGCTACCTATATGGACGCCATTTCACGGTTGTGACGGACCATCATGCCCTGTGTTGGCTTGTCAACCTTCGTGATCCATCTGGTCGTCTGGCACGCTGGACCCTTCGTCTGCAAGAGTACGACTTCACTGTTTCGTACAAGAGTGGCCGCAAACACGCCGATGCAGACTGTCTTTCACGCCTTCCTCTTCCTACGACCGAATGTGACTCTGGTGATTTCGATCATTACATCGCCTCCGTCGTGCCCGAGTTTCCCGACGCCTCGGCTCTGCGGACTGCGCAAGCGACCGACATAAGCCTCGAGCCCCTGCTTGCGGAGGCGCGGGATTCCACTGCTTCCAGCCCATTTTGTCTCCGTGATGGCCTTTTGTACAAAAAGGCTTACTCAAGCACAGGTACGAATTTTCTGCTTGTGGTTCCCGAGAGCTACCGCTCGTGCATCGTACGCGCCATGCACGACAACCCCACTTCCGGTCACCCGGGCTCTGCAAGAACGCTCCATCGTGCCCGCGACCGGTTTTATTGGCCAAAGATGCGCCAGACAACTGAGCGATATGTGGCGAGCTGCACTGAGTGCCAACGACACAAACGCCCTACGTCCACGCCACAGGGCCTGCTGCATCCTGTGACTCCACCACGTGGCGCATTTGAGAAAATCAGAATCGACCTTATGGGTCCCTTCCCGAAGTCATCCGACGGAAATCGTTGGATCGTGGTTTGTGCCGACTACCTTACCCGCTGCTGCGAAACGGCAGCTCTTCCTTCAGCCACCGCTCACCACGTGTCCCTGCTCTTGCTCCGTTCTGTGATCCTCCGCCATGGACCTCCGCGAGTGATCATCAGTGACCGAGGTCGCCAGTTTATGGCAGATGTTGTGGAAGAGGTTCTTCGTTTGTGTGCGTCGCATTTTAGGCATTCCACACCATATCACCCTCAAACCAACGGCTTGACGGAGCGCACAAACCGCACACTCACAAACATGCTATCTATGTACATCGCATCTGACCACAAGAATTGGGATACTATACTGCCATTTATAAAGTTTGCATTCAACACCGCAACCCATGAGACTACTGGCTACAGCCCGTTCTTCCTGCTATATGCTCGCCCTCCTCGGTATTGTCTAGATACCATTCTTCCTTACTCCGTCCATGATGAACCGTGCATTGCGGAAACTCTTTGTCGAGCCGAAGAAGTTCGCCGTCTCGCCCGTTTGCGAATTCTCGCTTCTCAAGAGCGTTCAGAAGCTCGGTACGACAGCCGGCATAACCATCTGTCTTACGCCCCTGGAGATTTAGTGTGGCTTTGGCGACCTCTCCGAAAGCGTGGTTTAGCGCAGAAAATGTTGGCGCATTACGCTGGCCCTTACGTTGTGCTTGAACGCGTCAGTGAGGTGAACTACCAAATAGCACGTATGACAGCAAGTGGTCGTCGTTCAGTCAGAACTGAAGTTGCCCATGTCGCCCGGATGAAGCCGTGTCATTCTCGTGGAAACGAATAACTACCTCGCCCGGGGGGGCTTCGTCTGCAAAGGGGGAAAATGTAACAGTACGGAAGAAGATGAAGTTTAGAAGACAAGTGAAGGAGAAAGACATTGAAAAAGGACTCTCGTGCCGGACGCGCTGCCGTTGACCAGCTGAGCTCCCTACCCTATCGTCTTGTAGTTCAGCGCTCCGACGTCTTACCCCCTTCGTAACAATATATATATATATATATATATATATATATATATATATATATATATATATATATATATATATATATATATATATATATATATATGGTAATGTAGCGCTACCGCTCGTTGACTGTTGTACCGAAGACGAAGACACGCGCGTAGGTCGAAAGGTGCTTGCTGAAAAGGAATACGACGCAAGAGACCAGCTGGCTTGGTGAGCACTCGGAATAACATCGATCTGAAATCGAACGTATTACAATTGGTGACGACTGCTCTTCGTTCCCTCCTCTCAAGGTGGAGCTTCTCATCCGCCCACTCGCGTCACCATCCGCTGTGTCTGACACAACAAGCCAGACCGCATCTTGGCCCGAATGCTCGCACCTCTCCGCCTACCATCCTGTCCTCTGGAACGCTTCGTCAAAGTGATCCTAGCTTCTTCAGGGGCGTAGATGACCAGGACGTGAACGATTGGCGCCATCATAAGAACGCGTAAGAGCGTACAAGTGGGACGATACTACAAAGTTTTCCAACATCCTCTTTTACCTGACTGACGTAGCCAATCTACGGATCCGAATCCATGAACCCGACTTGCCCACTTGTTCGGCCTTCAAGACGAGCTTTTCAGAGGTGTTTGGGCGTCCTGCGGCGCGGAAACTGCGCAGAGAACAACACCTCCAGGTCCGCGCTCAGCACCCAGAGGAAACATTCATCAGCTACATAGAGGACGTCGTGCACATCTGCAAACGTGTTAATAATTCTATGTCCGAAGCAGACAAGATTACTAAGATCATGAAGGGAATCTCCGACCATGCCTTTCAAATGTTGCTAGCCAGAAACTCGAAAACCGTCGTCGAAATGATTCAACTTTGTCATAGGTACGACGTCATCAAGAGGCAACGAACTTTTACACAACTTTCTGGCATGAGCGATGGGATACTCCCGCCTCCGGTAGTGTGCAGTCTGTCTTCTGAACCACCTTCCCTTCTTCCCGAGATCAAGGCATTTATACGGGAGGAAGTGGCTCGTCAAATGTTGCTCCTCCCTGCTTCCTGCGGAAACCACATCATAGCTCGATCATACACCTCGACGTACTATCCAGGAGCAAGCTACAGTTTTGCCATTAAGCTCTCGACTTCCACCTGTAACAGCCCATTGTCGTACGCCACTATCACCGCTGTGTGACACGCATGCTGCGCCATTGCTACCGCCACCACTACCGCCAACCACTCCACCTCCACTACCACCACCCCACCCTTATCTGCCACCTCGACGCCCCATTATGAGTCCATGAAGGACCCCCGACAATCGCCCGATCTCCCATTCTTGTGGTGCTCCTGTCCTGGCCACGTTGCACGGCTTTGCCACCAGCGTGCGCAGCAGTGCCGCAATGGTCCCCGTCTGTACAGCTCAAACTATATACCTTCTCCGCCACCTGTCACCGCCAGCACCTCTAAGGACTCATTTTATCCTCACCGCTCCTCTCACTCCTCCTGCCGATCGCCCTCTCCCCGCCGTCGTTTCTTCTCGCCGCTGCACCACCGCTATACTCCTCGCCCAGAAGAAAACTAACAGCCGCAGTTCCGGAGGCAAAAAGTGCGTTTTTCATAAATTGTGCAAGTCCTCCGTCTTCCCCGGCAACCATTATAGAGTTTTTATCGATGGCATCGCAGTCCTAGCGCTTGTAGACACTCGCATTGCAGTGTATGTTATAAGTGCCAACCTTTACCGCCGACATCGTAACCATGCGACACCTGTCTCGCAATTGTTTTTCCGAACTGCCAGCTCACATCGCATTCAACCACTTGCGGCATGCACAGCTAGAATTGTCATTCAGGTTGTTTTGTACGTCGCCGAGTTTCTTTTGCCTTCTCACTGCTTTCACGAACTGATTCTGGGTTGCGATTTTTCAACCAGTCACCATGCGATTATTAATTGTGCCCGTGCCAGCATCGAATTGTCTTCGTCTTCACCCGCCACCTCATCAAACAGCCTCGTCCACACGGCTAAGATCCTCGTTGCAGAATACACTAACATCCCAGCCTGCTCTACTGTCCTCGTACACATTTCCTGCGTCTGCTTTTCTGATTCGACTGCTCTTTTCACTCCGACTGATACTGCAAGTCGTCGCCATTGCTTACTCCTTCCGTTCGCTCATCTAACCTTCTGCGGTACCTACAGCCCTATCCACATCTCTAACCCCTTTCGTTGCCTGTCAACGCTTCTTCGTGGTGAACGTCTCGGTTTTGTCAAGTTCCTTGAACACGCTATGACTAATGACTCTCAGATGCCCAGCCCCACTTCAGCGCGATGCTATCGACTTGCCTGTTTCTTTACTCAACAAAGACTCCACTTCAGCTTTTTCTTGCTGTCTTCATGGCAGCCTTTCAGCAGATCAACGCGACCAGCTCATCAGCTTGTTTTAGCACTTCCGTTCCTCATTCGACTTTCCTCACACATCTTTGGAAAGCATATCCGTTGCAACTCACTGCATTAACACCGGTATGCACGTCCCAGTGCGCCAGCACCCTTATATTGTATTGCCTGCTAAACGTTAAGTTGTAATCCACCAATTTAGTGACATGCTTCAGCGTGGCGTCATCCAGCCATCCCACAGCCACTGGAATTATCATGCTGTTCTCGTAAGAAAGATCGCTCTATCCGGTTCTGTGTTGATTACCGGCGACTAAGCAAGATAACTCGAAAAGACGTGTACCCCCTTCCATGTAGTGATGACGCCCTCGATTGACTGCAAGGTGCCGAATTCTATTCATCCCTGGACCTACGCACGGGCTATTGGCAGCTGACGATCTACAGAAAACCGCTTTTCTGACCTCTGATGGTCTTTATGAATTCAACGTTGTGCCACTTGGACAGTGCAAGACACCGGCCACATTCGAGCGCATGATGGACACACTTCCGTGTGACTCAAGTGGAATGACTGTCTGTGTTACCTGGACGATGTTGTCGTGTTTTGAAAAAAATTTGCATCTCATCTTGACCACCTCGAGCGTGTGCTGAATTGTTTGACTGACGTTGGCCTACAACAAAATTTTAAAAAGTGCGGCTTCGGTATTCAGCAGATTCCTATATTCGAACATGTAGTTTCTAAAAATGGTGTTCGTCCACATCCTGCGAAACTTCGTGCAGTCGCAGTTTACACGTCTAACTTCCCTAAATGAGGGGCGTAGTCTCATAGGGCTGTGTTCGTATTTTTGTTGCTTCGTCCGCAATTTCGCAACGATCCTCTCGCCGCTGACTCAGCTCCTTGCTGGTGACGCCATTCTTTCCTCTTGGGGGTTCGACTGTGATGAGGCCTTTTCGATCCTTCGGCGTCTTCTAGTGTCGCCTCCGATTCTGCGCGATTTTAAACCTGGGGGCACCTACCGAACTCCGCACTCATGCTAGCCGTGTAGGTCTCGGCGCTCTTGCAAACGCAAACCCGGCTACCCCGAGTACGTTGTTTCTTACGGCACCTGCACTTTAACAAAGGCCGAAAAAATAATCTTTAACTGGAAAACAGTGTTTGGCGATCATTTGGGCCATTGCGAATTTCCGTCCATACCTATACGATGGCCCCTTGTCTGCTGTCACAGACCTTCATGCACTCTGCTGGTTGTCCACCGTTACAGAGCCATTTTGTCGCCTTGCTCGTTGGGTGCCCCCTTAAAAGAGCACTACATTCAGGTTATCTACCGGTCTCGCCATAAGCATCCAAATGCCGACACCCTATCTAGGTCATCTCTCCAATGTAACTCTGACTCGACAGCTCTCACGATGGTTGACTCAAGTTCTCTGGTGATTATTTACATACAGAGCAATGGCAACACCCTTGGATTTCTTCCGTTCTCACGGTTCAATCTACACCATATCGGCGCCCCGCCTCTCGGACGCGTCGCCGCCAAGCCCGTCATTTCGCCATCTACGACGGCCTGATTTACCGCCGAAGTTACCTTCCCGACGGATGCAAGTGTCTCCTTCTCATTCCTTGGCACCTGCGTTCAGATATATGTGCCACATTTCACGTCGATCATCAGTGTGTGCCCACGCCAGAGTGTTGAAAACTTACACTAGCCTTCGCCTCCGCTATTACCGGCGGGGATTGTACCACTTTGTACGTCATTATGTCCGCGCATGCCAGGAATGCCAACGTCGCAAAACCCCTCCACGCCGTCCCATGGTTCCAATGCAGCCCTTGCACTGTGCCAGCCGGCCATTCAATTGTGTGGGCAATGATCTTTACTCGCCACTGCCGAACACTCCAGCTAGTACCGTTGAGTCATCGTGGCAGTCGACCACCTTAGCCGCTACGCTGAAACATCTTTACCTTCTGCTTCGGTGCCAGACGTTGCGTCTTTCGTCCTTCACCATCTCCCTCAGCGCCACGGTTCGCCTAAAACACTGCGCAGTGACCTTAGCAGGTTTTTTTTTCTTTTCGAGACCGTTGAATTCCTCCTTCAGCAGTGCCGCGTTGTCCACCGCTCTACCTCGGCCTACCACCTGGAGACAAATTGCATGATGGAATATTTTAGCCGGCCCTTGAGTGATATCCTGGCCATGCCGCGTCTGACCACTAAAAATGAAACCAGCATCTCCCGCTAGTTACGTACGCTTAAAATACTTCCATACAAAGCACGACCGGCTTCTTCCCCTTTCTCCTCCTCTACGGCCCTGAACCCTGCTGTAGTATGAACCCGGTACTTTCTTATCGGCCTGGTACCTCCGAAACGACCACAGTTTCTGAAGCGGCAGGATATGCAGAAGGATGCCGCCAGCTTACACGATCATTCACAACACAGAACCAGAGTCACGAGAAGTCCCTTTGCGCACCGACATGTCCAGCTCCCTCACACACCGCAGACTTCCTCGCGTGGTTTTGGGTTGCCTCTACCACCTGCGGCCTGTCTATCAAATTTGCTTCAAAATACTACGGTCCATATGGTGTTTCTGCCAGACATCTCCCGTGAACTACATTATTCAACGGCTTGCGATGACACTGGATATGCGTCGCCGTGGCCGTGAAACAGTGCACGTTGACCGTCTCAAGCCCTGTTACGACCAGCCTGTTGTGTCTACACCGTGAGTCGGAAGGATGCCTATTTTGTCTCCTGGGGGTAATTGTAGCGACTGTTGTACTGAAGACGAAGATAAGCGTAGGTCGAAAGGTGTGTGCTATAAAGGAAGACGATGGACAAAGAAGACGGCGCAAGAGTCCCATTGCCTAGTTGCGTGCTCGGTCGGAACATCAATCTGAAATGGAACATATTCTTGCAATATATATATATATATATATATATATTGCAAGAATATATATATATATATATATATATATATATATATATATATATTCATTTAAACATATTGTTACGTGGAAGATTTACAGTCCCAAAGCTGTCCGCACAACTAACGTTGATGAGGGCACCGATTTCACAACACTCAGCGTCGTCGACTTCTCGGAGTCTGTTGCATTCTTCATCCTCTTCACGGACAGCGAATACAGCTATGTGACACTACCCCCCCCCCCCCCCCCCGCGGGAAAAGCACAGTCCCGGTTCGGTCTATGTTAGCGAAATAGAACGTTGATAATAGGGCTTTAGGCGGGACACATGCACTATTTCGGAGGTTGGAGCTGTGGACGGGAACTTCGGAACCATAGATTCAACTTCGTAGGTGACGTCGGTCACGGGGCGCAAAACACGGTAAGGGCCAGTGTAATGGGGCAAACGTTTTTCACACAAGCCCACTCGACGGCACGGTAGCCACAGCAAAACGAGAGATCCAGGAGTGTAGTGGACATCATGGTGGCGGCTGTCGCACCGGATCTTTTGGGAGTCTTGGGATGCAGAGAGCCTGGCATGAGCTATCCGGCGGGCATCATGAGCGCGGGTGACGGCAACACTGGTGTAAGTACTGGTGGCGTCTGCCACGGGTAGAGGGTGTCGAGGTGTCGACCAAATAATAAATAAAATGGGGAGTATCCAGCGGTAGAATGGACAGATGAATTGCAGGCGAATGTGACAAAGGGGAGATGAACGTCCCAATCTCGATGGTCGTCAGACACATACATGGCCAGCATGTCTGTGAGGGTACGGTTTAGACGTTCCGTGAGGCCGTTGGTCTGGGGGTGATATGCGGTGGTGAATTCGTGGCGGACGGAGAATTTCGTCAACCACTCGCGACAGGAAACAGCGGCCATGGTCAGTTAGTAGTTCACGAGGAGCCCCATGAGGAAGATTTACGTTTTCTAGAAGGAAGTCAGCGACGTCTGGGGCGCAGCTGGTAGGGATGGCTCGGGTAATAGCGTACCGAGCAGCGTAATCGGTGGCGACGGCGATCCATTTTTTCCCCGAGGTGGAAACTGGAAAGGGGCCAAGGAGGTCAACGCCTATACAGGAAAAAGGGTCAGTTGGTATGGGTATCGGCTGCATTAGACCTAAAGGCGAAATTGTGGGCTTCTTCCGACGCTGACACAGTTCACATGCGGCAATGTACAGCTGGACAGAGCGGTAGAGCCCCGGCCAGTAGAACCGTCGGCGCAGGCTGTCGTATGTGCGAGAGACACCCAAGTCGCCAGCCGTGGGCGCATAATGGAACTGTTCAAGGATGGTGGAACGCAGGTGTTGGGGAACGACGAGCAAAAGGTCTGTGCCATCTGGTCGCATATTACGTCGGTATAGGGTGTTCTCGTGGAACACAAATAAGGCGAGAGATGGGTCAGGGCGGTCGGAGGTAAGACGGAGGATAATGGAATGCAGAGAAGAATCTAAGTGCTGTTTCTTGGCAGTGTTAGCAAAGGCGGAGACAGACAAGACACATACACTATCGTTAGAGTTTGTAGGGCTAGGGGAGTCGACGGGATGACGTGACAAACAGTCTGCATCTTGGTGAAGCCGGCCGGACTTGTAGGCAACAGAAAAGGTGTATCCTTGTAATCGTAGCGCCCAGCGCCCCAAACGGCCAGTAGGATCTTTGAGAGAGGAAAGCCAGCACAAGGCATGATGGTCTGTTATCACAGTAAAATGGCGTCCAAACAAATAAGGGCGGAATTTCGTAATTGCCCAGACAAGCGCCAGGCACTCTCACTCTGTAATAGAATAATTTGGTTCGGGTGTTGAGAGGAGGCGGCTGGCATACGCAATCACCCTTATACGGCCGTGTTGTCGCTGAGCAAGTATAGCTCCTATTCCATGGCCACTTGCGTCGGTACGGAGTTCAGTATTGGCGGAAGGGTTGAAGTGGGCCAAGACCGGTGGAGTAGTTAGAGCAGCAATAAGCTCTGAGAAAGCTGGAACTTGTTCAGGCCCCCAATACAATGAAGCGCCTTTCTTGAGGAGTTGGGTGAGCGGACGAGCAAGGACTGCGAAGTTCGGGACGAATCGTCGGAAATAGGAACATAGACCAATAAAGCTTCGGACATCGCTGGATGAACGCGGAGTGGGAAAATCTCTGACGGCACGTATCTTGTCAGGGTCAGACTGAACGCCAGGGGCATTAACCAAGTGACCAAGCACTTTGATTTCCCGGTGGACGAAACTGCATTTCTTTGAGTTGAGTTAAAGGCCGGCGCGGCGGAATAGCTCGAGAATAGCAGAAAGGAGAGAGAGGTGGCTGTCAAAAGTGGACGAGAAAACAATGACGTCGTCTAAGTAACAAAGACAACTCGTCCACTTGAAGCCGCGCAGCAATGAGTCCATCATCTGTTAGAAAGTTGCAGGGGCGTTACATAGGCCAAAAGGCATGACTTTGAATTGATGAAGGTCGTCAGGGGTGATGAACACTGTTTTTTCACGCTCTCTCTCGTCGACAGAAATCTGCCAGTAACCGGAACGAAGGTCGATGGATGAAAAGTAGCTGGCTCCGTACAAACTATCAAGCGCGTCATCGATGCGCGGAAGAGGATATATATCTTTTTTTGGTTATCTTAATCAAATGACGGTAGTCAACGCAGAATCTCCAACTGTTATCATTCTTCTTGACCAACACGACATGGGATGCCCAGGGGCTACTTGAAGGCTCGATTATGTCGTTAGCTAACTTCTTTTCGACCTCCGCTCTAATGACGCGTCGCTCCGCAAGCGAAACACGATAGGACCGCCTGTGAATAGTACTGGCGTCACCGGTGTCAATGCGGTGGGTGACAACTGTCGTTTGACCCAATGGGAGGGTACCGAAGTCGAAAAGGTCACTGTAGGTAAACAAACGCTTGTGTAACTCAGCGGCGCGTTCAGGTTGCAGATCAGATGCAATCATGCTGTTAAGCAGATCAGGGCGCGATGCTGATGACGAGGGGTTGTTGGCAAGGACGGCAGTTGTATGATCTGTAGACAGAGCTGAAATTGCACAATCGGTAATCGGGGACAGCGCAGCTTATGAAATTCCCTCGGGCAGAACTTGAGTTGAAAAGCTGAATTTAAGGACAGGGAGAGAAGTGATGTTCTGGGAGATGTGCATAGTTAGATGAGGAAGGGTGACGTGCCGCTGCAGCATGACATCAGTAATGAGACAAGCGAGATAATCGCCATCTGGGACACCCGCACACTCACAAACATGCTATCTATGTACATCGCATCTGACCACAAGAATTGGGATACTATACTGCCAATTATAACGTTTGCATTCAACACCGCAACCCATGAGACTACTGGCTACAGCCCGTTCTTCCTGCTATATGCTCGTCCTCCTCGGTATTGTCTAGATACCATTCTTCCTTACGCCGTCCATGATGAACCGTGCATTGCGGAAACTCTTTGTCGAGCCGAAGAAGCTCGCCGTCTCGCCCGTTTGCGAATTCTCGCTTCTCAAGAGCGTTCAAAAGCTCGGTACGACAGCCGGCATAACCATCTGTCTTACGCCCCTGGAGATTTAGTGTGGCTTTGGCGACCTCTCCGAAAGCGTGGTTTAGCGCAGAAAATGTTGGCGCATTACGCTGGCCCTTACGTTCTGCTTGAACGCGTCAGTGAAGTGAACTACCAAATAGCACGTATGACAGCAAGTGGTCGTCGTTCAGTCAGAACTGAAGTTGCCCATGTCGCCCGGATGAAGCCGTGTCACTCTCGTGGAAACGAATAACTACCTCGTCCGGGGGGCTTCGTCTGCAAAGGGGGAAAATGTAACAGTACGGAAGAAGATGAAGTTTAGAAGACAAGTGAAGGAGAAAGACGTTGAAAAAGGACTCTCGTGCCGGACGCGCTGCCGTTGACCAGCTGAGCTCCCTACCCTATCGTCTTGTAGTTCAGCGCTCCGACGTCTTACCCCTTCGTAACAATATATATATATATATATATATATATATATATATATATATATATATATTGTAATGTAGCGCTACCGCTCGTTGACTGTTGTACCGAAGACGAAGACACGCGCGTAGGTCGAAAGGTGCTTGCTGAAAAGTAATACGACGCAAGAGACCAGCTGGCTTGGTGAGCACTCGGAATAACATCGATCTGAAATCGAACGTATTACAATTGGTGACGACTGCTCTTCGTTCCCTCCTCTCAAGGTGGAGCTTCTCATCCGCCCACTCGCGTCACCATCCGCTGTGTCTGACACAACAAGCCAGACCGCATCTTGGCCCGAATGCTCGCACCTCTCCGCCTACCATCCTGTCCTCTGGAACGCTTCGTCAAAGTGATCCTAGCTTCTTCAGGGGCGTAGATGACCAGGACGTGAACGATTGGCGCCATCATAAGAACGCGTAAGAGCGTACAAGTGGGACGATACTACAAAGTTTTCCAACATCCTCTTTTACCTGACTGACGTAGCCAATCTACGGTTCCGAATCCATGAACCCGACTTGCCCACCTGTTCGGCCTTCAAGACGAGCTTTTCAGAGGTGTTTGGGCGTCCTGCGGCGCGGAAACTGCGCAGAGAACACCTCCAGGTCCGCGCTCAGCACCCAGAGGAAACATTCATCAGCTACATAGAGGACGTCGTGCACATCTGCAAACGTGTTAATAATTCTATGTCCGAAGCAGACAAGATTACTAAGATCATGAAGGGAATCTCCGACCATGCCTTTCAAATGTTGCTAGCCAGAAACTCGAAAACCGTCGTCGAAATGATTCAACTTTGTCATAGGTACGACGTCATCAAGAGGCAACGATCTTTTACACAACTTTCTGGCATGAGCGATGGGATACTCCCGCCTCCGGTAGTGTGCAGTCTGTCTTCTGAACCACCTTCCCTTCTTCCCGAGATCAAGGCATTTATACGGGAGGAAGTGGCTCGTCAAATGTTGCTCCTCCCTGCTTCCTGCGGAAACCACATCATAGCTCGATCATACACCTCGACGTACTATCCAGGAGCAAGCTACAGTTTTGCCATTAAGCTCTCGACTTCCACCTGTAACAGCCCATTCTCGTACGCCACTATCACCGCTGTGACACGCATGCTGCGCCATTGCTACCGCCACCACTACCGCCAACCACTCCACCTCCACTACCACCACCCCATCCTTATCTGCCACCTCGACGCCCCATTATGAGTCCATGAAGGACCCCCGACAATCGCCCGATCTCCCATTCTTGTGGTGCTCCTGTCCTGGCCACGTTGCACGGCTTTGCCACCAGCGTGCGCAGCAGTGCCGCAATGGTCCCCGTCTGTACAGCTCAAACTATATACCTTCTCCGCCACCTGTCACCGCCAGCACCTCTAAGGACTCATTTTATCCTCACCGCTCCTCTCACTCCTCCTGCCGATCGCCCTCTCCCCGCCGTCGTTTCTTCTCGCCTCTGCACCACCGCTATACTCCTCGCCCAGAAGAAAACTAACAGCCGCAGTTCCGGAGGCAAAAAGTGCGTTTTTCATAAATTGTGCAAGTCCTCCGTCTTCCCCGGCAACCATTATAGAGTGTTTATCGATGGCATCGCAGTCCTAGCGCTTGTAGACACTCGCATTGCAGTGTATGTTATAAGTGCCAACCTTTACCGCCGACATCGTAACCATGCGACACCTGTCTCGCAATTGTTTTTCCGAACTGCCAGCTCACATCGCATTCAACCACTTGCGGCATGCACAGCTAGAATTGTCATTCAGGTTGTTTTGTACGTCGCCGAGTTTCTTTTGCCTTCTCACTGCTTTCACGAACTGATTCTGGGTTGCGATTTTTCAACCAGTCACCATTCGATTATTAATTGTGCCCGTGCCAGCATCGAATTGTCTTCGTCTTCACCCGCCACCTCATCCAACAGCCTCGTCCACACGGCTAAGATCCTCGTTGCAGAATACACTAACATCCCAGCCTGCTCTACTGTCCTCGTACACATTTCCTGCGTCTGCTTTTCTGATTCGACTGCTCTTTTCACTCCGACTGATACTGCAAGTCGTCGCCATTGCTTACTCCTTCCGTTCGCTCATCTAACCTTCTGCGGTACCTACAGCCCTATCCACGTCTCTAACCCCTTTCGTTGCCTGTCAACGCTTCTTCGTGGTGAACGTCTCGGTTTTGTCAAGTTCCTTGAACACGCTATGACTAATGATGTCTCAGATGCCCAGCCCCACTTCAGCGCGATGCTATCGACTTGCCTGTTTCTTTACTCAACAAAGACTCCACTTCAGCTTTTTCTTGCTGTCTTCATGGCAGCCTTTCAGCAGATCAACGCGACCAGCTCATCAGCTTGTTTTAGCACTTCCGTTCCTCATTCGACTTTCCTCACACATCTTTGGAAAGCATATCCGTTGCAACTCACTGCATTAACACCGGTATGCACGTCCCAGTGCGCCAGCACCCTTATATTGTATTGCCTGCTAAACGTTAAGTTGTAATCCACCAATTTAGTGACATGCTTCAGCGTGGCGTCATCCAGCCATCCCACAGCCACTGGAAGTATCATGCTGTTCTCGTAAGAAAGATCGCTCTATCCGGTTCTGTGTTGATTACCGGCGACTAAGCAAGATAACTCGAAAAGACGTGTACCCCCTTCCATGTAGTGATGACGCCCTCGATTGACTGCAAGGTGCCGAATTCTATTCATCCCTGGACCTACGCACGGGCTATTGGCAGCTGACGATCTACCGAAAACCGCTTTTCTGACCTCTGATGGTCTTTATGAATTCAACGTTGTGCCACTTGGACAGTGCAAGACACCGGCCACATTCGAGCGCATGATGGACACACTTCCGTGTGACTCAAGTGGAATGACTGTCTCTGTTACCTGGACGATGTTGTCGTGTTTTGAAAAAAATTTGCATCTCATCTTGACCACCTCGAGCGTGTGCTGAATTGTTTGACTGACGTTGGCCTACAACAAAATTTTAAAAAGTGCGGCTTCGGTATTCAGCAGATTCCTATATTCGAACATGTAGTTTCTAAAAATGGTGTTCGTCCACATCCTGCGAAACTTCGTGCAGTCGCAGTTTACACGTCTAACTTCCCTAAATGAGGGGCGTAGTCTCATAGGGCTGTGTTCGTATTTTTGTCGCTTCGTCCGCAATTTCGCAACGATCCTCTCGCCGCTGACTCAGCTCCTTGCTGGTGACGCCATTCTTTCCTCTTGTGGGTTCGACTGTGATGAGGCCTTTTCGATCCTTCGGCGTCTTCTAGTGTCGCCTCCGATTCTGCGCGATTTTAAACCTGGGGGCACCTACCGAACTCCGCACTCATGCTAGCCGTGTAGGTCTCGGCGCTCTTGCAAACGCAAACCCGGCTACCCCGAGTACGTTGTTTCTTACGGCACCTGCACTTTAACAAAGGCCGAAAAAATAATCTTTAACTGGAAAACAGTGTTTGGCGATCATTTGGGCCATTGCGAATTTCCGTCCATACCTATACGATGGCCCCTTGTCTGCTGTCACAGACCTTCATGCACTCTGCTGGTTGTCCACCGTTACAGAGCCATTTTGTCGCCTTGCTCGTTGGGTGCCCCCTTAAAAGAGCACTACATTCAGGTTATCTACCGGTCTCGCCATAAGCATCCAAATGCCGACACCCTATCTAGGTCATCTCTCCAATGTAACTCTGACTCGACAGCTCTCACGATGGTTGACTCAAGTTCTCTGGTGATTATTCACATACAGAGCAATGGCAACACCCTTGGATTTCTTCCGTTCTCACGGTTCAATCTACACCATATCGGCGCCCCGCCTCTCGGACGCGTCGCCGCCAAGCCCGTCATTTCGCCATCTACGACGGCCTGATTTACTGCCGAAGTTACCTTCCCGACGGATGCAAGTGTCTCCTTCTCATTCCTTGGCACCTGCGTTCAGATATATGTGCCACATTTCACGTCGATCATCAGTGTGTGCCCACGCCAGAGTGTTGAAAACTTACACTAGCCTTCGCCTCCGCTATTACCGGCGGGGATTGTACCACTTTGTACGTCATTATGTCCGCGCATGCCAGGAATGCCAACGTCGCAAAACCCCTCCACGCCGTCCCATGGTTCCAATGCAGCCCTTGCACTGTGCCAGCCGGCCATTCAATTGTGTGGGCAATGATCTTTACTCGCCACTGCCGAACACTCCAGCTAGTACCGTTGAGTCATCGTGGCAGTCGACCACCTTAGCCGCTATGCTGAAACATCTTTACCTTCTGCTTCGGTGCCAGACGTTGCGTCTTTCGTCCTTCATCATCTCCCTCAGCGCCACGGTTCGCCTAAAACACTGCGCAGTGACCTTAGCAGGTTTTTTTTTCTTTTCGAGACCGTTGAATTCCTCCTTCAGCAGTGCCGCGTTGTCCACCGGTCTACCTCGGCCTACCACCTGGAGACAAATTGCATGATGGAATATTTTAGCCGGCCCTTGAGTGATATCCTGGCCATGCCGCGTCTGACCACTAAAAATGAAACCAGCATCTCCCGCTAGTTACGTACGCTTAAAATACTTCCATACAAAGCACGACCGGCTTCTCCCCCTTTCTCCTCCTCTACGGCCCTGAACCCTGCTGTAGTGTGAACCCGGTACTTTCTTATCGGCCTGGTACCTCCGAAACGACCACAGTTTCTGAAGCGGCAGGATATGCAGAAGGATGCCGCCAGCTTACACGATCATTCACAACACAGAACCAGAGTCACGAGAAGTCCCTTTGCGCACCGACATGTCCAGCTCCCTCACACACCGCAGACTTCCTCGCGTGGTTTTGGGTTGCCTCTACCACCTGCGGCCTGTCTATCAAATTTGCTTCAAAATACTACGGTCCATATGGTGTTTCTGCCAGACATCTCCCGTGAACTACATTATTCAACGGCTTGCGATGACACTGGATATGCGTCGCCGTGGCCGTGAAACAGTGCACGTTGACCGTCTCAAGCCCTGTTACGACCAGCCTGTTGTGTCTACACCGTGAGTCGGAAGGATGCCTATTTTGTCTCCTGGGGGTAATTGTAGCGACTGTTGTACTGAAGACGAAGATAAGCGTAGGTCGAAAGGTGTGTGCTATAAAGGAAGACGATGGACAAAGAAGACGGCGCAAGAGTCCCATTGCCTAGTTGCGTGCTCGGTCGGAACATCAATCTGAAATGGAACATATTCTTGCAATATATATATATATATATATATATATATATATATATATATATATATATATATATTCATTTAAACATATTGTTACGTGGAAGATTTACAGTCCCAAAGCTGTCCGCACAACTAACGTTGATGAGGGCACCGATTTCACAACACTCAGCGTCGTCGACTTCTCGGAGTCTGTTGCATTCTTCATCCTCTTCACGGACAGCGAATACAGCTATGTGACACTACCCCCCCCCCCCCCCGCGGGAAAAGCACAGTCCCGGTTCGGTCTATGTTAGCGAAATAGAACGTTGATAATAGGGCTTTAGGCGGGACACATGCACTATTTCGGAGGTTGGAGCTGTGGACGGGAACTTCGGAACCATTGATTCAACTTCGTAGGTGACGTCGGTCACGGGGCGCAAAACACGGTAAGGGCCAGTGTAATGGGGCAAACGTTTTTCACACAAGCCCACTCGACGGCACGGTAGCCACAGCAAAACGAGAGATCCAGGAGTGTAGTGGACATCATGGTGGCGGCTGTCGCACCGGATCTTTTGGGAGTCTTGGGATGCAGAGAGCCTGGCATGAGCTATCCGGCGGGCATCATGAGCGCGGGTGACGGCAACACTGGTGTAAGTACTGGTGGCGTCTGCCACGGGTAGAGGGTGTCGAGGTGTCGACCAAATAATAAATAAAATGGGGAGTATCCAGCGGTAGAATGGACAGATGAATTGCAGGCGAATGTGACAAAGGGGAGATGAACGTCCCAATCTCGATGGTCGTCAGACACATACATGGCCAGCATGTCTGTGAGGGTACGGTTTAGACGTTCCGTGAGGCCGTTGGTCTGGGGGTGATATGCGGTGGTGAATTCGTGGCGGACGGAGAATTTCGTCAACCACTCGCGACAGGAAACAGCGGCCATGGTCAGTTAGTAGTTCACGAGGAGCCCCATGAGGAAGATTTACGTTTTCTAGAAGGAAGTCAGCGACGTCTGGGGCGCAGCTGGTAGGGATGGCTCGGGTAATAGCGTACCGAGTAGCGTAATCGGTGGCGACGGCGATCCATTTTTTCCCCGAGGTGGAAACTGGAAAGGGGCCAAGGAGGTCAACGCCTATACAGGAAAAAGGGTCAGTTGGTATGGGTATCGGCTGCATTAGACCTAAAGGCGAAATTGTGGGCTTCTTCCGACGCTGACACAGTTCACATGCGGCAATGTACAGCTGGACAGAGCGGTAGAGCCCCGGCCAGTAGAACCGTCGGCGCAGGCTGTCGTATGTGCGAGAGACACCCAAGTCGCCAGCCGTGGGCGCATAATGGAACTGTTCAAGGATGGTGGAACGCAGGTGTTGGGGAACGACGAGCAAAAGGTCTGTGCCATCTGGTCGCATATTACGTCGGTATAGGGTGTTCTCGTGGAACACAAATAAGGCGAGAGATGGGTCAGGGCGGTCGGAGGTAAGACGGAGGATAATGGAATGCAGAGAAGGATCTAAGTGCTGTTTCTTGGCAGTGTTAGCAAAGGCGGAGACAGACAAGACACATACACTATCGTTAGAGTTTGTAGGGCTAGGGGAGTCGACGGGATGACGTGACAAACAGTCTGCATCTTGGTGAAGCCGGCCGGACTTGTAGACAACAGAAAAGGTGTATCCTTGTAATCGTAGCGCCCAGCGCCCCAAACGGCCAGTAGGATCTTTGAGAGAGGAAAGCCAGCACAAGGCATGATGGTCTGTTATCACAGTAAAATGGCGTCCAAACAAATAAGGGCGGAATTTCGTAATTGCCCAGACAAGCGCCAGGCACTCTCACTCTGTAATAGAATAATTTGGTTCGGGTGTTGAGAGGAGGCAGCTGGCATACGCAATCACCCTTATACGGCCGTGTTGTCGCTGAGCAAGTATAGCTCCTATTCCATGGCCACTTGCGTCGGTACGGAGTTCAGTATTGGCGGAAGGGTTGAAGTGGGCCAAGACCGGTGGAGTAGTTAGAGCAGCAATAAGCTCTGAGAAAGCTGGAACTTGTTCAGGCCCCCAATACAATGAAGCGCCTTTCTTGAGGAGTTGGGTGAGCGGACGAGCAAGGACTGCGAAGTTCGGGACGAATCGTCGGAATTAGGAACATAGACCAATAAAGCTTCGGACATCGCTGGATGAACGCGGAGTGGGAAAATCTCTGACGGCACGTATCTTGTCAGGGTCAGACTGAACGCCAGGGGCATTAACCAAGTGACCAAGCACTTTGATTTCCCGGTGGACGAAACTGCATTTCTTTGAGTTGAGTTAAAGGCCGGCGCGGCGGAATAGCTCGAGAATAGCAGAAAGGAGAGAGAGGTGGCTGTCAAAAGTGGACGAGAAAACAATGACGTCGTCTAAGTAACAAAGACAACTCGTCCACTTGAAGCCGCGCAGCAATGAGTCCATCATCTGTTAGAAAGTTGCAGGGGCGTTACATAGGCCAAAAGGCATGACTTTGAATTGATGAAGGTCGTCAGGGGTGATGAACACTGTTTTTTCACGCTCTCTCTCGTCGACAGAAATCTGCCAGTAACCGGAACGAAGGTCGATGGATGAAAAGTAGCTGGCTCCGTACAAACTATCAAGCGCGTCATCGATGCGCGGAAGAGGATATATATCTTTTTTTGGTTATCTTAATCAAATGACGGTAGTCAACGCAGAATCTCCAACTGTTATCCTTCTTCTTGACCAACACGACATGGGATGCCCAGGGGCTACTTGAAGGCTCGATTATGTCGTTCGCTAACATCTTTTCGACCTCCGTTCTAATGACGCGTCGCTCCGCAAGCGAAACACGATAGGACCGCCTGTGAATAGTACTGGCGTCACCGGTGTCAATGCGGTGGGTGACAACTGTCGTTTGACCCAATGGGAGGGTACCGAAGTCGAAAAGGTCACTGTAGGCAAACAAACGCTTGTGTAACTCAGCGGTGAGTTCAGGTTGCAGATCAGATGCAATCATGCTGTTAAGCAGATCAGGGCGCGATGCTGATGACGAGGGGTTGTTGGCAAGGACGGCAGTTGTATGATCTGTAGACAGAGCTGAAATGGCACAATCGGTAATCGGGGACAGCGCAGCTTATGAAATTCCCTCGGGCAGAACTTGAGTTGAAAAGCTGAATTTAAGGACAGGGAGAGAAGTGATGTTCTGGGAGATGTGCACAGTTAGATGAGGAAGGGTGACGTGCCGCTGCAGCATGACATCAGTAATGAGACAAGCGAGATAATCGCCATCTGGGACACCCGCACACTCACAAACATGCTATCTATGTACATCGCATCTGACCACAAGAATTGGGATACTATACTGCCATTTATAACGTTTGCATTCAACACCGCAACCTATGAGACTACTGGCTACAGCCCGTTCTTCCTGCTATATGCTCGTCCTCCTCGGTATTGTCTAGATACCATTCTTCCTTACTCCGTCCATGATGAACCGTGCATTGCGGAAACTCTTTGTCGAGCCGAAGAAGCTCGCCGTCTCGCCCGTTTGCAAATTCTCGCTTCTCAAGAGCGTTCAAAAGCTCGGTACGACAGCCGGCATAACCATCTGTCTTACGCCCCTGGAGATGTAGTGTGGCTTTGGCGACCTCTCCGAAAGCGTGGTTTAGCGCAGAAAATGTTGGCGCATTACGCTGGCCCTTACGTTGTGCTTGAACGCGTCAGTGAAGTGAACTACCAAATAGCACGTATGACAGCAAGTGGTCGTCGTTCAGTCAGAACTGAAGTTGCCCATGTCGCCCGGATGAAGCCGTGTCACTCTCGTGGAAACGAATAACTACCTCGCCCGGGGGGCTTCGTCTGCAAAGGGGGAAAATGTAACAGTACGGAAGAAGATGAAGTTTAGAAGACAAGTGAAGGAGAAAGACGTTGAAAAAGGACTCTCGTGCCGGACGCGCTGCCGTTGACCAGCTGAGCTCCCTACCCTATCGTCTTGTAGTTCAGCGCTCCGACGTCTTACCCCTTCGTAACAATATATATATATATATATATATATATATATATATATATATATATTGTAATGTAGCGCTACCGCTCGTTGACTGTTGTACCGAAGACGAAGACACGCGCGTAGGTCGAAAGGTGCTTGCTGAAAAGGAATACGACGCAAGAGACCACCTGGCTTGGTGAGCACTCGGAAGAACATCGATCTGAAATCGAACGTATTACAATTGGTGACGACTGCTCTTCGTTCCCTCCTCTCAAGGTGGAGCTTCTCATCCGCCCACTCGCGTCACCATCCGCTGTGTCTGACACAACAAGCCAGACCGCATCTTGGCCCGAATGCTCTCACCTCTCCGCCTACCATCCTGTCCTCTGGAACGCTTCGTCAAAGTGATCCTAGCTTCTTCAGGGGCGTAGATGACCAGGACGTGAACGATTGGCGCCATCATAAGAACGCGTAAGAGCGTACAAGTGGGACGATACTACAAAGTTTTCCAACATCCTCTTTTACCTGACTGACGTAGCCAATCTACGGTTCCGAATCCATGAACCCGACTTGCCCACCTGTTCGGCCTTCAAGACGAGCTTTTCAGAGGTGTTTGGGCGTCCTGCGGCGCGGAAACTGCGCAGAGAACAACACCTCCAGGTCCGCGCTCAGCACCCAGAGGAAACATTCATCAGCTACATAGAGGACGTTGTGCACATCTGCAAATGTGTTAATAATTCTATGTCCGAAGCTGACAAGATTACTAAGATCATGAAGGGAATCTCCGACCATGCCTTTCAAATGTTGCTAGCCAGAAACTCGAAAACCGTCGTCGAAATGATTCAACTTTGTCATAGGTACGACGTCATCAAGAGGCAACGATCTTTTACACAACTTTCTGGCATGAGCGATGGGATACTCCCGCCTCCGGTAGTGTGCAGTCTGTCTTCTGAACCACCTTCCCTTCTTCTCGAGATCAAGGCATTTATACGGGAGGAAGTGGCTCGTCAAATGTTGCTCCTCCCTGCTTCCTGCGGAAACCACATCACAGCTCGATCATACACCTCGACGTACTATCCAGGAGCAAGCTACAGTTTTGCCATTAAGCTCTCGACTTCCACCTGTAACAGCCCATTCTCGTACGCCACTATCACCGCTGTGTGACACGCATGCTGCGCCATTGCTACCGCCACCACTACCGCCAACCACTCCACCTCCACTACCTCCACCCCACCCTTATCTGCCACCTCGACGCCCCATTATGAGTCCATGAAGGACCCCCGACAATCGCCCGATCTCCCATTCTTGTGGTGCTCCTGTCCTGGCCACGTTGCACGGCTTTGCCACCAGCGTGCGCAGCAGTGCCGCAATGGTCCCCGTCTGTACAGCTCAAACTATATACCTTCTCCGCCACCTGTCACTGCCAGCACCTCTAAGGACTCATTTTATCCTCACCGCTCCTCTCACTCCTCCTGCCGATCGCCCTCTCCCCGGCGTCGTTTCTTCTCGCCGCTGCACCACCGCTATACTCCTCGCCCAGAAGAAAACTAACAGCCGCAGTTCCGGAGGCAAAAAGTGCGTTTTTCATAAATTGTGCAAGTCCTCCGTCTTCCCCGGCAACCATTATAGAGTGTTTATCGATGGCATCGCAGTCCTAGCGCTTGTAGACACTCGCATTGCAGTGTATGTTATAAGTGCCAACCTTTACCGCCGACATCGTAACCATGCGACACCTGTCTCGCAATTGTTTTTCCGAACTGCCAGCTCACATCGCATTCAACCACTTGCGGCATGCACAGCTAGAATTGTCATTCAGGTTGTTTTGTACGTCGCCGAGTTTCTTTTGCCTTCTCACTGCTTTCACGAACTGATTCCGGGTTGCGATTTTTCAACCAGTCACCATTCGATTATTAATTGTGCCCGTGCCAGCATCGAATTGTCTTCGTCTTCACCCGCCACCTCATCCAACAGCCTCGTCCACACGGCTAAGATCCTCGTTGCAGAATACACTAACATCCCAGCCTGCTCTACTGTCCTCGTACACATTTCCTGCGTCTGCTTTTCTGATTCGACTGCTCTTTTCACTCCGACTGATACTGCAAGTCGTCGCCATTGCTTACTCCTTCCGTTCGCTCATCTAACCTTCTGCGGTACCTACAGCCCTATCCACGTCTCTAACCCCTTTCGTTGCCTGTCAACGCTTCTTCGTGGTGAACGTCTCGGTTTTGTCAAGTTCCTTGAACACGCTATGACTAATGATGTCTCAGATGCCCAGCCCCACTTCAGCGCGATGCTATCGACTTGCCTGTTTCTTTACTCAACAAAGACTCCACTTCAGCTTTTTCTTGCTGTCTTCATGGCAGCCTTTCAGCAGATCAACGCGACCAGCTCATCAGCTTGTTTTAGCACTTCCGTTCCTCATTCGACTTTCCTCACACATCTTTGGAAAGCATATCCGTTGCAACTCACTGCATTAACACCGGTATGCACGTCCCAGTGCGCCAGCACCCTTATATTGTATTGCCTGCTAAACGTTAAGTTGTAATCCACCAATTTAGTGACATGCTTCAGCGTGGCGTCATCCAGCCATCCCACAGCCACTGGAAGTATCATGCTGTTCTCGTAAGAAAGATCGCTCTATCCGGTTCTGTGTTGATTACCGGCGACTAAGCAAGATAACTCGAAAAGACGTGTACCCCCTTCCATGTAGTGATGACGCCCTCGATTGACTGCAAGGTGCCGAATTCTATTCATCCCTGGACCTACGCACGGGCTATTGGCAGCTGACGATCTACCGAAAACCGCTTTTCTGACCTCTGATGGTCTTTATGAATTCAACGTTGTGCCACTTGGACAGTGCAAGACACCGGCCACATTCGAGCGCATGATGGACACACTTCCGTGTGACTCAAGTGGAATGACTGTCTCTGTTACCTGGACGATGTTGTCGTGTTTTGAAAAAAATTTGCATCTCATCTTGACCACCTCGAGCGTGTGCTGAATTGTTTGACTGACGTTGGCCTACAACAAAATTTTAAAAAGTGCGGTTTCGGTATTCAGCAGATTCCTATATTCGAACATGTAGTTTCTAAAAATGGTGTTCGTCCACATCCTGCGAAACTTCGTGCAGTCGCAGTTTACACGTCTAACTTCCCTAAATGAGGGGCGTAGTCTCATAGGGCTGTGTTCGTATTTTTGTCGCTTCGTCCGCAATTTCGCAACGATCCTCTCGCCGCTGACTCAGCTCCTTGCTGGTGACGCCATTCTTTCCTCTTGGGGGTTCGACTGTGATGAGGCCTTTTCGATCCTTCGGCGTCTTCTAGTGTCGCCTCCGATTCTGCGCGATTTTAAACCTGGGGGCACCTACCGATCTCCGCACTCATGCTAGCCGTGTAGGTCTCGGCGCTCTTGCAAACGCAAACCCGGCTACCCCGAGTACGTTGTTTCTTACGGCACCTGCACTTTAACAAAGGCCGAAAAAATAATCTTTAACTGGAAAACAGTGTTTGGCGATCATTTGGGCCATTGCGAATTTCCGTCCATACCTATACGATGGCCCCTTGTCTGCTGTCACAGACCTTCATGCACTCTGCTGGTTGTCCACCGTTACAGAGCCATTTTGTCGCCTTGCTCGTTGGGTGCCCCCTTAAAAGAGCACTACATTCAGGTTATCTACCGGTCTCGCCATAAGCATCCAAATGCCGACACCCTATCTAGGTCATCTCTCCAATGTAACTCTGACTCGACAGCTCTCACGATGGTTGACTCAAGTTCTCTGGTGATTATTCACATACAGAGCAATGGCAACACCCTTGGATTTCTTCCGTTCTCACGGTTCAATCTACACCATATCGGCGCCCCGCCTCTCGGACGCGTCGCCGCCAAGCCCGTCATTTCGCCATCTACGACGGCCTGATTTACCGCCGAAGTTACCTTCCCGACGGATGCAAGTGTCTCCTTCTCATTCCTTGGCACCTGCGTTCAGATATATGTGCCACATTTCACGTCGATCATCAGTGTGTGCCCACGCCAGAGTGTTGAAAACTTACTCTAGCCTTCGCCTCCGCTATTACCGGCGGGGATTGTACCACTTTGTACGTCATTATGTCCGCGCATGCCAGGAATGCCAACGTCGCAAAACCCCTCCACGCCGTCCCATGGTTCCAATGCAGCCCTTGCACTGTGCCAGCCGGCCATTCAATTGTGTGGGCAATGATCTTTACTCGCCACTGCCGAACACTCCAGCTAGTACCGTTGAGTCATCGTGGCAGTCGACCACCTTAGCCGCTACGCTGAAACATCATTACCTTCTGCATCGGTGCCAGACGTTGCGTCTTTCGTCCTTCGTCATCTCCCTCAGCGCCACGGTTCGCCTAAAACACTGCGCAGTGACCTTAGCAGGTTTTTTTTTCTTTTCGAGACCGTTGAATCCCTCCTTCAGCAGTGCCGCGTTGTCCACCGCTCTACCTCGGCCTACCACCTGGAGACAAATTGCATGATGGAATATTTTAGCCGGCCCTTGAGTGATATCCTGGCCATGCCGCGTCTAACCACTAAAACTGAAATCAGCATCTCCCGCTAGTTACGTACGCTTAAAATACATCCATACAAAGCACGACCGGCTTCTTCCCCTTTCTCCTCCTCTACGGCCCTGAACCCTGCTGTAGTATGAACCCGGTACTTTCTTATCGGCCTGGTACCTCCGAAACGACCACAGTTTCTGAAGCGGCAGGATATGCAGAAGGATGCCGCCAGCTTACACGATCATTCACAACACAGAACCAGAGTCACGAGAAGTCCCTTTGCGCACCGACATGTCCAGCTCCCTCACACACCGCAGACTTCCTCGCGTGGTTTTGGGTTGCCTCTACCACCTGCGGCCTGTCTATCAAATTTGCTTCAAAATACTACGGTCCATATGGTGTTTCTGCCAGACATCTCCCGTGAACTACATTATTCAACGGCTTGCGATGACACTGGATATGCGTCGCCGTGGCCGTGAAACAGTGCACGTTGACCGTCTCAAGCCCTGTTACGACCAGCCTGTTGTGTCTACACCGTGAGTCGGAAGGATGCCTATTTTGTCTCCTGGGGGTAATTGTAGCGACTGTTGTACTGAAGACGAAGATAAGCGTAGGTCGAAAGGTGTGTGCTATAAAGGAAGACGATGGACAAAGAAGACGGCGCAAGAGTCCCATTGCCTAGTTGCGTGCTCGGTCGGAACATCAATCTGAAATGGAACATATTCTTGCAATATATATATATATATATATATATATATATATATATATAGTCAATATATATATATATATATATATATATATATATATATATATATAGATGAAGTCGTCATACCGCCACATTCAGCAGTGTGTGTCCAGGTGTCCTGCTCCCGTGCTATTAACGACTCTTTTGAGGCTACTGTGGCGCCTCTTAATTTACAGTGCGTAAAGAAAAATGCGTTAGTGCCTCATTGTTTGGTTCGCGTGGAAGAGGGCCGTACCGGACTGTGGACTATAAATTGCTCATCGGAACCAGTTGTTTTTCCAGCGGGTTCCAAACTAGCTTCATGTAGCGCAACTCTCCCGAATTGTGTAGCTGTCGTTACTCCTTCCCTAGACAACCCCGCTACTAACTCACCTGCTGACGAAAAGCTTCTTCCGATGATCAGCGCATCGTTGAACACCTCACAACGACAGATACTGAAGAACCTCTTGTCCCAGCACCTATCCGTCTTTGATTTCACGCAGTCCAACGGCTCGCAACGTTTTCCGCTGTCGCGCGCACGCCACAGGATCGACACGGGATCTGCCCATCCGATCCGTCAAAAGCCGTACCGTGTGTCACCATCAGAGCGTAAGATCATCACCGAGCAAGTCCAAGACATGTTGAACAGGGGCGTAATACAGGAATCCTCCAGTCCTTGGGCTGCTCCCGTGATATTGGTGAAGAAAAAAGACGGAACATGGAGGTTCTGCATTGACTATCGTCGCCTCAACTCCATCACTAAAAAGGATGTGTATCCTCTCCCACGCATCGACGATGCCATAGATTGCCTTTTTTCCGCGTCTTATTTCTCTTCAGTTGATTTGCGATCGGGTTATTGGCAGATTCCGATGGATCCTGCTGACAAGGAAAAAACTGCATTTGTTACCCCGGACGGTCTATTTGAATTTAACGTGATGCCCTTCGGCCTATGTAATGCGCCGGCCACATTTGAAAGATTTATGGACACAATACTTAGTGGCCTCAAGTGGGAAATCTGCATGTGCTATTTAGACGATGTTGTTATTTTTGGCCGGACTTTTACTGAACATAACACGCGACTCGCTGTTGTGTTAGATTGCCTACAGAAGGCTGGCCTTGTCCTGAATTCTAAAAAGTGCCGTTTTGGTGAACGTCAAGCGCTGGTACTCGGGCATCTCGTCGACCGTGATGGAGTTCGGCCAGATCCACAGAAGACTGCAGCAGTTGCAGCATTCCAACGACCACAGACTCAAAAGGAGCTCCGCAGTTTTCTGGGCCTGTGTTCCTACTTTCGACGATTCATCCCAAGGTTTGCCGACGTCGCCTACCCTCTGACATCCCTTCTACAAAAGGACGTCCCTTTCGACTGGACCTCAGATTGCGACGCGTCTTTCCGCCAACTAAAGTTTCTGCTTACGTCACATCCCATACTACGGCACTTCAACCCCTCCGATCCGACTGAAGTCCACACTGATGCAAGTGGGATTGGTGTTGGCGCTGTGCTTGTGCAACGTTCGACGACAGGCGAGCATGTAATTGCGTATGCAAGCCGTTCCCTCAGCAAACCTGAGCGTAACTACACTGTTACGGAGCAGGAGTGTCTCGCTGTAGTTTTCGCTGTACAGCGATTTCGGTGCTACCTATATGGACGCCATTTCACGGTTGTGACGGACCATCATGCCCTGTGTTGGCTTGTCAACCTTCGTGATCCATCTGGTCGTCTGGCACGCTGGGCCCTTCGTCTGCAAGAGTACGACTTCACTGTTTCGTACAAGAGTGGCCGCAAACACGCCGATGCAGACTGTCTTTCACGTCTTCCTCTTCCTGCGACCGAATGTGACTCTGCTGATTTCGACCATTACATCGCCTCCGTCATGCCCGAGTTTCCCGACGCCTCGGCTTTGCGGACTGCGCAAGAGGCCGACATAAGCCTCGAGCCACTGCTTGCGGAGGCGCGGGATTCCACTGCTTCCAGCCCATTTTGTCTCCGTGATGGCCTTTTGTACAAAAAGGCTTACTCAAGCACTGGTACGAATTTTCTGCTTGTGGTTCCCGAGAGCTACCGCTCGTGCATCTTACGCGCCATGCATGACGACCCCACTTCCGGTCACCTGGGCTCTGCAAGAACGCTCAATCGTGCCCGCGAGCGGTTTTATTGGCCAAAGATGCGCCAGACAACTGAGCAATATGTGGCGAGCTGCACTGAGTGCCAACGACACAAACGCCCTACGTCCACGCCACAGGGCCTGCTGCATCCTGTGACTCCACCACGTGGCGCATTTGAGAAAATCGGAATCGACCTTATGGGTCCCTTCCCGAAGTCATCCGACGGAAATCGTTGGATCGTGGTTTGTGCTGACTACCTAACCCGCTACTGCGAAACGGCAGCTCTTCCTTCAGCCACCGCTCACCACGTGTCCCAGTTCTTGCTCCGTTCTGTGATCCTCCGCCATGGACCTCCGCGAGTGATCATCAGTGACCGAGGTCGCCAGTTTATGGCAGATGTTGTGGAAGAGCTTCTTCGTTTGTGTGCGTCGCATTTTAGGCATTCCACACCGTATCACCCTCAAACCAACGGCTTGACGGAGCGCACAAACCGCACACTCACAAACATGCTATCTATGTACATCGCATCTGACCACAAGAATTGGGATACTATACTGCCATTTATAACGTTTGCATTTAACACCGCAACCCATGAGACTACTGGCTACAGCCCGTTCTTCCTGCTATATGCCCGTCGTCCTCGGTATTGTCTAGATACCATTCTTCCTTACTCCGTCCATGATGAACCGTGCATTGCGGAAACTCTTTGTCGAGCCGAAGAAGCTCGCCGTCTCGCCCGTTTGCGAATTATCGCTTCTCAAGAGCGTTCAAAAGCTCGGTACGACAGCCGGCATAACCAGGTGTCTTACGCCCCTGGAGATTTAGTGTGGCTTTGGCGACCTCTCCGAAAGCGTGGTTTAGCGCAGAAAATGTTGGCGCATTACGCTGGCCCTTACGTTCTGCTCGATCGCGTCAGTGAAGTGAACTACCAAATAGCACGTATGACAGCAAGTGGTCGTCGTTCAGTCAGAACTGAAGTTGCCCATGTCGTTCGGATGAAGCCGTGTCACTCTCGTGGAAACGAATAACAACCTCGCCCGGGGGGCTTCGTCTGCAAAGGGGGAAAATGTAACAGTACGGAAGAAGATGAAGTTCAGAAGACAAGTGAAGGAGAAAGACGTTGAGAAAGGACTCTCGTGCCGGACGCGCTGCCGTTGACCAGCTGAGCTCCCTACCCTATCGTCTTGTAGTTCAGCGCTCCGACGTCTTACCCCCTTCGTAACAATATATATATTCATTTAAACATATTGTTACGTGGAAGATTTACAGTCCCAAAGCTGTCCGCACAACTAACGTTGATGAGGGCACCGATTTCACAACACTCAGCGTCGTCGACTTCTCGGAGTCTGTTGCATTCTTCATCCTCTTCACGGACAGCGAATACAGCTATGTGACACTACCCCCCCCCCCCCCCCCCCCCGCGGGAAAAGCACAGTCCCGGTTCGGTCTATGTTAGCGAAATAGAACGTTGATAATAGGGCTTTAGGCGGGACACATGCACTATATCGGAGGTTGGAGCTGTGGACGGGAACTTCGGAACCATAGATTCAGCTTCGTAGGTGACGTCGGTCACGGGGCGCAAAACACGGTAAGGGCCAGTGTAATGGGGCAAACGTTTTTCACACAAGCCCACTCGACGGCACGGTAGCCACAGCAAAACGAGAGATCCAGGAGTGTAGTGGACATCATGGTGGCGGCTGTCGCACCGGATCTTTTGGGAGTCTTGGGATGCAGAGAGCCTGGCATGAGCTATCCGGCGGGCATCATGAGCGCGGGTGACGGCAACACTGGTGTAAGTACTGGTGGCGTCTGCCACGGGTAGAGGGTGTCGAGGTGTCGACCAAATAATAAATAAAATGGGGAGTATCCAGCGGTAGAATGGACAGATGAATTGCAGGCGAATGTGACAAAGGGGAGATGAACGTCCCAATCTCGATGGTCGTCAGACACATACATGGCCAGCATGTCTGTGAGGGTACGGTTTAGACGTTCCGTGAGGCCGTTGGTCTGGGGGTGATATGCGGTGGTGAATTCGTGGCGGACGGAGAATTTCGTCAACCACTCGCGACAGGAAACAGCGGCCATGGTCAGTTAGTAGTTCACGAGGAGCCCCATGAGGAAGATTTACGTTTTCTAGAAGGAAGTCAGCGACGTCTGGGGCGCAGCTGGTAGGGATGGCTCGGGTAGTAGCGTACCGAGTAGCGTAATCGGTGGCGACGGCGATCCATTTTTTCCCCGAGGTGGAAACTGGAAAGGGGCCAAGGAGGTCAACGCCTATACAGGAAAAAGGGTCAGTTGGTATGGGTATCGGCTGCATTAGACCTAAAGGCGAAATTGTGGGCTTCTTCCGACGCTGACACAGTTCACATGCGGCAATGTACAGCTGGACAGAGCGGTAGAGCCCCGGCCAGTAGAACCGTCGGCGCAGGCTGTCGTATGTGCGAGAGACACCCAAGTCGCCAGCCGTGGGCGCATAATGGAACTGTTCAAGGATGGTGGAACGCAGGTGTTGGGGAACGACGAGCAAAAGGTCTGTGCCATCTGGTCGCATATTACGTCGGTATAGGGTGTTCTTGTGGAACACAAATAAGGCGAGAGATGGGTCAGGGCGGGCGGAGGTAAGACGGAGGATAATGGAATGCAGAGAAGAATCTAAGTGCTGTTTCTTGGCAGTGTTAGCAAAGGCGGAGACAGACAAGACACATACACTATCGTTAGAGTTTGTAGGGCTAGGGGAGTCGACGGGATGACGTGACAAACAGTCTGCATCTTGGTGAAGCCGGCCGGACTTGTAGACACCAGAAAAGGTGTATCCTTGTAATCGTAGCGCCCAGCGCCCCAAACGGCCAGTAGGATCTTTGAGAGAGGAAAGCCAGCACAAGGCATGATGGTCTGTTATCACAGTAAAATGGCGTCCAAACAAATAAGGGCGGAATTTCGTAATTGCCCAGACAAGCGCCAGGCACTCTCACTCTGTAATAGAATAATTTGGTTCGGGTGTTGAGAGGAGGTGGCTGGCATACGCAATCACCCTTATACGGCCGTGTTGTCGCTGAGCAAGTATAGCTCCTATTCCATGGCCACTTGCGTCGGTACGGAGTTCAGTATTGGCGGAAGGGTTGAAGTGGGCCAAGACCGGTGGAGTAGTTAGAGCAGCAATAAGCTCTGAGAAAGCTGGAACTTGTTCAGGCCCCCAATACAATGAAGCGCCTTTCTTGAGGAGTTGGGTGAGCGGACGAGCAAGGACTGCGAAGTTCGGGACGAATCGTCGGAAATAGGAACATAGACCAATAAAGCTTCGGACATCGCTGGATGAACGCGGAGTGGGAAAATCTCTGACGGCACGTATCTTGTCAGGGTCAGACTGAACGCCAGGGGCATTAACCAAGTGACCAAGCACTTTGATTTCCCGGTGGACGAAACTGCATTTCTTTGAGTTGATTTAAAGGCCGGCGCGGCGGAATAGCTCGAGAATAGCAGAAAGGAGAGAGAGGTGGCTGTCAAAAGTGGACGAGAAAACAATGACGTCGTCTAAGTAACAAAGACAACTCGTCCACTTGAAGCCGCGCAGCAATGAGTCCATCATCTGTTAGAAAGTTGCAGGGGCGTTACATAGGCCAAAAGGCATGACTTTGAATTGATGAAGGTCGTCAGGGGTGATGAACACTGTTTTTTCACGCTCTCTCTCGTCGACAGAAATCTGCCAGTAACCGGAACGAAGGTCGATGGATGAAAAGTAGCTGGCTCCGTACAAACTATCAAGCGCGTCATCGATGCGCAGAAGAGGATATATATCTTTTTTTGGTTATCTTAATCAAATGACGGTAGTCAACGCAGAATCTCCAACTGTTATCCTTCTTCTTGACCAACACGACATGGGATGCCCAGGGGCTACTTGAAGGCTCGATTATGTCGTTCGCTAACATCTTTTCGACCTCCGTTCTAATGACGCGTCGCTCCGCAAGCGAAACACGATAGGACCGCCTGTGAATAGTACTGGCGTCACCGGTGTCAATGCGGTGGGTGACAACTGTCGTTTGACCCAATGGGAGGGTACCGAAGTCGAAAAGGTCACTGTAGGTAAACAAACGCTTGTGTAACTCAGCGGCGAGTTCAGGTAGCAGATCAGATGCAATCATGCTGTTAAGCAGATCAGGGCGCGATGCTGATGACGAGGGGTTGTTGGCAAGGACGGCAGTTGTATGATCTGTAGACAGAGCTGAAATGGCACAATCGGTAATCGGGGACAGCGCAGCTTATGAAATTCCCTCGAGCAGAACTTGAGTTGAAAAGCTGAATTTAAGGACAGGGAGAGAAGTGATGTTCTGGGAGATGTGCACAGTTAGATGAGGAAGGGTGACGTGCCGCTGCAGCATGACATCAGTAATGAGACAAGCGAGATAATCGCCATCTGGGACACCCGCACACTCACAAACATGCTATCTATGTACATCGCATCTGACCACAAGAATTGGGATACTATACTGCCATTTATAACGTTTGCATTCAACACCGCAACCCATGAGACTACTGGCTACAGCCCGTTCTTCCTGCTATATGCTCGTCCTCCTCGGTATTGTCTAGATACCATTCTTCCTTACTCCGTCCATGATGAACCGTGCATTGCGGAAACTCTTTGTCGAGCCGAAGAAGCTCGCCGTCTCGCCCGTTTGCGAATTCTCGCTTCTCAAGAGCGTTCAAAAGCTCGGTACGACAGCCGGCATAACCATCTGTCTTACGCCCCTGGAGATTTAGTGTGGCTTTGGCGACCTCTCCGAAAGCGTGGTTTAGCGCAGAAAATGTTGGCGCATTACGCTGGCCCTTACGTTGTGCTTGAACGCGTCAGTGAAGTGAACTACCAAATAGCACGTATGACAGCAAGTGGTCGTCGTTCAGTCAGAACTGAAGTTGCCCATGTCGCCCGGATGAAGCCGTGTCACTCTCGTGGAAACGAATAACTACCTCGCACGGGGGCTTCGTCTGCAAAGGGGCAAAATGTAACAGTACGGAAGAAGATGAAGTTTAGAAGACAAGTGAAGGGGAAAGACGTTGAAAAAGGACTCTCGTGCCGGACGCGCTGCCGTTGACCAGCTGAGCTCCCTACCCTATCGTCTTGTAGTTCAGCGCTCCGACGTCTTACCCCCTTCGTAACAATATATATATATATATATATATATATATATATATATATATATATATATATATATATATATATATATATATATATATATATATATATATATATGGTAATGTAGCGCTACCGCTCGTTGACTGTTGTACCGAAGACGAAGACACGCGCGTAGGTCGAAAGGTGCTTGCTGAAAAGGAATACGACGCAAGAGACCAGCTGGCTTGGTGAGCACTCGGAATAACATCGATCTGAAATCGAACGTATTACAATTGGTGACGACTGCTCTTCGTTCCCTCCTCTCAAGGTGGAGCTTCTCATCCGCCCACTCGCGTCACCATCCGCTGTGTCTGACACAACAAGCCAGACCGCATCTTGGCCCGAATGCTCGCACCTCTCCGCCTACCATCCTGTCCTCTGGAACGCTTCGTCAAAGTGATCCTAGCTTCTTCAGGGGCGTAGATGACCAGGACGTGAACGATTGGCGCCATCATAAGAACGCGTAAGAGCGTACAAGTGGGACGATACTACAAAGTTTTCCAACATCCTCTTTTACCTGACTGACGTAGCCAATCTACGGTTCCGAATCCATGAACCCGACTTGCCCACCTGTTCGGCCTTCAAGACGAGCTTTTCAGAGGTGTTTGGGCGTCCTGCGGCGCGGAAACTGCGCAGAGAACAACACCTCCAGGTCCGCGCTCAGCACCCAGAGGAAACATTCATCAGCTACATAGAGGACGTCGTGCACATCTGCAAACGTGTTAATAATTCTATGTCCGAAGCAGACAAGATTACTAAGATCATGAAGGGAATCTCCGACCATGCCTTTCAAATGTTGCTAGCCAGAAACTCGAAAACCGTCGTCGAAATGATTCAACTTTGTCATAGGTACGACGTCATCAAGAGGCAACGATCTTTTACACAACTTTCTGGCATGAGCGATGGGATACTCCCGCCTCCGGTAGTGTGCAGTCTGTCTTCTGAACCACCTTCCCTTCTTCCCGAGATCAAGGCATTTATACGGGAGGAAGTGGCTCGTCAAATGTTGCTCCTCCCTGCTTCCTGCGGAAACCACATCATAGCTCGATCATACACCTCGACGTACTATCCAGGAGCAAGCTACAGTTTTGCCATTAAGCTCTCGACTTCCACCTGTAACAGCCCATTCTCGTACGCCACTATCACCGCTGTGTGACACGCATGCTGCGCCATTGCTACCGCCACCACTACCGCCAACCACTCCACCTCCACTACCACCACCCCACCCTTATCTGCCACCTCGACGCCCCATTATGAGTCCATGAAGGACCCCCGACAATCGCCCGATCTCCAATTCTTGTGGTTCTCCTGTCCTGGCCACGTTGCACGGCTTTGCCACCAGCGTGCGCAGCAGTGCCGCAATGGTCCCCGTCTGTACAGCTCAAACTATATACCTTCTCCGCCACCTGTCACCGCCAGCACCTCTAAGGACTCATTTTATCCTCACCGCTCCTCTCACTCCTCCTGCCGATCGCCCTCTCCCCGCCGTCGTTTCTTCTCGCCGCTGCACCACCGCTATACTCCTCGCCCAGAAGAAAACTAACAGCCGCAGTTCCGGAGGCAAAAAGTGCGTTTTTCATAAATTGTGCAAGTCCTCCGTCTTCCCCGGCAACCATTATAGAGTTTTTATCGATGGCATCGCAGTCCTAGCGCTTGTAGACACTCGCATTGCAGTGTATGTTATAAGTGCCAACCTTTACCGCCGACATCGTAACCATGCGACACCTGTCTCGCAATTGTTTTTCCGAACTGCCAGCTCACATCGCATTCAACCACTTGCGGCATGCACAGCTAGAATTGTCATTCAGGTTGTTTTGTACGTCGCCGAGTTTCTTTTGCCTTCTCACTGCTTTCACGAACTGATTCTGGGTTGCGATTTTTCAACCAGTCACCATGCGATTATTAATTGTGCCCGTGCCAGCATCGAATTGTCTTCGTCTTCACCCGCCACCTCATCAAACAGCCTCGTCCACACGGCTAAGATCCTCGTTGCAGAATACACTAACATCCCAGCCTGCTCTACTGTCCTCGTACACATTTCCTGCGTCTGCTTTTCTGATTCGACTGCTCTTTTCACTCCGACTGATACTGCAAGTCGTCGCCATTGCTTACTCCTTCCGTTCGCTCATCTAACCTTCTGCGGTACCTACAGCCCTATCCACGTCTCTAACCCCTTTCGTTGCCTGTCAACGCTTCTTCGTGGTGAACGTCTCGGTTTTGTCAAGTTCCTTGAACACGCTATGACTAATGACGTCTCAGATGCCCAGCCCCACTTCAGCGCGATGCTATCGACTTGCCTGTTTCTTTACTCAACAAAGACTCCACTTCAGCTTTTTCTTGCTGTCTTCATGGCAGCCTTTCAGCAGATCAACGCGACCAGCTCATCAGCTTGTTTTAGCACTTCCGTTCCTCATTCGACTTTCCTCACACATCTTTGGAAAGCATATCCGTTGCAACTCACTGCATTAACACCGGTATGCACGTCCCAGTGCGCCAGCACCGTTATATTGTAGTGCCTTCTAAACGTTAGGTTGTAATCCACCAATTTAGTGACATGCTTCAGCGTGGCGTCATCCGGCCATCCCACAGCCACTGGAAGTATCATGCTGTTCTCGTAAGAAAGATCGCTCTATCCGGTTCTGTGTTGATTACCGGCGACTAAGCAAGATAACTCGAAAAGACGTGTACCCCCTTCCATGTAGTGATGACGCCCTCGATTGCCTGCAAGGTGCCGAATTCTATTCATCCCTGGACCTACGCACGGGCTATGGGCAGCTGACGATCTACCGAAAACCGCTTTTCTGACCTCTGATGGTCTTTATGAATTCAACGTTGTGCCGCTTGGACAGTGCAAGACACCGGCCACATTCGACCGCATGATGGACACACTTCTGTGTGACTCAAGTGGAATGACTGTCTCTGTTACCTGGACGATGTTGTCGTGTTTTGAAAAAAAATTTGCATCTCATCTTGACCACCTCGAGCGTGTGCTGAATTGTTTGACTGACGTCGGCCTACAACAAAATTTTAAAAAGTGCGGCTTCGGTATTCAGCAGATTCCTATATTCGAACATGTAGTTTCTAAAAATGGTGTTCGTCCACATCCTGCGAAACTTCGTGCAGTCGCAGTTTACACGTCTAACTTCCCTAAATGAGGTGCGTAGTCTCATAGGGCTGTGTTCGTATTTTTGTCGCTTCGTCCGCAATTTCGCATCGATCCTCTCGCCGCTGACTCAGCTGCTTGCTGGTGGCGCCATTCTTTCCTCTTGGGCGTTCGACTGTGATGAGGCCTTTTCGATCCTTCGGCGTCTTCTAGTGTCGCCTCCGATTCTGCGCGATTTTAAACCTGGGGGCACCTACCGAACTCCGCACTCATGCTAGCCGTGTAGGTCTCGGCGCTCTTGCAAACGCAAACCCGGCTACCCCGAGTACGTTGTTTCTTACGGCACCTGCACTTTAACAAAGGCCGAAAAAATAATCTTTAACTGGAAAACAGTGTTTGGCGATCATTTGGGCCATTGAGAATTTCCGTCCATACCTATACGATGGCCCCTTGTCTGCTGTCACAGACCTTCATGCACTCTGCTGGTTGTCCACCCTTACAGAGCCATTTTGTCGTCTTGCTCGTTGGGTGTCCCCTTAAAAGAGCACTACATTCAGGTTATCTACCGGTCTCGCCATAAGCATTCAAATGCCGACACCCTATCTAGGTCATCTCTCCAATGTAACTCTGACTCGACAGTTCTCACGATGGTTGACTCAAGTTCTCTGGTGATTATTCACATACAGAGCAATGGCAACACCCTTGGATTTATTCCGTTCTCACGGTTCAATCTACACCATATCTGCGCCCCGCCTCTCGGACGCGTCGCCGCCAAGCCCGTCATTTCGCCATCTACGACGGCCTGATTTACCGCCGAAGTTACCTTCCCGACGGATGCAAGTGTCTCCTTCTCATTCCTTGGCACCTGCGTTCAGATATATGTGCCACATTTCACGTCGATCATCAGTGTGTGCCCACGCCAGAGTGTTGAAAACTTACACTCGCCTTCGCCTCCGCTATTACCGGCGGGGATTGTACCGCTTTGTACGTCATTATGTCCGCGCATGCCAGGAATGCCAACGTCGCAAAACTCCTCCACGCCGTCCCATGGTTCCAATGCAGCCCTTGCACTGTGCCAGCCGGCCATTCAATTGTGTGGGCAATGATCTTTACTCGCCACTGCCGAACACTCCAGCTAGTACCGTTGAGTCATCGTGGCAGTCGACCACCTTAGCCGCTACGCTGAAACATCATTACCTTCTGCATCGGTGCCAGACGTTGCGTCTTTCGTCCTTCGTCATCTCCCTCAGCGCCACGGTTCGCCTAAAACACTGCGCAGTGACCTTAGCAGGTTTTTTTTTCTTTTCGAGACCGTTGAATCCCTCCTTCAGCAGTGCCGCGTTGTCCACCGCTCTACCTCGGCCTACCACCTGGAGAAAAATTGCATGATGGAATATTTTAGCCGGCCCTTGAGTGATATCCTGGCCATGCCGCGTCTGACCACTAAAACTGAAACCAGCATCTCCCGCTAGTTACGTACGCTTAAAATACTTCCATACAAAGCACGACCGGCTTCTTCCCCTTTCTCCTCCTCTACGGCCCTGAACCCCGCTGTAGTATGAACCCGGTACTTTCTTATCGGCCTGGTACCTCCGAAACGACCACAGTTTCTGAAGCGGCAGGATATGCAGAAGGATGCCGCCAGCTTGCACGATCATTCACAACACAGAACCAGAGTCACGAGAAGTCCCTTCGCGCAACGACATGTCCAGCTCCCTCACACACCGCAGACTTCCTCGCGTGGTTTTGGGTTGCCTCTACCACCTGCGGCCTGTCTATCAAATTTGCTTCAAAATACTACGGTCCATATGGTGTTTCTGCCAGACATCTCCCGTGAACTACAATATTCAACAGCTTGCGATGACACTGGATATGCGTCGCCGTGGCCGTGAAACAGTGCACGTTGACCGTCTCAAGCCCTGTTACGACCAGCCTGTTGTGTCTACACCGTGAGTCGGCAGGATGCCTATTTTGTCTCCTGGGGGTAATTGTAGCGACTGTTGTACTGAAGACGAAGATAAGCGTAGGTCGAAAGGTGTGTGCTATAAAGGAAGACGATGGACAAAGAAGACGGCGCAAGAGTCCCATTGCCTAGTTGCGTGCTCGGTCGGAACATCAATCTGAAATGGAACATATTCTTGCAATATATATATATATGTATATATATACATATATATTCGTTTAAATATATTGTTACGTGGAAGATTTACAGTCCCAAAGCTGTCCGCACAACTAACATTGATGAGGGCACCGATTTCACAACACTCAGCGTCGTCGACTTCTCGGAGTCTGTTGCATTCTTCATCCTCTTCATGGACAGCGAATACAGCTAAGTGACACTACCCCCCCCTCCCTCGCGGGAAAAGCACAGTCCCGGTTCGGTCTATGTTAGCGAAATAGAACGTTGATAATAGGGCTTTAGGCGGGACACATGCACTATTTCGGAGGTTGGAGCTGTAGACGGGAACTTCGGAACCATAGATTCAACTTCGTAGGTGACGTCGGTCACGGGGCGCAAAACACGGTAAGGGCCAGTGTAATGGGGCAAACGTTTTTCACACAAGCCCACTCGACGGCACGGTAGCCACAGCAAAACGAGAGATCCAGGAGTGTAGTGGACATCACGGTGGCGGCTGTCGCACCGGATCTTTTGGGAGTCTTGGGATGCAGAGAGCCTGGCATGAGCTATCCGGCGGGCATCATGAGCGCGGGTGACGGCAACACTGGTGTAAGTACTGGTGGCGTCTGCCGCGGGTAGAGAGGTGTCGAGGTGTCGACCAAATAATAAATAAAATGGGGAGTATCCAGCGGTAGAATGGACAGATGAATTGCAGGCGAATGTGACAAAGGGGAGATGAACGTCCCAATCTCGATGGTCGTCAGACACATACATGGCCAGCATGTCTGTGAGGGTACGGTTTAGACGTTCCGTGAGGCCGTTGGTCTGGGGGTGATATGCGGTGGTGAATTCGTGGCGGACGGAGCACGAACGGAGAATTTCGTCAACCACTCGCGACAGGAAATAGCGGCCGTGGTCAGTTAGTAGTTCACGAGGAGCCCCATGAGGAAGATTTACGTTTTCTAGAAGCAAGTCAGCGACGTCTGGGGCGCAGCTGGTAGGGATGGCTCGGGTAATAGCGTACCGAGTAGCGTAATCGGTGGCGACGGCGATCCATTTTTTTCCCCGAGGTGGAAACTGGAAAGGGGCCAAGGAGGTCAAAACCTATACGGGAAAAAGGGTCAGTTGGTATGGGTATCGGCTGCATTAGACCTGAAGGCGAAATTGTGGGCTTCTTCCGACGCTGACACAGTTCACATGCGGCAATGTACAGCTGGACAGAGCGGTAGAGCCCCGGCCAGTAGAAACGTCGGCGCAGGCTGTCGTATGTGCGAGAGACACCCAAGTCGCCAGCCGTGGGCGCATTATGGAACTGTTCAAGGATGGTGGAACGCAGGTGTTGGGGAACGACGAGCAAAAGGTCTGTGCCATCTGGTCGCATATTACGTCGGTATAGGGTGTTCTCGTGGAACACAAATAAGGCGAGAGATGGGTCAGGGCGGTCGGAGGTAAGACGGAGGATAATGGAATGCAGAGAAGGATCTAAGTGCTGTTTCGTGGCAGTGTTAGCAAAGGCGGAGACAGACAAGACACATACATTATCGTTAGAGTTTGTAGGGCTAGGGGAGTCGACGGGATGACGTGACAAACAGTCTGCATCTTAGGTGAAGCCGGCCGGACTTGTAGACAACAGAAAAGGTGTATCCTTGTAATCGTAGCGCCCAGCGCCCCAAACGGCCAGTAGGATCTTTGAGAGAGGAAAGCCAGCACAAGGCATGATGGTCTGTTATCACAGTAAAATGGCGTCCAAACAAATAAGGGCGGAATTTCGTAATAGCCCAGACAAGCGCCAGGCACTCTCACTCTGTAATAGAATAATTTGGTTCGGGTGTTGAGAGGAGGCGGCTGGCATACGCAATCACCCTTATACGGCCGTGTTGTCGCTGAGCAAGTATAGCTCCTATTCCATGGCCACTTGCGTCGGTACGGAGTTCAGTATTGGCGGAAGGGTTGAAGTGGGCCAAGACCGGTGGAGTAGTTAGAGCAGCAATAAGCTCTGAGAAAGCTGCAACTTGTTCAGGCCCCCAATACAATGAAGCGCCTTGAGGAGTTGGGTGAGCGGACGAGCAAGGACAGCGAAGTTCGGGACGAATCGTCGGAAATAGGAACATAGACCAATAAAGCATCGGACATCGCTGGATGAACGCGGAGTGGGAAAATCTCTGACGGCACGTATCTTGTCAGGGTCAGACTGAACGCCAGGGGCATTAACCAAGTGACCAAGCACTTTGATTTCCCGGTGGACGAAACTGCATTTCTTTGAGTTGAGTTAAAGGCCGGCGCGGCGGAATAGCTCGAGAATGGGAGAAAGGCGAGAGAGGTGGCTGTCAAATGTGGACGAGAAAACAATGACGTCGTCTAAGTAACAAAGACAACTCGTCCACTTGAAGCCGCGCAGCAATGAGTCCATCATCTGTTAGAAAGTTGCAGGGGCGTTACATAGGCCAAAAGGCATGACTTTGAATTGATGAAGGTTGTCAGGGGTGATGAACACTGTTTTTTCACGCTCTCTCTCGTCGACAGAAATCTGCCAGTAACCGGAACGAAGGTCGATGGATGAAAAGTAGCTGGCTCCGTACAAACTATCAAGCGCGTCATCGATGCGCGGAAGAGGATATATATCTTTTTTTGGTTATCTTAATCAAATGACGGTAGTCAACGCAGAATCTCCAACTGTTATCCTTCTTCTTGACCAACACGACATGGGATGCCCAGGGGCTACCTGAAGGCTCGATTATTTCGTTCGCTAACATCTTTTCGACCTCCGTTTGAATGACGCGTCGCTCCGCAAGCGAAACACGATAGGACCGCCTGCGAATAGTACTGGCGTCACCGGTGTCAATGCGGTGGGTGACAACTGTCGTTTGACCCAATGGGAGGGTACCGAAGTCGAAAAGGTCACTGTAGGTAAAGAAACGCTTGTGTAACTCAGCGGCGAGTTCAGGTTGCAGATCAGATGCAATCATGCTGTTAAGCAGATCAGGGCGCGATGCTGATGACGAGGAGTTGTTGGCAAGGACGGCAGTTGTACGATCCGTAGACAGAGCTGAAATGGCGCAATCGGTAATCGGGGACAGCGCAGCCTATGAAATTCCCTCGGGCAGAACTTGAGTTGAAAAGCTGAATTTAAGGACAGGGAGAGAAGTGATGTTCTGGGAGATGTGCACAGTTAGATGAGGAAGGGTGACGTGCCGCTGCAGCATGACATCAGTAATGAGACAAGCGAGATAATCGCCATCTGGGACGGGTGGAAATGGTGACATACGGATGTAAATGGCAGTTTCAGGAGGAAGGCGGTTAAACTGTGCTGATCGAAGGCGGGGTGAGCAGGAGGGGTCTTCAAAGCAGAGCGGAAGGTCCAAGCGAAGTAGGCCGCTAGACCAGTCAATAAGGGCAGAGGGGGCTGTTACGAAGTCAATGCCAAGGATAACGTCGTGGGGGCATTCATGTAGGATGGTGACCAACACTGGGGCATGGCGGTCAGCAATTGTAACTCGCGCCGTACACATGCCAACCACGGCAGCAGGGCTGCCATTGGCGATGCGAACTGTGGATGAGACGGCTGGTGTAAGGAGTGTCTTGAGACGACGGCGAAATGAGGAGCTGAGAACGGACAGTTGGGAGCCTGTATCAATTAGAGCAGAAACGGGAACTCCATCCACAAGGACGTCGATATGGTTATTTTGTAGGGCAGGGGTCAACAGAGGTTTTTCTGTCCGGGTCATAAATGCAGCGTCACCTGCATTGGCTAGTTTTCCGGTACGTGGCCAGAATAGGACGGTGGCAACAGCGGCGAGGAAGAGGAGAACGCGACGTCGTGCTTGCGAGGATGGTGAACGGTTGGCAGCACGGACAGTGGAACTTGGGTCAGCACGGGTCTGGTCGGTGCGAGGTGGGGAATAGCGAGGGGCATAGTCTACGCGGCGGTCGCCGTAGGTGTACTGAAGAGATGGTGTGTACCAGTGACTATGGCAGTGGCGGGAAATGTGGCCAACGCGAGAACAAGTAAAACAGATGGGGCGATTGTCATAGGTACGCCATTCATTTGGGTTGCTGTAACGATATCGGGGTGAGAAACTGGCGTTGGTTGAGGCGGCAGCAATTACTGGAGGGGCGCGTCCTGAATCCGTGGTGTCGGTGGTGCTGGTAGAAGGGAGGCCCATATTCGCAACCTCTAGGCGAACAGCTTTAATAAGTGATATAGTAACCAGGGTGTTGTCGGGTGTATGCGACAGCGAGGCCGCGGGAGTCATTGCCTCAAGCTCTTGGCGGACAATGCGTGTCAAAGTGCTGTCGTTAGCAGGCGGTCGAGAAGTCGGGATGTCGATACAGGAGGAGCTAGCTGCCGTGTTCGGCAGCCGGTCGAAACGGTGAGATATGCAACTTTGTTTCGCCTGCTCGAAACGTCGGCACATCTGCTGCACAGAGTCCACGGTGGAGCAATCCCTGCACAACAGGAGGTTGAAGGCATGACGATGCCCTCATTTCCCCTTAATTTGTCTGCTTGTAGCTTACGGGGGTTTCGGTTCTGGCAGTCTTGAAGCCATAGGTAGCGTAAGAGGGTTCTAGCACAGCATTCGCCCTCGCTCTTGATCACGGCGGTAACAAAGGACGTTCCACGTTCGGCGCTATGGTTGAGGGTGGCGCTGGTGGACACTCTCATGGTTCGTACACAGACAACTTAAGTACCCAAGCAAGTAGCAGGGGGGACAGCGGCCAATGTAGCTCAGTTGGAAGAGCACCGGACGCGATATTCGGAGGTCGTGGGTTCGGTTATCACTATCAGCACGTTGTTTTTTCTTCTACTTTGTTTTTAAATATCTTTCCCCTAAACAGATTACATTACTAATTTCTGTGATTATCCAAGTAAACAATAAAAAAATGACAAAGTACCATCCCCAACGCTTTCCTTGGCCTCGCCGACTGTTGGCTTCTTTCCTTCATGTATTATAACGAGCACCCTCATTTCCCCTTATATTATCTGGTTGTAGCTTACGGGGGTCTCGGTTCTGGCAGTCTTGAAGCCATAGGTAGCGTAAGAGGGTTCTAGCACAGCATTCGCCCTCGCTCTTGATCACGTTATACGTGACGCTGGAGGTAAGAAAGGACGTTCCACGTCCGCCGCTATGGTTGTGGGTGGCGCTGGTGAACACTCCCAAGGTTCGTATACAGACAACGTAAATACCCAAGCAAGTAACAGGGGGGACAGCGGCCGATGTAGCTCAGTTGGAAGAGCACCGGACGCGATATTCGGAGGTCGTGGGTTCTTTCCCCTAAACAGATTGCATTACTAATTTCTGTGATTATCCAAGTAAACATTAAAAAAAGCCATTAAGTACCATTCCCAACGCTTTCCTTGCCTCGCCGACTGTTGGCTTCTTTCCTTCACATATATATATATGTATATATATTGTAGTGTGGTAATCTTCGTCTTCATAGCCATTGCCATGCATCGCGTAATGACACACTCGAGGACGAAGAAGTTGGTTGCTGTCTTGACGATTCGCCACGCCTGACGCTCCGCAGCGAGTTCCTCCTGAGCGGCTGGATCCATCTGGGTTTACCGAATAAATACACCCCTACAATTGGTGCAGGTGCTGCTGGGTACGATCCCGTCCACCCTGGAACTAAGAAGCCGCACATTGCCATCTGCTTCCACCATGCCGGACGATTCTGAATCAACATCGCCGCCCCTCCCAACCACGGCCCTGTGTTCTGGAGCTCTACGGCAGCGTGACCCATGCCTCTTCAGGGTAACGGCCGATCAAGACGTCGACGATTGGGTGTCGGCATACGAGCGTGTCAGTACTTACAACTGATCGGACGGCACTACGAAATTAGGTAACGTAATTTTTTACCTACTGACGTGGCGAACCTCTGGTTTCGCAACCATGAGGCAGACCTGCCATCTTGATCTGCATTTAAGAAGAATTTTGCGGAAGTGTTCGGCCGCCCTGCAGTTCGGAAGCTCCGAGCAGAACAACGCTTGCGCGAGCGCACTCAGCAGGCCGAAGAGTCGTTCACCAGTTACATGAAAGACATCGTTGACCTATGCACGCGTGCCGACCCCTTAATGTCCCAAGCGGATAAGATAGAAAACATCATGAAAGGCATACATGACGACGCGTGCCAGATGATATGGGTGAAAAATCCTGCCACGGTCAGGATTTCAAGCCCTACTACGATCCGTATGTTCTTTCGACTCCATAAGTCGCCAGGATGGATGCTTTTTTACCCGGGGGGAAAATGTAGTGTGGTAATCTTCGTCTTCATAGCCACTGCCATGCATCGCGTGCTGAGAACGAAGACGAAGAAGTTGGTCGCTGCCTTGATGATTCGCCACGCCTTACGCTCCGCAGCAAGTTCCTCCTGAGCGGCTGGATCCATCTGGGTTTACCGAATAAACGCACCCATACAATATATATATATATATATATATATATTTTGTCGGATGAAATGGTTTTAATACAGGTGAACTTCGTATAAAAACCGGACCCACAAGGCTCAGAAAAATTTGGAACAGTCTGCGCGCGCCTCGCTTCCTCCGCTTCTTCTGCTGCGCCGATAAGGGGCGTCACAATTCCCCCCGGGCAAACGAGTCTCGTCCTCGAGAAAATTAGGTAGATCGAAGATCGCAGCGCTTCATGCGAGCCACGTAAACAGCTTGTGTCTTGCGGGATCGGCGGTTATCCGCCGTGACCTTGGTGATAACGTAATTCACGTCATTCAGTAGGTCCAACACGACGGGGGGGGGCATCTTACTTGCAGAGAAACCTCTCATATAATCCTCGCTGGCGAATAGGCGTCCAAAGCCAGACGTAGTCTCCAGGGTAGTAAGCAACTGCACGATAATGCAGATCGTAGTGTTCTTTCGAGCGGCTTTGAGAAGCCAGTGTGCGTAAGCAGGCTATACGACGGGCTTCGTCGGCACGGCATAGTATCTGGGAAACAGAGGCATTGTCGTTGGTGGAAAATGGGAAGATGGTGTCTAAGAAAACGTGTGGAGGTCTTGCATAGAGTTAATAGAAAGGAGAATGGCCGGTAACTTCATGATTTGCAGTGTTATAAGCGTACGTCACATACGGTAGCACTGTATCCCAGTTGCGATGGTCAGATGAGACGTATATGGACAGCATGGTTGTCAAGGTGCGGTTGGTTCGCTCGGTGAGACCGTTGGTCTGCGGATGATACGGTGTCGAGTGTCGGTAGTGTGAGCCACAAAGTCGGAGCATTTCTTCCACGACATCAGCAGTGAATTGCCGACCACGATCACTTATAATAACACGGGGTGTGGCGTGGCGAAGAATAACTGAATGCAAAAGAAACGACGAAACTACAGCAGCTTTTGCGGTAGCGAGAGCAGCGGTCTCCGCGTATCTGGTAAGATAGTCAACGCAGACGATAATCCAGCGGTAGTCCTCCACAGTCTTTGGAAAAGGACCGCGCAGGTCAATTCCAATCTTTTCAAAAGGGGAAGTAGGTGGCTTGACGGGTTGTAAAGGTCCGGCCAGCATGGTGGTGCGTGCCTTAAGTCGCTGGCATTTTTCACATGTCGCAACGTATGGCTTGGTGGCCTTATAAATTTGGGGCCAATAAAAACGCTGGCGAATTCGGTGCAGGGTACGACAGAAGCCTAGATGTCCAGAGGTAATATCATCGTGCATGGCGTGCAAAACTTGTGCAAGGAGACTTTTTGGGACGCCCAAAAGGACGGCAGCACCGTCAACTGAGTAGTTCTTGAATAAAACAGCATCTTTGATAGTAAACTGCGTTGACTCTGCTCTTCCTTCTTCCTCTTGTATAAGAGGCTGTAGTGACCGGTCGTTGCGTTGTTCTCGCCTAAAGGTCGCCATATTAGGAAACGTCGACGCGATTGATGCTAAACACCCATCGAAGCCGTCTTCATCGTTAACGGAAGTCGGCAATGGGTACCGTGACAAGCAGTCTGCATCAATGTGATGTCGTCCACTCTTGTACACGACACCAAACTTGTATTCTTGTAGGTAATGCCCAGTGCGCCAGACGAGCAGATGGATCGCGAAGTCCGATGAGCCAGCATAGCGAATGGTGGTCAGTAACTATGGTGAAGTAGCGTCCATATAAGTATGGTCGGAACTTGTGCACAGCGAACACAACTGCGAGACACTCCAATTCGGTAACTGTGTAGTTCCGTTCTCATTTTGTCAACATGCGGCTGGCATATGCAACAACGTGTTCAGCCCCACTATGCAGCTGCACAAGCACCGCCCTAAGATCGACGCCACTGGCGTCAGTCTGGACCTCAGTCACAGCAGAAGGGTCGAAGTGGCGCAGCAGTGGTGCTGAAGTTAGAGAAGAGCCGATTGCAAGAGGATTCGCACTCTGGGGTCTACACAAATTGCGAGTCCTTGAGCAGTAGAGAAGTAAGGGGGTGGGCAAGTTGAGCAAACCAGCAATGAAGCGACGAAAATAAGGAGAGGCCAAGAAAGCTCCGAAGACTTTTCGGGGTGCATGGAGTTTCGAAGTCGCGTACTGCAGCAATCTTCTGCGGATCCGGCCTGATACCATCCTCGTTGACGAGGAAACCAAGAACTAAAGTTTTTCGCTCTCCAAAATGGCACTTTTTCGAATTCGAAATAGGGCCGCTTTGCCAATGCATTCAAGAAGTTTATGGATCCTCTCATTGTGCTCTTGGAAGGTCTTTCCAAAAATGATAACATCATCAAGGTAACAAACGCATATTTCCCATTTGAGGCCACGAAGGATAGTGTCCATAAATCGCTCGAAAGTCGCGGGAGCGTTGCATAATCCAAAGGGCGTTACATTAAATTCGTATAAACCATCTGGTGTTACAAAAGCAGTCTTCTCATGGTCGGATGGATGTAGAGAAATTTGCCAATAACCAGATAGCAAATCAACAGAGGAGGAATATGACGCCGAATAGACAGTCGACAGCGTCATCAATGCGAGGTAAAGGGTATACGTCTTTCTTTGTTACCGCATTCAAACGACGGTAGTCTACACAAAATCGCCAAGAATTGTCTTTTTTTCGCACCAGGATCACAGGTGCGGCCCACGGACTGGAAGATTCTCGAAGCATTCCTTTGTGCAGCATTTCGTCCACCTGTTCTTGAATTATCTTGAGCTCTGCCGGGGAGACTCTGTACGGTTTTTGGCGAATAGGGGGTGCGCTTCCAGTGTTAATTTTGTATTGCAGCCGACAAGCTGGCAAACGGCTACCCGATCCATTTGAGGCAAAGTCGAACACTTGGGCATGAGTTGTCAAAATGTCTTGCAGAATACGACGTTCACTAGATGGGAGCGATTCGTTGACCATGCCCTCAAACTCAGCACAATATTCAGACTTGTCTTTCGCGGCACCTCTGCAATCGGAAATAATTCTAATGGTATTAGTCACATAATTCTCAAATCTCGCTAGTGTCAAACCAGAAGGAAGACGAACAGGCTCTTCTGACACGTTCACAGCCCAGAGGTATGCGCGGCCATCCTCCACCTCCACGACCGGAGCGTGGCACCAAAATATTTTTTTTCGCTCCATTCGAGACATCTGGCTCGACGACTATTGAATGTTTACCCATGAAGGATTCAGATGACTTCACGGGGAGAAACGTCACCATCATCGCAGGCAGCAGCACATCTTTTTTCAAGGCGAGAACTCCTTGATGACTCTGAGACATGTTATCTACTAATGCGGGGATAATGTTCGCCTGCAAACAAATTTCACCGGCACTAAAGTCGCACCACACTCGCGCAAGAAGTCAACACCCAAGATAACTTCATGCGTGGCACGTCTCAATACAACGAATTCTGTCCTATAGCACTCGTCACCATTTACAACTGAAACTGAGCACAGGCGAACCGGAACTAAAGTTTCACCCCAACTCCACAAAATGTAGTGTTGTTGTCCTACACAAACATAACTTTCTGTCGAAGGCGGTTCTTAAATGAAAGACTCATAACTGACACAGCGGCACCAGTGTCAACCAAAGCATCCGTTTTAACATTGTCTACACACACTGACACTGTTCTTTAGCATGACGATAGGTAGAGGTATGCGTGAAATTGACCGTCCGGCGACCTTACCTTCATCGGTCACAGCAGCTAGTTTCCCAGCGGTGGAGAAACAAAACGGCGGCGTGGCGATGGCGAACGGGGTTGTCGCTGCTGTGGGGGAGTGATGCTGCGATCGGACACAGGGGAGGCATTCCGTGCGTGGCGTTGAGGGGAAGAGGGCCGATAGAAGGTAGCGGGTGGCTGCTGCTCCCACTGGGCACCATTCGTGAAACGCGGTGCTCGTTGGACAGCGGGTCGGGTAAATTTGCGACGCGGGCAAAAGCGGAATATATGTCCGCTGCCCCCACAGCCGTAACATACGGGTGGCTGGCGGCTCTGGTAGATCAGTTCAGGATCCCTTTGAGGCCGAGATGGGGTGACAGAAGCGCGACGAGGAGCACCACGAGGCACTTTATCCCGATGGTCTGGACGCTGCTGGAAATGAGGGTGCGATGTTGGTTGCAGGGTCCGCTCCACGCCGTTGTTGTAAGATGGTTGGCTGTTATTTAGTGCAGCCCATGGCGTGCGTTGTTCCCATACGGACGTCGATGTCGGGTGGTAGGGTAAATCAAAATTTGTACGTTGCCGCTGAATATCCAGCTCCTCGCGCATAATCCTCCTGACCATAGAAGCGATGTTTTCAGCCTCCGGAATGTCGATAAAGGTAACAGTTGTCACATTTGAAAGACGACCAAATTTGGGCGCTGTGCGACGTGCCTGTAACGCCTGAAATTCCCGGTACGGCTTGCTGACATCTGCAACTGTGGCAAGGGTGTCCCGCGAAATAAGGAAGTTGTCCTTCTCTTCTTCTGACATCTGCTGGTTATATATATATATTGTGAGCGAGGGGCCGGAAATTTCACCTCTTTCACCTGTACATATGCAGCATCATCATCACTATCCGGTGTTCGGGAGATCACGCGCAGACTTCCAGATTCGAGCTGGAATAAAGACATTTACTCGAGTGGTGGCTCACAATATATATATATATATATATATATAGCAGAGCATTTCTGAACATTACAATGGCGATGTTGCAAATAAAGATTGCGATGGTTACACTAGACGACGAAATCACAACCTGTATTGGCAGTTCAACTGTCGGTCACAGCACTGTAACGCACTGACCAGCGATTTACAGATAAAGGAGTTGGGTCAGACACATATTTTTACGCTACCTGCCCTTGCTTATGCACGTGAGAGCGGTTAATCTCTCTTTAATACAAGCGTGTTGTGCTTAAGCTAAATAGCTTTTCTCGAGTAATTGATGAAGATTATGATTTACGCATTCCATGGGAAGCCAGCAAACAGCCGCTTTTAAACAAGGTATTTTGTTCCTTACTCTTTCGCTAGCTGCAGTTGAGGTGAATAAATACGGCAAGGAAGCAGTTCTAATTCTTTGATTTTCTATGCTGTAGCAGCGAGCATCAAAGCAGATGGACGACCAATGTTTTATCGCACACCAGTGCTTAACAAAAAAAACCTGGAGTGTTCGGCACTCAGAGCTATTATATGCAAAAATTCGACGCGCTACCCGTGTGACGACACGCGCTTTGTACGACACCACACTCCTGCCCATAAAGTGTATGGCTTCTACCAATGTGGCGGTTTCCTTGCCTGAACGCTGCATCGAAGAATCCGTGCCCCTAGAGGAGAGGTTGGTTCTCGAAAAGGCGTCGGTGGTGCGGACCTTGGCGTACGCCATCGCGCTGGTCCAAGAGTGCCTTGTCCTCGGATAGCTCCGGTGGTGCTGCCGCATAGCTTCGAGACTCCAGTGCAGGAAGAGAAGGCCTCGTATCAGAGGCCTCTGCCACAGGGTCTGATTAAACTTGGCACCAAACAGGTCCGGTTTTTAAATTTCAAAATCACGCGAACGTAAAATGCCTACATGCATGAACCTGTTCTCCGGTCCTATTCACAAACTGAACGTAACGACCGGGCACCTTTTTCGACCGCCAGAGGCAGCCATTTGGCATCACCTGGATGAAAGTCTTTACCCAGAACACATTGGCCCTCTTCTAACTCCCTCCATGACCCTCTTTTTTGTCGAATTGGTCATTTACCTTGCTTAAACGTTCTTCCATACGTCTCTCTAGGTCTGGCTATAGCAGAGTTAGACGAGTGCGGGCATTACAGAAGAGGAAGAGTTCAGCTTAGGAAGCGATCATTACATACTAGAGATCACTCTTCTGATCGACAATCTGCGCCCGCGATTCAAAATGAAACCCATTATTGACTGGGATAAATTTGGCAAAATTTGCGAGCAGCATCCGACAAAATTACCCCTAGCTACACGGAGTGGACGTGGTAAATTAAACGAAACATGGCCCTAAGCGAAAATCTCTCCCCAGCAGTGCATAACAGTGACCCAGTCGATATCAGACTCCTCCGTCTATGGAAGGTGTATCATAATCTGGAGAAGCGCTGGCTCAAGCAAAATCATAATTAAGCCCTCAAGCGTAAAATGGCGCACACGCTCCAACTAATAACCGAACACGCTGCCAAACGCAACTTGCAGCAGTGGAATCAGCTCTGTAACCGCCTTTACGGCAGGCTGCACATGAAAAATACTTGGTCACTTTTATGCCATATGCTGAACCCCAGCTCCTCGCGTAAGAGAGCAGCAAGCCAATTACTAAACTGTTACATAATATCGAGAGGACGCGTGTGGATCTCGAATCGACCCTCATTTCGACTTGCTTCCCTAATGTACAGCAAGAGTCGCTACCATCGTCTACCGGAACACGAAATCCAGTCTTGGATGCCTTGGAAGAGGTGTGGGCCTGACGGCATCACCAATGAGGCCCTCGGCAATTTGGATGCAGCATTAATAGCATTTCAATGAAAAACTCATCCACACCACCTAAGGCGCAACCTCATGTTAAACCCCTTACAGGGACATTTCAGATATTGAAAATAAAAATAAGATCTGCATCGGACGACAGGCACTCTATCGCCTCAATGGAAATGGGCAAGAGTGACCTTCGTACCTAAACCATATAAGAACTTCATAATGCGAAACTATGGGGCTGGCAATAAGGCAATTAGGAAGGAAACATTATTTGGCAAGAGAAAATTACTGAAGATAAATTATTCTCAAGTAAACACTACATCAACAAAGTACATTTAAATTCTTTCTGGGCACTGCCCTTATTAGAGAATGACTAGCTGTTGAATGTTTTAACAGGGTGACCTCTCATGACCGGATGACTGTAATTTTGTTTATTTGATTATTTGCTACGTCAGTCTTGTATTGACCTCCTGAAGTGCACGCAAGATTGTGCAGAAATATTGCTGTCAAGCTGTCTGATTTAACGATTATGCAAAAGCTTTTGACTACGTAGACCACAGCAGATTGTGGCAAGCTCTACAAGAGATGGGAGCTCTAATTCACCTCATCTGTCTCCTCAGGAACCTGTATGCAGGGCAAGAGCTCACAGTCAGAACTAGGCATGGTCTTACTGATTGGTTTTCGATTGAGACACGAGTGAGACAAGGCTGCATAATATCGCCCTGCCTATTTAACCTATATGCAGAGTGCATCATGAGGAAGGCCGGTCTGGACGAGTGTTCAGCTGGAGGGAACATTGCTGGTAAACGTATCAAGAACCTTAGATATGCGGATGATACCACTTTAATGGCAGAAAGTGAAGTGGAACTCAAGATACTTCTGATACGCGTACAAGAAGAGAGTCAGACGTTTGGGCTTAAACTGAACATTAAAAAGACAAAGATCATGGCGTCTTGCCCTATCAAGTGCTGCAGCACCAAGAGACAAGAAGTGGAAGCGTTTGACAGATTTTGTCTTCTTGGGCTGCAAGATTACCACTGAAGGAGACTGCAGCCATAAAATTAGGAGACGCCTGCTTTTGGGAAAGAGAGCCATGGTTAGCCTTGACCGCCTAGTAAAGAGCAGAGACATTAGACTGCCAACCAAGATCCATATAACTCGTGCTATGGTCTTTCATGTTGTGATGTATGGATGCGAGAGTTGGACTCTGAGGAAGGCTGACCTCCGAAGAATTGACGAATTTGAATTGTGGTACTGGCGGAGACTCTTGGGAGTTCCTTGGAGTGCCAGAAGATCAAATCAGTCGATATTGTCGACCATAAACCCGGACTGCTCATTGGATGGTCAAACTCTTAAGTTGAAGCTCAGCTAATTTGGTCATCTGATGAGAAGAGAGGAGTTGTGGGAGAAAGATTTGATGTTGGAAAAGGTTAAGGATAGCTGGAGAAGGGGTAGCAGCGAACGCAATGGTTAGATGGCATCCTTGAGGCGCTGCAGATGAAGTTATGTGATGTTATGAAGATAGTGAGAGACTGGAAAGCGTGGCGTGACATGGTCCATAGGGTCGCGAAGATCGGACACGTCTGAACGACTGAACTGAACTGAACTCTTTACCATAGCACTACAAATAGAACATAATAACTGATAGTGCATAAATTCCTCCTTGCTACTTTATTTTGTTTGCAACATAGTATGCAAGACACATAACTACGAGATTATCTTCCAGCACTATGCTTAATGTCCACCTGCAGTGGAGTAGGACGGTTAGGGTGTAATCCTAGGATTGAATCCTGGCCACGGTGTCCACATTTCAACTGAGGCGAAAACCTAGGCGCCCGTTTGCTGTGCAATGTGAATGTACATTAAAAGATGTGAGTTGGTGGAAAGTTCCCTAGCTTTCCACTGCTGCGTCTCTCGTAGCCTGAATGACTTTGGGCTGTTAAGTGCAATGAACCAAACCAAACCAAGCATAACCTTAACATTCATACCAATATTTGGTTCGATGTGGTAAAGTATGGTATTTCACAGGTTACAGATATGCTTTCACGCTGTGAATGTGTTAATCTAATACCACCAAGACATGTTTTTACGGTCTGTGGAGCATAATGATCAACATGCTATATTTTTTCCATCAATTGAGGATGGCATTTTTGTAAAACACGTTCACGTTATCACAGTGCAATTGTAAACTCTGTGAGACTCTGCGTGCATGCGAAAGCAGGAGCCCGGGCTACCATAGTAGCACAGGTGTTCGCAGCCCCAGGAATTGTGTAAATTTTCACGTCTTATGGCCTACATGGCAGCAATGGTCAGGCGAGCTATGTGGAATAAAAATAAATTTCGAGCTACGTGCAAAACGTGTCACGAGTAGTTGTGCCATCGACTTTCATCGATTACACCTGAGTTATTAACAAATGGAGTATATAGTGCCACGCAAAACTGTCTTATTATTTGCAAGTGCAATATTGAGCAGCATTTTGGTTAACCTTGTATTAAAAGGCTTAGACCTTTTTGAAGCTCTCATCAACCACTGTTACTCAAGCCATGTGGATGTTTTGCTTAGTACATTTTTATGTCAACTTATCTTCTCAGAATTATACACTCGCAACTGCTTCTCAATTATCAATTCGACCACATCAGACCAACACCTGTAACCCTTACAAACTGTTTGTTATTCATCCTCTGCTACTCACTCTGTAGTGTGACCTGCTGAACTGATATCGACATGGTTCATGTACCTGTAAGGCATATGTAACTGTCATTTTGTAGTTTTCTTAAGTATATGTTGTTTTGCTTGTATGATAATATTTCCTGCCAATGGTGTGGCACAGCTTTCTGAATCGTATGTTGCAGAAAAATGTGTGCTAGTGAGTTCGCTCAATATTGTGGTGGTGCTGGCTATATGCGTGAAATAAATCACCTCAAAAGCTACTCACGTCACATATCTCTATGTGGTTTCAACTGGAAAGCTGTGCACATTCAACATCTAGAACAGTCCAGAATTATATGACTGCGGGCTAAAAGTACCTGTTTTTTTTTAAATGTAAGGAAAATAGTTTTTAGCGTAAATGCTGTCGCTGCACAAGTATACCCAATTATTTTTATGGGCCGATAAATTCTGTAATCATATAAACAGCTGTATTTATAAACAATACTGTAATATATTTGCGTTTGTTTGTGCTTCGGAAATTGGGGGGTGCGAGTACTGAGATTCTGAAATGTAAATAATGTAAGTTTGTGGGAAATAATACGTTAGAATATCTGTCCTACAAACTGATGGAAAAATCTTAACAATGAATGAAAATAAAATTTTGTACGCCTTTTTTCTTAACATTTGGGCATGACTGAAATTGTGCGTAGGTATACACCCCCCGAACGAAAAGTACATTTAAATGTTACACAGCGTTGGGCATACAGTTTGTTTTTCATTAACACCCTGCATGAAACTAGTGTGCGCTACCATATCCTGGTAGAATGCATTAAACTCGTAAAAATAAGCCTTTAGGGATTAGACGAAATCCACAATACGCACCAAATCTGTTTATTTAAGGGACGTGAAGAAATTGTCAGAGACCGTTGTTTCACAACATTTGTACCTTTTACCCACTTGCGCGATTTCGTCTGCGTTTGAAATGAAAGCGTGGTGACAACGACGTTATTATCGGGTTTCGTAAAGCGCTTCACTCGGCACCCCGTCGCAAAAGCCCTCTTTACGAAACGACCCCGTCGTTTGCGAGCATACTTCGCTGCATGGTCTACGTGAACACGGTGAAGGGTGCAAGCGCTCAAACTAAGATGATTAGGAAACTATAGGCATACTCCGTACTTTTCCATTAGTCACAAATTGCAGGTGCCACGGAGCGTTCCCTAGGCAGGAGCAAAGATTTTCCATGTAGAGGTACTCACTGCCCGCAAACTAGGTGTCCACTCTCTCCATGTGTATGTTAAGACAGTCCTGAACTAGTCTGGTCTGACTAAAGACCCCGTTTAAATGTAGACTTAGCTCGGACTTCATCGTGCAAGCGGGCCGTGGTCTCAAAACAAAAGTTAGGCCTAGGAGCATTCGATGCGCATATCAAATATTGATTGATGAAGAGTGTGAAGCAGCAAAACCTCACCGCGTTTGTATATGCTCCGAGTTTGATTAGAGTTTAAAAGTAATAATCGTTTGAAGGCAGCCCTCAAAGCAAACGTCGCACAGAACAGCCTTGAGGCCAGGAGGCCAGTCGTCATACTACAACATTTTAGCCCACAAAGTCATAATATTCATTCAATCACCTCTGTGCATTTTTGAAGCTACGTCAATCTGTCAAGAACGCAAATTCATATAACAAACAATACTGTTGTGTGCCGCAAATGGCCTAATTTTGGCATCAAAAAGGAAATGCTCCGAACTAAGTCGGCTGAGGCTGAGCGAAAAGTAACACTAGAGGGATATATCATATAGTTACTGTGTTTACGATACAGTTTATCGTGTTGACGGACAGGGCACTTTCTGTTAGCACTGCAAAACATAGAACATGTTTTAGCGTAGCGTTTTCACCGTATCGGTAGTTTCGCAGTTACCGGTGCTTGTTTCGTAGTTACTTGCCTAAAGATAAAGCGTGCAGGAAGGCGTTCAAGAGAAGAAGACACAGGACGCGCTTTATTTTAGTCAAGTTGCAATGCACCATCTAGCTCAACTTCAAGTTTGGTTAATCTTTCAAGCAATGAGGGCTCTTTTATATGTGGGTCATCTAATTCTCCATCGCAAGTCAACATGTGTGTTTCATTTATTGTGTTCTTAACCTGCCGTGCGAGATACACTGATTTCTCGCTTCAGAAGGGTCTGTTGCCGATGGACGTGAGCGCCGTTCTGGAGTTTTTGAGACCGCCCAGATGCTTTTTGAAGCGGTTTTTCAAGCTGTTGAGGTCCGAGCTGTGGCGACAAGTGTGAAGATGTCAGGACCATTTGCGGGCCCTGTGTTGTGTGTTAGACCCTGGTTGGTTGGCCGAGATCAAGTTACGTGCCATTAGTAGCCATGCGGCTAATCTGACGAAATTCCTCTGGGCCTAAACATCTAAACAAGCCTTGCGTTTTACTACGGGCAGGCAGAGCAGGGTTCGTCGGACTACTGATGTGGCAGTGCTTGGAGAGGCGGTTAGCGCGTGTCCTGTGTCTTCTTTTGAGTGTGTTTTCCTGTGCGTTTTATCTTTAGTCAAGTTGCAATGCACCATCTAGCCCAACTCAAAGTTTTGTTAAACTAGTTTCGCAGCTACCGCATCGAGATGGCCCGGTACTAGGCTGTTTCTAGGAACTGTACACGTAAAAACGTAAATATAAGAGCAGGCAGTGGCTATTTTAATACAGGGGAGTAGAAGAGGAAGTGACGTAATGATGTAATTGTATAAAAATGGTGGTTAGCAAGCGTTCGTACTGAATGTTAATTAGAAGATAACAAAGGTGTAAAGCAAAATATTACTCTTAGATTTACCTTTTTGCAGCAGAGAAACGCAACTTCTGCGCAGTGCGTGCCTCTGTTGCGCCGCCCCTCGGACAACATGGCTATGAGAGACACCGCAGTTTAGGGGTCCGGAAATTTTGTCCACCTGGAGTTCTTACCGTGACATGACATAGCATAGCACACGTACGCCTTGCTCTCCTCCTCCTTCGAAAAGCGGCTGCCGCAACCGGGATGCTATCTCGCAAGCTTGGGCACAGATATATATATATATATATATATATATATATATATAAATTGTAAAACAGGTATTGGGCTCTGGTATGTTCAGCGCCTGTTGCTGAAGAAAACGACGACAAGCATGTTTAACGCGCGTGACGGACAGGAAAGAAAAACGACAACGAAGCTCACTTCGACGCTCATACGTGTGCTGACACGTCTCACGACGGATTGCAGAACGTTCTATTGACTGTTGACGACGTATCGCCCTATGCAAGGTCTTCTACAACATGTGGTGGAGGTGCCAGCAATCCCCTCAACCTGGAGCTTCGCAGCCGAGCTTTGCTTACCACTTCCGCGATGCCTGAGACCGCCAGCAAACCACCAACCCCATCGCCAGTCGTCTGTCCCGGTGCAGCGCGTCAGCGCGACCCAGCCATCTTCAGCGGCACCGATGACACAGATGTAGAAGACTGCTTGGCGTCATATGAACGCGTAAGTGCATACAACAAGTGGGACGACACCGTGAAGCTCACAAACGTCATTTTCTATTTGAGCGACGTTGCCAATCTATGGTTTCGCAACCATGAGAGTGACATTTCTACCTGGACGGCTCTCAATACCAGCCTGACCGAAGTTTTTGGCCGTCCTGCTATAGGTAAGCTTCGCGCCGAGCACCGCTTGCCAAGTCGGGCACAACAAACCGGCGAAAACTTCACCAGTTTTATAGAAGATGTCGTAGACCTCTGCAAGCGCGTAAACCCTACCATGAGCGACGCCGAGAAGATCGGACACATTATGGAAGGCATTGACGATGACACCTTCCAGGCGCTTGTCGGCCAAAACCCCCAAACTGTATCCGACGTTATCAGCTTCTGCCAAAGCTTCGATGAGCTGCGCAAGAGGCAGCTTTCCACACGACGTGCTGGCCTTCAGCAGGCCACTCTTTCCAGCTTGGCTCTCTCCGGGGACGGTGCCCAGGACAAGCTGTCGCTAATTCAGCATTGTTCGTGAGGAAGTCGAAAGCCAGCTTTCCTTGTCCACCTTCACTTGCCCGCCAGCACCTGCGCCTGCGCCGCCGCTCACTCCCACTCTTCAGCGTGTCATACAAGAGCAGGTAGCTGAGGTTCTCCCTTCACCTCCTCAGCAGCCGATGGAGGCGGCTCCTCTCACGTACGCTGATGTTTTGGTGCGGCCACCACCCCCCGTGGCCCCTGCGTACAGCCGGCCTCCCCTCCTATACGAGCCTCAGGGACGCCAGCAAAATAAGTAACCTACAATCCCCCTTTATCGTCCGGTTCTCCGCCGTCGACCACAGCCACACCCTTCCAACCCCTGGCGCACGCAAGACAACCGACCTATCTGCTACGCCTGTGGAGTCGCCGGCCATGTGGCTCGTTTGTGCCGCAATCGTGGCCCTCGTCCCTACAACTATACAAGCGAGCCAATGTACAATCTTCCTCCGTCCCCCCCACCTGTGGTCCCTGAGCCTCCTCCGCAGTCCTCTTCAAGTTACGATCGCCGCTCCCACCGCTCGCCTTCTCCTGGCCGTCGTTCCCGTTCTCCGATGCTCCGCCGCCAATCAGCCGTTAACACGGAAAACTAACGGCCGCAGTTCCGGAGGCAAGAACTGCGCAATCAGGGACCAACTCAAGACCTGTTCACGTACCGGCCGACATTATTACCATATTCATCGAGGGAGTTCCTGTCGAAGCACTTGGTAGACACTGGCGCAGCCGTTTCTGTTCTTAATTACGCCCTTTGTAGCAAACTCAAAAAGGTGATAACGCCGCTTCCTGCAATTTCTCTTCGCACAGCCAGCGCTCAGGACATTCGACCATTAGCCGCCTGCACCGCCCGTCTTGTTATCGACGACATTCAATACACAATAGAATTCCTTGTCCTCGCCCGCTCATCACACGATGTTATCCTTGGTTGGGCTTTTCCTCTTTAATCATACAGCATAATAGACTGCGCCCGTGCTCAACTTGAGTTATCACCCCTCAGTGACACGTTTTTCGACACACCCGCTGCTGCTGCCGCTACCGTGCACGTCGCAGAGGACACCGACGGTCCGCCTTTCTCCTCAGTGCTTCTGCCTCTTTATTGTGCTGCTCTTTCCGACGCCACTGTTACCTACACACCTTCGTTACGATGCGCTGACCAAAAATCCGTGTTGCTGCCCCATGCTGTGCTGAGAATTTTTCGCAACTCAAGTGCTATTTTTGTTTATAACCCGTTCCCCCGCCCTACCACTTTACTTCGCGGCCAGTCACTGGGTAGTGTTGCTTTGCTCGATTCCACGCCCACCTATCCCTTCGGCGATATCATCGCCGGCCTTCACATCAGCGTCATAACACCTATTCCTGTCGCCTCTCCATCACCCCTCGAAGTTTTCCACCGGTTCATCGACGCTGGTCTGACGCCCTTACAACGAGCCCAGCTTGTCGCCATCCTACAACGTTTCGCGGCTTCGTTCGACTCTCAGCAACATTCGTTGTGGCGCACAACTACCGTTACTCACCGTATTGATACCGGCACCCATTCCCCTTTGCGCCATCGTCCGTGCCGTGTTTCAGCCGCCGAGCGCGGCATTATTGACGAACAGGTGACCGACATGCTCCAGCGCAACGTGATCTAACCGTCGCACAGCCCTTGGGCGTCTCCGGTCATTCTGGTCAAGAAAAAAGACGGTTCCATCCGATTCTGTATAGATTACCATCGACTGAACAAGATCACGCTCAAGGACGTTTATCCTCTCCCTCGTATCGACGACGCCCTTGACTGCCTGCAGGAAGCTGAGTTCATTCTTCAATAGACCTGCGTTCCGGCTACTGGCAGGTGCCGATGGCAGAGGCCGATCGCCAAAAAATCGCTTTCGTCACACCCGATGGGCTCAATGAGTTTAATGTCATGCCATTCGGACTGTGCAATGCCCCTGCCACATTCGAACGCATGATGGACAACCTACTCAGAGGGCTCAAATGGCACACTTGCCTTTGTTACCTTGACGACGTTGTCATCTTTTCCCCAGATTTTCCATCTCACCTCCAGCGCCTTGAGACAGTTCTGCAATGCCTGACCGACGCTGGCCTCCAATCAAATTTAAAGAAGTGCCGTTTCGAAGCACAGCAGCTAACCATACTCGAACATGTCGTCTACAAGGATGGTCTTCTTCCCGATCCCGCAAAATTACGCGCTGTGGCAGAATTTCTCAAACTAACTAATGTGAAAGAACTCCGCAGCTTTGTCGACATCTGCTCGTACTTCCGCCGCTTCGTTCGCAATTTCGCCACAATCATCAACCCTCTCACCAAGCTTCTGTCCAGCTACGATCTTTCAGCCTGGTCTCCGCACTGTGATGATGCCTTCGCGACACTCCGCCACCTTCTGAGGACTTCGCCAATCATGCGTCATTTCGACCCTTCTTCTCCCACGGAAATCCACACTGATGCCAGCGGCGTCGGCCTCGGCGCAGTACTCGCTCAGCGGAAGTCTGGCTTTGATGAGTACGTTGTCGCTTATGCAAGTCGGACCCTAACAAAAGCTAAAGCAAACTATTCCGTTACCGAGAAAGAGTGTCTCGCTATTCTCTGGGCAATAGCAAAATTTCGCCCCTACTTGTATGGCCGTTCTTTTGATGTCGTCACCGATCATCACTCCCTCTGCTGGCTGTCCTCTTTGAAAGATTCTTCTGGTCGACTGGCCCTTTGGGCTCTGAGGCTCCAAGAATACGACATTAACGTCATCTATCGCTCTGGCCGTAAACATGCCGATGCTGATGCTCTCTCACGTTCTCCCTTGCCGTCTGAAGCCACTCCTGCTATATCCGTTCTACATCCCACCGACATGCCCACCGATTTGACTTCCGAGCAACGCAAAGACGCATGGATCGCTTCACTCCCGGAAATTTTATCTGGCCGCGCTTCACGACCTCCTTGCCGCGCTCTCCGTCGCCAGTCTCACCATTTCGCCATCAGAGACGAGCTCCTCTACAGTAGGAATTACCTTCCGGATGGTAGAAAGTGGCTGCTTGTAATTCCGACCCATCTACGCTCCGTGATTTGCTCCCATTATCACGACGATCCCAAGTGTTCCCACGCCGGCTTATTGAAAACCTTCACTCGCCTGCGACAGCGGTACTACTGGCGTGGGATGTACCGTTATGTTCATCGGTTCGTCCAGTCCTGCCAAGAGTGTCAGCGCCGAAAACACCCACCTCGCCAACCCGCCGCTCCTCTGCTGCCGCTGACCTGCCCAGCTCAGCCCTTTGAGCGTGTTGGAATAGACCTATATGGCCCGCTTCCTAGCACATAAATAGGCAATCGCTGGATCATCGTTGCAATCGATCATCTCACACGCTACGCCGAAACGGCGCCTTTGACATCTGCTACAACCCAAGACATTGCCTCCTCCATCCTCCATCACATAATTCTTCGCCACGGGGCTCCCAAAGAATTGCTGAGTGACAGAGGTCCCGCTTTCCTTTCTGAAGTTGTCGAAGCTCTTCTAAGAGAATGTAAAATCGTTCACCGCGCCACCTCCGCGTACCATCCGCAAACAAATGGAATGGTTGAGCGTTTTAACCGCACCATGGGCGACATGCTAACAATGTATGTCGCTTCCGACCACTCAAACTGGGACCGCGTTCTTCCATTCATCACGTTCGCTTATAACTCTGCCACACAAGCAACCACCGGTTTCTCGCCATACTTCCTCCGTATGGTCGTGAGCCCTCTTGTACCATGGACACCATTCTCCCTTACCGACCGGATTCTTCCGAATTCACGACTCTTTCACAAGCTGCAACTTATGCCGAAGAATGCCGCCAGCTTGCCCGGTCCTTCACTTCTCACGCCCAGCAACAGCAGAAAACCACCCGAGATCAATCTGCACTTCTTCCTGCTTACCGTACAGACTCTTTGGTATGGCTATGGGTGCCTTCCTCCAGTCCCGGCCTTTCATCCAAACTTCTGAGCATATATCAGGGCCCCTACCGTATCGTCAAGCAAACATCCGCCGTCAACTACCTCGTCGAACCCCTTACGCCATCCATTCACCACCGTCGCCGAAATCGTGAAATAGTACACAGTAACCGCCTGAAACCTTACTACGATCCGGCCATCGTCATGTCACCATGAGCCGCCAAGATGGCGTCTTTTCGCCCGGGGGTAGTTGTAAAACATGTATTGGGCTCTGGTATGTTCAGCGCCTGTTGCTGAAGAGAACGACGACAAGCATGTTCAACGCACGTGACGGGCAGGAAAAAAAAACGACAACGAAGCTCGCTTCGACGCTCGTACGTGTGCTGACACGTCTCACGACTGATCGCAGAACGTTATATTGACTGTTGACGACGTATCGCCCTGTGCAAGGCCCTCTACAACAATATATATATATATATATACTGAATTCATATTGGAGGCCATGAATAAAGGAACAAAAATGCACGTATACGAGATTACCGTTTGGCTGACGGAAGGTGTGATGCTCTACGCTAGACCTTAGAATTTAGCTAACTGCCCTTAATCATGAGATTATAACAGGCACGTCGTACATTTACGCGAGCATTGTAGTAGCTGCATATGCGAGCTTTTAAGTGCATGCAAATGCCCGTGCAAATTAACGAACCCCACCTGGTGGAAATTTCCGGACACCTCGACCACGACGCCTCTCATAGCCTGAATCGTTTTCGGACATTGAACTCTATGAACCAGTCCAAGCAAACCAGGTATTGTAAGACGAGGTCAAATATTTTAAGCTGAGTGAAAAAAAATGCGCCTGCCACAAGCTAAATATAGCACTAATAAAATAAATTTCCTGACCAAGATCTCCGGCAAATGGCCCATTTTTCTGGTCTGTAAATATAAAGCTTGCATTTGTATGTCCCGCATGTTTCGTTAAATAATTGCTACTGTGCAGGAGTGCATGTGGAGACTGCTTGTATTGATTGTACTTGCATAAACATGCACCAAGTATCACGCCGTCAATGAACCGCCACCAGACCAATAATGGAGAAAACGGGCACCAATATTGGGGCCAATAATGGCGTTTTATTGGGGTACTACTCGTGCCAACATTTGATCCACTCTACTAGACTGGCTTTCTACAATGGCCACCAATGGCATACTAGGATATTAGCATGCAGCCTTTCTCAATGGCTACCCAATATCTTCCGCCCAAGCATACCCACTGGCTCCTATACAACGTACATCCAGCCACTCTCACTGGCTATCCAATACTTGCAACCAAGCTTACTCACTGGCTTTTAATAACTGCTATTCAGCTATAGTTCATCGGCTGCCCAACATGGCCCACCCAAGCTTATTCACTGGCTTTGCCACATTGGCATACAGGCAATCCCATTATTGTATAATGTTTTTTTGGGGGGGGCTATTTTTTTATTTGATGGGTGTTACGACTCTGAGGCAGCTAAGGCCATCAAGTGCCAAACACAGGGTTGAGTTTGTTTTTTGCAGGTATTTTGCAAGTAGCTAATAATATATATATTGTCACCAACACACGTCGCAAACAGAAGAACCACCGAGCTGCCCTTTTTAATCAAGCGAAGCTCGAGACAGACGAGGACAACGCTCAGCCACGCTCAGCGAAGACATTCAGCCACTTGGTGGCGCTAGAAGATTGGCAGTGGTGTGGCATTTCCCCCCTTCCAAGAGGCATCGACCGGATGCCGCAAACGTAGGGGAACAATAGAAAAGCGGGGCAAGTTATACGGGAGTCTCTGGCTCTAGTTTTGACCCTAAAACGGTTTAACGATTGTAATATGGCTTCATTCGGGCGACGTGAACTATTTCAGATTTCGAATGCCGAGAGGAGCGGACAGTGCCTTGTGGTAGCACCTCGTAGTTCACCGCGCTGAGGCGGCGGAGCACCTCGTTGGGTCCAAAGTAACGGCGCAGACGCTTTTCAGAGCGCCCTCGCAATCGTATTGGGCTCCAAACCCAGACTTGATCGCCGGGTGTGTAAGTCACCTCTCGGTGCCGCAGGTTGTAACACTTGGCGTCGTGTACTTGTTGGTGCCGAATTCGCTGTCGGGCAAGTTGGCGTGCGGCTTCTGCGTCATAAACAAAATTGGTCAGCCCCCCCGACAGTGGAGGGAGCAGAATCCGGAAGAAGCATGGCATCCAGCATAGTGAAAGGTTCGCGTCCATGTACCAAATGAAATGGAGTGAAGCGCGTAGTTTCCTGGAGAGCAGTGTTGTATCCCAATGTGGTGTACCGCCGGTCCCAGTTCCCATGATCGTCGTCGACATACATAGATATCATTTCGGCAACTATCTTGTTAAACCGCTCAGTTAGTCCATTAGTTTAAGGATGATATGCAGTTGTCTTGCGGTGGGTGGTGCCACTGAGTCGAAGTACCTCGCCCGTGAGTGCCGACGTAAACGAGGTTCCCTTGTCAGTTAAGACGACTGTTGGGGCGCCGTGACGGAGTACAATGTTGTGAATGAAGAAATGCGCGACTTCCTCTGCGCTACCACGGGGAATGGCCTTGGTCTCACAGTAGCGGCTGAGGTAGTCAGTGGCAACCGCTATATACCTGTTACCCATGAAGGACTTCGGGAATGGCCCAGTAAGTCCATGCCGACCAGTTGAAATGGGAATTTCGGGGGATCGATAGGCTGCAGGAGGCCAGCTGGTTTAATGGGCAATGGGTTTAATGGGCCAGTTGTACGTTCGGCGTATCCGTGCCAATGTGCGAGAAAACCCAAGATGTCCGGAAGAAGGGTCGTCGTGGCACACACGAAGAACTTCGTCATGAAGTGTGGTGGGTACTACTAGTAGATAAACAGTTTTGGTAGGACCGCAGTTCTTGTAGAGCACACCATCGCGCAAGGAAAATGACGACAGTCCGCGCCTGAAGAGCTGAGGAGGAGATGACACGGTTCCTTCGAAGTATTCGAGTAGGGGCAAACGTTCAGAATCGGCCTGCTGCTTTCGGGCTAAGGTGGACGTCGTGATAACGCCGAGGAAAGCGGTATCATCATCGGAGCCCTCTGTGTGGCAGGGAGTAGGGGCGCGGGACAGTCAGCATCACTGTTTTTCTTGCCGGGCTTGTGCACGATAGTAACGTCAAATTCTTGCAACCGAAGGCTCCATCGAGCAAGCCGACCCGATGTATCTTTCAGGTTTGCCAGCCAACACAGTGAGGGATGGTCGCTCACGACACGAAACGGACGACCGTACAAGTACGGACGAAATTTTATGATTGCCCACACAACAGCGAGCCACTGCTTTCCCTTAGTTGAATAGTTAACTTCAGAACGGGACAAAGTGCGACTGGCGTAAGCAATGACGCGTTCTGCACCGTCCTGCCACTGAACAAGGACCGCTCCGAGGCCAACGTTACTGGCATCCTTGTGCAGTTCCGTGTCAGCCTCTTCGTCGAAGTGGCCAAGTATAGGCGTACATCGGAGACGGGATTTGAGCTCCGTGAAGGCTTTTTCTTGGTCGGGGTCCCAAACGAACTGTTCGGCGTCTTTTTTCAGGGGTGGTCAGAGGCTCAGCGATCTTAGAGAAATTGTGAACAAAGCGACGATAGTACGCGCAGAGGCCGACAAATCGACGCAAGCTTCGTTTATCTTCTGGTTGGGGAAACAAAGCGAGAGCGGCCGTCTTTTCTGGGTCTGGGCTAACACCTCGAGCGCTTTCAATGTGGCCGAGAAATTTCAGCTCATTAAAAGCAAAGTGGCATTTTTCGGGTTTTAGAGAGAGACCGGCAGATCGGATGGCCTCCAAAACAACGCGCAAACGTTTCAGGTGCTCGTGGAACGTGTCCGAGAAAATTAGAATGTCATCGATATATACAAGGCAGGACTTCCACTTCAGGCCAGAGTACGGTGTCCATCATTCGTTGAAATGTGGCAGGGGCCGAGCACAGGCCAAACGGGAGCACTTTACACTCACACAAACCGTCCGGCGTAATGAAAGCGGTCTTCTCACGGTCTCGCTCGCCACCTTTATTTGCCAATATCCACTGCGGAGGTCAAGTGACCAAAAGTAAGTGGTATGGCGAAGGCGATCGAGGGAGTCGTCTATGCGCGGCAGTGGGTACGCATCCTTCTTTGTGACATTGTTGAGGCGTCTATAATACACACAGAACCTCAAGGTTCCATCCTTCTTCGCGACGAGGACAACAGGCGAAGCCGAGGGGCTCGTCGATGGTCGGATAACGTCGTCCTGGAGCATTTCTGTTACTTGGCGGCGGATAGCGTCACTTTTTTTTGAAGACATCCGGTAAGGATGCTGACATAGTGGACGTTGGTCATCGTCAACTATAATTCGGTGTTTCGTTAGTGGCTTCTGTCGGACCTTGGGAGGTCGAAGAAAAACAATCGCGAAACGAATTGACAAGATTCTCTATGCAGCGTTTCTGTCTGGGCAAGAGGTGTGGGTTCACATCGGTCTGAATGGCTGTAGACATCGTATTGTCAAGGTCTGACGTGTTGGATAAAGCATACTGGCCTGTACATTCTCAGAGTACTTCAAAATAAGCTACCGTCGTGTTCGCCGTCAAATGTTGGGGTTCACACGTGAAGTTTGTCACTAACACTTCGGATTGTCCACGGACAAGTTCGACAAAGCCCCGAGCTACACAAACTTGTCGAGTGAAAAGGAATGACATGTTAGCTTCGGCAATGCCACGCGTGTCGGTGCTGTGATCACATTTGACTGTGACGAACCTGCTCGCCCGCGGAGGAATTCTTTTGTGGTCATCAGAGACGCGCAACATCGTTTTCCGGAAGTCAGTGTTGCTATCGACGGCTCGCTTGGTTGAAAACGATACCATGAGCTGCTCCCGAAAATCTATAACAGCACCATGCTCTTGAAGAAAATCTATGCCTAGAATTAGATCTTCGCAGCAGTCTTGTAATACGGCAAAGGTGCCAGTGAAAGTAAAACCGCAGATCTCTATGCGGAAAGTGCACATGCCAATCGGCGTCATCACATGGCCACCGGCAGTGCGCATCATTGACCCAGACCAAGGCCTCAGAACCTTACACAGATTGAGTCTAATCCCGTTAAGAATACTCTTGCTGCAATGTCACAGGCAATGTCACAGGCCAAGGCTCAGACAGAAGCTGTTGTATTACCTGCCGCCTCTGATGTTTAGTGGCCTGCTCTACCATCAAAGGCCATCGCCAGGCCTCATCCCAGTTTAGTTGCCACACGTACTGAAAATTCCGACAACCTCGACAGCCAGCAGGTGAACGAAATGCTGAACTAGCTGGTTCGTTCAACGCGGGTGCTGCTCTCCAGCATCAACACGCTAACAGCAACGTTTGCTGTTCAGTTTTTGGACGCATTTGAGCCGCTCTTGGCGGCATTGCAATAATTCACAATGGCGCAACAAACTAACGCCACCTCTGTGACGACGCACTTGCGCCGCAGTGTAGTGATGCAATGGAATGCCCGAGGCCTGCGTGGTCGGCTGAGTGACTTCCGACAGCGGGTACAGAAGTACCGCTTTCCCGTGATTGTGACCTGTGAGCCCAACATGTCGGCTGCTTTCCGCATTTCTGGATATGTTCTGCTGTGGTCTCGAGAAGCAGACGAAACAAGCAAAGTGCTGGTGTGTGTACGCCAAGACATTGCGCACGTCCGCCATGCTCTTCAGCCCCACAGCATGAACCGCTACATTTGTCTGACATTAAGCCTGAAAGGACGAGAAATTTCTGTAATTGGCGCCTATATTCCACCGAGAGATGGCTTGGACAAGTCATATTTATTTTCAACAATCCAGTGCTGTACAGCTCCTCGTATTATTGTGGGGGCCTTTAATGCTCACCACCCTCAGCGGAGTAGTGCCATAATGAGCAATCGAGGAATAGACCTGGCAGACTTTATGCATACGCAAGATCTCGTCAATATAAACGACGGCTCACCGACGTTTCTGCGCGGAGCAACCTACAGCAGCTGCTTGGATGTGGCGTTTGCTTCCAGAAGCCTCCATCCCTCTGTTTCTTGGTGTAGTGATGTGGAAACACATGGGAGTGATCACATACCAACGTACGTATGCATCAAGTGGTTTGCACCTGCCACTTCGCCTCTTGTGCAATGCACAGACTGGCCCGCCTTCAGGGCATCGGTGGAGATTTTGATCATGGAACTCCGGTCACCATCTCAAATAGAGGGCCTCATTACTTCCTCTCTAAGTGAGCACACTCGCTATGTTTGTGCGCCGATGTCAATGTCCAGCATCGAAGTGGAATTCGAGCGACTTCGCGCGATGCGTCGGCGAGCTGGAAGGAAGTACAGAAGAACGAAATCCTCGCAAGATCTCGCACTTTCTCGCAAAGCTAAACGACACGTTTTAAGCCACTTGGAGAGGTTAGGACGACAACGTTGAAGGCAGTTCTCCTCATCACTGGATCCCCGTAAGCCCCTGTCGCGTATCTGGCATATTGCAAGAAGCTTGCGCACACCTCCACGAGAAAGGCACCCTTTTCGTGCCCTGGCCCTTTATCAAAGCAGCAATGAAGTTGACGTAGCTGAAGAGTATGGTAAAATGGTTGTGGGCACAAACCATGCACAGCTACCAATTTCAAAGGTTTTCGCGCCACCTTCGCCGAATGATCAATACGACGTGCCCTTTACAATAGCTGAATTAGACGCCGCTCTTGCTTCTTGTCGGCTTTCATCTGCACCTGGTCCTGACGGGATTACTTATACAACCTTATCAAACCTAGGCAAGGATGGCAGAACGGCACTACTTAATTACTTCAATGATATATGGGCTTCTCGTACTTTTCCTGAACACTGGAATATTAGCCGCCTGGTTGCTCTTTTGAAGCCTGGAAAGCCTCCTCTCGAACTTACCTCATACCGGTCAGTTGCCCTAGCAAGCTGTGTTGGAAAAGTTACGGAGCGAATGGTGCTGACAAGACCGGAGCGGTATCTAGAGAGTAATGATCTTTATCCGAATATGATGACTGGATTTCGCCGCGGACGCTCTTCCATTGATAGCGTCATCGACTTTGTGGCGACAGTAGAACACGAAAAGCGTCACCGTCGACTAGTAGCTGCTGTCTTTTTAGATATAAAGGGAGCTTACGACAACTTCCTACATGATGCTATCCTTGATCCACTTGACGACGTGGGAGTTGGTGGCCGGCTGTACTTGTGGATTGCAAGCTATCTCGCTGGCCGCTCTGTTTACATGACTACGCCTGAAGGAGATACTACCCGTTTTCAGGTCGGTCATGGAGTTCCACATGGAGGAGTCCTCAGCCCAACTTTATTTAACGTTGCGCTAATTGGCCTGGTGAGTGAACTGCCAGCTAACATCCACATAAGTGCATATGCTGACGACATCTGCATCTGGGCCTCTGGTTCGACGCGCCCACAACTACGTGTGAGATTACAATGAGCTGTGTCATCGACATCGATGAACTTACGGCGTCGAGGTTTATACTTAGCGGCAGAAAAGTGTGCAGTGATTGCGTTTACGGGGAAATGTGTCAGCCGCTACCCGATTACCCTTCATGGAGTCGTAATACCACGTCTCCAGGCACAGATTATTGGGAGTAATTATTGACCACCGACTATCTTGTCGAAACATATTACTATGGTGACGAAAAGGCTAATTAATTTTTGTCATGTACTTCGTTACATAGCTGGCATCAAATTGGGCCCAACTGAGCGCTCCTTAATACGGCTTTACGAGACCCTGTTTGTTGGCTACATCCGGTGCAGACTTCCTGTACTCTCTAGTATGCGCATTTCATGCTTGCGGACTTTAGAGAGCGTACAATCGCAGGCACTGAAATAATGCATTGGACTGCCTAGACGCACCTCTAACAAAGATACAATTGAAGACGCACATGCTCACCCAATATCCATATACTTGTCACAAGAACCACTTCGTGTATATTTACGAGCACTTACAAGACACAGTTTCACCCACTCAGCAAGATTCTGGATGAAAGGCCGGACTGCAGTTTTACAAGTGCACTCCGCTGCCATCAGTCGCACGTTTTGACAGGATATGCCCTCCCATATCGTCCCGCCCAACCACCTTGGACGATGGATAAACCTTTGGTGCAACTTTGTGTTCCCGGAATACTAAAGAAATCAGTGGTACCAATTAGTGGACTCAAACAACTTACTCTGGCGCACATCTGGTCAGAATATCCTCATTATATTCACGTATACACCGATGGATCCGTGTCAGCTCAGGCATCCGCTGCAGCTGTGGTCATACCAACTCAGAAAACGACTTTGCATTTCCTTTTGGGACATACCTCTACGTCAACCGCTGCTGAACTTGTAGCCATTCAGGAGGCTATTCGCTACATATGTGGGGAACCACCTCAAAAATGGTGTATATTCACGGACTCAAAAACGGCATTACAAATTTTGGAAACCTTCTTACGCCACACTGCCTATCAGGCCCTGGAACTAAACATTATGGAGCTCCTCACACCTGCCCAGCTGCAAGGCCACAGGATAATGTTTCAATGGATCCCTGCCCACTGCGGGCTCCTTGGGAATCAACAGGCCGATGTTGAAGCGAAAAGCGCACTCATCAATGGCCTCCAAACAGCTGTGCCTTTTTCAAGAGGTAACACGACGTGCCTTCTTATGAGTTGTATGAATATTGCTACAGCAGCTTACTGGGCCCAGCCAAACGCCCGACACATTCGTCTAAGAAGCTCGATCAAACATTAAAATTTTATGTTCCGCGTGATATTCCGCGTCATCAGGCATGCTTGCTACATAGACTTCGTTTAAACGTGGCTTTCGCGCACAAGTACTTATATTTAATTGGACAGATGGACTCGCCGGAATGTTCAACTTGTGGCATCCCAGAGACTGTGTACCATATATTATTGGTGCGCCCAGCGTATGCGCGCGAAAGAGGTGTGCTAGCGGCTTCCTTGAAGCGTTTAGACAAGAGGCTTTTGTCGGAGAAACTGCTGCTGGGCGCTTGGCAGGACAAGGGGAAGGGTGTCCAGGCAGTGCGTGCTCTTTGCCGTTTTTTGTGCGCCAGCGGACTTGATTCGCGCTTGTAAAACAAGCTACTGTGCCTGTATATGTATTTCATATGCATTCTCCCACATCGTCACCCATCATGGCCTTCTTTCTTCTCTTCTTCCCCTTCCCCAGTGCAGAGTAGCAGGCCAGATTTGAATTATTCCGGCCAACCTCTCTGCCTTTTCCTTTCAATAAATACACCTATCTATTTATATTGCCACAGGACACGCATGCAGTGCAATGCAATAAATTAGCGATAAGCGTCGGCCTATTAAGGCTCGTACGTGACTCAGATCGACTATGGCGGGCGCGCTTTCATCAAAATACACTTTAAAATAAACTAGGCCGTTTAAGCTATACGAATACGAAGCATCACAGCACATTTTTTCGCTTAAACGATTTAACAATGGTGATCTAAAGTAAAGCTGGGTTATTGAGCGGTAAATTAAACGTCGGTCCGCACATGCATGGACGTTCTCACATATGGCAAGTCGTATCAACGCTTCCTGCTTCGTTGTCGCTCTAAAAAGCATTAGAAAAAAATGGAGAGAAAACACTGCACGTACAATCTCAGTATCAATAATATTAAGGTTATGCTGAAAAAAATTACCTGGATTACAGTTTCACTTTTCTTCATCGCACTCGTTCACACATTTGTTTTTTCTCAAGCGTCCGCTCTTGTTGACGACACACCGCGCACTTCTGTTCCAGTCCACTGATGGTACTCACTCGCGCCGAAATATGGACGCTCGGCTCGCTGCTTGCTAGGTCCATTGAAAGCATTACAAACAAAGGACGAAACACATGGAGGCACGGCGCCAGCAACAGCGGCGCCGACTTGCCCGAGTGGATGCGCTCTGCATGTGGGGTTATCGGGTTACACGCAGCGCGATGCAATCCAAGACGCAGGCCCTGGTGCTCCACGTGCGGTTCAAGGTGCACACGGCAGCTGCCCAGGCGGGAATTTACGACGCAATACGTCAGCCGCTATACTTTAAGGCGCTATTTCTTTCATATACCTATTTGACATACGTAGAGCTAGCGTAACTTGCGTCTTAGGCTTTGCAAGAGAAGACCATTCCATACGTGTATAATCAAAAGTACGACTGCAGTGACCATGGCGCATTAATCACCGATGGAATATCGCGCACATACGGTACTCGTAAATGCTCTATGACTATGTTGAAACACTCATTCGGCAAACGAGTCCGCCAGCTATTTGCTAAACAAGCCGCGAATATTCAAATCACTGCAGTGGCAAAAATGATCGCAGAGCCAGCTAGAGTCGCCCGTGGCACGGAGGCGGGCCGACTTCCTCATTTCACAAGAACTTGAAACGCGAAATATATCCGCGTGGGGCTTTGTCACAATGAATTTCATAGGAACACAAAATAGCTTCGTGTAGCAGCCAGTATACAAGAACGGCAGCTCAGCAGAACAACATTTGATTCGACGCCATGCCAAGTGCATGGATAGCATAATTTTAGAATTTCCTGTTTATTAATTTTTTTTCGCACAAATGCGCAAAAAGTCTGTAACGTTTCTCCGCTTTAATTCACACCCCCAATTTTGCGATTCCGTCGTCGTTCACTGCAATACAATGCTTGCGCTACATATGGCAAGAAAAAATAGCTGTACAGTTCAAAAACTAAATAAAGCCGTCGTTGTTTTAAATTAAGAATAATTCGGTATCAAAGCTTATTTATTCCCTAACTACCTCCGTGGTGGAACAGTTACAGGCGTGCGCGGGGAAGGTGTTTTTTTTTTACAAATATTCTGCATGGAGAGAAGATAACCACATGTAAATTGGCTTGTTAGCATTAGAACGAAAAAAAATGTGAAAGAAAAGACTGGAAACACATATAAAATACGAAAAAGTACAATGGGTATATTAACAACTGGATTACAATGACACATCTTTGTTTCGCACACGCTCGTTCGAACAGTTTTCGAGCGCCTGCTCTCCGTGCTCACGAACCGCTCAATCCCGTCCTCGCGCACTTCACACTCCTGGCGTTCCCCGGATCGCACTCTCTCACCGCATGCGATGCGAGCAAGGTCCGAGGTTGCATGCGCGCATAGAAATTCACGCAGGTGCGCCAAAGCGGTGCACGGGTCGACGCACCACTCAGGGTCCAAGGGGCGGACGACCGCCGCCCAGGGGAACGAATTCCACAGTAATAAAAAGACGAACGCTAACAGACTGGAGACTTCTTTCAAACATTTTCGCGCTCTCATAACAATTTGCATAGAGAAATGTGCTTTTACGGCATTTTCTTGGCCAATAAAATATACGAAAGAAACTAAACTGTGAGAAAGAAACAAGCTCCTAACGAATCGGGCCAACAAACGACTAATCTAGCAAATAGAATGATGCTGACGGTGCGGATATATGAGAAAAAATGTAAGCATCGTATGCAACTAGCTTATAAAGAGGTGGCAAGTCGTGGTACTGAGATGCTTAACTCAATAATTTTCAACAAACTTGCTTCAAATCCTCATTTCAGGGTGATTGAAATATTCCACTCGATTGAGCACTATTGTATGACATTTTCGTTGGTATGCTAAAAGTGAGTAAACTATTCGTAGTAGAACACAGCATTCACAAAATACAACTTGAACAGGTTTGGGTGTTGTAAAGAAAACAGCTAGGCGCCTCTCCAGGGCGACGACGCGCTTCGCTGCTGGCACAGAGCCCTACACAGATGAGCAGCTGCAGCAGCGCATCGTTCAAGGCTGGTTCAAGTCCTGTAATCTAGGAAACGCTTGCTAAACGGAGGGTACAAATCCGAGACCATCGAGCTGCTGAAAAAGCGATTACTACAAAGCCCAAAGGATGACGCGACAATCGCTTAGCCGGCATGACGGCGACAGTTGTATTTTGTTTCAAAGAGGGCGCTCCGTCCTTTGTGTAAATAAAGTTTTTCATTCATTCATTCATTCATTCTTTCGTCCATCCATCGGCCACAGGTACGCTCAGCTCAACGTTCTATGGCACCGGGCACGGAAAATGCTTCTTTCTTCAAGAAATATGTTATGTAAGTTTTCAAATTTTTTTCATTCAGATTTGATAAAGCCTTTGTGTATATTGGAGCAAAATATTAGCCTCTTAGATTGAGCATTTTTTAAATTACAAGCGTTGTCTTACATTTCATTGTTGCTGCAGGCTGCGTAAGCCATGTGCTAGGGAGATTTGTCTTCTTTTAGCATCTTTAATACGTTGTGAACTTTTCGAAAGTGGTTCTCAAGTGTGCGCGACTTGATCCCGATCATTTTGCCGCTTATTTCAAGTTAAACAATTACAGTTTTGCAGAGTACTAATATCCTAAAGTAAACAACTGCGTGGCATCGTAACCCTAAAAGGTATATTCACGGCGTATAACCGTCGCGTGGCTCGGCCGCTCGGGTTCCCTCGGGTGACTCGGGCGGAGTCGGCGGAATCCGGGAAAAAGCATATTTTCTCGTGTCTGGTGCGATAAAGCGCTAACCGCATGAGTCGCGCGGCAGCACGATGCGCGGTGGGCTGAGAACCGCAAAAGCATTGCCGCTCGGCGCTGTCGCCCAGGTTCTGGGTTTTTAGAAAATGGCTCATCTGGCCGGAACCAGCTCGCGAGGCAGCCAATCGCTAAAGGCATTGGGGCACTCACCTTCGTTGTTTTCTTTTTTTTTGTTTCTTTTTGCATGAAAAGTTTGTTTCCCTTCTCCGGTATGAGCGAAAATCCTGCAGACGCTCATTTCGTCTGATCCGTGCATATATGAGCGCATCGAGACTGTTTAATAAAAGCTTGGTAGGGTAATATTGCAAAAAAAAGGCTAGTGTGGTTAGATATTGCTAATTTTCGAAAGTTGCAGAAAAACGCCACTGCTTTCAATCATGTCTGCATCGCAGTACAGTAGCACGCCGCTGCGCTGGGACCATTTTTTTTTTGGGGGGGGCGGAGGGGGGGGGGGGGCTCGACGCTTTTCAAGAAATTTCATGAGTGTTGCTTTTTAGTGCAAGAAATTGGATATCGCGTAACTGTACTTATTTACCAAACGAAGAGGCGGCGCTAACAAAGCAAGGCTGAAAACGCGTCTCTGTCGCTGAGGTCCTTTGCTCTGTGCGATGTGCACCAGCGGCAGCGACAGGCGTTGGCGTCGTCGTCGCGCGATGCATCGCCAGGGATTGTCTCCTATTTTTTTCTTCCTGTATCGTTGCTTCAGCTGCAATAGATCAGTTGCAAAACCTACAAGTCAGCTTCCTTTGCGGCAGACATTCCTGCACAATGGCGGCATAGACTTTGGGGTAATATTTAGGTACAGAGCTGGCACATCGCCTGACGGGTAAGGTAATTTCCGCACCTTTTGCCCATTCGTCACAGTATTATTCGCGTGCGGATTGTCGCCCCACTAATACCCTCTTTAGTTAGTGCCCTTTTTCTAAATTTTCTTTCACCCCTAGGGTGACAGTGCTCCCCCCTTTATTCCAGCGTTTAAGAATGCCCGAAAACCTTTCTCTAACAATGGCCTGTGCGTGGGGAACTGCATCCCAAGCAGCGTGGACTGTGGTAGATGCATGTACTGCACCTAACTATTATCCCTGAATCAGGTTCTGTCGCCACTGTGCACGAATTCCTGCCTCACAGGAAAGCCGACTTGTAGGTTTTGCAACTCGTCTGTTATAGCATGTCCAGCAGGGCCGGAGCCTTAATTGTGAGCGCTGGGTGGGCTCAGGCAATTTCAGTCCCAGGCCGGGTTCGGGTTTGTAGCATGAGGCCCGGATCGGGCTCAAAATTTATGCCCGTGCACACCTCCATTCGGGTCGATTGTGTAGCACACGTTTGGCGCCCGTGCCTGCTTTTAATTTTGTTCTTCGCACCGTGAAACTTTGCTCCAGCATCAAGACTGCATGAAACATCAGTATTTTCCGGTCGTTATCCTAACTGATTGCCCCACCGCCCTGGCACAGCTATGTTATACCATGTGTAACATAGAGTTGCAATTAGTCCATTTTTGAGACAGCTTTCAATTGAAATTATAGATTAACTAAACAGAGAAGAGCCGCAGTATGCTGTTGTCATGTTTTAGAGGCATCGATTAATTGGAGACTTTCTTTCCTTGCATTTAGGGCTCTTTGCTCTATAACGCCCGCAGTCCAGCTGCTCCACTTGTATCATCGCCCTGCTTTTGCACAAGCAATATCTGCCGTCAAAGGGGTGCTGTCTGAATGTGAGGCAGACAACATCATCAACATTTTGGTGCTCCATAACCAGTCAACAACTGTTGGAGCCTTGCCATGACACATGCTTGCCATGAAACACAATAACAGACATAGCTTGTTGAACTGACGAAGTAGTTGTCATTCGCGTAACACGGAAGTGCAGGTGCTTTAAGTGATGGAATATTTAGCATACTTGATTATGCTTGCATTACAAGAATTCGCAGGAAGCATGTATTGAGGTTGCAGAGAAGAAAGCCATTCAGTATTGCTCAAGTTTTTTGCCTTCCACTCTCCCTTCATTACTGCTGCCTGCACTGTATGTATTTGTTCATACAGACGTGCAGTTACTGACTGCTTGTACATTTCTGGTTGCCTACACTGTCTTCAGCCATGTAGATGTAATATTATTTTAACCTAAATCAGGCTATTTACTTTGCTCAAAGTGACAATTATAAATAATTCTCTCCCCAAGCCATTGAGATTCGCCATTAGCTCCCAACTCGCTTTATTCGCAGCTGCAATGAATTTATTCTGTAACCCTAGAGCACGACATTTTCAGAAAGGAGATCATCGTGAAATACTCGCTCAAATTTTGTAAATTTTAGAGAACATTCTCTTTGTTTTTGCATATGCTTCTGAGTTCGGAAAACAGAGCAGACTTGCTTGCAGTGCAGGAGGGGTGGGCTTCAAGACAAAAGGAAATTTTTAGTGCAGCTGCTCATTCAGAGGTGCATTGCTTGTGCATGATTGCTCTCATATATGTGCACCTTTGCCTGCACGCTTGCCAGGGCTTTCCCCATAATGGGTGGCAGTGATCTTGCCGCCTACATCTCAGGGGGACTGCACTTTTCCAACTACCTGCCCAGAACCAACTCACCTCCTGGGCTTCAAATTTGTCATACTCAAGGACGATTTTCTGTGTTTGATGATATCATTGATGCCATTTAAGATACGCAGTGTGCATCATTGGTCCATTAGTTTCACTTCGGGATGTCACCCCTTATATTCCGTACTCATATTTCTTTTTCTACATCCCCTTGCAACTGCCAAACGAAATAAGACGTATAAACTGCCAAACTCCCGCAGTGTCTAAATGCTATGCCAACAACAAAAAAGCTTTCGCATGTCTTAATAAAAGTAGAATTGATCCCCCGACGTTTTTTTTTATTGTCATGTCTAGTCAGACGGTTTAGTGAACTGCCACATGACCAAGAAAATTGCAACTGTAAGTGCATTGAGGAGTCATGCGTTAGAGCAAGTATATGGATCTTGTGTTGCTTAGCTGCTTAACTCCAAATATCCTCCTTTGTCAGGCAAGATATTTTTTAGAAAGCTGGATGGAGCCAGAAGAAAACAGATTGGATTCTTAGCAGCATTGTTACTTGTTACACGTGCGTTCCATCCCTGTGTACATGAACTCGGCAGAATTTGGTCGAGTACGTCTGTCGAGTGAAAAATCAGTTGTGAGGTTGATGTATACACAGTCGGGTCGAGTAAAATAGGCGGCGGAGGGGTCGCGATAACTCGCTTGCAGGGGGCAGGTTAATTCGCTTTACCCGCTTATCTAAAGGCATGTAGACACTGTCCATTCAGGGAGTCTAGTTATGGGGAACTCTGGGATATGAAAAAGCCTCTGGAGCGGCGACGAGCGTCACTCAAAATGAATGCGTTTTAGCGCTCATCAACGATAAAAAATAATCGAAGCTCTCGATAGTAAAAGGCAATGGGATCAAATACGAGTAAGAACTTGCACAATAACTTCGAATGTCGATGCTGCGCTCTGCTACGATACTTACTCACTAGAAAGCGAGTTCATGTAGACATCAGCTGTGTCGAGTAAGGATGACCTTGCTTACTAAACGCTGATTCACCCGGTGCTGTCGAGTATATGTACACAGGGTTATTGTACTTGTAATTTTAGGTGAATTCTCAGTTCGTGCATTCCACATTAAATTTGAGCGATATTGGTGCTTTTTTCAATATGTGCTGTTTTGTTCTGCAAACAATACTATTTCTCCAGACACAATCTTATTTTTAATTTGAGTACAAAATATTGTCCATTTTTGAAACAAAAAATAATTTTTGAGGCTCTTAAGAAATTAGGTTTTGAAATATATTCACAATCGCAACATTTTCAAATATAAAGTGTGTGCGAAACAACTTTTCAGCTCAGGATTAAACTGGTTTTTCAAGGAACTTGTGATAGGGAAAAAATGAAAAATCAATGTCATGTAAAATGTATCGTTTTTTTATGATCCCATAGTCACATCGAGGATTGTATTTTAAGGTGTGCTTAAGCAATGAAAATAATATTTGGCCTCAGATATTCAGGCAGATTACTATTCTCTATACCAACAACTACTATGAATTGGTTTGAAGATATCAGATGCCTGACCACCACACCTGGTATCTGGACATAAAATCACCCAGGTATGCCTAACTGAAAATAATTTGGCACGTGGAAGGTTGCCGATGGTACGGCCATATGATTAGCTGTGATGAGGGAAAACGCATACCTGGTAGGCTGCTAGCTGATAATGAAGTACGATATCATTGTACTCAGATCTAGCATAACATTTTCCTGCCTATGCAAATTAAATTTCTAGTACTTGCTGAATTGCTCATTGCAGGCTGACTGTAATAATTTTAGCTGAACAAGCATGCACTGTATGATTAGGAGAACTTCTTGTTGGGCTTGTTCGTGTTTATTTATTATAAATTAAAGACGCCAAAACTATGCACGCACACAAGAAAAGAACGGGACAGAGTTCCACTCACAGCTGATTTATTGTGCAGGACAAAGTACATATATATCTCACTGCCGCCACATGCGCAGGGAACACATTCAGCTACATCACATTGAGCATCTTGTAGTTTAAGATAACCTATGTTCAAGAAATGCTTTTTCAGAGAAAGAGGCTGTGGTATGAGGCATGGGCTTCTTGAACATATCTTATTTAAACCACATGATGCTGAATGTGTTCCTTGCGCATATGCCGGCAGTGCGAATGTGTGTGTACTTTATTCTGCGCAATAAATCAGTTGTGAATGGCGCTCTGTCCCGTTTTTCTTTTCTTGTTTGTGTGCATGTTGTTCTGGTGCCTTTGATTTATAATGAGCACTGAATGAAAACTATTCCTTGGTACATTACATGTAAGGCAATTGTTTATAGTAGAATGCAGCAAGCAATAAAGTTGTGAAAACTAAAAAGCTGGAACTTGAAATGGTGCAGTTATTGTTAACCAGACAGGTTTCATCAGACAGACATTCTTCACTGATATTGAGAATAAGTCGAACCCGGATATATCGAATTTCGGTTATATCGAACTCACGGAATATCCCCTTTAAAATCCCATGTAACAGTATAGGAAAGCAGCGTCATATATCGAACTCAGTTTCACCGGTTGTTCGATATAGCGAACTCCGCACCACGCACTGGAAAGCGTGCCGTTCCCAAAGACGATCACATCATCCTCGGCCGCTTGTCGCGTGACGTTTTCAAGCCGCTCGCGGAAGTAATGAGAGGTGACAGTTCGGCTAGGGCAGCGCCGCGCCCATTCCCTAAAGGCGCTCGCATTTGCGGTTATCGTTTCCCGCGCGCCAGCACGTGACAAGTTTGCACGCTATGTGCGTGAATGAACCAGAGAGAACCGGTGGCAACGAGAGGGGAAAAGCGCGATAGAGCGAAGCGCAAGGGTATGCCCATTCTTTTGCCGAGCTATCTCCCTCCCTCTTTCCCGGCCTTGCGCATGCGCCAAGCCAGCTCAGCCCGTTTTCAGACAGAACGTCGGACGCTTTGCCCAGCGTTTGTTGCGAACCCTCTGCTTGCAGCGGCGCGGCTGACGTGGCTATGGCGCCTGCGGAAGTTATCAAGCGGCAGATCTTTTTTTTTTTCCGAGAATCGTCTATATTTATCGTTGTGCTGTACGCGCGGCGTAGCGTAAGATATGGCGTTACGAAGCAGCGTTTCTTTTTTTTTTTTTCGGGAGTCGTTTATTCTTGCATGTATGAATTAACGCAAGTATGCGGTCAGCTGCGATCATTTCGCTTCAAACAGGATTTGCAGCTACTGTATCATGCTTTGCAATATTTTGTGGCAGTAGAATACGCCCGCCCCAAGCGCGGCGTGATAAATCGAGCCAGGCTTGTGCAATCAAGCCATCACGGGCAGTCTGCCAAGTTCGACCTCCCCGCCGCCGCAGGAGCTATAAAAAGATAAACACGCTACGACGTTATCGCTGCCCAGCATCTTGGCACGCTGCCAAGAAATGAGCTGTGGATGAGACGACCGAAACGGAATGCGACATGCAAGCGAAAACGCTGGCGATTTCTTCCGCGGAGAACACAGAAACCTTGTTTGGAGCTGCCGCGGTGGCTGGAATAGCAGAGGGACGCAGCTCCAAGTTTGAAATTTTTTGCTCTGTCGCTGCCGCTCGTCGCTTCGATCGCATAATCGGGTGCATGTGAGCGAGCTGGCCTTAACGCTTTTTTTTCTTTTTCCAAATTCTCGAGTGCAAAATTGAAGAGTGGGTTTATTATGCGAGTGAGTTGATTATGCGACAAATGCGGTATCGTTTTTTCGCATCGTAAGTGCTGTCCCAAGCCAATTTCTGTATACCGAATTATCGATATACCGAACTATTTCGCGATCCTCTTCGAGTTCGATATATCCGGGTTCGACTGTATATGCGTACACAGCCTTGAGAATATCTGCGATGTACACATCTCCCTCAGTTAGCTGATTGAAGATAGCTTGATTGATTCTGTCAGGGCAATGATTTCTTTATTCTGGCCGCAGTAATGTATGCGTGCCTGTAACTGGTGCACTGCAGAAAAATAGTCTTTAATGTGTTCTTTAATATCATCCAGTTTTGCATGCTTAGTACTCCATACTGTCTATTGCAGTAATTTTTAACGCTTTTTTAAAAATTGAAAGTTCTTGAGCCTGAACCGTCATATTTTCAGGAACTGTAATTCGATATGAACACTAAGCATCCACCTGAAGTTATCGGTTTGCCGGAAGCAGATTTTTAATTCCAAATATCTTTCTTTTGTATCGGGAATGGATATTATTTTGCATATATGTTTATCATCTCTATGTCATAAGATGCTGCATGCCTTTGCAGGTCCAGAAAACTGTCGCAAAGAGCTCTAAAATAAGAATGTGTGGCAATAAGCTTACAATATATGCAGTAGAACCCATTTATAGTAAAGCCACTGGGGCCAGCGAAAATATTTACTATATCATGGTCTTTACTGTATCAGTGGTCTGTGATGACATGGTCCTGAAAGTGCTGTCTAGTAGATAAATAGGCACTTCGTCTTTTTGCTTAATGAAAAAAAAAACCTAAATACCTTGCATCTCGCTTTGATCATCTCGTGTGATTTTTTTCATCATCTTGTGGAAGTTATTCTGAAGCATGAAGATGTGATTACGAATGCAACCAAGTTCGGTTTGATGTAAAAACTAAAAAACTAAAGCCTTGCATGAACACGGTGTCCCTTTTTGCTCTTTCCGTCTTTTAAAAGGCAATAAATGATAAATTCGCATGGCACTCAAGTGCTGTAAGACTATACTCGCTGCACCTCCACTTTCTGCCACCACTGCCTCATGATTTGAACTGCACATTGCAGTGAATGTTGACCTGTTTTTTTCCCTTTCCTATTTCTTGCTGCACTTTTACTCCTTTACCTTCTGAATGTAACACGCCACCTCCGAGCTATGTTTGTAGACAGCTTTACTTTTTTCCTCTTCGCGCTGCGCGCTTTCCCTCTCGGCTCCAAGGCTTCTGTAAAGTAGGCTTCTTCTGACTGCTGCTACAGCTAGTAGTAAAGCCACCTAAACGAACACTCGGGGATATTGTTCTGTTTTCAAATACAAAATATCTTGGCCACGCGACTCTAGGTAGTGCACGGGAGTCGTTGCCATGGCCAGAAGCACTTTAACCGATTTTTACCAAAAACATCTTTACTATAGAGGGGAAAATGTACAGTTGCCTATGGAAGATGAACTGGGACTTCAGTTTCACTTTACTATATCAGAGTTTTTACTGATCGAATCCCGGCCTCGGCGGCCGCTTTTCGGTGGAGGCGAAAAGCAAGGCGCCCGTGTGCTGTGCGATGTCAGTGCACGTTAAAGAACCCCAGGTGGTCGAAATTTCCGGAGTCCTCCACTACGGCGTCTCTCATAGCCTGAGTCGCTTTGGGATGTTAAACCCCACAAAAACAACCAACCAACCAACTATATCCGAGTTTACTATAGCGGGGTTCTGTATTTTGTACTCAATCGTATCGAGCACCCAGACTTCAAATATGTGTTTGGATAAGTGTTGAGAAGGTGAGTTTAGAACTTATGGTGATATATGCTTGTCTTCTGTGCAGATGTCATTTGTAAGACCAACGGGCCAATCTCCTCAACAAACTGTTTCTGAATTGTTGTTTCCTGCGGGGTGCCCAGCTTACTACCTGGGCCACGCGCTTCCCCCGCCCCCTCAACCTCATCACTTGATCCATTGACCCTTCACTGCCAACGATCATGCTCAACACAGTCCACTGCCATTTTCCATCCATGGTGGACACTGCCCTGGAATGCACCCATGCGCAGCCTCTTATTCCTGCAACACCTCTCACACTACAAGGCTATAGTGCATCAACCCTGCTCAACATGTCCAGCCCCTTCCATCATGATCAATGCACACTGCACCCCATCACCGCTACCTGCACTACCTGGTCATGTGCTGCTTAGTGCCCTGTTTCCAATTACACCTACCAGCCTCTCCCATATTAGCCCTGTACCCAATGCCTCCTGCACTGAATTTGGCCCTCTGATGTCCTTGTGGCATGTACATGTATATGAGCTCTCAATAAAATGTTTTCGGAAAATATTTTGCTTGTCTCATTTAATTGGATGGTTTCGGGGAGATGACATGCAATGTGGTATTGGAAAATGACTGCACAAGAAAACCACAATTGTCAGAGTGAGAGTTAAGCAAATGGCAGCAGTAAGGGCAAGGGTGAAATAACTGCATGGCTAAAGGTGGCCTAACAGTGGCTGTGGCAATGCTACGTGTGCCGATGAATACTTGTTGCATGCCAATAAACACCAATATGTAATACTAGCGGCACGGCCGGTTTATTGCCAATGTAACATGTGCCAATGAACACTAGTGGCATGCCAATACGTGACACAAGGGGCACGGCCAGCTGATAGCCTATGTTGGCAGTGCCAGGACAGGTGCAATGCTGGCATATAAGCCGGACCAATATATAAAAATGTAGCATTTTTCTCAAAAAACAAGTATTAAGCTAATGTTGGTACCAATTTTTGTTGACGTTGTGCCTGGGTTGGTGCGATGTTGGTGTGCTGTCTGGGATTGTGCAATATGTTTTGTTGATATTGAAGTTGATGTAGAGAAGAATACGTGAATAAAATTTAAAAATATATCAAAAATGTATTTCTTATTGTCCTCACAAATTTTCATTGTAATGGTGAAGGTGACTACCAAAAATGTCTGTGGGCTGTCCTATGCCATAGTGCATCAGGAACTCTACACGTACAAAACATACTCTGATTCATTCATTGCTGCGTCTTTCACAGCTAGTTGGCAACGTCGAGACAAAAAATGACAGGCTGATGAGGACGAAGGGGCGCGCTCGTTTGTGGAAGATTAAGAAAAAAAAGTGCATCGAACTCATTGCCTGGCTCCTTGGCTCCTTGGTTGAATACAAGTACCCTCGCACTTGTATTCAGAACTCAAGCGTAACCACTGCGTTTCAGATTCGGATATCAATTTTGTAGGCATGTCGCAGAATCCTGGTGGATTGTGGGCGAATGTTCTTATGATGGGTCCTGAAAGCGATAGCGCGCATGCACAGGCTGAATTTCTCGCCGTTCTTCCTAAGGCTCAATAGGCCTCACTCTGGAAGCGACGGACGAACTGAGCATGGGCATTAAAAAAAGTTGGGCAGAGGCAATTTACGAGACTTTTCTGGTCACAGGCCGCTGACAACGACCTTCCTATACACACCTGCGAGAAAAAGTGGAGACCACACGCTTTTACAAGTCTTCACGTCCGCTTATGCTGACGGTGAAGCGGTTATTTCTTTTTAAAATGCTCTCCTAAATGTACTTGCCATCTTGCCCAAACAATTTTGTCTCGCGCATCGTTTTGTATAAAAGAAAACAATCGTAGCGGCTTGCTCGAAGCAGTACGTGTTGGTTCAATGCTGCGCACTAAAGCTGGAACGTGAAACCGAAGGAGGTTCTTGCGTCTATATCAGCCTCTCTGCCTCCCTGCCATTCACCGGTAGTCTGCGCAGAGCGTGCGCAAGCGAACAGAACAGCGCATGTGAGACGTGCCAGCACAATCGGTGGTAAACAGGCGAAGGAAGGGTGTGGATGTTTACTCTGCGGGCGCGTTGAGGCCAAAGTGCAGGCGCCGAGGAGCGCGTTTCATCGTACTGGGCCTGCCGCTTTCGAGCTCGCACGATGTCGAGAATTGCCGAACCTTTTTCCGTAGTCCCTTTATGTTGACTTTACGAGTGCGTTTGAGAAAGGGGTGAGGCAAGGCTGCATACTGTCGCCCTGCCTATTTAACCTATATGCAGAGTGCATCATGAGGAAGGCCGATCTGGACGAGTCTTCAGCTGGAGTGAAGATTGCTGGAAAACGTATCAACAACCTTAGATATGCGGATGATACCACTTTAATGGCAGAAAGTGAAGTGGAACTCAAGAGACTTCTGATGCGCGTACAAGAAGAGAGTGAGAAGTTTGGGCTTAAACTGAACATTAAAAAGACGAAGATCATGGCGTCTTGCCCTATCAAGTCCTGGAGCATCAATGGACAAGAAGTGGAAGCTGTGACAAATTTTCTGTTCTTGGGCGCCAAGATTACCTCGGAAGGAGACTGCAGCCATGAAATTAGGAGACGCCTGCTTCTGGGAAAGAGAGCAATGGTTAGCCTTGACCGCCTAGTAAAGAGCAGAGACATTAGTCTGCCAACCAAGATCCGTATAACCCGCGCTATGGTCTTTCCAGTTGTGATGTATGGATGCGAGAGTTGGACTGTGAAAAAGGCTGACCGCCGAAGAATTGACGCGTTTGAATTGTGGTGCTGGCGAAGACTCTTAAGAGTTCCTTGGACTGCCAGAAGATCAAATCAGTCGATATTCATCATCATCATCATCATCATCATCATCAGCCTGATTATACCCACTGCAGGGCGAAGGCCTCTCCCATATTTCTCCACTTAACCCGGTCCTGTGCTAGCTGCATCCACTTGACCCCTGCGAACTTCTTAATCTCATCCGCCCACCTAACTTTCTGCCGCCCCCTACTACGCCTTATCGATATTGTCGATATTGTCGACCATAAACCCTGACCGCTCATTGGAGGGTCAAATTCTAAAGTTAAAGCTCAGCTACTTTGGTCATCTGATGAGAAGAGAGGAGTCGCTGGAGAAAGATTTGATGTTGGGAAAGGTTGAGGGTCGCCGGAGAAGGGGTAGGCAGCGAACGCGATGGTTAGATGGCATTCTCGAGGCATTGCAGATGAAGCTATGTGATGTTAAGAAGATAGTGAGAGACCGGAAAGCGTGGCGTGACATGGTCCATAGGGTCACGAAGAGTCGGACACGACTGAACGCCTGAACTGAACTGTACGAGTGCGTTTTTTTTCTGTTTTTTTTGGTCTAGATATATAACCTCGCCGATTACTGCCTGTAATATATAGACAGTGATGCTTATTCACTTAACTTGTCGAGTTTTTAGTTTTCCTCCTTTTCGCGTTTCGGGGTTTGAACTGATGTCATATTACTTTTATTGATTCCGTTACGCTTGTTTTTACGTTGTTTCTTCTTGAAAGCAATTAAATGCATATTGTTGCGCCCGAAGAAGCGCGATCGCTTCGTCAAAGACGGCGACGCTGCTGCCGTGACTCGCACGCGTGCTGGTTCCGCTGCTGTGTTGCACTGTGCTGTTGCCCTGACTCCGAACCATTCATTGCTGTATCCCAGCTACTTTGCAATGTCGAGACAAAACGTGTCTAGGTGATGATGAGAATGATGAGGACGAAGTGGCGCGCTCGTTTGCGGAAGATTAAGGAAAAGTGGGTTGAACAGGGGGCACCCTTTGCCTAGCTCCTTGGCTATATGTCATTATATATATATATATCTTTAATCCACTTTTGTAAATGAATTTCTCCCTGTACAATAATATGTCACAATTTCAAAACCGTGGGCGATTCACAAATGCCGTATAATCTTCAGATCTGCGTGGTGCGCTACTCCTTGCACCAGGGCCTTATTGGAGTGGCCATAATTACTGTCGAAATACAATTATGTAAGGTGTTTTTAATAATTTCAAAAGCTGGGGTAGTGGCAAATACGGTGAAAAAATTTAAAGAATATTGAAACTTTATTTTGTACTTTGCTAAACAATTTTCAACGTTCGCTGTTTTTTCTAAATTAGCACGATCGTATCTCTGCACTAAAACGTTATGTAAATATAAGCTTTAGCTGCTTAATACATAACTATGCTGAGAACATATCATGGAATTATTGCTGCTCTGCCATAAGCCTTTTTTGAAATTATTAGGTCTGCAAAGCAAGAAAATTTCGTTTCTTGGGCCGATTTTGTGAAACTTTATAAAAACATCTACACTACCCTGAAAAGCGAAAAATAACTGAATACATATAAAAACATGAATATATTTAGTTCGATAATTTTCAGTAACTTTTAACATAAATTGCGTATTTCATAACCAAAGTTGTCAAAAAGAGCAGAGAAGATAAGCGCGATACTCCCCCTCTTCATTATTAATTTCGTGTGGCGGGAACCGTTTTTTGGCACCAAAATCAATTGCAGATCTCTTCTTTCCAGTCATCAGACAATATTATATAAAGTTTTGAAATAGTATAAAAGGTCGACTGACAACTGTTTTTTTCTCTTACGTGGAAATGTTCTACTATTTCTTTATTCCTTTGCCACCGCCTAGCACAGTTGGAATGATCGAACTCTAAACTAATAGGCAGCACAAACTAATTTGTTTAATGCTGAGATATACATTGTGTGCCATGTAAATGTACTGGGGCTTCTCATGCTCGTAGTCTGCGCGAAACACTGTCATTTCTTTTGCTTTTTTTACCACTGTGTGAATGCCCAAAACTAAAATGGTAACCTCGAGAGTCTTCCCGCTTTTTATTTACCAGGGATTGCGTCTAGAAAGTATACACATCATATTCGGACCTTTCTCCAGGTAAACAGAGGATGCTGCAGGTAGTTCCTTATGAAAAATGCAAAAGCACTAGAACAAAAACATCGCTGAGAAAATGGTCATTTGTTCCATCAACTTGAGCCAACATTTTCCTTCTTGGCAATGAAAAAGCTACCTTCTAATCACTAATTTAATGTCACATGATCGTACTATGATGACATGATTTCGTTTTGTATGCGCGTTCTCACTGACAACTGGATTTGTACTAGGGTTTAGGCAGATGCAGAGATGTAATCGGCACCCAATACAGGCATATTGGGTCGTGAGTGCTAGCCGGTCTGTGGTATACATATGTGGTCGCACGGTCGTGCTATCATGAGATATAATTGTGCGACAAACGTATGCGCCTGCGACGAAATCTGCATGCATGACAATAGCCTAAAACCACCAAAAGTGCGCCGCATATGAGCGCATCGAAAAGACGAATCTCGACAGCTGCAGCGGTACAGGCTTGAATGCATTATAATTATGGTCGTCCCGTACGTGGTGCTTGTGAGGTCCGAACAATCGGCTCAAATGTCGGAATTAAATGCCAGGGGTTGGCGTCCCGCGCACGTGTATTCAACCATAAAATTTAGAATTTTTTGATTGAATGGTCAACAGAAAATATTTACTTCGGCAGCCCATTAAAGCTGCGTTTTTAGAATGGCAATGACAATCGGGACATCAGGAGAAAAAGTGGTCCTTTGTGGGCGGCTTTTATATAGGGATAGCTAATATTGGAAAAACACAAGAAAAATTGGTCCATTACAGCCAGTTTTAAAAAAGAAATGGTCAACGCTGGAAGAAACCAGGACACCTTGGGCCATTGTAGCCAGTTTTAAAACGGACAAGGCAATGCTGGAAGAACACCAGGCAACATGGTCCATTGCAGCCAGTTCTAAAATATTAACTGTCAATGACAGCAGAACACAGGACAACTTGGTCCTATGTAGCCAGCTTTAAAAAACCGAACATCCAATACTGGAAGAACAGAGGATAACATTTCCACTGTAGCCACGTTTAAACACCGGAATCCTAATGTTGGAAGTAAAAAGGACAGTTTGGTCCATGGTAGCCAGTTTACAAAAACGGAAAACCCAACGATGCCAGAACACAGGACAACTTGGCCCATTGTAGCCAGTTTTAAAACCCGGTACTACAATTATTGTTGTGTCTCGTCTCTTGTCCTTAGTGGTCGTGTGTTTTCGCGCTCTATCAAAGTTTTCAAAAATTATTGTAGGAACTGACATCTCGGTCCAATATAGACATTCTGTATGTACGGCAGTGAAAAATATCAGCAACGCACTCTACATTTTGCCCAAGCTGCCAGTGCTGAAAATTGGCAGCGCCAACACTGGGATAGCATTGGCTAGTCTGGGCCATTGGACGGGGTGTTGACTGACATGTCCTATGTTGGGAGCATGCTAGCAATACTGGCCCAACATAGGGCCATTGTTTGCCGTCGTACTTACAACATTGGCCCGATGCTTTGGGCTGCCTGGGCTACTGTTTAATAAATGTTCTGTAGTACTGTTACTATATCATTGATGGTGTATAAAACATACCACCGCGAAGGACACGACAGTATTGATTGAAACATTAAAAATATATCAGGATATACAGGCTGAGAATTGATCATTAATATATGCAAGCCAATTCTTGCGAACTCATGTCATGCTATGTGCAATGTTTTTCTAGCCATCAAAACTTGGTGGACAATATTGTCACGTAGTGGTGACGAGGTCGACGACACAAATGAAGGGGTCGATGATTGCACTAAAGAAACTCTTTATTTGGGCTGACTTGCGCCCGCAAAAAGAACTAAGCAACTCGGCGGCGGCGATGGAAACAAACGCGCTCGTCGATCGTCGAACAAAGATTGCCTGTCACACTCGACAACGCTCAATTTAAAGGCTGCACAGAACAATCTAGATAACGTCGCAAACAGCTACCAGCACGAACTGGAACATTGTGGAAAGACACACGAGTGGCCGGAATCTTCGAGATAGATCTCGGTGCATGTTGCGCTACAACGAAACTGATAAAGGTATGACTCGCGACACCGAGAACTAACAAACAAAAATTACGGAACTGATACGCGATCAAGAATCAGAGTGATAAGCCTGTACGCCGGCGGCTGTTGAAAAACAACACAGTTTTGAAGGTTTCGCGGCATTACTCCCCCCTTAAAAAAACATCGCCTCGATGTTCCAAAACAAAGCAACTTAAACATTAACACTGCAAATTTTAAACACCACACATTCTGTAACGCGCGTAATATGGCTTCAGTCGTACAACATGTACAATTTCTGTGCGTGCGCGTCGCCGTTGTGATGCTGACATTCCGTCGGGAATGACTTCATAGTCCAGTGGGCCGACGCGGCGAATGATTCTGTACGGCCCAAAGTATCGACGCAACAACTTTTCACTTAATCCGCGACGGCGGACAGGTGTCCAAACCCACACTTGGTCTCCTGGATTGTACTCTGCGTGGCGTCGTCGTAAGTTGTATCGTCGGCTGTCGATGCGCTGTTGGTCTTTAATACGCAGCCGTGCGAGTCGTCGGGCTTCCTCTGCACGCTGCAGGTAGGCGGCGACGTCGAGGTTGTCCTCGTTGGTTACGTGCGGTAGCATTGCGTCAAGCGTCGTCGTGGGCTCCCTACCGTACACAAGCTTGAACGGAGTCGCTCTGGTCGTCTCCTGGACTGCCGTGTTATACGCGTAGATCACGTACGGCAAGATGGCGTCCCAGGTCTTGTGTTCAGCGTCGACGTACATAGCGATCATGTCAGCGATCGTTTTGTTCAGGCGCTCCGTAAGGCCATTGGTCTGGGGATGGTACGCAGTTGTTCGTCGATGGCTTGTGTGACTGTATTCCAGGATGGCTTGCGTCAACTCTGCCGCAAACGCCGTTCCCCTGTCCGTGATGAGCACTTCTGGGGCGCCGTGTCGCAAGAGAATTTGTTCGACAAAAAATTTGGCGACTTCTGTTGCGGTACCATTGGGTAGGGCTTTTGCTTCGGCGTAACGGGTAAGGTAGTCAGTGGCCACGATGATCCACTTGTTACCCATAGAAGAAGATGGAAAGGGGCCAAGGAGATCCATCCCAATTTGTTGAAAGGGCATGATTGGGGGCGGAATTGGGTTTAGTAGTCCTGCTGGTCTGATCGGCGGCGTCTTGCGTCGTTGGCACTCACGACACGTCTTCACGTAGTGGGCAACTTCGGCAGGCAGTCGCGGCCAGTAGTACTTCTCCTGGATTCGATGCAACGTGCGCGCAAATCCGAGGTGGCCTGCTGTGGGCTCATCGTGCAACGCCTGCAGAATTTCTTGCCGGAGTGTTTTAGGCACTACGAGAAGCTGCGCGGTCTTGTTGGGTGCGAAGTTCTTCTTCACGAGGAGGCCATTGGTTAATGCGAACGATGATAAATGTCGCCTGAACACACCAGGAGCGGAAGCGGTCTTTCCTTCCAAGTAATCGGCTAGCACTTTTAGCTCAGGGTCTGATCGCTGTTGTTCTGCGAAACTGCTGGCGCTTACCGGTCCCAAAAAGGCGTCGTCGTCATCGTCCTTCGGGGGAGCGTCGACGGGAGCGCGTGATAGGCAGTCTGCGTCGGAGTGCTTCCGGCCCGACTTATAGACTACAGTCATGTCAAATTCTTGAAGTCGTAGGCTCCATCTGGCAAGGCGGCCTGAGGGATCTTTCAAGTTAGCCAGCCAGCAGAGCGCGTGATGGTCGCTTACCACCTTGAATGGTCGGCCGTATAGGTATGGACGAAACTTAGAAGTAGCCCAGATGATCGCAAGGCACTCCTTCTCGATCGTCGAGTAATTGACTTCGGCTTTTGTGAGGGACCTGCTAGCGTAGGCGATTACTTTTTCCTGTCCGGCACTCTTCTGGACGAGAATGGCTCCTAGGCCCACACTGCTCGCGTCGGTGTGAATTTCGGTCTCGGCGTTTTCATCAAAGTGGCCAAGTACAGGAGGGCATTGCAGGCGGTGCTTAAGTTCGTCGAAGGCTTCTCCTTGTGGCGCTTCCCATTTAAAAGGTACGTCAGCCTTTGTAAGCTGCGTCAACGGTTCGGCGATCCGCGAAAAGTTTCTGACAAATCGTCGATAATAAGCGCACAGCCCAAGGAATCGGCGCACAGCTTTCTTGTCGGCAGGCGGTGGGAATTGTGCGATTGCAGCTGTTTTCTCCGGGTCTGGGCGAATACCGTCCTTGCTAACGATGTGACCTAGGAACCGGAGTTCTTCGTAGGCGAAATGACACTTCTCTGCTTTTAGCGTTAGTCCCGATGACTTGATGGCTTCCAGCACTGTCTGTAGACGTTTTAGGTGGTCTTCAAAGTTTGACGAGAAAACAACAACGTCGTCCAAATATACCAAACAAATTTGCCACTTCAAGCCTGCCAGGACTGTGTCCATTACTCGTTGAAATGTGGTTGGTGCAGAGCAGAGGCCAAATGGCATCACCTTGAACTCAAAAAGACCGTCCGGTGTGATGAATGCGGTCTTCTCGCGATCTCTTTCGTCGACCTCAATTTGCCAATATCCGCTTTTCAGGTCCATCGATGAGAAGTACCTTGCATTGCAGAGCCGGTCGAAAGTGTCGTCGATGCGGGGAAGCGGGTAGACATCCTTCTTCGTTATGCTATTCAAGCGGCGGTAATCAACGCAGAAGCGAAGTGTGCCGTCTTTCTTCTTCACCAAAACGACTGGTGCCGCCCAGGGGCTGTTCGATGGCTGGATTACGTCATCACGCAGCATTTCCTCAACTTGATCGCGAATGGCCTGGCGTTCTCGCGGCGATACACGATAAGGGCTCTGACGCAGAGGTCGGGCGTGTTCGTCCGTTATTATGCGGTGCTTGGCCAGTGGTGTTTGTCGTACCTTCGATGACGATGAGAAGCACTCCCCGTAGCTTCGAAGCAGACTGAGAATCTGGTCTTTCCTGTTGCGGGTCAATGCCGGGTTGATGTCAAATGTGGGCTGACGGAATAGGTCCGGTGCGTCTTCCAGCGTTTGGTCGTGGAGGGCGAATACATCTTTGAGGTCCGCTAATTCGTCGAGAAAAGCGATCGTCGAGCCCTTGTTGAGATGCCGGTATTCTTAGGTGAAGTTTGTTACCAGAACCTGAGCTTGACCTCTTCGGAATTTCGTGATGCCTCTTGCGATGCCGACACCTCGTTCTAAGAGCTACTGGATATTTCCTTCGACGATGCCTTCAGCTGTTTCGATGTTTGCGCTACCTACGCAGACTGCGATGCTTGATCGGGGCGGGACAGTCAATTCTTCATCGAGAACGTTTAGAGTTATGTGTTGCATCGACGCCGTCGTAGCAGGAATGGCTTTGTCTGCAGAGAGCTTGATGAGCTTAGATCGCAGGTCGATGATAGCCGTATGTTCATTTAGGAAGTCCATGCCTAAAATCACGTCGCGGGAGCACTGCTGCAAGACCACAAAGCTGGTGGGGTAAGTACGCCCATTTACGGTTATTCTTGCAGTGCATCGTCCCGATGGAGTAATCAGGTTGCCACCTGCGGTGCGAATCAGCGGGCCATCCCAAGCGGTGGTAACTTTTCTGAGCTGAGAGGCTAACGGTCCACTAATGACTGAATAGTCAGCTCCGGTGTCTACTAGGGCAGTGACTCTGCGACCGTCGATATCAACTTCAAGGTCACTTGTTCGCGTCCTCGCATTGCACGTGGGCCTTAGTGTCCGATCTCGGCTGCGTCGTTTCTGCAGGTCATGGCCGGGGCATACCGTTGTTACTTCGCTGGGCGGCGGTGTTGGCTTGCACTTTGGTCGTGTTATCGTCGGTGTCGTCGTGTGGAGCGGCGATGAAATGGTTGCGTCGTCGTTAGTGGTCGTCTGCGGCGGAGGGTGTTCGTCTTTTCGCCGTTGAGCAACCTCACCTCCAAAGGTTGCTCTGTTTAGTTTCCCCTGCGCGGGCTTGGGGACCTTCCGCGCATACTCTCATCATAGGTACGGCCTGGCGACGCAAAGCGGGCCCTGTACGGCGATGGAGATCTGAACCGACGGCTTGGTGGCGCAATCTCACCGCTACGCAGATAGTTGTCAATTTCCTCTGGTCGTTCACCTGGACGTGGTCGTGGAGCGTCGACTGCAAATCCGCGGAGACCGATTCGTCGGTACGGGCAGTGGCGCAGAATGTGGCCGGCCTCACCGCAGTGGAAGCATAATGGCCGGTTGTTTACAGTCCTCCAGGCGTCGCACTTCCTAGGGTTTGGGGGTCGTTGGTAGGCTTGGCGGGCGCAAAAAGCGGCGGCGATGGAAACAAACGCGCTCGTCGATCGTCGAACAAAGAATGCCTGTCACACTCGACAACGCTCAATTTAAAGGCTGCACAGAACAATCTAGATAACGTCGCAAACAGCTACCAGCACGAACTGGAACATTGTGGAAAGACACACGAGTGGCCGGAATCTTCGAGATAGATCTCGGTGCATGTTGCGCTACAACGAAACTGATAAAGGTATGACTCGCGACACCGAGAACTAACAAACAAAAATTACGGAACTGATACGCGATCAAGAATCAGAGTGATAAGCCTGTACGCCGGCGGCTGTTGAAAAACAACACAGTTTTGAAGGTTTCGCGGCAATATCAGCCACTATAACCCAGTCATATTCGTTGTTGTAATGTCCCATAAACTACTGATAGGGCCACATTAACCACTGTATGCCAAAATGTAATTAATGTAGAAAATGTATTCTATTAGTAAAATATTGACCATTGTATGGCAGTAAATATTTAGAGTTGACAGGCCATCAATGATGGAAAGAGAATATTGATTATTCTTTGTAAAGATGTATGGTATTTTGGCAAGCCATTACACTTCATGAGGCAACATAGACCACTGTAATTGCAGATATACAATGTTCGGAAACCATGGTAACTGGCGGGAGGATAGTGACCAATGTATGCCAATATACAATCGATGATAAGCAATAAATATTGGCATTGCAATGCTCGCCAGTAGCCACAGCTCATTGGGCAATATTGCCCACTGGAACCAACAAGTATAGATTGTTAGGAAGCCACTAGGAAAGTTGGGATAACATTAACCAATATATGCCAAGATATATTCAATGTCGACCATCCAGCTACGCTCGCCAGACAACATTTTCCATTGTATGCCATTATCGACCATTTTATCTGGACATATACACATTCTTGGGAAGCTGTCCTGATTGGCAGGGGGATATTGACCAATGTAAGCCAGTGGCCACCCCTAGTTGGGCGATATGAGCCACTGGAACTGAAGAGGCATACAATGTTGGCAAGCCGCTAAGACTGGCGGGTGGCTATGAATGCCAAGCTATATTAATGTTGACAAGCCATATATACAAGCCGATGGCTGGGTAATACTGGCCATCATATATTGTCATGTATACAATGTTGGCAAGCAATCCTATATGCAAGGCCATTATTGCCCGTAGATAGCCATGATTGCTAATCATGGGGGTACATGTGAATCACAGATGCTGTGCCATTATAGGTAGTGCGTTGGCACTGTCGCGCGACTGGCAGACAACACGTCGCCAATAAATTTCTAATATCGGGCCGGTCGCACGTGCTTCCTGATAATCGATTGAGATGATTAATGTCAGGCACTTGAGAGTAAAGTTTGATATGTGTGCCCATTTAGGCATCTATGCAGTCACTGCGTTCCTATAGTCGCGCGCGTTTTTTGGAGCTGAATGGTAATTGTACGAAAGTATATCAAGCTGGCATGCTTGTAATCTTTGTATTGTGGCTGATGCATCTGATATGTATGTAGCCGCGCCTTTTGCTAATAACCTTTTCCATTCTTATATAGTTTGATATGGTTTGGAGGATCACTTAAATATACTGGTGTATAATTTTTATTTTATAAAACCATATGTCATATTTTTTTAAAACCAGCATGGGGGGAATGAGGTTGTGCTATACAGTTCACTTTGTATAGCACAAACGGATGAGCATGTCAGCATGCCCAGGTAGCATATGCGATCGGCCCAATATTGGAAATTGAGTGGCGACGCCTAGTCCGACAGTGGCGTGGCATTGCCAATGCGCTACCAACAACGGTACAGTCGTATGAATAACCTGCGATTTGCATGTTCCCCCCATGTTGGCAATAATCACCATGCGTATAGGATTGCTTGCGAACATTGTATACACAATGATACATGATATCCAATATTCCGCAGCCATCAGCAATGCTTTAGAATATATGGCCTGTCGACATTAAATATATCTTGGCATTCATTGGTAAATATAATCCCGACAGTCTTAGCGGCTTCCCAACACTGTATGCATCATCAGTTCCAGTCGCCGATATTGCCCAACGAGCGCGAGTAACTGGCCAACATTCCACATATCATGGCATGATTGTCCTGCGAGTATTGAAAGTAATTTCAACATCGAAAATATCTTGCCATAAGTTGGTCAATATCCTCTTGACAATCGTGATGGCACCCAACATTGTGTATATCTGCAGATAAAATGATTGGTGATGGCATACAATGATAAATATTGTCCTGCCAGTATAGCTGACTTGTCGACAATATATCGGCATATATTGATTAATGTTATCCCACTTGTCTTAGGGGCTTCCAAACAATATATACTTGTTGGTTCCAGCAGATGATATTGATCAATAAGCTTTGACAACTGGCCAGCATTGCACCCATCATTCCATACATTGGTCAATATCACAATGCCAGTATTGATTGCTTGTCAGCATCGCATCTATCTTGGCATACATTGTCAATATCCTATCACCAGTTTTCATGGCTTCCCAGCATTGTATATCTGCAATTACAGTGGTCGATGTGGCCTGACGAAGTGTAATGGCTTGCCAAATACCATACATCTTTATATAGGTTTAACAATATTCTCCTGCTATCATTGATGGCCTGTCAACTCAGAATATTTACTGCCATACGATGGCCAATATTTTACAACCAATTGAGATGCTTTCCCAACATTTTATCCATCAAGGGTTATAATGGCCGATGTTTTATCGGCAGCTGCAATGGCTTGCAAACATTGCACGCATCATTGTATGCAATGATTGACATGATCCTGTTGTTATAGATGGCTTATCTACATTGAATACATTTTGGCATACAATGGTCGATGTGACGCCCAAGTTTTGGGGTCTTCCCAACAATGTATATGACTGGGTTATAGTGGTCGATAATGTCCACTGAATTTTGTTGGCTGTAAAAACATTGGAGATGTCATCGCATGTGTTGGCCAACATTGGCTTCCAGATAATAACGATCGATTCTCAACCTGCATATTCTGACATATTTTAACGTCCCGAACAATACTGTCATGTCCTTCGCGATGGCGTCCAAGCATGTTTTGTATGCCGTCCACTATACTGTAACAGTAGTAAACCTTTATAGAAAATTGGCTTAGGCGGTGTAACAGTAGTAAACATTTATAGAAACTTGGCTTAGGCAGGGAGGAGCGCGGTTGATATAGGGTCCTACCCAATTGCTCTGGTGGCTGAACCCCTGCGGAAGTAAGCCTTCTTCTTGACAAACCCATGCCATGGCATGAAGGCAGACATTCTTGAGCCAAAACATATAGAAAGCCGCGAAATGCAAGACTGGGTGGCACTGCGCATGCACGCAGGGCATGCCTCGTGCAATGTGCTCGTCGTTGCCATCGAATCAGACGCGTGGCTTATGCCGTCTACGAAGTGCTTAGAAATGCTGGACTGGTGTGCTGTTCTGAACTGTTAAGAAGTTTAGTACTGCGGTGGAAAGCGCAGCAGTTACGGACCCTACCATTCCTCCTATATGTCTTAGCATGATGCGTGAGGCTACCCATATGTGAAACGCTTAGGAATATTTCGTCTCCTTCCTCGATAAAATCGCAACAAAACATATGCATAATGTTTTTTCAAGCTGATGCTCTCTGGCTACGTATAGAAACAAAATATGGCGCAGTATACAAGCATATACACTTCTGCAATCTACAATAGGGCAGTAAGACATAGCACCTTCAAAACCATATATGCTATAGGCCTAATTCCCGGTTTAATTCGTAGCGATGAGGTTTTACATCCGCATCCTGTTAACTTTTCTTCATGACTGGAAAGACACATTAATGATTTATTTATGCCCTATTTTATTTCCGTGGTGAAAGAAAACTGAATATGATCAAATACTAGAAAACAGGTTGAAGAAATTGTGCTACTGAAGGCAAATACTGCACCGTTTCGCCATGTACGCTGGCTTGCTCCGGAACTCTTCGCCAGCACCGACTGTATTGCGCTGTAGGTGGTTTGTAAGCATAGAAGACGGGCTAGCTGCCGTATATTTTGTATTGTAATTACCATCAGCCATAAACTTGCTCTTGATTCTATATGGCGGCATGCTCTGCTTTGAATGCTTCAGCAAGGAACGAATGATGAACAAACCCTTCAGGCTTTTGACTGCATAGCTCATAGTCAAGAGGTATATCCATCCACGTAAAAAAACAAATACATTATTTTGTATACGTTCTCTACCTTCTCCTGGCAGAGAAAAATTCGAGATTTAATTCTCAGGTGCTCTGGAATGAAGTATATTTTATTCAATAACACTGCACGCTGCCTAACTTTTTACTCCAAGTTGTGTACTCGTTGTGGTAGCTGTTTAACTTAATGTTTGCAAATAAAGATTTCAAGGAGAAAATATTGAAGAAGCTTGAAGCATAGCAACCCCACAATCGGGGACTAGAAATAAGTGTCAATGATTTTTTTGTTTTACAGAAACAAAAAAAAAACACGACGTAATGAATGCGTGCTCACCACCTAAATGTTTGTCACAAGATTATTGTGGCCTGGTCATGCTGCCTTTCAAGGAAATTATTTTTGTGAGAAAGCTGTATAAGCTCGTGTATAACTCTCATGACCTGCCTCTGGATATTTTTGCAAAGTCGACATAACATCACGCGTTTAAAGCCTTGTTCATATGCAGTATTCTGGAAAGATTCTTCATGCTTTGATGGGAATATAATCAAAACATATTGCGACCAGACCAAGGGTATTTCAGTCTAGAAATTACGCCTATTCGCTCTAACAGTTTAGAAAAAACGTACGTTCTTTCTAGCCGTGTTAGATAGGCGGCTATTTGCGAAGCAGCGGCGCCACCTTTCGCGTTGGCAGCATATGCGTTTTTCGTTCCCACGCCTCAGCAGCGTGCAGTGAACCTCGGTGGAATTCTAATTTGTGGTGCCATTTAAAATCATGCGGACAGCCCTGCCGCGCTCGCACGACTAGCACCGGCGCGCTATCTCTCTCTTTGCTCTTCCCTCTTGTCTCTTGCAGCGCAGGTGAGCGCCTTGCGGGTTGTCTGCTGCAGCTCCGCTCGAACTCGGCGAATAAACAGTAGGACCACGACATGCCTCGTCCTGTTAGAAGTCTGCAGCTCAGTGTGACTACCACTGACCCTTTATTTTAAGATATATGTTCGTAACGGAGTAGGTTTTGAGGAGCATTTACTGCCAACTTCTTCTTGGCCTGCTTCGGTTGACGCTGCATGCAAGGCTGTGCTGGACGACCGGTAAGATTTCATTTTTATACAGTGCGGCGTATTAATGGGAACTTAATCATTTTGTCAGTCATTGGCACTTGATATGGTTAATAGAGTGCGCTTATCTGCTGTATAGTCACGCCGGGAGACAGCAAAGCTTTTGCTTCAACTCTATTGCACAAACAGAAAATATGCACTCTGCATGCATTCCAATTTCAGCACACTGACTTAGACACACAAATTTTGTAGCAGTGGCAAATTTTACTGCTCCTGGACAGTTTCATCAAGTTGTACTGAAAACAATTCTGCATAATATTGTATCCTAATTTTGTTTTCGCTTGCAGATTTTTTGTATGAAACGGAAGATGGCGACATGCAAGCTGCTCGAGCATACATCAGAAAGGGCTGCTCAAAACTGCTGTCCTTATCACCGAGAGCAAAAGGCGCATGCTAGATATGCTGGCTTGGCAGACACCTGAAGCTGCCATTAATGCGGCGGCCTTCTACATACTAGACCTGCCGACACGTTGTCATTGAACCCAACCAGAGGTGAAGTCCTGGAAGTTTGAAAGGATTCTACCTATAGTTTGTTTCACGATGTACCACTTTGCGCACCTAATAAATATTTACGAAACGGTTAATTCTGGCTTTTTGTGTGCATGCATAGTGTGAGCACTGTGTGGCGCTTCATCTTCCACACGGCTGAACGTGCTGCTTCATCTTCATCCTGCTCCCTCTTGTAGATACCCATCGTCATCGCGGAGTGTGTTTGGCTGCAGTGTGCGACCAAGGCTTCAGGTCTACAATAAAGCCTGATTCCCCGAGTCCGACCTTCGCGTTACCTTACACGTGGTGGAGGTGCGCCTTGATTTTCCCGCTGCTTCGTCACCTGCATCCACCTGGAGTTTCGTTCTGGCCGCCGTTTGACCCCGACCACCATCGTCATGACTCAAGAGGGCCACTCCGCTATTCCGGCTGCTACCAACTCGACTCCAGCTCCCCTTGCCACTTGGACTGTCAGTAGCCGTCAGCGCGACCCGCAGATGTTCGCCGGCGACGACGCTGATGACTGGCTCGACAGCTACGACCGGGTCAGTGCTTTCAACCGACGGGACGATTCTCTTAAATTACTTAATGTGTCCTTTTATTTGACGAATGTGGCCAAAACGTGGTTTCTAAATCATGAATCGACGATTCCGGACTGGGCTACCTTTATACAAAAGTTGCGCCAGATTTTCTGCGCTCCTACTGTTCGCACGGAGTCCGCCAAGAAGAACCTAGAAATCCGACTTCAGCGGTCCAATGAGACCTATACCTCTTATATCGAAGATGTTCTCGCACTTTGTCGGCGCATAAATGACACCATGCCAGAGGCCGAGCGGGTTCGGCACGTCCTTAAAGGTATTGGCCCACTCGCCTATAACGCCCTGGCCGTGCAGAACCCAACCACAATTGACGCCATCATATCGACTTGTCAACGCCTTGACGAACTACAGTCAATACGCCTGCAGCCTGATCCCACTTCATTTGGTTTCACTGCCGAAGGTGACCTCCGTGCGCTTATTCGCGGATTAATTCGTGAAGAACTCTCGGCTCAAGGTAATTTGTGCCGCCCTGCATCTGAGATACATTATTCAAGTGCTGGCCTGCGTAGCATTGTCAAAGAAGAGCTGGCCTCAATGACCTATTCCCCGCCAACATCGGTCGCTCCTACCATCTGCCAAGTGCCAACGTACGCCCAGATCGCGTCCTTGCCGCCCGCAGGTGGAGCGCCTACGCCACCGGCACCTACCACTGCTCATGTCGCTGCATTGGCACCACCTGGCGCGGCGCCGACATACTACCCCAACTGTCGCCCAGCCCGCCCTGTGTGTTAATACTGCGGGTACCGAGGCCATTTTTCCCGCTTCTGTCGGCGCAGGCTCCAGAATGAACGCCGCGGCTACGAATCATTTGAAGCAGACTATCCTCCTCGCTTTTCCGCCTCTAACCACCGTTCATTCCCTGATTATCCCCGGCGTTCATCACCCCCGCCAGAAAGCCCCGCTCCGCCTGCTGGACCCCCCGCCAATCGGAAAACTGACCACTGCCGTTATAGGAGGGAAAACTGCACTCTTCGGCCATCCCAAAAATCCTCCGGAACGTTCCTGGAATATTATTTTAGTTCGGGTTGAAGGATTATCTGTTGAGGCTTTGGTTGACACGGGCGCCGCTGTTTCTGTGATACACACTGACGTGTGCTCCCGCTTGCGAAAAGTGAAAACGCCTTATGATGGACCTGAACTCCGTGGAGCTAATGGTGCAATAATTCGGCCTTCTGCTAAGTGTACTGTGCGAGTTTTTGTTGATGGTCTCCGCCACCATGTACAATTTGCCGTGATGTCACCGTGCGCTCACCCAATTATTTTAGGCTGGGATTTTCTGTCTGCCGCATCAGCCAGCATTTCGTGTCGCGACAGGGTCATTTACATGAACGAGAGCGATCCGTCTTCTGAACCTCCCGAGCCCCGTTATCGCCTGCTTGCCTCTACTAACTCAGTGTTGCCCCCTGGATGCGAACAACTTGTCGCGCTTACTTCTACTGACATTGATAACGGAGATGTGCTAATCGTGCCTTCTGATCGCCATCTGACCCGTGGAATCGCGCTACCACCAAGTCTTGTTCGGTTTGAGCATGGCACAGCGCTTGTCGCTGCTTCGAACACTTCCCCAGAGCCCATTGTGCTGACTAAAGGGACATGTTTTCCTTGTGTCCTGGACATTCACCGGTGTCCCTCACCACCCTTACCGCCCCCTCTTCCTCACCAGCAGATTCTTCCGATGCTTCTCTCTGTGTTCTCTTTGGCACCATCAATCCTGACCTTCCTGCGACTCACCGCCAAGCTTTGCAGGAATTACTTCGAAAACACCAAGCCTCCTTTGATGTCACTTCTCCCACCTTGGGGCGAACGTCTTCTGCACAGCACCGCATTATTACAGAAGGTACTTCTATTGTTACCCGCCGCCCTTACCGTGTTTCCTTATCAGAACGTAAAATCATAGAAGATAATGTGAATGATATGCTCCGGCGAGACATTATTCGGCCATCAGCTAGCCTCTGGTCATCTCCGGTCGTCTTGGTCAAAAAAAAAGGATGGGTTCTTGCGTTTTGGCGTTCATTACCGCGCACTTAACAAAGTCACTCGCAAAGATGTTTACCCTATGCCACGAATTGACGACTCCCTAGACTGTCTTCAGGGCGCCGAATATTTCTCCACTTTCGATTTGCGTTCCGGTTACTGGCAGATACCGATGCACGAAGCCGACAAAGAAAAAACCGCATTCGCTACTCCCGACGGGCTTTACGAATTCAATGTCATGCCTTTTGGACTTTTTAATGCCCCCTCTACGTTTAAGCGCATGATTGGCACTGTTCTTAGAGGACTTAAGTGGAAAACATGCTTGTGCTACCTGGACGACATAGTTATTTTCTCTGCGACTTTTTCTGATCATTTATGCCGCCCTGATCAAGTAATAACGTGCCTGGCATCCGCCGGTCTCCAGCTGAACACAAAAAAGTGTAATTTCGCCAAGAAAGAAATCAAGATCCTGGGCCACCTCGTCAGTCGCGATGGCATTCGACCCGACCCTGACAAGCTTGCTGCAGTTTTGAACTTTGCACGCCCTCAGCGGACTAAGGAACTACGCAGTTTCCTTGGCCTGTCTTCGTACTTTCGCCGTTTCATTCGCAATTTCGCTACCATTGCTGCACCGCTCCACCGCCTCCTTACAGACCGCACTACTTTCAATTGGTCCGAAGAATGCGAAAAAGCTTTCCAAACCCTAAAGAATGCCCTCACTTTGGACCCTGTTCTCGCTCACTTCGACGACACTGCTGCCAACATTCTTCACACCGATGCCAGCAGCCTCGGTATCGGCGCCGTACTTCTGCAACGTGACACAGCTTCTCGGGAAAAGGTAATTGCGTTTGCCAGTCGAACTCTAACACCAGCGGAACGCAACTACACCATCACTGAGCAAGAGTACCTCGCCGTCGTTTGGGCAGTTCAGAAATTCCGCCCCTACCTCTACGGCCGCCATTTCACGATCGTTACCGATCACCACGCTCTGTGCTGGTTATCAACCCTCAAAAATTTGACTGGACGCCTGGGCCGTTGGATTCTGCGTTTGCAGGAGTACCACTTTGATGTCATATTCAAATCGGGACGCAAGCATCGAGATGCCGATGCTCTTTCCCGCTGCCCGCTATCAGAATCACCACCTAGTGCTTCCTCGAGCCTTCCTGCGTGCACCCTCGACGTCCCAATGTCGTCCAGAGCTCCAAACATCACCTGTGCTACTCCTGCCGCTGCTCCAGATCGCTACGCCATTATTTCACAGCAGCGAGCAGATCCCTACTGTATTTCCCTAATCAACCTTCTCACCGGTGCTTCTCACCCTTCTACCGCTAGGATGCGCAGACAACTCCAAAAGTTCAAACTTGACAACGGCGTGCTCTCCCGTCATATTCATTGCTCTGAAGGCACCCGTTGGGTCCCCGTTATTCCGAGAGCGCTTCGCACCCGTATCCTGGCGGCTTTCCACGATGAGGCTACAGCCGGTCACCGTCACCTAGGCTTTCATAAAACTTACCACCGCGTGAAAACCCGTTTCTTCTGGTCAGGCCTCGCCTCAAGTGTGGCAAAATACGTCGCCTCTTGTCTGCCATGTCAGCGCCGCAAACGGCCCACTTCTCCTCCTGCCGGCCTACTACAGCCGCTACCTTGCCCTGCTACTCCTTTTGCCGTTGTTGGCATAGACTTATACGGGCCACTTCCATTGTCCGCACGAGGTAATCGCTGGATCGTCACCGCCGTCGACCACCTAACACGCTACGCTGAGACCGCTTCCCTGCCTAATGGCTCAGCACATGAGGTCGCGACCTTATTTTTGGAATCGCTCGTACTGCGCCATGGGGCCCCTCAAGTGCTTCTCAGCGTTCATGGTCGGACATTTCTGTCGAAGATTGTAGCCGAAGTTATTGAGGCCTCAACCACACATCAAAAACTGACCTCCAGCTATCACCCGCAGACCAATGGGTTGACTGAGCGGTTCCACCGCACGTTTTCTGACATGTTGTCTATGTACATCGACCAGGACCACCGAAACTGGGACGTGATACTGCCTTTTGTTACGTTCGCCTACAATACGGCTGTACAGCTGACCACAGGTTACACCCCGTTTTTCCTCGTTTACGGCCGTTCTCCCGCTACCTTTTTTGACGCCTCTTTTCTTTCTACACATGCCAGTTCCTCATCCTCTCTTCCTGACCAGTTCCTTTCCCGAGTGGCCAAATCTCGCCGGCTTGCTCGCGTCAACACGGAAGCTAGCCAGGAAGACCGCAAGTGCCGCTATGATGCAACCCATCGCCAAGTTTCGTTCCGTCCCGGCGACGAGGTGTTACTTTGGACCCCATTACGCACTCCTGGCCTTTGTGACAAGTTACAGCACCGTTACATTAGTCCTTACACAGTTCTTGCAAAAACCTCCCCGGTCAACTATCGCGTCTCCCCTGTTTACCCTCCGCCGGACTGTCGTTACCGTGGCACTGAAGTTGTCCACGTTTCACATATGAAACCTTTTATTCGGCGCAATCCTGCGGACTAATTGCAACCAGGCTGGCCGCTTGAACTGCGCGGGCGAAATAGTGTGAGCACTGTGTGGCGCTTCATCTTCCACACGGCTGAACGTGCTGCTTCATCTTCATCCTGCTCCCTCTTGTAGATACCCATCGTCATCGCGGAGTGTGTTTGGCTGCAGTGTGCGACCAAGGCTTCAGGTCTACAATAAAGCCTGATTCCCCGAGTCCGACCTTCGCGTTACCTTACAATACTTTCAGTATGCTGTAGATACAGGGTGTTTCATCTATGATTTTACCTATTTTTTAAATATAGGAAATTTAAGTTTTGATGTCGAGTCTTCTTTTATCTGTTGTATTAAGAGTAGAGAAAAATGAGGAGCCTTAATGGGTACTAATTAGCTTAATAATTAAGATTACCTAATTAACTTTTTATTTATACCAGCTAGGAGCTGCTTTCAAATTGCAACAGTGAGCTACCGGTGTGAGAATGCCAAATAGTATTTTAAACGACAAGAAACGCGCATTTCTTAAGGACTGCAGCGCTGGCAATTCTGGCCGCTTTCGACGCACGAAAACGAAACCTAGCAGTCGAGGCGCGCACTTATGCACGCCCATGAGTGACGCAGCCGTGACGTCACCGAGAGAAACCAGCCGTCTGGAGGCGGCCGCTGCCGCCCGCGAAATACGCGCCTAGAGATGCGTCATGGTCTGTTAGGATCTTGAGGTATCACCAACGCATTGCGGGCGAAGGTTGTCATGGTGCGGGCGTAGCGCTGATGGTATGGGCAAATCAGCCCTCCCTCGTGACTACAAGCTTTGGCTCCCAGAGGGTGAAATAAAAAGAAAAGCAGTACATGCACAGATATCGCCCCACTGGATGTTTCAAATGTTCTTTTTTTACTTGGTAACCAGTTGCATTTTTGACCTTTCAATTCTGTTCTTTCGCTCAAGTTTTTGGATGCGTCTTCTATTTCCGCCACATCAATTGCAGAATGACTTTGGCAGAGCAGTGCAACTTAGCGACCGCTGGAAAGGTAGACATTGTTATTGCCTACATCAGTGCAAATGAAAACAGCATGTTGGCAGCACAGATGTACAAGGCCAAGCATCCAGATTCTCGTGTGCCTGCACAGCCAACTTTCACCACCATCTTCAACCTATTCCGTACGACTGGATCTGTGCAGCCTCAAAGCAGGAAGCGGAAAGCACCAGCAGCCGAATCAATGAGACTGCTGTGATGTCGCACGTCGCAGCGAAGCCAGAAGCCAGCGTGCGAGAAATCGCCCAAGCGACCGGTGCCAGCATTTCCACTGTTTGGCGGCTGCTGTCAGCGCACAAATACCATCCTTATGTGTGTCTGCATCAGGAATTGATGGCGAATGACTACCAAAAAAGGCTGGACTTTTGCAACTGGTGTCTAATCCAATGTGATCAGAACCCTGACTTCTTGCAAAATATCTTGTGTACCGACGAGGCCCAATTCAGCCGGAACGGGGTGATCAATGTGCATATGCCCACTACTGGTCTCAGACGAACCCACATTGGGTTCGCCCACATCACCATTAGGTTCGATGGTCGGCAAATGTATGGTGCGGTATTTTCCGAGGTCGCATTGTTGGGCCTTTTTTTTATTGATGGGGATCTTACTGGCAAGGGTTATGTTGCTGAGAGCTTAAATAACTGTGTCTCTACTTTTGCTTGCGAGTTGTCACTAAATGCTCTTAAGTCAATGTGGTTTCAGCATGACGGAGCACCTCCACATTCGGCGACACAGGCTGTGCAGTTTCTGAACAGCTCCTTCCCCGAACAGTGGATTGGGCGAGCGGACCGATTGCGTGGCCACTGCGTTCGCCAGACTTGACCCCACTCGTATTTTTTGTGGGGTTACTCAAAAGAGCAGGTTGTATGAAACCGAACAGCGAGCCTTGACGACCTAAAGTTCAGTTCAATTCAGTCGTTCAGTCGTGACCCTATGGACCATGTCACACCACGCTTTCCGGTCTCTCACTATCTTCCTAACATCACACAACTTCATCTGCAGTGCCCCGAAGATGCCATCTAACCATCGCGTTCGCTGCCTACCCCTTCTCCGGCGACCCTCAACCTTTCCCAACATCAAATCTTTCTCCAGCGACTCCTCTCTTCTCATCAGATGACCAAAGTAGCTGAGCTTTAACTTTAGAATTTGACCCTCCAATGAGTGGTCAGGGTTTATGGTCGACAATATCGACTGATTTGATCTTCTGGCAGTCCAAGGAACTCTCAAGAGTCTTCGCCAGCACCACAGTTCAATCGCGTCAATTCTGCGGCGGTCAGCCTTTTTCACAGTCCAACTCTCGCATCCATACATCACAACTGGAAATACCACAGCACGAGTTATACGGATCTTGGTTGGCAGACTAATGTCTCTGCTCTTTACTAGGTGGTCAGGGCTAACCATTGCTCTGTTTCCCAGAAGCAGGCGCGTCTCCTAATTTCATAGCTGCAGTCTCCTTCCGAGGTAATCGTGGAGCCCAAGAAGAGAAAATCTGTCACAGCTTCCACTTCTTGTCCCTTGATGCTCCAGGACTTGATAGGACAAGACGCCATGATCTTTGTCTTTTTAATGTTCAGTTTAAGCTGAAACTTCTCACTCTCTTCTTGTACGCGCATCAGAAGTCTCGAGTTCCATTTCACTTTCTGCCATTAACGTGGTATCATCCGCATATCTGAGGTTGTTGATAGGATGAGGAGGAGGAAACAACTTTATTTAACGCATTGCATTAAGCGTTACGAATATCCTGGGCCAGGGTCACCAAGGCCAACTGATCTTGCAGCTGGTCAGAGGCTAACCAAGCCCGCCACATTGGGGGAGGAGGGTGTGGAAAGTGAGGAGATTGAAGGGCGACAGGGCATGAAAAGATGCAATGCTCCAAGTTTGCATAGTGTTCGGGGCAATTTGGGCATGCACGGGAATGTATGATTCTGTATAGAAAAGATCGGGCAGGGGCAAGCAGTGTATTTAGTTGTATGCGTCTAAGAATGCGAATTTGCGTGGTAGTGAGAGATTTATCAGGAAGAGGAAGTGTACGAAGAGTTTCTCTAATGTTGTCGTAATGAACGTTGATTTCTTTTTTGTAGTGAAGAGTAGTGTCCCACGTTGGTGGATAAGGCCAGGGAATCCGAGGCGTCCGGTGTTGAAGTTCGCGGGCGAGGCGATGCACTACCTCATTGCCTGGGATTCCAGCGTGACCAGCAATCCACCTGAGTGTTAGTGTGGGGACGTAGTTTGGTAAGAGCTCTGTGATGACATCGTGTAGTTCTTCAGGAATGCGACCCGTGTGAATGGCGCGTATAGCTTGTATTGAATCAGTGTATATGGTATATCCTGAAGGGTTAGGGGGTGATTGTGCGAGGTCTTGAATACTGGTAACTATTGGTAGGGTCTCGAGAGTCGCTGTAGGAGGAGGGTCTATGTAAGCACCGAGGGTATGCGTCAATACATCGCTACAGCTCTGAATTGAGTAAGCAGCCGCTCCGACGTTAGTTCGTGATGCATCTGTGTAGATGATCGTGGAATCTGTTGGAAAACATGGTTGGAAACGCGAGCGTAACGTCTGCCTGTGTTAGTGTCGGGTGCAACGTTTTTTGGAATGGGGATTATTTTGAGGTTATCCGGGAGCGAAGAAGGAAGAGTAATTATAGGGAGGTCTATCGGTTTGAGTGCAACCTGCTGTAGTATCCAATGTCCTTGTTTGGTCTATGCACCGACCACTACTGCAGAAGAAGCTGACGTTGTGAGATTTTATGCGGCCCTACAATGCCTTTTAGACCGTACTCCATCATCAGACGTCGTTTTTCTCATAGGAGAATGGAATGCTAAGGTCGGGAGTGAAGAAATATCCGGAATTATAGGCAAGTTCGGTCTTGGTGAGCCAAATGAACCTGGGCAGAGGCTAGTAGAGTTTTGTCAAGAAAACAACCTGACCATAGCGAATACTCATTTTCAACAGCACAAGAGGCGCCTGTGCACATGGACTTCAACGGACAGTCTGTACAGGAATCAGATCGATTATATTCTTTGCAGGCAGAGATGGAGAAGCGCTATACAAGCAGTAAAAACAAGGCCTGGGGCCGATTGTGGCACCGATCATCAGCTTCTTGTTGCCAAAATTAAGCTTCGATTGAGGAAAACGCAGAAAACTAGAAGGCCTTTCAGGTATGATCTGGATCAAATTCTATTATAATATGCTGTGGAAGTGAGGAATTGATTTCAAGAATTAGATCTAGAAGACAGAGAGCCCGAAGAGATGTGGACTGATGTTCATGATATAATACAAGAAGTTGCTACTAAGGTAGTTCCAAAGCAAAAGAAATGCAAGAAAGCAAACTGGTTATCTGAAGAGGCTTTGCAAATAGCTGAGGAAAGGAGGATGGCAAAAGTTATGGGAGAAAGAGAAAGATACAAGGTTCTTAATGCGGATTTTCAGAAAATAGCAAGGAGAGATAAGAATGCCTTTCTGAACATACAGTGCCAAGAAGTTGAGGACAACAGCCAATTAAGGAACACAAGAGGAACACAGTCACGACACTAGGTAAACATTTAAGCCTCCATACCAGTGCCGTTGCTTTTCGTCCTTCTTACGTAACCATAACACCGTAAAGGGCGCTGTTGGTAGCGCCATATGCCGATGCATAGCAGAATATTTCACCTTCGCCGCTTTGTCACGACACTCGGTAAACTTTCTAGCCTCTATACCAGCGTCACCGCCTTTCTTCCTTACTTAACTATGAGACAATAAACGGTGATGGCGGTAACGCTATCTGTCGATGCATAGTAGGATACTTCCCCTTCGCCGCTTCAGTCACGACACTAGGTAAACATTTAAGCCTCCATACCAGTGCCGTTGCTTTTCGTCCTTCTTACGTAACCATAACACCGTAAAGGGCGCTGTTGGTAGCGCCATATGCCGATGCATAGCAGAATATTTCACCTTCGCCGCTTTGTCACGACACTCGGTAAACTTTCTAGCCTCTATACCAGTGTCATCGCATTTCTTCCTTACTTAACTTTGAAACAATAAACGGTGATGGCGGTAACGCTACCTGTCGATGCATAGTAGGATATTTCAACTTCACCGCTTCGGTCACGACACTAGGTAAACATTTAAGCCTCCATACCAGTGCCGTTGCTTTTCGTCCTTCTTACGTAACCATAACACCGTAAAGGGCGCTGTTGGTAACGCCATATGCCGATGCATAGCAGAATATTTCACCTTCGCCGCTTTGTCACGACACTCGGTAAACCTTCTAGCCTCTATACTAGTGTCATCGCCTTTCTTCCTTACTTAACTATGAGACAATAAACGGTGATGGCGGTAACGCTATCTGTCGATGCATAGTAGGATATTTCACCTTCGCCGCCTCGGTCACACTAGGTAAACCTTCTAGCTTTTATACCAGTGCAATTTTTTTTCCTCCTCCTAACGTAACTATGACATAATAACCGGCGCTTCACAGATTTATAAATTAGGCGGTTGTCTTGAGGTGCTTTGGAGCGTCTGCCTCTACACGAGGGCAATAAATAGACATGTTAAAACACATCTGTCTTAGCTGCAATGAGCTGTAGATTTCATAAAACCAAAATGAATTTTATCAAGCGGCCTCTTTATTCCTAGAAAATTATGGCATGGTTGTGACGACGTGATAGATAAAGTTTATATGAGTAGAGTAGAATGAGTAGCTGAAAAGAGGGATAGAGGAGGTGGAGTTGCAGGGCGTATTTGTATGACGTGAAGGATGGTTTAAGGAGGAATATATATTTCCGTATTTCATAAAGAAAGATGTTAGGCAAGGTGACACGATCTCCTCAGTACTATTCACAGCTTGCTTACAGGAAGTATTCAGAGACTTGAAATGGGGGCAGTTAGGTATAAGGGTACCTCAGTAATCTGCGATTTGCTGATGACATTGCCTTACTAAGCAACTCAGGAGATGAACTACAAAGAATGATTAGTGACCTAGACATGAAATGTAGAATGGTAGGCTTGAAAATCAATATGCAGAAGACAAAGGTAAGGTTCAACAGCCGCGGGAAGGAATAGAAGTTTACGTTAGGTTGAAGCAATGGAAATAGTAGGCAAATATACCTCTTTAGGACAAGCAGTAACCGCAGATCCGGACCATGAAAAGAAATAACAGAAAGAATAAGATTAGGATGGAGAGCATTTGGCAAGCACTTCCAGATTATGATTAGCAGCTTACCGGTATCGCTCAAGAGGAAAATATTCAACAGTTGCATCTAACCTGTACTCACCTATGGGGCTGAAACGTGGAGGCTAGCCAAGAGGGTTCTTAAGTTGAGAACAACACAGAGGGCTATAGAACGAAAACTGGCAGGGGTAACATTAAGAGATAGGAAGCGTGCAGAGTGGATCAGAGAAATAACTCACATTACTGACATTCTAGTGGAAATCAAGAAGTAATGGGCATGGGCAGGACATTTAGTGCGAAGAGAGGATAACAGATGGTCGCTTAGGGTAACAAACTGGATTTCAAGAGAAGTTAAGTGTAGCAGGGGGTGGCAGAATGTTCCGCGGGCGGATGAGGTGAAGAAGTTCGCAGGGGTGAAGTGGATGCTGCCAGCACAGAACCGGGTTAATTGGATATATGGGAAAGGCCTTTGCCCTACAGTGGGTATAGTCAGGCTGATGATAACGATGACTTCTTTACGCTGTAAAAGAATTAGGCCTAGTGGGTCATTTTCTAAATATTCACTCCATTGTTCTAATCATTAAAAAAGGGGAACGCATTTAAGCATTTCCCACTTGTCGCCAGCCAGCACCACAACGGTTCGAGCCCCGTATGAAAGGGACCACGGCTCCGGCAAGAGTCCGTTCATTAGGGGTTCCTGATTAGTGTTTTTTCTTCTTGGCTACTTGAGAAGGAGAAATATCGAGTTGCACCAGAACTACTGCTGCTGCTGCTGCTGCTGCTGCTACTACTACTACTACTACTACTACTACTACTACTACTACTACTACTACTACTACTACTACTACTACTACTACTATACTACTATACTACTATACTACTATACTACTATACTACTATACTACTACTACTACTACCACTACTACCACTACTACCACTACTACCACTACTACCACTACTACCACTACTACCACTACTACTACTACTACTACTACTACTACTACTACTACTACTACTACTACTACTACTACTACTACTACTACTACTACTACTACTACTACTACTACTACTACTACTACTGCTGCTGCTGCTGCTGCTGCTGCTGCTGCTGCTGCTGCTGCTGCTGCTGCTGCTGCTGCTGCTGCTGCTGCTGCTGCTGCTGCTGCTGCTGCTGCTGCTGCTGCTGCTGCTGCTGCTGCTGCTGCTACTACTACTACTACTACTACTACTACTACTACTACTACTACTACTACTACTACTACTGCTGCTGCTGCTGCTGCTGCTGCTGCTGCTGCTGCTGCCTGCTGCTGCTGCTGCCTGCTGCTGCTGCTGCCTGCTGCTGCTGCTGCCGCCGCCACTGCGGCCGCTGCTGCCGCTGCTGCCGCTGCTGCTGCCGCTGCTGCCGCTGCTGCCGCCGCTGCTGCCGCCGCTGCCGCTGCCGCTGCCGCTGCTGCCGCTGCTGCCGCTGCCGCCGCTGCCGCCGCTGCCGCCGCTGCCGCCGCTGCCGCCGCTGCCGCTGCTGCCGCTGCTGCTGCCGCTGCTGCCGCTGCTGCTGCTGCCGCCGCTGCTGCCGCTGCTGCTGCTGCCGCTGCCGCTGCCGCTGCTGCCGCCGCTGCTGCTGCCGCCGCTGCTGCTGCCACCACTGCTGCTGCTGCCGCTGCTGCTGCTGCTGCCGCTGCTGCTGCTGCCGCTGCTGCTGCTGCCGCTGCTGCTGCTGCTGCCGCTGCCGCTGCTGCCGCTGCCGCTGCCGCTGCTGCTGCTGCCGCTGCTGCTGCTGCTGCTGATGATGATGATGATGCAGACTGACAGATGTACGATAGGAATGCGGACAGTGCATATTATAATACGGCAGAATAAAATTCAATTTGCCCTCATTATATGGAAGACCAGCTCTAGAAGGGCTAAACCTCTAAATGAAGGCATTTCAAATACCATTGTAACATTAATATAAATTCGCGCAACTCCGAGTATTTCTGTTGGTAAATATCGAGAAATGCGCTCTCTGCAACAATATATTTGTTCCTGTAAACATATTGCGGGGAACTATTTAAATCTTTATTTTTTCTTATCGACAGCCGCTGGCATGCGGCCTTATCATTGCGATTTTAGCACGCTTATCGATCCTGTATTCCGTGTTCGTTCATGCTCGTTCTCGCGAGACGAAGGTTTGTCATTTTCTGCGTCGCCAAAGACACGTCGGGACTTATCTCGAAGACTCCAGCCACTCGCGTGTGTTTGTACGATGTTCCAGGTCATGCTAGTACCTTTGCGGCTTTATGTATATCATTCCTCCCCGCTTTTAAATTCAGTGCTGTCAATTGTAACGGGCATTCTTAGTTCAACGATCGACGAGCACGTTTGTTACTATCGCCTCCGCCGAGTGTCTCAGTTCTTTTGCGGGCGCAAGTCAGCCCAATAAAGAGCTTCTTCGCTGCCCTCCAAAAGCATTGATTTGTGTCATCGGCCTTGTTACCACCACGCGACCATATATTAAGTCAAAAGATAAAGTATAAAAAAAAGACATGTGGGCAAGAGAAAACACTAATTTTTTTTTAAAGGTCTATGTCTTTCTTTTTGTGCACAACGCCAGGTATTTTTAATCATTGAGGTACATGTCACGTGTGCACGCTGCAACTGGCGGAATCAAGGCAGCTGTTTGGCCCATTGCTCGATCAACTCGTATTCGTTGAAATTCAGATCCGTAAGAGCTTCCAATGACGTGTCGTTCTTTTGCAAATGGACAGGGTCATTTGTTGATCCATTATAGACCTGAAAACGAAACAATCACACTCTTAGTGTGTTGTTGAAAGCAACAGTAGAATATTAGAGGAGCTATATCGTGCGCTTTTCACTGTCGAATGGCTTGGATACCTTTCGTCCATTTCTAACTGTGACACAACCAAGCTGCTTAGCAGAAATAAACGTTTTCTGCAATCATTTAGTAATTAATGTTCCAGAGCCACTCTGTCATACCACCACGCGAGTTCATCATTCTGAAATATGCTTCAAAACAGAATACTTAAAAACTATTTGAAAATATGTACATTATACAACTAAATGTTTCTATTATCATCGTACCAATGGACTATACTAATTGCAGGGTGAATGCCTCCCTTAAATTCCTCCAATTAACCAGGTCCTATACAAGCGGACTCCTCTTAACCAGTGCTAACTTCTTAACATCATAAGCCGACCTCACTATCTGCTGCATCCTCCCAAGTAGCACACATTACTTGGCCACCTGGGGCCCGTATGGGCAAGTTGGGCTTGGGTAACCACAATAACACCCATGAGGGCCCACTTTAGGGATTAAGCGGGCATGCCCAATTTGGGCTTGTCCCTGCTTTTTCCATCTTGGCATCATATAGGCGCGGAAAGGGCTAACTGATTACATATTCCCACATATGGCCCTCAAGGGTCCCGCTTGGGAAATTTTAGGGCCGATGCAAATAAAATTTGGGCTCTGTGTAGGAAAAGCCTGGGATAATCTAATTGGGGCTGCCCACTCAAAAGCCAAAGAGATCCCGCTTGGGCTGCGGCGGGGCTAAATACGGGTATGCCCGCACATTGCCTACATGGGACCCTTGAGGGGTACTTGAGGGAAGGTCAGACAAAAATGTGGAATTCATGCCGAAAATTCCTGGGCTGCCCCAAATAGGGCTGCCCATCAAAAACCTCGATAATTTCCGCATGGCCGTTAGCGGGGCAGGCAAGTACTCTTTCCCGCTTCCGCCCGCATCGGTCTCTTGCGGGGCAATTTAGGGCAGATGCAATGCAATGTGGGCCTAAAGCAAATAGATGACGGGCTAGTCCGATAGGGGCTGTCCACGCAAAAACCGAATTGGTCCCACATGGTTAGCGGCCGGGCTGAAAAGCGAGCACACCACCACGCTGCCCACACGGGTATTTCTTGGGCTACTTGCGGGAAAATTCAACATATATTCGTAGTCCATGCGGTAAAAATAAGGTCAGCCCAATTGGGGCGGCCCATGAAAGGCCGCAGTGGGCGCCAAATTGGCCGTAGGCGGGCATACCGCTCTGAAACGTCTCCACCCTATCTTTAAGGCACCATTTTATTTATGTAAATCATGTTATACCAGCCACTAATTGCCTCTTCTGGAGGTTTCACATAACTGTCCTAAGCATATATATGCAATGAATAAAGACTATCTATGTTTACTCTACAAACTACGTTAATTATGCAGTATCGACAGAAAATATGCAACAGTAACTGTTCCGCTTTACGAGTATGTACTGAACGACCTCCAAATGTTTCCTACGTCATTACTATTCTGCACGCAGCACCGAAATAAATATTCATACCAACAAGTTGGGGTGATGTGGGCGAGCCCAGAATATTGTAGTGTTGGGAATAAATTTCTCTCATGTTACTGAGTGTAGCATAGAAGCAAAAAAAAATAGTGCCTAATGTTTCACGCTTGATTATTAGAACTTGAGCAGCCCTGAAAATGCCTGATTCAACCCATGAGGGCAGCACGTGGGTCAGCCCGAAACGGACTGGCTTTCGCAAATCCCGCGCTTGTACAATTCAGGTATTGGAGGGATTAATCGACTTAAAAAATAAAACCTTGATCAATGGGATGTCATTGCCTGCACAAACGTGGGACCCATTAGTGGTTCTGGTGTGCTGCCCACATTCGTCTACCTGGGCTGAATGCCGGCAGCCCTATTTGGGCTGCATGCGGGCAGCCCCATTTGGGCTGCCCACACGGATACAGTTTGGGACCGATCGCGGCGAAATTGGGCAGCCCACGCGGGGCCCCTCTGGGTACGTGTTGCAAATCCCGCATGGGGCCCGTATGGGCTGCCCTCACGGGCCCAACGCGGGCCCCCACGTCATAGCCCACTTAGTGCTACTTGGGCTGTTTTGCTTCCATTTCCTTCGTACCCATTTTGCCACCCTTTTCGACCATTGTTTATCCTCTATTCGCACTACGCGCCCTGCTAATGCCAGGTTGTTCTCACTGATTTCCATATAAATTTATTTAAGTCAAATTATTTCTCTGCCCAGCTTTGCGTCCATCCTATTTGTTAATTTGAGCCTGCCCATTCCGTTAATAGTTCAGCGGGTTGTCCTCAGTCTAAGCAGAAACGTCTTTGATAGCTTCCACATTTCAGCCCCATAGGGAGGACATGTGGCATATATACTTTCCCTTGAACAATACCGTTAAGTTTTTCAGCATAATCTACGAGTACTTGCCTAATGCGATGCATCCAAATCTTATTCACCTGTTATTTCCCTTCCGTCCTACTACTTGTCCTAAGTAGGCATATTCGCGGACCACTTTCAGTGCTTCGCTATTTATTCTAAGCTGCTGTTCCTTGAGTAGGCTGCTGCTTGAGTAGGCTTAGTGTTCTGTATACTTATGTTAATACCTATATTTGCGCTTCTCCTGTCTAGGTCATCAATCAATATTTGCATATCATCCCCATACGTACTTAGCATGGCAATGTCATTGGCGAATCAACGATTACTTCTCCATAACGCTCATCCTTAAACTGCTCAGATTCAAAGTATTTTAATACTTTCTCTAAACAAGCTGGCAAGTGCTGGGGACTTCGTGGTGCGTTGTTTATCAGTTTTATTTTTAGCTGTCTTATGCATTTCTTAATACAGAACAATGATTGCTGTGAAGTCACTATAGATATCCTCCAGTAGTTTACCATACAGCTACTCTACACCTTAATTTCGCAGTGCCTGCATGTCTGCCGTGGTTTCGACTAAGTCAAATGATTTTTCGTTTTCAGTGAATGCTATGTATAAACGCTGGCTATATATACAGAAAATGTTTCTATAGCCAGGTTGATGGTATAAATATCATAATTAGTTTTTACCGCTTCCCAAAACGGGAATGATCCTTTAATTCGTTAGTTAGTCTAAAGTTGCCCTGAGTCTACTAGCAATTACCTTAGTAAATACCTTGTACATAACGGATGGTAGGCTTATTGGTCTGTAACTTTTCAAGTCTTACCTTCCACTTTTTATGAAGTACGATAATTTAGTGGCACTCTGATTGCCACCAGGCACTGCGTATGGAGGCTGGCCAGTTGTTTATTGCTATATCCCCTCCGTCCTTCAACAACCGATCGTAACTTAATTTGTCGTTAGCTGCTTTCTCCGTTTCCATAGCTTCTCAATCCTTCCTACCCTCGTCGTTCGTCACTGGCAGAACGTCTGACTCCTCGTCACTGCTGTCAGTCTCAACATTAATCTGACTACTTCGGTGAATACAGGTGAGTATAGAACACCTCGACTACGTTTACTACCTTGTCCATGTTATTACATTGGCCGTCTGGTTCACAAGCACATGCTCTTGATTTTCCATGTGCCTAATTTCCTTTTCACCACTTTAATGCTACCTCCGTTCTTTAGTGCATGCTTGATTTTCTTTATCTTATATGTTCATGTCAGACACTTTGCACCTATTGATTACCTTTGATACCGTGCCACTTCTATCTTCTCTATGGAGCTCGCATTATAATAAACATTCAAATATAAGATGGTTCTGCACGCACGTGTCTCCCAAAACATCGTAAAAATGCCGTGAATTACAGCCTAAGCTTACAAATGAGTACTGTAAAGAGGAGGTATAAATGATCAGCTTCAAGCGCATCCTCATGCTCTCCAATATTAACACGGGGAATCACGCTCCTTTAGCACTCTCCTGTCACTCTCCTTTAGCAGAAAAACCTAAAGTGCCTTCGTCCATAACCGCACGCAGATTGGTGTGCTATTAAGCCATGGCTAAACACAAATGGCTGAAAAAGAAAGCATATTCAGTTCAGGCTTATTTCACACAACTATTAACATTTATTGCTCTTTTAGAACCTTCAATAGTGTCGTGTGTTTCTAATTCCGAGGGTGTTAATTGTGAAATACAAAGATTCTCAAAGGGAACATATTCAAAGGGAGCTGTGGCCAACCATAGAAGAATAGGCTCTATAGCAAAGATGGTGTGCGACGGAGGAAGTTGTAAGCTGAACCACAGAATCGCAGAATCGCAAAAACAAAGTAGGGGTGCATCTTGAAAAAAACGAAAGTAGGAATAAGACACATGAAACCTATTTGAGTATTATCTTGTCAAAAAGACAAAAATCTAGCAAAAAAAATACACGAGCCAGATAAAGTACATGCCATGCACATACAGTTGTCTTCTTTGTAATTGAATGTTAGCGTTCAGTGCCAAACCGCTTCTAGTGACACCAGTATGGTCCTTGAAACGGCAATAATAGTTCAAGGTCAGACAGCGCGTGTAGCTGTTCGACTTAAACGGGGGAACTTCTGTGGAACGCAATCAAATCTGAAGGTATCAGTAAAGAAGTAATTGAATTGCTAAAGAAATTATACAGAGATAATAAAGTTGCGAATATATGGTAGGGGCTAGAACCAGATCTGCTGTCGAATTATGCAAAGGACTAAGGCAAGAATTTCCAGTATCACCGCTGTCGTTCATGATTTACATGAAGTATATGGAAAAGAGTCTACAGAAAAGCAACCTGTACTTTAATCTCTCGTATAAGCTAGGTATAACAGTAGAACAAACTGTTGCATGGTTATTGTATGAAGACGACATTGTCCATCAGCCAGTTACCAGAAAGATTTGCAAGCATTGGTTAATATGTGTGAATACGAAGGTCAGTTTACCTTCAGTGCAATTGTTTGAAAGTATTGAATCAATTCAGTGATAAAACGCTGACAATAAAAGGCAGTGAGATACTTGCAGAATATAAGTACTTCTGGTGTGGACAGGTATACATGGAAAAACGGGAGCAGGCCACCTGTACGAAGGGGCGAAGGGATGCAGCGATAATGGGGCACATGGCATTAGGGGTGTAAAACAGATATGCAGTATTTAAAGGTATTTATAAGGAAATAATGGTACCAGAGCTTACATTCGGAAACGCGGCCTTGTTCTTAAGGGCTGAAGTTTAGTCGGGGTTAGGAATAAACGAATGACCTGTGGCGAGGTTACCACTTGGAGCTTACGACAAAGCTTCAAACGAAGCAGAGTAGGGAGACAGGGTCTTGGCGTACGAGAGGCTCAGAGAAAAATGTTGTAAGAATAAAGCCTCAGCAAAATAGATGACAACACGCGGCCTTCAAAGTGTTTAAGTACCTATACCAAAAGGGCTATGACTCACAGTGACGGAAGAGGACCAGAAAACTATCCAGTAAGTGTCTAAGAAGGCAGGACGGGGAAATAAAGAACATTAAACGAGAGCTACAGAACACAGAGGCTAAAAACTGGGATTCTTAAATGGAAAAGAAGCCGACACTAGATATATGTACACAATAGAAAAAAAAGGATTAAGATGGAAACCTTCTATGACTATTCAAAACGCAGCCGCCTTCTTTTCAAGGCCAGCTGACGATGCCTTAGAACAGAAGCTTGTTTTTCGCGCTGTTCTACACAATGCCTTAGAACTTGAAGCTACAGAAGGAAGTTTAGTCAAGAAGATGAAACTTGTGCTATGTGAGGAAAACGCTCATAAACGACTGAACATCTTGTACAACAGTGTAGCAGTATCCATCCAGATGTCGATGCGGACATTTTTACTCTAGCCGAGCTCCTGGGGTTTAGAGGTAACAAGGGAGACGTGAACGATTCGGCAGCAGGGATAAACAAGAGACGTTTAGAAGATTGGTGGATGAATAGCAGGGAGGGGAAGCATGGAAGCTAAATGGAAATGTACGTACGTACGTACGTACGTACGTACTACATACGTACATACGTAAGTACATCGGTACATACATACATACATACATACATACATACATACATACATACATACATACATACATACATACATACATACATACATACATACATACATACATACATACATACATACATACGTACATACGTACATACATACATACATACATACATACATACAGACATACATACTACGTACCGTCTGTTGCAGAAGTTTGCGGCCCAACGCGCCGGGCAGAGGAGCAGTATCGCCCCCGAGAGGCGGCGCTGCGCCCGCCGGCGCTGCCTGGTGACCCAAGTAGCACAAAGTGGGCTATGACGTGGGGGCCCGCGTTGGGCCCGTGAGGGCAGCCCATACGGGCCCCATGCGGGATTTGCAACACGTACCCAGAGGGGCCCCGCATGGGCTGCCCAATTCTGCCGCTATCGGTCCCAATCTGTATCCGTGTGGGCAGCCCAAATAGGGCTGCCCGCATTCAGCCCAGGTAGACGAATATGGGCAGCACACCAGAATCATTATTGGGTCCCACATTTGTGTAGGCAATGCCATCCCATTGATCAAGGTTTTAATTTTTAAGTCGATTAATCCCTCCAATACCTGAATTATACAGGCGCGGGATTTGCGAAAGCCACTCCGTTTTGGGCTGGCCCACGTGCTGCCCTGATGGGTTCAATCTGGCATTTTCGGGGCTGCCCAAATTCCAATAATCAATTGTGAAACATTATGCGCTATTTTTTTCCTTGTATGCGACACTCAGTAACATTAGAGAAATTTATTCCCAACACTACACTAATGTGGGCTGGTCCACATCAACCCCAACATATTGGTCTGAATATTTATTTCGGTGGTGCGTGTAGAATAGTAATGCCGCAGGAAACATTTGGAAGTCGTTCAGTGCATACACGTAAAGCGGAACAGTTACTGTTGCATATTTTCTGTCGACACTGCAGAATTAACGTAGTTGTTAGAGTAAAAATAAATAGTCTTTATTCATTGCATAGGTATGCTTAGGACAGTTATGTGAAACCTCCAGAAGAGGCAATTAATAGCCGGTATAACATGATTTACATAAATAAAATAGTGCCTTAAAGATAGGGTGGAGACGTTTCAGAGCGGTAAGCCCGCCTACGGCCAATTTGGGGCCCTCTGCGGCTTTTAATGGGCTGCCCCAATTGGGCTGATCTTGATTTTACTGCATGGACTACGAATATATATTGCAATTTCCCGCAAGTACCCCAAGAAATACCCGTGTGGGCAGCGTGGCGGTGTGGTCGCTTTTCAGCCCGGCCGCAAACCATGCGGGACATATTCGGTTTTTGCGTGGGCAGCCCCAATCGGACTAGCCCGTCATCTATTTGCTGTAGGCCCACATTTGCATCGCATCTGCCCTAAATTGCCCCGCAAGAGACCGATGCGGGCAGAAGTGGGATGGAGCAATTGCCTGCCCCGCTATGGCCCACGCGGAAATTATCTAGGTTTTTGGTGGGCAACCCTATTTGGGGCAGCCCAGGAAATTTCTGCATGAATTCCAGATTTTCGTCTGACCTTCCCTCAAGTACCCCTCAAGGGTCCCATGTAGGCAATGTGCGGGCATACCCGTATTTAGCCCCGCCGCGGCCCATGCGGGACCTATTCGGCTTTTGAGTGGGCTGCCCCAATTAGATCAGCCCATGCGTTTCCTACACAAAGCCCAAATTTCATTTGCATCGGCACTAAAATTTCCCAAGCGGGACCCTTGAGGGCCAGATGTGGGAATATGTACTCAGTTAGCCCTTTCCACGCCTACATAATGCCCAGATGGAAAAAACAGGGGAAAGCCCAATTTGGGCTTGCCCGCTTGATCCCTAAAGCGGGCCCTCGTGGGTGTTATTGTGGTTGCCCAAGCCCATCTTGCCCATACGGGCCCCCGACGGGCCATGTAATGTGTGCTACTTGGGGACGTAGCTATAAAGAGTGAGGAGGCTTGTTCTCTTCTCCTCATCCCACGGTTGATATCGCACATCTTTGCTCTCAACCGCGGGATGAGGAGAAGAGAACAAGCCTCCTCACTCTTTATAGCTACGTCACCAGGCAGCGCCAGCGTGCGCAGCGCCGCCTCTCGGGAGCGATACTGCTCCTCTGCCCGGCGCGTTGGGCCGCAAACTTCTGCAACAGACGGTACATATGTACATATGAACATATGTACGTATATGCACGTACATATTTAAATACGTACGAACATATGTAGGAACATATGTACATATATGTACGTAGTATGTACATATGTCCATCCATCCATCCATCCATCCATCCATCCGTCCGTCCGTCCGTCCGTCCGTCCGTCCGTCCGTCCGTCCGTCCGTCCGTCCATCCATCCATCCATCCATCCATCCGTCCGTCCGTCCGTCCGTCCGTCCGTCCGTCCGTCCATCCATCCATCCATCCATCCATTAATCCATCCATCCATCCATCCATCCATCCATCCATCCATCCATCCATCCATCCATCCATCCATCCATCCTGGTCAGGCCCTTCGCATAGTGTTTGATAAAGCGTCATTGCTGATGCAGCGTACGTTTTCTGTGGTACAAGTAATATTTTAAAACTAGAGGCCGCACCCACTCCTTCTTATAGTTCTATAACAGGATGGGACTTCAGAATCCACTGCATTATTGCATAGTGAAATACTCGCGATTTATATCCGACATTTACAAGCTGTAAGCTCAGTTGCACCGTCTTGTCACGCAGCAGTTACAAATTCACAATAATTGACCAGAAGAGGAACGGCTGGCTTTTGTTCAAGGAGATAGTACTGTGGAGAAATATTTTGGATAAAAATATCCCTTTTAGCGGTGCCAATAAGAGGACCTACGCTGTGACTCTGCGGGGTGGGTGGGTACGCTTCTTCACATTATCTGCACCAAATGTAAACATGTGCAGGTAGGTACCTACACCTCTGTTGATAACTTAAATTTAGACACAAATATGCTGCATAATCGAATATATTTAAAGAGATCAGTGGCATACAACCTTGATACGGTTGTTTCACACGCAAGAGCGGCAGCAAGATGAAACTATGGAGCACAATCTGGAAGCAAGCAAACCGCAGTGTGTGATGCCTGCAAATGGCTTACACAACTAGCCAACAATATGTAAACTTTTGTTTAGAACATGTAAAACCACTTCACCTGTCTTTGTATCTACAATAGCTTTTTGGTACTAGCAAGCGGCATTATATATTGTAAATTTTGGTTTGGTTTCTGGGGTTTATCGTCCCAAAGCGTCTCAGGCTATGAGACGCCGTAGTGGAGGACTCCAGAAATTTCGACTACCTGCGGTGTCTTAACGTGCAGTGACATCACACAGCACACGGACGCTACTCGTTTCGTCTCCATCGATATAGAGTAAAGTATACTGAGTGGTTCAAAATATATTTCTACATTTTGAAAATTTGTGCAATGCTTTGTATACGTTGTTACAGAGATTGTATATCTTTCTTCAGATTTATCTGTATATCAGTGTTCTATTTGAATTCATTGTTTATTGCATCTCTGGTAAATTAGAACTGTAACTTATATTAACCAACATGATTCTTCGTTTCTTGCCTGCTGCTTGCTATGCACGTCCAAGGGAATGGGAAGGCCTCGTCAGGACACATAATGTTATCTTTTGTTTTTACTCGTGTACGTACTTAACATTTTGAAGTTAGCTGCGAACAGTTATTTAGTGGACACTGCAGACACCAGAGGACAACCAAAAATGTAGTAGTTGAAATAATGCACAGGAAAAGAATACAAAATAGAAAACACAGATGTGGAAACAAATGTAATATTTCATGTTATTCATCCTATGGCCAAGCTGCAAGAATGTTCCAGTTTAATATTGTACCTGTGAATGTGCTCAGGAAACAATAAGGAGAAAGTTGCTGGAGAACTTCTAAACGATCGCTTTATTTCTGATTTATTTTTTTCTTTTCCGCTCTTATGCACGTGGTAAGTAATCAGATAAATTTTTGTATCCTCGTGAGAAAACATCCTATGGCAAACGTGATAATTATCCTCGCGATGGTGTCGCCTCTTCAATACCTGTATTCCGTGATAAAAGAGTGAACTAGATTTCCACTGTTAAAAGTTATATAATTATCTAGTGTATGCAACTCCACATCATACGTCTGAAATTCCTGAGGGCTCACTACAGTATTTGCTATGTGAATGCGGTGAGCACAGAATTAGACAGTCCATAAGCTGGCATTTTTCATGTAATGCTTTGCAAAAGGGAAGCAACCACTCTTCCAGCACATGGAACTGCAAGCAGTGTACAGGCTTTACTCAACAGTATTAACGCTTACCGATATAACGTCGTCGGTTGTGCGGAAAGCCCTGAGCTCAATCGCTCTCCGGATTGAATCAGATTGTTGTCCTCTGCTGCGATTAAAATAAAAACAAGCATTTTTGTGAAATGCAGTATTGCCATGAATATTGTATCACAACATGTATTAGTAACTTTCTCTTAATAACTTAACTTCACACCAAAAGCATGTTGGCTGGCAGTACATGAGACCATAAGCATGGCGCTCTGATCGTTTCTCTTTTAATCTCTGGAACACTGACTGTGCATTGCGGTTGCAGCGGAAGTTGTAAATGCTTATATTTAGTGAACGTAACACAGGCAGCAAATTTGAAGCAGGTAGAATGCAGAGTATCAGCTTGATATGAAAAAAAAAAAGGAACCGTAGTTTACAGAAATTCCTAGATTGCAAATACTTCGTCGACTGTTTACGGCCATTACATAGCACAAATTTCATAACCGTTTGACGTAAAAACACGTAAGGAAGCAGGTTTATTAGAACGTAGCCAAGTTTTCCTAATAAAATGGAACTTACTCAGGAATATCGTCACCGGAAAGTATACTCAATGTTCGTATGATTTTCCCGCGTATTTTTGCAGACAGGCGCACTCCGGTGGTGCCTTCGCTGTCCAGATCTCTGTGTAGCACGTCCACCGCAAGACTGTGAACAATTAGAGCAATTATAGGTGAGCTCACTGGCACCACTCTCTCAAATGCCTTGAGTGAATAGTCTAATTATTTTACGCAAGTGATTGAAAGAAACCGCTAGATATGAAAATTACACTATCAGAATTCAGTCTCAAAAACTACATCGTCAAAGCAGAAAAAATAAAGTAATTGGCTCTACATTTCGTCTAAAAAAACGATTCCCGAGATAATTAACTTCGTCTACCTGCTTGAACACAAGTTTCAGACATTGTCGTCATTGATTTTCTTTCACACAGCGTAAAATATTTCGGCGTTGGATGTACGCCAAAAGTTTTTTTAATCAATTAATGACAATGGCGCTATAATCGCCCGAATCGTGACAGGTTCCGCTGTCTGGTTGTTCGCGCTGCACCGTCAGTGCTCGCCAAAAGCGCCATCTTATTAGCCACAATGATGCTAGAATAGAAAGCAGGGCTGTTAAGGGACCTTGTGTGAAGAGACGATGTGAAAGGATTAAGGCCAGCTTTATTTCTAAGTAAGCAGGCCCCTTCTTGCACTATTTCGCATTGGCCCAGCCTTCTTAGCTATAGACACGGCTTCTTACGGAGTCGCCGAGATCGATAATGTTTCAGCTCAGTAGCGAGATTGCTTTTAAGGGCACTTCTACTGTACGTGTCATTGGGTTTACCTGTTTTTGTCATGATCAGCAACCGCTGCGCCTCATTAACGTACTGTTAGCCCTACCCGTTATCTATCAGCTTAGCGATGCACCTGTCAGCATTCCCGCATGCATTTCTGGCTGTAAAAGCCACTATTGGCAACATACGCGACCCTTCCTCCATTTGAACGACGATTTGCAAGATGAAAATTTTCCTGGCGCATCACGAGAGGCTACCATTTCAACAGGGTTCGCTAAGAGCAGCCGCTTTGACGTCAAAGCTTCCGAAAGCAATTTTAATCTCGTTTCGCCACCCCTGATTCGAGTTTCTACCAGGGTGATCAGAAAGGTATTTTTTTCTGTTCCCTTCCATTAGGACAAAAGGACTTAAGGTCGAACGATATTCGCCCTGGGTTATCTGGAATATGAACCTGAGCCGTTTCAATTATAATACGACTGACAAGGCATCTGACACCATAGAAAAAGTCAGCTTTTTTTTTCAGTTCGTCAGATTGCTAACCAAGCCTAATCCATATTCAGCGGGGTATTGTCAATCGCGTCTCATTTTGTTGTATTTCCCGCGACGCAATCAATATGATTGGGGCGAAACGAGACCACTGGATGCACCTTTGTTCTGTACTGGGCGCATTCCAACCCATTATAAAAACGACAAACTTAAATGGAGTGATTCTACCTCATGTCGATTACAACTGTCCAAAATACATGGCAGTTACGATTTCCATCACGTCTCTATGCCTATACCCCTGTGTAACCAGTACGATGGAGACATTTACCATGCAGGCTAACGCAAGTTGTTCTTCAGTCATGCATGCAAATTGTAAGATAACTTCAAAGTAATCATGTGTAGATTATTTGCCTAAAACATCCGGTTGTTGTCACGTGCGCCGAAGTAAAGCGCTCGACTAGTGTATTCATAACGTCTCTAACACGTAACAAGCTGCCCGATTAGGAATAAGGCTTAAGATAAGAATCTAGTAGAAACTAAAAATATATGAAGAAGGACGTTTCGCCGAAATATTTCCCTTCAACAATGTAATTACAAAATTCTGATGTAAACGCCCAACGGCAGCAACGTCAGATTAAATGCTGCCCTGTCCACAAAACATTAAGAGCCTGTAAACCATGCTGTAGGGTTTGGATAGGACTACGGCAACAATTTCGTCCATGCCAGCTCACAAACCTATTGATTGTCAATTTCTGTAGTAAAGGTAGCATAGATTTGAATGGCCTAAATATAGTTTAAATAAAGAACGCAGCACTAAGGTCCACTTTAAATTCCCGAATACATTCGAAGGTAAATAGGCATTAAAACATCCTGTTATTGCACGTCATCGTAGCGCTGTGCTTAGTCACGCAGCTTTAGATGAGGAGTGGGCTTTAAGATGGCCTGGCATAAATACTTCCTCTTTCTCAGTAACTGTGCACCTCTACAAAGGGGATTCATTAGATCATATTCGTTAAAGCGATTTATGGCAGTTTTTTAAGGGGCGATATTACGTCGCCCATTGATTTGTCGTTATACCAGAGACAGAAAACTAGTCGCGCACTTTAGCACTCAAATGAAGGGCTCACCTTTCCTGACTGGCTTCGGCGACTCCCTCACGCAAGCAGGCAGCCAAAGCCAGGCGCATAGAGATGGGAGCCCCCTTCACCTTCGCATTGAAATCGTCATCATTTGACACTTCAGAGCCGATTCTGCATGCCACCGCTTCAGGCGATATAAGCGTGCGAGCTTGCACAGTCCTGCGCATGAAGAAGTGCCGTGAGAGGCAGCATGGAAGTTTAGCAAAGACACAGCTGCTCCGCATTGCTGTACTGGCTACGCCGTTGCTCTGATCGCAAAAGTCTACATTTTTAGTGAACGAGCAATACGCTATCAATAAGTACCATGGTCCTGCTGCCAAAATAGATTAGAGGTACAGAACCCAGGAGCATGACGGCAGTGTAACAAAACCCTATCTCAATAACTGCACTCTTTTTTTACGTCCGGTGAATAAAAACGTTCTCGCGCATTTCGTGAATTTGCCGCTTGCTGTCGTGTTTAAAAAAAGGTTACAGCTTTCACACAGAACAGGGTGGCGCCAGACATGTTGTTGGCTCTCGGAAGCGCTCAGCTGCTTAATATTCCGTTTCTCATTCCGACTCTTTTCTTCCACTCCAATCCTTTTCGCTCCTACTTCGCATTTTTTCTCTGCGAAGCCGAGGAATGCCAGAAGAGTTATATTGTCTCTAGAGTGGCACAGCTTCAGTTGAGGACGTGTGTGACAGTTGAGTTTTCTCGACACGGCAAACAGTTGTGAGGACGTTTACAATTTCACACTTAACGTCCCTACCCGAAGCGACCACGCAAGGGCCAGCGCAGTAGGCTCGTACATTTTGACGCAAACCTCGGCGCCGTACTGAACACCAAGGCGAGACAACATCGCCAGCAGCGTAGATACCATGCCGGCGGCGGTCATCTCTACTTGAAGCTCTCTTGTGATGGTGCGCTATGCAACGACAGCCATATAAAGGATTTCGCCCAAATGCAGGGTCCGCCAAACACATTAGCTCGGCGACGTAGGTATTGTCTGTCTGTGGTAGTAAACGGCAGAATAGTGCCCACGGTGTAACGCGGAGCGCAGTCGTAAAAGAGATAGAATGGACTGCATCCGGTCGATTCATAAGTAGCGGTATTGCAAGCGTGTAAGAAGTACAGCCGTTTATGTCATGGTTAGGGGTGCAAAACTATCAGTAAATTGACTATCGTAGTATCGATAGCTTTTTTTTTACACTCTGGATAGCCTAAAATATATCGATAGAACTACGGCCTTATCAGCACCACATGACAATGTCATTTGCGCGATAAACATTGTGATATGAACAGCGTCTACGTAAACCTAGCCAAACCTGCAGCGGAAGTGATGTTCGATGAACAGCCGCACATTGAGTGAATAACGCTAATATGTGCCATAAACCGCGGCTTGCCTACACTTTACAGTAACCCTATCGATGAACTATCGATAGTGCAATCGATAAACATATCGATAACGTTACTATAAAGTGTAGCCCAGCCGCAATTTGTGGCACACATTAGCGTTATTTGCTAATATGTGCGGCTGTTTATTGTCCTAGGATTCCGCTGCAGGTTTTGCTGAGCTTTCATAGACATTGTTCATATCACGATGTTTATCACGCAAATGATATTGCCACGTGGGGGTGTTAAAGCCAATGGCAACAAGTGAAGAGTGCACTAAAGAAACTCTTTATTGAGCTTACTTTCGCCCGCAAAAGAACAAAGCAACTCGACGTCGGCGATAGAAACAAACGTGTTTTCTGGTCGTCAAGCTCAGATTGATTGCGCACATATCAACGCTCAATTTAAAGCTTGCTAAGAAACATCTATATAAATCCGCAAACGGTGACTAGCATAACCTGGAATATTGTCAAAACACACTCGATTGTCTGAAATCGTCGATATGCATCTCGGCGCATCATGCACGACAAAGAAAATGATAAAGCGTCGTCTCGTGACAACATGAAGAAACACAAAGAATACAGAAACGAGCCGCGCCCAGGAATCACAGTGATAAGGTCCCATGCCGGCGGCTGTCAGACAAGAACAAATGAAGAAATTTTGATTAAATCGCGGCATTACTCCCCCCTTAAGAAAGCATCGCCTCGATGCTTACGAAATGAACACATAAATATAAAATACGAGACATTAAAACAAGTAGCGCCTTTAGCACGCGTAATAGTGCTTTAGCGCACAAGGACGATTTTTGGGCGCGTCTTGCGCCGCTGGGATGTGATCGTGCCGTCGGGAATGACTTGATAACTAAGCGGCCCTTAGTACCGCCACAGGAGCTTTTCACTCAGTCCGCGGTGGCGTATCGGCGTCCAAACACACACTTGGAATTCCGGCCTGTACTCTGCGTCGCATCGTCGCAAGTTGTACTGCCGGGTGTGTTGCTGATTTTTGATGCGGATCCGGGCCATTCGTCGGGCTTCCTCTGCACGCTGCAGGTAGGCGGCGAAGTCATGGTTGTCTTCTGTCCCGTTCGAAGCTTCCCGTTGACCGTCGTTGTGTGCTCCTTGCCATACACAAGCATCAATGGGGTCGCTCGGGTTGCCTCCTGGATGGCCGTATTATACGCGAAGACCATGAACGAATGGATGGCGTCTCAGGTCTTCTGTCCGGCGTCGGCGAACACAGCAAGCATGTCCGCAATATTTTTATACATACGTTCTGTAAGGCCTCAAGCTGCACGGAAGCAGCTTGAGGGGCCCTTGACAACTATTGTAAACATAAGCAAACACTAAACTTAATACACAATCGTAAATCGCGACACTTGGAAATTTGCACCAAAAAGAAAAACGATTGTTGAACAGCAGTGGTTTTAAAACAGTTCGGAACATTTTTCCACACAAGAATAAGATTATTAGAGCGAAAAAGCATCAAACGTTCATTTCTTACACAAGAAGGCTAGTGGAAAGGTCCGAGTGTAGGAAGGATTTGAATTCGGGAGGGGTTAAATTAAGGATACTTATGCCTTGGTTTTCTAGACAGTTCAGGTGTGTAGGCAAACTGTGGTGAAGCTTGAGCAGCTACGTAGTTTCTTCTATTTTGAGGTATTAGCCAGAGTTCGGTATGTCGTGTGGAACGCGAAGGCACTGTTTAGCGTAGATTTGAGATGTTAGCTAAAGTTGTGCTATTTTTTCTATTGCTATAATAAAACTGTCAGAGCTAGCTATATTTGTACAGATGTTGAATTCTTCTGATTTTATGCTTCTGGAAAAATTCTGTGGTGTGCTCTGTGTATGAAGCATTTTCAATAACACGCATAGCCTTCTTTTATAATGATAATATCTTATTTAGGTTCCACTGAGTTGTGCCCACACTAAATAACAGTATTTTATGTGGGAAGCGCACAATGCTTTATAGAGTAATAATTTTCCTGGAGATGGAAAGTTATAGCGATTCCTATTGATGAGCCTCACTGAATGACTAATTTGTTCGGAGAACAAAGTTCCCATGATTGTCCCATTGAAGTGTGTGTCCATGTTCTTAACGCTATTCACGATTGCGATATGAGTAGAGTTAAATGTTAAGAGAACATTTGAAAGTACTCGCGAGCCTCTAGTCCGAAAAATAAATGCTTTTGTTTTGGTTGCATTCACGTTTAATCTGTTTTCTTTCCACCAGGTGTTCAATCTAAATGGGAGATCGTTCGCCTTGTAATTAAGTCGGTTAGAGAATCAGATGGAATAAATATACTTATAACTTCGTCATACACTATGAATTTCACATCTTCCTGAATGAAGACAATATCATTAACGTAAAGGCTGAAGAGAAGCGGGCTAAGAATGCTTCCTTGCGGAACACCTGAGGTTATTTTATTTACTTAGGAATGTACGCCGTTTGTACAGACAAACTGGTGTCTGTCCGCTAGTAAGATATTTCATATGTGAGACCCCTTATTCGGTAGCGTTCAAGTTTTTCAAGTAAAAGTCTGTGGTTTATGTGGTAACGTAAGCCTGTGAAAAATCAACATATATTCCCATGGTTAGAAGTTTCTACTCAAAGTTATTCAATAGGTACACTTTTTGATCAAGGAGCGCTAGCTCTGTTGACTTATTTCTCTGAAAACCACGTTGAGCCTTTTGTATCAGTTCAAATTTGTAGGGTTTAACGTCCCAAAGCGACTCAGGCTATGAGAGACGCCGTAGTGGAGGACTCCGGAAATTTCGACTACCTGGGGTTCTTTAATTTAGAGCAGAACGATGACAACTGATTGTTTATGATATATATATATATATATATATATATATATATATATATATATATATATATATATATAATGTCAGGCATGCGCACAGAAGAGGACAAGGATGTGCGAAAGCGAGGCTCTCCAGAATAGAGGTTGAGGAAGAGGAATCTCACCATCTGTTGGTTAGCGCATCAGGCTAAGGTAAAGAATCACTATACATATATATAACATATTTTACCCGCTCGAACTGCAAACTGTCTGCATCACAACTAATGGAATCTTTAAATCCTGCAAAAAATCGAGCATACCTCAGCGGCAGTACACTGCTTCAAAAATACTGTGTTTTGGTGTGCAGAGAACCTGAAGATTTGAGGCTCAGTTAATGATGACTCATGTTCTCTATGAAAGAAATAATGGTTAAATGTATCAAGCGTGTCGTCGCCTTCTACAATTTCCCCATCTATAGAATGTTTTTCCACTGGCTCAGATTTCATTTTTCCCCTAAGATATTATTTACTCTACTCCCGAGTATAGCAGTGTTTCCGGAGCATGACGAAAAAAGTTGAAAGTAATAACTTTTTCTTGTTTTACTTAACTCCTTGTTCACTTTATTTCGGATATCCTCATATGTTTTAGATCTCCGGGCTCGTGAGTTTTCAAGCACCTTGCATAAAGGAATTCATGCCTCTTTATTTTATTCTGGTCTCTCGTGACCCAAGGTCACGTGATGACTTTTTGATGGCTTCAGTGATTTCCTGCGTAAATGCTGTTGCCCTGTCCATGATGAGCACTTCTGGGGCACCGTTTTGGAGGAGAATTTAGTCGACGAAAAACTTGGCGACTTCCACTGCGGAACTGTTAGACAGGGCTTTGCTCAGGCGTAGCGGGCCATATAGTCACTGGCCACGATGATCCACTTCTTTCCCGTCGATGAAGTTGCGAAGGGCCCGAGGAGGCCCATCCCTGTTTGTTTAAAGGGCTTAATTGGTGGCGGTATCGGATTAAGTGACCCAGCAAGAATCGTCGGAGGTGTGTTGCGTTGCTGACACTCACGGCTCGTTCTGATGTAAGGGGCGATGTTGGCAGCTAACCGTGGCCAATAATGCATCACCCGGTTTCGGTGCAACATGTGTGCGAAGCCAGGATATCCTGCCGTCGGCTCACTGTGGAACGCCTTTATAATTTCCAATGTGAGGTTTGCAGGCACAACAACGTGTGCGGTCCTGTTGGATGCAAAGCTTTTCTTCACAAGGAGGATATTTTGTAATGCGAAAGGCGACAGCTTACGCCGAACGCACGCTGAAGGGAAGCCGTCTTTCCTTCTAGGTAACTGGCTAGGTCTTTCAGATCAGGGTCTCATTGCTGCTGTTGTGCGAAACGGCTGGCGCTAACCGATCGCCAAAAAGGCATCGTCGTCTTCTTTCTGTGGAGCGTCGACGGGAGCTCTGGATAAGAAGTCTGAGTCAGAATGCGTGCGCCCGGACTTGTTACTAGTCATATCAAATTCTTGAAGATATAGGCTGAATCGGCAGTCGGCCAGAGGGGTGTTTCAAATTCGCTAGCCAGCATAGCATGTGGTGATCACTTACCACCTTGAATTGTTCGCCGTATAAGTACGGACTGAACGTTGAAATTGCCCAGATGATCTCGAGGCACCCTCAGTCGTCGACTAATCCGCTTTACCTTTTGACAGCGAACGGCCGGCGGGAGCTATAACTCGTTCTTATCATTCAGTTCTATGAACAAGAACTGCGCCTAAGGCAACGCTGCTTGCGTCCGTATCTATTTCTCTCTCGGCGTTTTCATCGAATTGCCCGAGGCCAGGTGGGGCCTGCAAGCGACGCATAACTTCCTTGAAAGCTTGCGCTTGCGGCACTTTCAATTTGAAAGGCACACCAGCCTTTGTAAGTTGCTTCAACGGTTCGACGATGCGAGGCAAGTTCTTGACAACTTTGTGTTAGTAAGCGCGCAGCCTAAGGAACCTTCGCACAGCTCTCTTGCCTGAAGGCTGTGGAAACTGAGCAATCGCGGATGTTTTCAGCGGGTCTTGGCGAATGCATCGCTTGCTCACAATATGACCCAAGAATAACAGCTCTTCTTAGGCGAAGTGGATATTTTCTGCTTTTAACCTTAGTCACGATGCCTTCGTGGCATCCGGCTGCAACGGCGTCGTCCATGTCTACCAAACAAATCTGACACTGCAAGCCAGCCAGGTCAGTGCCCATTACTCGTTGGAATTTTGCAGGCGCGAAGCAGAGGCGAAAGGAATTCCAGAAGAGGGCAAATACGGGCTAGTTTGTACATGCTTGTGTCTGTCGTTCACGTGCCCCGTTCCGCTAGCGCTGTTTTACTCGATTCTTCAGCAGGCCAAATGACACTACCTCGAAATCGAACACGCTGTCTAGAGTTATGGACGCCTTCTTATCGCGGTCTCTTTCGTCTACCTCAATTTGCCAGTACCCGCTCTTTAAGTTCATGATTGACAAATACCTAGCGTTGCCGAGAGGGTGTAGTGCGTCATCGATGCGAGGCAGCGAGTAGACATCCTTTTCGGTGACGTTGTTCCAGCGGCGATAATCGACGCAGAAGTGAAATGTGCCGTCTTTCTACACTAAAACGACTGCTGCCGCCCAGGGGCTGTTCGATGCCTGAATCACGTCCCAGAGAATTATTTCCCCAACTTGATTGCGGCGCTCGCCAGGCGATACGCGGTAGGGGTTTTGACGGATAGGCCTGGCGTGTGCCTCGGTGATAATGCGGTGCTTTTCCAATGGAGTCTGTCGCACGTTTGACGTTGAAAAAAAGCACTCGCTGTAGCTTTCAAGAAGACTGGGAATCCTGTCTTGCCTGTCTCGGAGTAGTGGTGAGATGATGTCGAACAGGGGCTGCTTGTATAGGTTGGGAGCATTGTCTTCAGAATGACCGGGAAAGGCGAAGACACCTCGTCGGCTGTCCGCTAGCTCTTCGAGGAAAGCGATCGTCGTGCCCTTGTTAAAATGCCAGTATTTTTCCTTGAAGTTCGTCACCAGCACCTGAGCCTCTGCTTCTCGTATGTGGGCGACACCTCTTGGCGATGCCAGGCCCTCTTTCCAATAGCAGCTGGGTGCTTCCTTCGACGGCGCCTTCGGTGGTTTTGATGACTGCGTTGCCCAGGCAGGCGCGACGCTTCATCTCGGCGGCACGGTCAAGTCTCCCTTGAGGACGTTTAGAGCGATGTGTTGCGTCGAAATCGTAGAGCTGGATGACCTTAGATCGGAAGTCAATTATCGCCATATGTTCATTCAGAAATGAACATATCGCCATATGTTTATTTAGGCTCCTCTCATGTACGCTGATGTTTTGGTGCGGCCACCACCCCCTGTCGCCCCTGTATACAGCCGGCCTCCCCTCCTATACGAGCCTCAGGGACATCAGCAACCTCAGCAGCCTACAATCCCCCCTTACCGTCCGGTTCTCCGCCGTCGATTATAGCCACAGCCTTCCAACCCATGTCGCACACAAGACAACCGACCCATTTGCTACGCCTGTGGTGTCACCGGCCATGTGGCTCGTTTGTGTCGCAATCGTGGCCCTCGTCCCTACGACTATACACGTGAGCCGATGTACAATCTTACCCCGTCCCCCTCGCCCGTGGTCCCTGAAGCTCCTCCGCAGTCCTCTTCAAGTTACGATCGCCGATCCCACCGCTCGCCTTTACCTGGCCGTCGTTCCTGTTCTCCGATGCTCCGCCGCCAATCAGCCGTTCACACGGAAAACTAACGGCTGCAATTCCGGAGGCAAGAACTGCGCCATCAGGAACTAACACAAGACCTGTTTCAATACCAGCCAACATTATTACCGTATTCATTGAGGGAGTTCCTGTCGAAGCACTTGTAGACACTGGCGCAGCCGTATCAGCTTTTAATTACACCCTCTGTCGCAAACTCAAAAAGGTAATGACGCCGCTTCCTACAGTTTCTCTTCGCACCGCCAGTGCGCAGGACATTCGACCATTAGCCGCCTGCACCGCCCGCCTTGTCATCGACGACGTTCAATACACATTATAATTCCTCGCCCTCGCCCGCTCATCACACGACGTCATCCTTGGTTGGGACTTTCTCTCCAATCATACCGCATAATAGACTGCGCCCGTGCTCAACTTGAGTTATCACCCCTCAGTGACACTTTTTTCGACACACCCGCTGCTGCTGCCGCTACCGTGCACGTCGCAGAGGACACCGACGTTCCGCCTTTCTCCTCAGTGCTTGTGCCTCTTTATTGTGCTGCTCTTTCCGACGCCACTGTTATCTACACACCTTCGTTACGATGCGCTGACCAAAAATCCGTGTTGCTGCCCCATGCTGTGCTGACAATTTTTCGCAACTCAAGTGCTATTTTTGTTTATAACCCATTCCCCCGCCCTACCACTTTACTTCGCGGCCACTCACTGGGTAGTGTTGCTTTGCTCGATTCCACGCCCACCTATCCCTTCGGCGATACCATCGCCGGCCTTCACATCAGCGTCATAACACCTATTCCTGTCGCCTCTCCATCATCCCTCGAAGTTTTCCACCAGTTCATCGACGCTGGTCTGACGCCCTTACAACGAGCCCAGCTTGTCGCCATCCTACAACGTTTCGCGGCTTCGTTCGACTCTCAGCAACATTCGTTGGGGCGCACAACTACCGTTACTCACCGTATTGATACCGGCACCCATTCCTCTTTGCGCCGGCGTCCGTGCCGTGTTTCAGCCGCCGAGCGCGGCATTATTGACGAACAGGTGACCGACATGCTCCAGCGCAACGTGATCTAACCGTCGCACAGCCCTTGGGCGTCTCCGGTCGTCCTGGTCGAGAAAAAAGACGGTTCCATCCGATTCTGTATAGATTACCACCGACTGAACAAGATTACGCGCAGGGACGTTTATCCTCTCCCTCGTATCGACGACGCCCTTGACTGCCTGCAGGGAGCTGAGTTCTATTCTTCAATAGACCTGCGTTCCGGCTATTGGCAGGTGCCGATGGCAGAAGCCGATCGCCCAAAAACCGCTTTCGTCGCACGCGATGGGCTCTATGAGTTTAATGTCATGCCATTCGGACTATGCAATGCTCCTGCCACATTCGAACGCATGATGGACATCCTACTAAGAGGGCTCAAATGGTACACCTGTCTTTGTTACCCGGACGACGTTGTCATCTTTTCTCCAGATTTTCCATCTCACCTCCAGCGCCTTGAGACAGTTCTGCGATGCCTGACCGACGCTGGCCTCAATTTAAATTTAAAGAAGTGCCGTTTCAAAGCACGACAGCTAACCATTCTCGGGCATGTCTTCTCCAAGGATGGCGTTCTTCCCGATCCGGCAAAACTGCGCGCTGTGGCAGAATTTCCCAAGCCAACTATTGTGAAATAACTCCGCAGCTTCGTCGGCCTCTGGTCGTACTTCCGCCGCTTCGTTCGCAGTTTCGCCACAATCATCAACCCTCTCACCAAGCTTCTCTCAAGCCACGATCTTTCAGCCTGGTCTCCACACTGTGATGATGCCTTCGCGACACTCCGCCACCTTCTGAAGACTCCGCCAATCCTGCGTCATTTCGACCCTTCTTCTCCCACGGAAATCCACCCTGATGCCAGCGGCGTCGGCCTCGGCGCAGTACTTGTTCAGCGGAAGTCTGGCTTTGATGAATACGTTGTCGCTTACGCCAGTCGGACCCTAACAAAAGTTGAAGCAAACTATTCCGTCACCGAGCAATAGTGTCTCGCTATCATCTGGGCAATAGCAAAATTTCGCCCCTACTTGTATGGTCGTTCTTTTGATGTCGTCACCAATCATCACTCCCTCTGCTGGCTGTCTTCTTTGAAAGATCCTTCTGGTCGACTGGCCCGTTGGGCTCTGAGGCTCCAAGAATACGACATTAACGTCATCTATCGCTCTGGCCGTAAACATGCCGATGCTGATGCTCTTCTCCATAGTCGTCTGAAGCCACTCCTGCTATATCCGTTCTACATCCCACCGACATGGCCACGGATATGACTTCCGAGCAACGCAAAGACGCATGGATCGCTTCACTCCTGGATGTTTTATCTCGCCGCGCTTCACGACCTCCTTGCCGCGCTCTCCGTCGCCAGTCTCACCATTTCGCTATCAGAGGAGCTCCTCTACCGTAGGAATTACCTTCCGGATGGTAGAAAGTGGCTGCTTGTAATTCCGACCCATCTGCGCTCTGTGATTTGCTCCCATTACCACGCCAATCCCCAGTGTGCCAAGGCAGGCTTATTGAAAACCTTCACTCGCCTGCGACAGCGGTACTACTGGCGTGGGATTTACCGTTATGTTCGTCGGTTCGTCCAGTCCTGCCAAGAGCGTCAGCGCCGAAAACACCCCCATCGCCAGCCCGCCGCTCTGCAGCCGCTGACCTGCCCCCCCGCTGACCTGCCATTGATCATCTCACACGGCGTCTTTGCCATCCGCTACAGCCCAAGACATTGCCTCCTTCATCCTCCATCACATCATTCTTCGCCATGGGGCTCCCAAAGAATTGCTGAGTGACAGAGGTCCCGCCTTCCTTTCTGAAGTTGTCGAAGCTGTTCTTAGAGAATGCAAAATCGTTCATCGCGCCACCTCCGCGTACCGTTCGCAGACAAATGGAATGGTTGAGCGTTTTAATCGCACCATGGGCGACATGCTGGCAATGTATGTCGCTTCCGACCACTCCAACTGGGACCGCGTTCTTCCATTCGTCACATTCGCTTATAACTCTGCCACTCAAGCAACCACAGGATTCTCGCCATACTTCCTTCTGTACGGTCGTGAGCCCTCTTGTACCATGGACACCATTCTCCCTTACCGAACGGATTCTTCCGAATTCACGACTGTTTCACAAGCTGCAACTTATGTTGAAGAATGCCGCCAGCTTGCCCGGTCCTTCACTTCTCACGCCCAGCAACAGCAGAAAACCACACGAGATCAAACTGCACTTCTTCCTACTTACCGTACAGACTCTTTGGTCTGGCTATGGGTGCCTTCCTCCAGTCCTGGCCTTTCATCCAAACTTTTGAGCAAGTATCAGGGCTCCTACCGTATTGTCAAGCAAACATCCCCCGTCAACTACCTCATCGAACCCCTTACGCCATCCACTTACCACCGTCGCCGCAATCGCGAAATAGTACACAATAACCGCCTGAAGCCTTACTACGAACCTGCCATCGTCACATCGCCATAATCCGCCAGGATGGCGTATTTTCGCCAGGGCGAAGTTGTAAAACAGGTATTCGGCGCTAATATGTTCAGCGCCTGATGCTCTGAAGGGAACGACAACCATGTTCAACCCGCGTGACGGTCAGGAAAGAAAACGACAACGAAGCTCTCTCTCCGATGCTCGGGCGTGCGCTTACAGAAATGCGACGACTGATCGCAGAACGTTTCATTGACTGTTGATGGCGTAGTGCCCTGTTCAAGGACTCAAATCCCCCCGGCAAAAAGGCGGCCACCCTGGTCGCTGTTTAGATACAAGCGGATCGGCGGGTGTATGGCTTCATGCGCGAAAGAGAAACAACTTTTTCTGGGTGCCAATGCCGATCGGCGATTGTATGCGATTGGTCAACACAGTAGTTCACGGGAGATGTTTGCTGGATCACAGTGCAAGGACCAATATAGCGGTGAAGAAACTTCTCGCACAATCCAGGAGGCCGCACTGGCATGCATAGTAGGACTTCATGGATTCAATGGCACATAGCGCAAGAAAGACATGCCAGGAGAGTTCGCATGTATTATTGGATACAGCAACGTCAATAATGAGGAAGGACTCACAAGACAGTTACAACAGTGTGCTTTGAAGTTCAGCAATGTGTCTCGAGGCATTTTCTCCTGAAGCTACATTGAGGCAATGTCTGCAAGTTATACGCACTTCAGTTTGGCCAGGGAAGGATGGTTTAATTTTATACACATACTCTTTACACGAATATAGCTTCTGTACTGTCGACGGTCGAAAAATGGCGCGATCCTTGTTCGGAAGATTTTCGCGGTACGAATTACGGTACGCATTCGCGCCGCTTTCCGTTTCAATCGCTATCAACGAGGATGTTGTGGCAATGCAACTTCTACTAATCCAATTCCAACTTCTCGCTTTATACCCTCCTCTGCAGGTTAGAGAGGGATTAACCCTCGTCATGCCCTCTTCAACCATACCACATTTCTGATGGCTCCAGCAGTGCGAGTACTACGGTTCTGCTTTCCTCAGCTCTTATAATACCCTTCTGATTCTACAGTACCTACGCCCTGGTTGGGATGACTACAAACCACATGCTTATTGGCATACAATATAGTCCTCGGTTTAGGTGGCATACTGGGGCTGAACCGAGGCGAGTGCTGAAATGCTCTTCTGCCTGCTACAACGCTGCAGATTTAGCTCTCACCGTTCCGCGGCGGTCCTCCGGGTTGAGTTGTGATTAAGCTAATGAGCATGTGTGATATAATAAACGATCACGTGCCGCTATCAAGACACACCCGAGCTTATTAAGCCACCTAATTTTAGCACGATAGACACTAAGGCCCCGCAAAAAGTCCGCTTGCGCATTGATGTTTTCGTCTTCGCGTAGTGAGCGAGACGTCACGGGCATGCCTGCGCAGGTTCGTAATTGCCAGCAACAAGTCCAGACACTGATTGGCTGGCACCCCGTGCGACATCATGAGACCGCCTGGCATGGCAAGAGCAGCGATGGTGGAGATGGGAGGCTGAGATGGCAATCAAGTCCACATAGAAACTTGATTTTGGTGTCAGGCATTCTTCACGTAGGTTTCGTAAGCAAATATTTACTGTTCAGAATAGAACGACTCATTAAAATGATGTCGCCTGTTACATAGTGCAGAAGTCTGCGATTGCATATTCATGGGCATGATTGAAATAAGAGGTTAAGAAAATAACTGGACAAGTTTAGAAGCACATATATCAAATATACATAGAAACGGAGTGGCTCTGCAGACTAGAGACATTAAATAAATCGTGCCATATCCTTCAAACAGAACTTAAGTGTCCGGCCGTCTTTTCAGAAAAGCGGCTCTTTTTCTTCGCAAAATTGGCGACGAATTAAGTACAATAGTGCAAGTAAGGCTGGTAAGAATAGCGAATTTTGCTTAAGGCAAATGAAGACTTACATTTTGAAGTTGGCATCAATAATAAGATTTTCAAGGCCAGCAGTGAATTGTGCGCACTTCTTGCTCCCAACGAAGCAAGCCACGTTCGCCAAAGCTACAGCTGCAGACTTTCTGTAAGGAGAAAACATACCAGACTAGGTCCTTTAAGCAGAAGAGAACAAAATTTTTCTTGATACATTTTTCTTCATTGGTTTCACTGGCGTTAATGTCCGCCAGTAAGAGATGCGTATCTGCGTCTGTCCTGATGCGCTAAAGGAAGCTAAGAAACACAACATTACTCCTGTTATTAATGTTTCTAACTGCTGCATATTTAAAACCTTGTACTAAAGCAAAACCTAGATGTCACACATAGATCGGTTATTTCTTGCGGTGTTTCGGGCTTAACGGCCACAGTTCTATTGATGAAAGAGACCGGGAAATACTTTATTATCGCACTGAGCAAAATCCACCTAATAAGGAACTGTGAAGAAAAAACCAAATATCTCATGGGCGAAAACAATAGCGCCATTTAAGTTATGTGATAACACGTTAAGTCGGGCACATTTAAGCACCATGCACAAACCAAATCTATACATGCTCAAAGCAAGGATGCACATTTTGAAGATGGCTTTTTTTCGAACTAAATTTTACCTTTTTCGTTTTCATAACTTTTCCACCACTAAGAATTATAACTCTGTGTATAAAAATAGTACTGAAGAAGCAGGAAGTGATCGGAACTTATTAAACTCACAATCAGAGAAACTGCAGTTCGTAAAAAAATTATTATCTAGATGTGCATAACAGGCTCATGTCACAAGCGAAACTGTGACAATTTCTGCAAAACTGTTTAAAAGCTCATGAATAGCGTCAGCAGAAATTGTGAGCAGGAACTGCGCACAGAAAATGTGCGCCGCTCCATTTGAATTAAAAAAAATGGGCCTACTGTGCGACTCTAACCGAAGCCGTGGCAGCCTATGCGAGAACGTTTCTACCCCCCCTCCCCCCCCCCCCCCGCGAAGACAACGTTACACGTGAATAAGGCGGGTGTAGAGAATGCACGCGTTTCTTATTAAAGCATCTTCGTGATCTGTGCTGAGATGTACATGGACAATTATGAACATGTAAATTTAAGACGTTGAAATTAGATGAGTAGCATCCGTTTCCTGTGAATTTCCTCCGTTGTTAGCGTGGAGGCATAGCGTCATCATATAGGACCCTGCGAAGCCAGCCTGACCCCCCTCACCGCGTACGGCGCCCACATTATGGCACTGAGCGTGCTCAGGAGGAAGCCACGGAGCTGATGGAATAAGGAAATCAGGGAAGCCATTGAACAACGACGGGCTGCTTCAAGGGAACACCGAATGGCAAAGAAAGCACATGTATCTCAGGAGGAAATCGACCAAAAATGGGAATCATATCGACAAAAGAAACTCGAGGTGCACGCCCTCGTCCAAAGTAAAATAAGGCAGTCCACCCATCGCTGGACGGCTGACATACACGATGCCTCTAGAGGCGGAGCAAGAAAATTATGGAGCCATATAAGCTGGCTAGGGAAGAATAATCAAAGAAAGCAGGATCGGATTCAAAATAACGCGGGAAATTGTTTAAAGGGAGACAACGCAGTGAACTACATTACATCACTTATAGCCGAGTCATTTAAGAGCGACGATAGGGTAATCTCCGCAAATCAGGAAGCAACACAAGGTAGCAGAATACAAAGCAGCTTAGAACTGACCAATCTAAACTGGAAAAAGGCAGAAAAAATATTCCTAAAAACACATCTACAGAAATAGATAGAATTCCGATCAAGCTGATTAATGAACTCGGTTCAAAAAGTAAGCAAACGTTGTTAAAAGCTCTGGAAACAGTCATAACGAATAAGCAAATTACGGACAGCTGGTGGCATAGTAAAATGAATTTGATTTATAAAGGGAAAGGAGACAGGATGCACATAAAACCCTACAGGCCGATTACCATAACATCTGTTATAAACAGGTTAGCCATGGAGGCGGTGAAATTAAAGGTGCAAGCATGGGTAGAAAGTAACAAGGTACTCGGAGAACTTCAGAACGGCTTTAGAAATGGTGGGCGCTTAGATGATAGCCTGTTCGTGCTTACCCAATGCATCGAAATATCTAGAGTGGAAAATAGATATTTGCATTTGGCCTTCCCTGACATAAACGGGGCGTACGACTACGTAAGCAGGAAACTCCTGTGGAACATATTAAAAGAAGAAGGTATCGGTTATGTGATAATAGAATTCCTACAAGAAATTACCGGGATAACAAAGAAGAAATTACGTGGGAAGAGATAAGAAGTACGGAAGATGTCAAAGTATGCAAAGGATTAAGAGAAGGCTGTCCTCTATCACCGGTGCTGTTCATGCTTTATATGATAAACCTGGAACGGAGGATACAAGACAGTAACCTAGGTTTTAACCTGTCATATAGATTAGGTGGAAAGGCCGTAGAGCAGCGCCTCCCCAGTTTGATGTATGCAGACGATATTGTGCTGCTGGCTGAGAGTCTGGAAGAATTGAAAACTCTAGTTAACTATTGCGGAGACGAAGGGGACGCTGTAGGCTTCTGTTTCAGCGCAGTTAAGTCGGGTCCGATGATTTTCAACGACTCAACTGATCAGGGTCTTAAAATACAAGGCCATGAAATACCTAGAGTAGCAGAATATAAATATCTGGGGGTATGGGTAAACGAAGGAATGGCATGCATTAGAAAGCATGAGCAATCACTTAAGGCCAAAGGGCGAAGGAATACCGGGATAATGAAGCACAATGCATTGTGGGGATACAATAGGTATGATGTTTTTAGAGGTATTTGGAAAGGAAATATGTTGCCCGGACTTACTTTCGGAAATGTGGTTTAGTGCCTAAAATCAGAGGTACAGCCGACATTAGAAATAAATCAGAGATCCGTTGGACGATTAGCACTAGGCGCCCACGGCAAAACTACAAATGAGGCGGTACAGGGAGATATGGGCTGGGAATCTTTCGAGGTACGGGAAGCTAAGAGCAAAATATTATATGAGGAACGCCTGAAGAAATTGGACGGTAACAGATGGGCAGCTAAAGTATTTAAATATCTGTACTTAAAAAGCGATGACTCACAATGGAGGAAAAGAACTAGGAAACTAACTAGTAAGTATGGTAGTCACAAGGACGGAGAAATAAAGAGCGTTGAGCAACAGGTGAAAAACACAGAAGATAAAAATTGGATAAATTCGATGGAAACGAAATAAAGTGTCGAATTATACCGAAAGTGGAAAATGCAGATCAGGAAGGAAGATTTCTTTGATAACTCAAAAGGCAGTGCCCTACTTATTGAAGCTAGATCAGGGTGCCTTAGAACACTCAGCTACAAAAAGAAATTTAACAATGGAGATGACGCACGTGCTGTATGTGGTAACTCCAATGAAACAATTGACCATATTATACTCGAATGTAATGGTATCCATCCGGAAGTTGATACAGGCGCAATCACTGTTCCTGAAGCTCTGGGGTTTAGAGATAACAGTGGCCGGGTGAATAAACCGGCGGTGGAAACTAGCAAAAAACGACTGGAAGATTGGTGGCTTAAAAGCAGAGAAGTGACAATGTTAGCAATGTAGCAACAAGAATTTAATAAATAGAATGATGGTATAGTTAACCAATATAAAACAATAATTAAGATATAGGTAGAAAAATCAGCATGATAGCACTGCTACCACCCCGTTTCAAAGGGGACGCTTCTATATTCCATCCATCCATCCGTTTCAAAGGGGACGCTTCTATATTCCATCCATAATCCATCCATCCATCCATCCATCCATCCATCCATCCATCCATCCATCCATCCATCCTATCCCATTTGTCCAGTGTAGATTCTGCAGTTTCCTCGTAATATGCTTTGTTTTGTGTTGCCACTTTAGCAAAAAGAAAATCAAGCTGCGATTCGTAGAAATCCGCATTTTGATACTCCAGAGTTGGATAGCGTAAGCGCCTCCCCAGATATTTGCTGTCTCTCTTATTCGCTTCTTCACTGTGAAAATAGGCATAGATGCTAAGTATTCCTACCACATGTTTTAAAGGTAGATATTAGCAAATAGGTATCCTTGCTTCTTTGGGGGGAAATGACTTTGAGGAGAAGTGTCACTGCCTACATTGATCGGTACGTTTTTTCACACATGTATCTATATCTTTTTTAGTCGTTTGAATCGTATAGCTCGAAAATACACTTACTAAAGGCGCTTGACGCAAGGCTACCGTTGTGGTGCAGCAGATTGAAAAAGCTCTCAGACATGTATTTGACCAAGTTGCAATTGGTCATGAGCATTCCCTGGCTGTTTTTAAATGCGACATCAGTATTCCACGCGCTCAGAACACAGGTTTCACTGTTCGTCGTCCTTGAAGTGTAATTCTCGGCCTTGTACAGCAGCGTCATAGAAGGATTTTGCGAACAACGGTCCGTAGCATTGCATCGGATTCGAACACAGCTACCTGTCGTACCCCAGCTTTCCGTCACCAACGGCTGCGGAGCAACTGACCAAGGCGGCGGTCAGACCTATGACGCAGCGGGGAATGCTAAGAATTACTGGCTCCGCTGGACAGGCCGCCATTGGAAACTGACCCTAGCAACGTTTAACGCAAGAACCCTAGGTAATGTAGGTAGATTAGCAGTGCTGTTACAGGAACTAGGGGGTATGAAATGGGATGCCATAGGGCTTAGTGAGGTTAGGAGGCCGAATAAGCCCGAATGAAGCATACAAGGTACTGATGGACGGGCATGTACTGTATTATCAAGGTTTACCGGAGAGGCGAGAACTGTAGAGTAGGTTTCCTTGGCAATAAGTATATAGCTGGAAATATAGATTAATTCTATACCATCAATGAGAGGGTGAAAGACATCGTAATTAAGCTTAATAAACGGTATAATCTGAAGGTTGTACAGGGCTACGCTCCTACTTGTAGTCATGATGACCTGGCAGTTGAAAGCTTCTACGAAGACGCAGAATCGGCAATGCGGAAATGAAAGACGCAGTATACTGGCGACTTCAATGCTAAGGTAGGGAGAAAGCAGACAGGAGGCCAGGCAGTGGGTGACTATGTAACTGGCTCAAGGAATAGCAGGGCGGAGTTACTAGTTCAGTTTGCAGAGCGCAATAACTTGACAATCACGAATATCTTTTTCAGCAAACATTAAAGCCGGAAGTGGTAATGGAAATGTCCTAAAGGGAAGACTAAAAATTAGATTGACTTCATATTGTGTTCTGACCCCACCATTATGCAGGATGTAGAGGTTATCGCGAAAGTGCGATGCATTGATCTCAGAATGGCAAAGTCTAGACTTGGTCTACATCTGAAGAGGGAGCGAACCAGAGGAGTAAGAATCCATCAACAAATTAGCGCTGATGGGAAGGGCAGGAGTTCTCAAGATCTCGATACAGAACGATATTCAGCTCTGAGGATGAAGAGGTTAGCCTAGAAGCAATGAACAATACTTTCAGAAATATCATTACTGAGTGCGCTGTAGAAGTAGGCGGTAGGATAGTTAGAGAGGATACCGGTAAGCTGTCTAAGAAGACGAAAGATTTGATTAAGGAACCACAAGTTATGAAAGATTTCAATCCAACATTTCAGATAGAATTGGCACAGATATGAGCTAATCAGTAAGCGCAAAGTGGCCGATATAATAAAGTATAACATTCATAAAATTTACGACGGTGTAAAGAACAGGGTAAGCCTTAGGAGGTAAAGAAGAAATTGGCCATAGGCAAAAATCACATCCGTGCGCTAAGGCACAAGGCCGGGAACGTAATCACGAATATGGAAAAGATAATCAAATTAGCCGGAGAATTCTATATTGATCTGTACAATAGCCAAAGTAGTCAGGACAATAATGAGATTGGCAGTAGGGAAAGGCAGTAAGACGTTCCGCCAGTGACCCAGGACGATGTTAGGAAAGCGTGAAAAACTATGAAAAAGGGGAAAGCAGCTTGAGAGGATCAGGTAACTATATATTGGTTGAAGGACGGGGGGATATCGAGCTAAAAAAACTGGCCACCCTCTATATGCAGTGCCTGGTGTCAACGCCAGTACCGGAACCATTGAAGAACGCAAACATTATCTTAATTCATAACAAACGAGACGCTATGGACTTGAAAAATTACACACGAATCAGCTTACTCTCTGTTATGCATAAGTTATTTACCAAGGTAATCGCTAATAGAATCAGGACAACATTAGACTGCAACCAAGCAAAAGATCAAGCAGGTTTTGAGAATGGATACTCTACTATAGATCATGTCCATACCATCAATTAGGTGACAGAAAAATGCTCGGAATATAACCAGCTCTAATACTTAGCATTCATTGATTCCGACAAAGCATTGAACTCAGTAGAAACCTCGGCGGTCATCTAGGCATTACGAAATCAGGGTGTAGATGAGTCGTACGTGACAGTACGGGAATGTATATAAAGTGGCTGCATAGTAACCTTAGCTCTACATAACAGTAACAAAATGACTATGAAGGAAGGTGTTAGGCAAAGAGACACGATCTCCCCAGTACTGTTCAGAGCCTGCTTAGAGGAAGTATTCGGAGACTTGGAATGGAGCAGTTAGGAGTAAGGGTAGATGGTAATCTGCAATTTGGTGATGACAGGGGTTTGCTATGTAACTCAGGGGATGAACTGCGAATATTGATTGATGACCTAGACAGGAAAAGTAGAAAGGTAGGCTTGAAAATCAATATGCAGAAGATAAGGTAATGTTCAACATCCTCGGGAAGGAACAGCAGTTTATGGTAGGTAGCGAAGCACAGGAAGTAGTAGGCGAATAAGTCTACTTAGGAAAGGCAGTTACCGCAGATCGGGACCATGAAAGGGAAATAACAATAAGATTGGGATGGAGCGCATCTGGCAAGCACTCGCAGATTATGACTGGGAGCTTACCGGTATCGCTCAAAAGATAAGTATACAAAGGTTGAATTTTACCTGTTCTCAACTATGGGGCTTAAACGTGGAGGCTAACGAAGACAGTCCTACTCAACTTGAGAACAACGCAGAGGGCTATGGAACGAAAAATGGTAAAGGTAACGTTGAGGTATAGGAAGCGTGCAAAGAGGGTCAAAGAAAGAACTCAAGTTATTGACATTCTAGGGGAAATCAAGAAAAAGAAATGGGCACGGGCAGGACATGTAGTGCGAAGAGAGGATAACCAATGGTCGTTTAGGGTAATAAACTGGCTTCGAAGGGAAGGAAAGGGCAGCATGGGGCGGCAGAAAGTTAGGTGGGCGGGTGAGGTTAGGTAGCTCGCAGGGGTAATGTGAATGTAGCTAGCACAGGACCGGGTTAATATAAGGATTATGGGAGAGGTCTTCGTCATGCAGGGTTATAGTCAGGCTGATTATGATGCTGACTTGTCGTAATAAGCTTGTATGAAACCGTTAGGAAGCTACTTAAGGAGCCAATCACACAACGGGTTAATAAGCAGCTTCCTCGCACTGCGTACAGCCTGTTGTCGTCTTCATTGACTTGCATCCATGCGCAATGAGTACGACCCACAGCTATGTCATACACTTCATACATTGTCATCTGTAGGTGCGTTTAACGGCCCGAAGTTTTATGATGAGCTGTTATTAGGGGCCCAATGTACCAATTTCGTCGCTTTTTGCGTCAAGCGCAAACGTGAACGCCTAACCTGATCTGGCACCGAAATTGAACATTACGTGCTTTAGCGCACACTAAGTATTTTGCAAAATGAGCTGAACTGGCTATACTCTTTTTTATTTACCCGCAGGGGGCACCTGTTAAAGCAGGTGTTCGTGTGTTTTGTGCGACACCACGGACCCCGAGCACCCAAGTTTAGCCGTGCATGGCATCGTCGTGTCTGGGGAAAAGGGGATCCTGTTGGTTGAGCCGATGCCGAGTGTTTGGACTCTTAAGGCCCCTCGGCGGAGGCAACACACCACTTTGGCCCACGCTTCCCATCGACCGCGCCTTCGGGCTGACACACCCGGGGGAAATCTGCAGTCGCCTTTTCATATCCTCCCCTCCATCTTTCACTTTCCTATCTTCCTTCTCAGAACTTCCCTGTCTTCTCCTCCCTTCTCGCTTTTTCCTTTTTCCTGGCGGCGAGGGTTAACCTTGTGTGGCTAACCACACTGCGTTACGCCGTATTTGGTTATAGTCAGAGTGTACAGCTGACGTGGCCAGGACTCTTTGTACAAGCTCCTTTCCCGTCCCCTTGTTGGGCTCCATGGGGGGTGGCTGCCACTTTGGCCGAAAAGTACCACATTTTAGGCTGCTTCTCTTTCTGGAACTGATCGCCCTCTCAAAAGAGGGCGGACCGATGTAACCCATGAATTTTTCCAAACAAAGAAGTTTTTCCAAAGTACCAATACTTAGTGAAGAAGAGCAAAAATCAGCGAGAATTATCTCCCCATTCATAGTTGAGAAATCACTGACAAGTGCACTAGGTGCAGGTTACAGGGTGAAAAAACTGGCAAGTGGAGACCTACTGCTTGAATTGAAAGACCACATGCAATAGTCAAAACTGTCCAACATTGAGTCTATCGGGGACACAGCTTAGACGGCGGCACAGCTTAGACCGTCAAAAAAAAAAGACAGACCCGAGTCGTTGGGCCAAAAAAAAACCTAAGCTAGTTTTCACATTTTCATAAAATAAGATGGCATGTATAATACATTGGAATTGTAGAGGACTACTAAATAATTACAGCGACATAAAGGGCATCCTGGCTACATTCTCCCCATTGGCTTTATGTCTCCAGGAAACCAACCTAGGTCCTCAGAACAAAAATTTCCTTAAGAACTATAAAATCATCCGCCGGGACCGGGAGCTGTCCAGAAGACTCTCGGGTGGTGTAGCCATCGTCGTGAAAACTGGAGCCGCTGCTCAGGAGCTGACTCTTAATACCAGACTTGAAGCGGTAGCAGCCACATTATTAACACATAAAACCATCACAGTATGTTCAGTATACCTCCAACCACACTTCAAGATAACACTAGATGATTTATAAGAACTTTTACAACAGCTTCCCGAGCCTTATCTTTTAGTTAGTGATTTTAATGCTCATTCGTGTCTTTGAGGCAGCGAGCAAACAGATACTCGTGGTCAGCTCATAGAAGATTTTATTTTATGCAGCAATGTGTGTCTCCTAAACTCTGGCAATCCAACATACTACTCCCCAGCCACAGGCAAAGCGAATTGTTTAAATCTGTCTTTTAGTTCACCGTCTATTTTCACCGATTTTAAATGGGAAGTCTTAAAAAATCTGTACGGAAGCGACCATCTTCCTGTCATGATCAGCTTATCATCCTCACCATCAGTCATCCCGACGAAACCCAGGCGTTGGAAACTGCATTTAGCTGACTGGTCTTTGTTCAGACAAGAAGCCAGTCTAAATGAAATAGCTTTAGAGAAAAGTGATATAGACAAAATGAATGAAATGTTTGCAGTATGCATTCTTGCGGCAGCACGTCTATCTATTCCCCAGTCCACAGGAGTGGTGCACCAAAGCCACAAAATCTGGTGGACACAGGACTGCAAAGAGGCCAAAAAAGAACAAAATAAAGCCTGGGGTATTTTTCGGAGATACCCAACCCATGAAAATCTGACCGTTTTTAAAAAAGCAAGAGCTAAAGCTCGATATATTCGTCGTTATGCCGAAAACAAATCATGGCAGAAGTATGTCACATCTATAAACAGCTCCACAACATAAAAAAAAATGTGGGAACAAATTCATAAACTAAATGGCAGCTTCTCCCCATTCACAATTCCAATCCTCACAGCTCCTAATACACAGACAAGCATCGAAGAACAAGCTAATATACTAGGGGAGCTTTTCCACAAAATTTCGAGTTCTGTAAACTATACAAAAACATTCATAAAGTACAAAGACAAGGTTGAAAAATATAGGCTTCCTACGAGGGGCAGCACGAACACACCATCTAATAGGTTGATTGCGCTGCAAGAACTGAAGGATGTTCTCGCTTGCGGTAAAAAAACTGCACCTGGTCCTGATGAGATTTATTATGAGATGCTCGCCCATCTATCAGAAGCGTCTGTAGAAGTGATTCTGAAGTTATTTTAAAAAATCTGGGTACTATCTAAAATACCGGAGGCTTGGAAAAGAGACATAATTGTGCCGTTCCCAAAACCCGGCAAGCCGCCGACCTGTCCTGGGAGTTACAGGCCTATAGCCCTAACTAGTTGTTTAGCAAAATCTTTTTAAAGTATTTTAAACACTAGATTAACCTTTATTTTAGAATCATGTAAACTTTTTAATATTCGTCAGTGCGGTTTCAAAAAAGGGTGCTCAACTGCAGACCACCTAGTGCGCATCGAAAACACTGTTCGCGAGGCGCTTATACATAGACAGCATTGTCTCGCTGTTTTCTTCAATCTAGAAAAGGCATATGATACAACTTGGAGATTCGGCATCCTGCGTGATCTAGCAGCTTTGGGCATCCGTGGTCGAATGCTCAGTGTTTTGAAAGACTTTCTTTCACATCGTTCATTCCAAGTGCGCCTCGGTACCACCTTGGCAAGAAGCTTCATTGGGGAGAATGGGGTACCTCAGGTACGCTTTTTGTTGTAACAATCAATTCCATTACCAATGAAATCCCAAATTCCATTATGTGTTCACTCTATGTAGATGACCTCCAGATAGCCTACACCTCTTCCAATATATCAACATGTGAGAGACAAATACAAATAACCATAAATAAACTAGTGGCATGGGCTGACAAAAATGGGTTTCAGTTTTCCCCACAGAAGACGGTGGCAGTTATATTTTCACTCAAACGGGGTATTCAGAACAACCCTGTCTTGCACTTAAATAGAACCGAATTACCAGTAAAAAAAAGAGCACAAATTCCTAGGCATACAATTTTAATAAGAAACACACATTTCTACCTCACATAAGCACACTAAAAAAGAAAACCTCAAAATCTCTTAAAATACTGAAAGTTCTTTCGCGGAAACATTGGGGTTCCGACAGGGCACGTCTTTTACATATATACCGTTCTGTTGTACGCTCCCGCGTGGACTTTGGGAGTATAGTGTACGGTTCAGCTAGACCTTCAAATCTAGAACAACTGGACCCGGTACATAACTTAGGCCTGCGCCTTGCATGCAGGGCATACAGAACATCCCCTATAAGCAGCCTGTATGTAGAAACAAATGAGCCTTCACTGGAAGACAGACGAATAGCCCTCACATGTGCTTACATTCTAAGAATAAGGTCACAGAAAAAACACCTCTGTTATCCAGTTGTCACAACTTGCCCCTCTCGATTAATTTTCACAAATAAACCCAAAGCAAAAAGGCCACTGATCATGCGATTTGAAGGCATGTGCAGTGAGTTGCAGATCCTGGACACCTTGCCTGATGTCGCACAAAACAACAGCCCTCTACCTCCATGGTAGTCTTCCTGCAATCTGTGACCTCACTCTCACACAGTTTCCAAAAACTAAAACCTCACAAGAGCACATTATTCAGGAATTCCTAAATTTGTAGGAAAACTACAAAAACTTCAGACTTTTATACCGATGGATCTAAAACTGCTGTGTACACTGGAAGTGCAATTGTGCGAGGAGATTCTGTGCAAATCATAAGACTTTCACACTGTGCGTCTATTTTAACTGCTGAATCCCATGCCATTTTTGTTGCCGTAGAGAAAATATTAAAAAAGAATGTCATAAACAGAATTATATTTACAGACTCCCTAAGTGTTCTCAAAGCTCTAAATTCCAGAAACGCAGCCACTTCTTTACTTTACAACATAACACACAATATAACAACAGCCATAGCTCGAGGATACAACGTAAAATTCTACTGGGTCCCGAGTCACGTGGGCATTAAAGGCAATGAGAGAGCAGACACATGTGCTGCTAAAGCCCGCGACAAGCAAATAAAGAGTATAAGCATACCTTACAAAGACTGTACGAAACTTGTACATCTCAAATTAAAAGAAAAATGGCAGTCTGCTTGGGACAGTGAAGTGGGAAATAAACTACACTTAGTAAAAAAGCCCATTTTGGGAGAATGGATGTCGTGCCGGCATCAGGAGCGTTTTATAGAAGTAATCCTATGCCGTCTCCGCATTGGACACACGCACCTGACACACAATTTTTTGTTCAAAAAAGAAGAGAAAGCACGATGCGAAAAATGCGTAGAGGAACTAACTATTAACCACATTTTATTCACACGCGCAAGTCTTGAAAGGATAATAAAAAAAATTTTGCAAACTTTTACAAAGAATAAATTCCTTTTCACCCTAAACTGATTTTAGAAGATGATGGACTTGTTGATTTATCTTGTGTTTTCAGTCTCATAAGGGAAGCAAATGTTTTACACAAACTGTAGAAAAAAATGAAACATACTTCACTAAGAGAAACTGAAACCTTGTGCTAGGCACATCATGGAGTTGGCAGCTTAAGCGCCATTGAGTCTAACACAACCCAAGTTTTTAAAAGGAGACTTGTTAAACAAATTAGTTTTTAACACACTCATTTTCCCATTTCTTGCAAAACAAAATTTTCACCTTGCTCGTGGCGCATGATAGCCTTAGTTGCTTATGTGCCAAAAAACCCAACACAACACAACAACAACATCTTTTTTTTTACATACACATTGCAAACAGGATTTTAAAGGGTCACTGTCCATTGTATGACATTTTAAGCAAACGAGCTCAATTGTTCTATCGTGTACCGGAGATTATGCAAAATGCTACAGTGACGCGCGCCGCAAAGCAACGAAAATACAAATCAGAGCTCTCTCTCGCTCTCCTTCGGAAAGCCAGTTTCCCCGTTCCCTGCGCTAGCCCGTCGAGCCGCAGCTATGACGTATTTGTCGAAAACGACGACCATTGGTCCGTCTCGCTGTCTGAGGGTGAAGGATAGGTGTCTACCGCTCGCTGCGCGCTTTTCCCTTGCCACGGCCGGACTGAATTTAGCGGCGGGCGCTCCCTCGCCCGTTCTTTTTTTTTTTTGCGCACGCGGAGTGCCACACCCCACCTCCGGCCAAACTCGGACGAGGTAGGGGAATTTGTCTTGCAGGCTAGACGACCGGGCAGGAGAGTGAAAAACCTTTGCCAGAGTACGGGAGGACAGAAACACCACGAAATCGCGTGATTGCAGTGGCTGTAACTGCGTTATTAGTTACTCGTTTCAAAAACATTTTGCGGCCGTGCGTGTTGGGGGCGAAATCTCACAGTCACCGGGGCAGAAAATATTTTCGACCGTGGGGGGGGACAGTGGGCCTTTAAACACTGTGAAACACCTTCTTCTATGGCGGCATATTGAGAGTAGAGAAAACTGGACGGGCCTCACATGATATTCAAATTTAGCTTAACCATCGGTTTCTGGATGTGACTAACTCGGAAGAGCGTATTCAAAAATGTCCAGGCAGCACATGACAGTGGGCCAATGTTAGTAATGCGCTGGCAAAAGGTGGTCCTACAGAGGCCCAACTGTGCCGCTACCTGACCAACATCGGTGGATCCAGTACACAACACATCCAACGATGGACCAAAGTTCAAGTGTTCTCCCAATGTTGGTGCTAGCGTTCTGGAATCTTGGCGGTATTGGACTAGTTTATATCATACTTTCCCGATATTGGTGCAGCCGCCTTTAGAAACTGGTGACAATGGACCAATTTGCCTTACGTTCACCCAATAGCGGACGTGCCACTTCTAAAAATTGGCTACATCGGACCACTTTGTACTGTGTGCTGCCATTATGGGCCATGCCGGTTTTAAAAACTGTCTATATTAGACTACTTTCTTTGGTCTTATTCCAATATCTGCCAAGCCGTGCTAAAAAAAAACAGCCAACAATAGACCACATTGTCTCTCGGTATCCCGATATTGTTTGCGCCACGCTGATGCCTGGCTATATTTAATTTCAAAATAATATTTTGTGTTATTATTCAATAAAATTTCTGAGAAAGCATTTTAGTTATTATTAAAGATGTTATCTTTTTATTCCACCATGAAGCGCAGGCCACAACGTATGTCGGTACATATATAATAATGGAATGTTTGGAGCTGTTTTGGAAAAACAGATGGCTGATCTCCGCAATTTTCGCTGGAAAGTATATTAGCAGCAAGAGGTTATATATAATTGCTTATGAAATCAGGGATTCATATTTCTACAATTTTATTGCGCGTATGCTATAAGCCATCTCATGGAATTTCTGGAAGAGCAGTTGAGTCGAATTGCATTTAAACGCATTCATAGCATGGCTGCAGAAGCTAAATTTGGATTTTGCCCGTCCACTCATTTGCTGTACAACTGGTATTCACATGTATGTTAATATATAGACACTTGGGTTCCCTAGAACAGCGCGTGATTTGTCTTTACACTGAATAGCTAAGGAAGAGAATTTTAAGAAAACAAGGCATTATTAAGGTCTGTTTTGCATAGTGACGGCCAGTGAGGTGTTTTTGCATATCGAAGCCAAATCCGCCGAACTTCATGAAATATAAAATGGGCTGAAATGTGACGCGCCTAGTGGTTCATATCATCTGTATTGCTTACCACGAATAAAAGAATTGACTTTTGCAACATCGTACTGTTCAAGCAATAAATATCAACACTGGGTGGGTTGAAAGCATTTAGCGCTCTATTTTGGCTACGTTGCATAAGAAGTTTCAATGCAGCCATTTATGAAACACGCATATAAAACACAAGAATGGCTATGTGAGTCGCCCCGTGCTCGAGATAAAATTTCATATGTCGCGCCATATAACAACACATATTCCTGTGTTTTTTGACAAGGTATTTCTTCCTTGCCTGCTGATGATGATGTACTATTTTCTGCGTAATTAATTGCACTTTTACGGAATGTTTACCGATTGACACTGGCATAGGCTTTTGCTTTTTTGTAGTGTGTTCTGGCTAGTAAACGTAGTATTTATTGCATCACGAGCAGTTAATAGTTGCAGTAATCATTTTTGTTCCATTTGGTTGTTTCTTGCAGGATGATGTAATGCATTTGGATTCAGTATCTGGTAAAGCGGGCCACCCAATGTGGAGGTGATTAGTGACGCGTGGACGGCAACATAGTAATAAGATTCGGCCAACATTCCAAACGTCTTGCTCAAAAAAATAAAATGTATGGTTTCTTGGACCTGCGAGAAAATGAATGGATTGACCATAGGTGTTTGTTGGATGTGTGAGATCCTAGTTTAACAAGCCCACATCCGAGTTCATTACTGCTTTAATGAGTGTTTTAAATTAATATTTTAATAAGTGCTTTAGATCTGTCGTGTTTTTTTCTGAGCAGCCTTTTTACCATGAACCAACAGGCCATAGCACACTGCCGCACATTTAACAGTGTTTAGAACTACGTTAGAGAAATAAGTGGCTGAGTTCGTTGTAAAGTCGTAGAAGCAAGATGTTATAAAAAAAACAGGAAGGAAAATATTTGTGCGAGGGCGTGGGGTTCGGGGCTGGCGGTACGAATGAAACAATATAGTAGACGCTAAGAGGAAATGAACGAAAGCAGTTGTAGGGTAAAGGGGCAGGTTAGAGGCATGGTAAAATTAATATAAATGCGTATATGAGCTCGTGACCCGCGCCCGTAATTGTCAGCAATCGCTGTACCCCGCGTAACATATTTAGCCCACGCGCTCACAGCTCGGAAGAAGGAGGGAAAGGGGAGGGGGGGGCGCATTCACTGCGCGCACGAATTTTGCCACTGACTGAACAATCATTGAAATGCCATCTCCAACACTCCCTTCCCGGTCGACCCCTTTCACTGTAGATTTCTATCCCCCGCCTTGCGAGGTGCAATTTTTTCTTTGTGGTTTTACATGATCACCCCCTCGAACCTGATTTCTCTCTCGCCAGACTGCACGCAGCACCATTCAGTCGCTCTATATCTCTCCGTCTATATTTGTGTGAGAGAAAGGGTTTTGTGAGTTCTCGGTCGGGGTGGCTCTTCCCGCGCGCTGCTTCTTAGTCACCTGTTTGCCCCTCCCCCCTGTACCTTTTCTTGCGTTGATGTGCGCGGCATGGGGAGCTATCGCTGACCGGCGCTTCGGGAATCATGCACCTACTCGGCAGTGGTCACTACTGCGCGCCCAAGATCCGGTCTCTTTTGTCAGTGCCTGGGGGCTAGCGAGAAAGGGAAATGTACTTGCCCAACGAAACATGCGCTTTTGGCTCTCAGAATCCTTTCTTTACACTTGCCTTGTGGACGGGAAAGACGCACGTGCAGTGTCGCTGGCCGACGGCCTCTTTTGTAATTCAAAAGTTAAATGGTTTTCTTTGTGTTGAAGAACGCGTCTCTGTGTCTTCACTGCATCCTCCATCAAGATTCACCGTCATACGATTGAACTCAGTATATTTGGAGAAGTTCGTATACTGCGGAAACGAAAAGTCTCATCTGACATGTGAGAGCGCCTGCGCACCTAAAAAGCTCTTCCCGGAAGACTTGTGAGTAGCGCCGTATCTTCATCTCGTCATACATTGGGAAAATACACTAGTATATGGAACAATTAGCATTTTTGCAGCATGAATAGATAATGAGAATGCTGGGACAAGTTCTTGATAACTTTATGAGAACTCTCAAGCTTGACACCTGCCTAAAGCAACGCTGGACGAATGGTGAGAATTTCAATTTTCGTCTTTGGTAAGACTGGTCCTCCGAATACGGACCATCTTTGTCATGTCGTGTACCATCTGTTGCGACGGAGTGCACGTAGGTCATCCACTGGAAATAAGAAACGCTTGCTATTGCAGGGCAGCAGGCCAGTAATGCTAGTTCACATGCAAATGATAGTCAATTTCGTCATAAGCGGCGGCATTGAATACAAATATTTCGAAATTGGAACCTTGTAGTTCTTCCTGCTTGAGCCGCCGCAACCGTTCAGAATATCTTTTTTTTTTGCAACGTAGCGGCAGAAATCGCGAGCGTTTCCATTTGCATTTAATCTCCATAAGGAAGGGCGTAATGCTTGCGTATTGTTTGTTTTTTTGCACGCCCAATTTTAGGCGCTCATGCATTGATCAAGGTGTACAGTTCGGCAAAGTCCTTGCTGGCGTAAATATGTGCTTGCTTTAAATTATGCTGTACAAACAAAAGCTGCATTGACATTCATGCCTTCTGCGGATTTAACCACCTATGCGAGCGTCTTTGCAAGAAATTACAAAAATAAACTGTTCAAAAAAGGTATACCATTCTCCCTCCTCTCTCTTCAGACCGAATGGGGGTCAGACAACAGCTAGTCTAATTGGTTAATTAGCATAGATTTCAATTTCAACAGTAACAAAGAATGTTCACTTTTATTACATTTCGCATGTATTGCTACAATTTCCTTTTTTGTTCTTTTTCATTTTTCGCAACCCTTCCGTCGTTTTGTATGTGGAGATAAATGTGATTTTGGTGTAATTAATTTTGAAGTTATCTGAGATTTTATAGCCGGAAAGAACTCAACAGTGAAAGAGGAGAGAAGATGCCCTTCAATCTATGCCGAATTCCGCTGCTATTCGAGTCCATATGTTGTCAATTGGCTCTGTTGCTGATTTCCAGCCGCCTACAATGTCATTTTGCCATCATTGTTTCGAAATGACATGTATGCTCCCCCTTTTTTGCGTGTGAATTTTGATCAGTTAACCGGATTTCTGCGTGGTTCAGTAATCCTTTTTTTTCGTTTTTTTTTCTTGCAGATGTCACAGTGAGAGCAAGAAATGGCTGCTTCTGATTGCTAGGATTTTACCTTCAAATGGTTGCCGGATTTTCACGCATCCTTTACAGATAGGCATTATTCCTATCCCTGCAGAATTTCTGAACTACTGGGCGCGTCATCAAGTGGCGTAACCTCCCCTCCCTCACTGAGCCGAGCCCCCTCCCAAGAGCTCTTCCTCCAGGCATTTTATATATAACGAACAGTCTCCTGTTGTTATTGGGTTGCTTTATATCACCAGCAGCTCAACAATGTTACGCGAGAGGCATACAATTTTGAATAAATGTACATTGAATATTGAAAGGCTGTTTGCACTCTAATAAAATAGCCAGTAATTCAAACTTCCCTCTCGTGCGTGTTGAACCAACAGGCACTGAATACGTGTATTTAAGAGTTAAATCAACATTCTTTTTTTTCAATCATTTTGCTGCCCGTTTTTGAATCCGTTGCTGTTTCTCGCGAGTAAAAAGATTCATTGCCCTGATTGCCACAGAAAGATCGAAATGAGAGGTTTAACTGTGTGCCCTCCTTACACTGTAAAATAGAAATATTTAGTCGCGTTACCATGTAGGACAAACTGTTCCACGGCTTGTAAATGCCTACGAAATACTCAGGTTTATAATAGAAGATGAATGGAAGAGCCATTGATATGACAATACAAGAAACACACTGTTTTCCCAACCTAGGAATGCCAATGGATTAGGAAGGCCGTCATAATTGGGATATGAATGGACACGCCAATAGTAAATGCATATTGATAGTGCCATAATGGATTAACACTGGACCACTGATGGCATGAACGATGGTCCAATGTAGGAAAAGTAGTAATTTCTTCGACAGCCAACGTAGGGCTGATATTGAAACATCGGGTTTCCAACATTGGACCACCGGTCGTCCAATAGTGGTGTGCTGCTTGGGAATCCTTTCTCTGTCTACTTGTTAAGAAGGGTCTTTAGACGGCCTTTCAATGCCACCGACAGCAGCCCGTAAGAGGTGCGATTATCGTATTCTGCAGGATTAATTTTAGTATATTTAGGCGAATGGCGTTATTTTCTACTTTGCGTACCTGCACTTCAGACGCCACCATCAATGACGGCATTGCGTAATCTGTGGAGCCTATTGGCGGCTTTAATTTGCTAGAACTCAAGCTTTAAAATGTAGACGTGGCAATGCGAAAATCGATTATGGAGACATATTCACGCCGCCTGACCAAATGGCGAATTGCCGCATCAGCTCCAAGAGAATCAGACATTTAACCGAGCCTACGCACCCAGCAATGTTATCGCTGTCCATATTCTACCCTAGGCTGGCATGCTCCAGAGAGCTTTCCTGAAACATAACATTTTCTTTCTCAAATAACATTTAGTGCTGCTTCCGCCAAAAGGCAGTGGAATGTTGATGGGCGAAGGCTTAAAGTAGAGACTTTTCTATGACACTAGCAGCGCCAGGAGTTGAGCGACAGAACGAAACGTAAATGTGGAGAGTTCCGAAACACAAGAAATCATTGCAGCAGTTCTCATGTTGTAAAAGTGTTACTGCCCTGTCATACCTGCGTATAACAGTTCCGTGCACTAACTTTAGCACTCGGAATGGTGGTATAGCTTTGTTAAAAATCTGCTGTCATTGAGCGCCAATAGCGGGATTGATGTTACAATGTGCTTCCAGTTTAGGTTCGTAACGGGTCGCATTTGATGGCGATTTTTATCCGACGTTTTATAAATTGAAATTTTACTACTCAATATAAAAATAATCACGAATATCACTTAATAATTTTGGTATTTGAAATGTGTCGAGATGATTACGTGCATTGAAATCGTGCAAGATAGCCTGTTTTCCTTCCGACTTATTCAGTTAACCTCATTTGTCCCATGTATTTTCGTGCATTTCTGTTCCCTTTCCCAATGCATTATTGTCAACTTTCTTGCAATTTCCGAGAATGTGCATGCCGAACGGGAAGAGTGAACCGCCCTCAACCATAGGCTAAGGACAAGAGACACAAGAAGCTTTGCTTTGCAGTAGCTATGGATGAATTTGGCCTGACAAAATCCTACCTAGAAGATTTATTTCCGAAGCTGCGACAAACAGATTCATTGTATGCGGTGCTTTCGAAGTTCGGAAAAATATGTCAAATGTCTCTTCTCTGTACAACACATACGATAAAGCCATTATCAAAGAGCTTCTGCTGCCGCCGTCCCATTCGCTGGTCTCAGAGCGGCGTGCGTCGAAATAGAGATCAAAAAGCAGCGGGCACAACGAATAAAAAGAGCGAAACCACTCTCAGGGTGTCTTCTACGCAGATTGTTGGTCACATTATTTCCTGCAGTTAGTGGCAGGTTTTAGAGCTACCAAGTAAATGGTAGCCATGACACATGTCTCAAAATTTTATAAATATGTACATGGCACATTAGGCACTTTTTTTAAAGCTTGAAAAACTACCGGGCAGTATGAGAGACATCAAACAGAAAATAAGCACACATGACCTATTCATAAAATCGTGATAAGCAAGATTTGGAATCTTTCGATGCAGAAATCATGCTATAAGCGACAACGTTAGAAAAACTGTGCTGTAGAAAATCGGGAGTGGCACTGTGAGTGTATGTTTACGGGCATGCCACTGGTTGAACTTGTCGTCTCCGGGCTAAAGGAACAAATAAGACATCCCTTCCCTCTGAGGCCGAAAAGGAATCACCCACAGGCCCCGAAGGGTGTTCATACGGATTTGTAAAAGAGCAGCGCAATGTAATTGCAGATTGGGCTTTCGTATATTCAATGGCTGCTCACCACTGAAAAATGGTGAATTTGTTGCTAATTAAGCGAATAACAAATTGAATTCACGAATACAAACATCTGCAAGAGGAGTTGCAGACAAGAGCCACTAATGTTGTAGCCTCGCACTGTTATACAGCGAAAACTTTCGCCTACATTTTCATGTTTAAAAGGCCCATGAAAATGTATTCAGTACCGCTACAAACCAGACATGGGTAAGAGGTATCCCTTCAGTTCTCAACTACGAACTAAGCGTTAGAAGATAGCGTCAATAACAGCGAAATTATAGGAGCTCAAAGATGGCTCTCCTTTTCTCCCCGTGAACTCAACGCACGACGCGAAACAAAACAAGTGAAAATAATCCGCGACGGCACCCACCACACTGCGTTCTGCCCATGTCCCATGGGAGCGTGTAATCTGCGAACGCACTCAGAAAAAAGCCCGTTGTTTCGCTTTCGTTAAACAGAGTAGTCGGATAGCTTGACCGGGCTACGCTAGGCAAAACATGCAATTACGCTATATGATTATAATCGGCAAAGCATTTATTAAACTATTCTGGTTTCCATGAGCATTCCAATGAAGACACTTATGTGACACATCGATGTGTATGACATTACGGAAAATGCGCTCAGGCCTAAATAAGCTTTGGCACACCGCCTACATTTTGGGTGAACCTTTCTTCCTCTTCGCAAACCGGGGACGACGGCAGAGCGCGGAGCATCTCTTAGAGCCCTCCGCAGAGGCACGCGCATGCGCAGTGTGGCAATTAGCCTCGTCGCCCTCTCCGCGTATCTGCTGGAATGCCGCTGCCATCCTCTCTGCTGCGTGCAGGGCATCCGTAAATACCGTCTTCACTCCTCCTCTTCCCAGCAGGTGCATCTCAGGGTGATGGGATACACGCTATACACCAGGCGATAGCCGGCTTTGGCCGAATGAAGCTTTTGCTTCACACTCGGCAATTGGCCTGATGGAAGACCATGTCGCTCAAATCAGTTGCGAGCGGCCTTGTCAAGCAGTGCACACTGCGTAAAAAACGGTTTCGACGAACACAGAAGCTGTTTCAACAAAAGCAAGACCCTCCATGGCGAGGCAGACAAGTTTTACATCATTCCATTTACCACGGCGCTTGTACTCACTTAGCTGAAGGGGCAAGCTCTATGTCAGGATTGATGGAGTCCACTCTTGATTGTATAATCGCTTGCACCCGTTCCTGCATGGTACAATGTATCACAAACATATTTAATCGCTGAGAATTTTGCGGTTTAGTGCTTTCTAAACCTCTCAAAGTATTCATTACAGCTGTCAACCCAGTACTATTACACAAAAGGTTCCTTATCGGCATGAAACACTTTTTATCAAATCTAATAAACCTCGTACCTATAAAACACCCATTCTGGCCCTTCTTCCTAAGCCTTCCACATGCATTAAGGATATTGTTACGATGAAATAACAAAGAGGTGTTTATTTACAGTGATATGGCAGTGGGATAAGGTGAAGCCTACTAGCCCCAGGCACCAACGCTCTTTCCTCTTCTTCTCCCAGACCATCACAACACTTCGTCGTCGTCAGTGGCGTGACATTTCCCCCCTACTCAGCCTAAGCCCTCTAGGCGTGTTCGTGAGTTGTGCGAGACTGACACGGCTTCAAGCGGGCAACATGACATAGTTCGGTTTTGGCAGACCGACGACCCGATGCTGTCAGGCGGGCTATTGCATAAGTTAAGTAACTGATCCGTTTGACAACTACATATGGTCCGTCATAGTGGGCCAAGAGTTTTTGATGTAGGCCACGGCGCCGAATCGGGCGCCACAGCCCGACTAGATCTCCCTACAGAGTACGTGACCCGCCGGTGACTGGCATCGTATCGCACTTTAGAACGTTCTTGTGAAGCACCAGACCGTAATCGGGCGATTCTCCGAGCTTCTTCGGCGAGACAGAGGGTCTCAGCCAGGCAGAGGTCTTCACGGCTTGTGAAGGGCAGGATAGTATCCAGGGGGTAGCGTGGCGGTCTGGTATAGAGAAGGAAAAACGGACTGTACCCAGTCGTCTCATGCGTGGCGGTATTAAACGCATACGCGATGAAGGGTAGTATGGTGTCCAAGTTCTTATGCCCTGCGTCCACATACATGGCTAGCATGTTAATAAGCGTTCTGTTGACGCGCTCAGTCAAGCCATTTGCCTGGGGATGGTATGGTGTCGAGTGTCGGAAAGTTACGGAGCATAAACGCATGAGCTCTTCAATAACATCAGCAGTGAATTGTCGGCCCCGATCAGTGATGACAATGCGTGGCGGTCCGTGTCGTAAGATGACTGAGTGCAGCATGAAAAGCGACACCTGATGCGCCGTAGCAGATGTAAGAGCGGCGGTTTCACAGTAACGTTTGAGATAGTCCACGCAGATTACAGTCCAGCGATTTCCATCCACGGACTTCGGAAACGGACCTACGAGGTCAATGCCTACTTGATCAAACGGAGCTGTCGGGGTCTTCACAGTGTGCAGCAAGCCAGATGGAGTTGCAGTTGGACGTTGGTGGCGTTGACATTGCTCGCAACTGGTAACGTATTGTTCAATCTTCGAGCGCAATCTGGGCCAGTAAAATCTTTCTTGAGCACGGTGGAGCGTTCGAACCGATCCCAAATGCCCAGAAGTTGGACTATCATGCATAACATGCAATACGTCCGTGCACAGCGTCTTGGGAACTTCGAGTAAGTATCGCTGGCCGACAGGCGAATAACTCTTTTCCCATAGGAGGCCATCACGCACACAAAAACGGCTTGTAGGTACGCTGGCTTCGGCGGCGGCAAAGAGAGGCTGCAGACTGCTATCATTTTGCTGTTCCGTTTTGAAAACACTCGTGTCGGGGAACGCTGGCTCGAGGGTCAACATATAATTGTCGAAATCGTCACTGTCAGGTCCAGTCGTGGCCATTGGCATCCTAGAAAGACAATCTGCGTCTGCATGACGCCTCCCGCTTTTGTACACCACGGCAAAGTCATATTCCTGTAACCGGAGGGCCCAGCGTGCGAGGCGACCACATGGGTCTCGAAGGTTCCGCAGCCAACAGAGTGAATGATGGTCAGTTACGATAGTAAATGACCGTCCGTACAAATATGAACGGAAACGCTGCCCAGCGAAAACTACAGCCAGGCATTCCTGTTCGGTCACTGTGTAGTTTCGCTCCGGCTTGCTCAGGGTACGACTTGCGTACGCGATAACATGCTCTCGTTCATCGTGCCGTTGGACAAGGACTGCCCCGAGACCAATTCCACTAGCGTCCGTGTGAACTTCTGTCACTGCAGCAGGATCAAAGTGACGCAGGATGGGTTTCGATATTAAAAGAAGCTTCAGCTGACGAAATGTCGCGTCGCAGTCTGGTGTCCAGTCAAAAGTGGAGTTTTTGTTGAGAAGGCACGTCAATGGGTAAGCAACGTCAGCAAAGCGATGTATAAAGCGTCTAAAATACGAACACAACCCTAGAAAACTGCGCAACTCCTTCACTGTCTGCGGGGGTTTAAAAGACTCAACAGCGGCAGTTTTCTGGGGATCCGGCATTACACCATCACCATAGACAAGGTGTCATAGTACCAGCGCTTGGCGCTCTCCAAAGCGGCACTTTTTCGAGTTTAGAATTAGGGCGGCGTAGTGCAGACAATTCAAGACGCGTATTAGACGGTCATTGTGTTCTTGGAGGGATTTCTCAAATATGACGACATCGTTCAGATAGCAAAGACAAATGTCCCATTTTAAGCCGCGCAAAACTGTGTCCATAAAGCGTTCAAATGTGGCTGGTGCATTACACAGCCCGAATGGCATAACATTAAACTCATAAAGGCCATCTGGCGTTACGAAGGGTGTTTTTTTTCCTATCCGCAGGGTCCATTGGAATTTGCCAGTAGCCAGATCTGAGATCAAGACAAGAAAAATAGGACGCACCAGAGAGGCAGTCGAGGGCATCGTCTATGCGAGGAAGAGGATAGACGTCCTTTTTCGCAACAGAATTTAGACGCTGATAATCAACGCAGAATCGCCACGAACCGTCTTTCTTGCGTACAAGAATTACAGGGGCAGCCCAGGGGCTAGATGACACCTGTATCACCTTCTTCCGTAGCATGTCCTCCACTTGCTCATGAATTACTTTGCGCTCAGATGGGGACACGCGATATGGCTTTTGACGAATGGGACGAGCCGAACCAGTGTCGATAGTATGATGGGTCCGATGTGCAGGGCGAGAGGTCGGTCCATCTGGTTGAGAAAAGTCAAACATAGGCGAAAAGGGTAAAAGAATATCCTTATTAGTACGGCGTCGAGGTGAGCTGAGATCGGCGCTGATCATGCGGAAAATCGAAATTTCATCAGTAGGCAGAGGTACAGTGGCACTCGTAGCATCTGTGACCAAAGCGACGATGTGGGCGCATCAGGTTCACAGGAGGCAAGCTTCAATCCCGTTGGTAAAACTGCGGGCTCGGACGATGGATTGATTGTCCATAACGAGGCACTACCGTGATGCACGGAGATCATACAGTGAGGGATAATAACATTTTTCTTCAGGCAAACTGATTACTCATCACAGACACAGTCGCACCCGTATCCACCACAGCTAATGTATACATACCATCAATAAGCACACGAATTTTGTTTTTGAGCATTATAGTTGGAGGGATGTTGGCACACAGCACATTTCCAGCGGCTTCACCCTCATTGGTCGCGCTGGTTAGTTTTCCTGCTGAGGATGCTGAGGCGACATGGAGCGCCGTCGTGGTGATGAAGAACGACGCGCACGGAAGGCGGGTGGTCATGATCATCCCATGTCATGTTTTCTGAGAAATACACACCCAGTGATTTAAAGCACTTTACCACTTCAATTCAAGTGTTAAGAAAATGGAAGGTCGCTCGACATGTGTGTGTCGGGGGTTCTCCCTTGAAGGAGAAACTGATGACCTGTATCAATAACGTCGGGCTTTAATTTGCTGAAGTCGCACTTTATAGAGGATGAAGTGCGACCATTTTTTCGCTACTTATGGGAGTGGACAACGTCTGCACTCTAGGAGCAGCCTGTTAGGAGATAGGGGTGCCTCAGTAGATAGAGTCTCTAGTAACCACAGCAACTTCCACTTCACTTAAAAAGAGCCGCCACAGAATGAGAGCTTTTTCGCGCATAATATTGAAATCGGGCCCTGATTTCTAAAGCAATTTTAGAATGTTGAATTTGAATACTATTGGGTAGAGACTTCATATGTGCACTTACACTAAGGTACCATACATTTGGTTTAAAACTTGTAACAACCAAACGAAAAACAATACGACGTTACACATCCAAAAAACGCAGGTGCACACTACCAATGGTGAGAACTGTTTACTGCTTTGTTAAAGTGGTCTCTCTGGTGCTTATCGCGTAATAACCGTTAGTTTTCAGTATGTCTGAAAAAATAAATGCACGCCGTTAACGACTAGACCAAAAAATACGGTGAAGCTCAAGGTTCACGCGAACCGCCATTAACGCCACATTTTCATTCCGCGAATGCGTTTATATTTTGCTTGTGTAAGATTTGATTGCTTCCGCGAATCCGTTTATATTGTTTGCTTGTTTTGGCGTTTGAGTGAGGATAGGTACTTGTCTGTTTTAATTATTTCAAACCTCTTTTTTTTCTGCAATTATAGTTTAAAGTTGTTTCTGAAAGCATACGAAGTGCGTCATTCCTCAGTTGGCCCACACATGTCTGAGATGCATATGTGAGCAGTTCAAATCCGTAACGCAATCTAGCCCCCACACTGACTAGCAGAATGATGTTAAATTCGTGGGAACCGAAAAGGTAGGACACCACCATTATTACCACGGTTAAGTATCAATTTTGATTCAGAAACATGCCCATGTTTTCTCCAAAATTATTCATTCCCAATTTTCATTATAGCTACACCAACGGCTGCGGCGAAGAGGGTGGTTTTATTGCGAAAGCAATATCAGCCTGTCATGACATCTGAATTCATGTTACTCCTATGCCACGGGCAGGAGCTACCAACTCAGATCGCCCTTTTCATATGGAAAGGTGATACCAGAATCAGCCTGCCAGTACCATTTGCGATCTCGTTAGCCCTACGACACGCAAGCGCGTCCATACGGCTTGGTTGAAGCGTAACTTTATATGTGGTCTGGTAGCTTAAGCTCTTGCGTCATATCCTGAAAGGATAAGCTTAAGTGTCCCCAATAATGTAGCACCTTACACTGATAGGGGTTAATAGGAGAATAATATTGCAGGGAAAAGATGCTCCCGCCGTCACTTTGGCAATTCAGCTAGGGTTAACCACTGCTAAATCACAACAATTTTTTTCTGTCGAAAGTACATAGTTCTGGTAGAAATTTCATCCGAAAAATTGCTTGTTTTTAAAAAGTAAGCATTGTATGGCTTTATAAGCAGGCTTCTTGTGAGCATGACTTTGTCGGCGCTATAAAACGTGATCTGGCTGGTATATCGGAATCACAATATATAAAATTACTCTCTAGCAGGTTCAAACCGCTGGACATCGACAGAATCATTAACGGACACCCGAGTCGTCAGATGGACAAAATTAGAGTACTAGGGCTGTGGTTACAAGAAGGAGGCAAGCGTGATCACACGATCAAATATCTTACCACTGTGACCAACCAAATCTCTAGAATGATAAGCAAGATAACAAACAAAAGAAGGGGGATCAAGGAACAAGACGCAATAAGGATAGCGACAGCCCTCGTCTTCTAACGCCTCGCCTACAGTCTCACATATCTTAAAAGAACCAGGACAGAAAGGAACAAGGTAAAAGTGCTAGTCAGGAAGGCATACAAACTGGCTCTGGGATTGCCACTATGCGCCTCTAGCAGCAAGTTTGACGATTTGGGCGTGCACTGTACCTTCGAAGAACATAGCGCAGCAATGCTCGACAACCAGAAACCACAAATATCGCACTAGACATCAGATACACTTTCAAGGCCAGACCAGTGCCCAGAAATAAGAACTATGGACCCTGCCAATCATAATGGCAGAAGGAATGCCAGAGCCAGAACCCTTAACAAACACCTGAACACGAAACATTTTGCGATGTACGTCGACGCAGCGAGGTACAAAGGTAGACAGGCGACCGCAGCCGCGGTGACGGGCTCACGAGGCAAGCTCATACACGGAACAAGTATACGAACCAAATGCATCCGTACAGCAGAAGAGATGGCAATAGCCCTAGCATTCTAGGAAGCAAACTGAAGACAACGCAGTTACTGGACAGTCTCGGCCTCGCAAGCCCTTTGTCGAGCCTTCCAAAACAACGGGATTCATGGCATAGCAAACAGTGAAGGGTAACATTAGGGTAGATGCCATAGCCTTTCACAACACCAGAAACATAAGGGGAAACAATACGAGCGTGTAGGGGAGAAGCGGAGAAAGTACGCACTTGCACGTGACACAAGCCGAGAAACAAGCCACTACACTTAGGCGTCTATAAACAAACACATATCAAAACGGAGCCCTGTACAACAAATTATATCCAACACAATACAAAAACGAACACGTCTGGGGCGGAGACACTGCTATACTATACCACACAACATGGGCATGTAGGGCAAGCCCCATATTGTCTAAAATAGATTGCCCTAGCCCTGAGCAGCGGGAGGACCTTCTAGCTGACTTAGACGCCCAGCATTAGCTCATGCTGGTAAAGCGGGCCAGAGCCGCTGCTGAGGCCAACGGACTCCTAGACAGAGGACTGTTTACTACTCTTTTCTAACCCCCTACTCCTAACCGCAATTTTCCCCAATAAAGTTTATCAATTATTCAATATTGGAAAAAGAATGGTACAATAGTTGCTATTGCCATCTATGAACCGGCAACGGCACCAATCTTTTCATTCTTTCTTTCCTTCTTTCCCTCACCCCTCTGGCTATATAATACCCCTTGATCAAAAAAATAAACCGGCGTTATTTTGGCCTGGCTACGCTGTCTGATGCATCACCCGGGAGCGGCGTTCCCATTGACTGCGCCTTTCCAACAGCGGCGTTCCCATTGACTACGCCTTTCCAACAGTGGCGACGAGGCTGAACAAAGAATATTGGGCCCAGGACAACGCCAGACATGGGTCACAAGCTACCGGACTTCGATGAGTAAAAACATAAGTGGCAAGCTTACCTGGTGAAAGTAGAAGCGTACTTTGAGGCCAATGAAATCCCAGCTGATGCAAAGAAGAGGGCTTTACTCGTAGCCGCCCTTGGGACAAAGACCGTTCAAGTTTTATGCAGTAAAGTAGCGCCAGCAAAAACAAGTTCGTTGAGCTACGACAAGGTAGTCGAAACCTTGAACAGCTACTATGATCCTACACCAAACGAAATAGCAGAAAAGCTCGAACTACTTTTGGAATGCGATGCCTCGCCTCACGGTGTGGGAGCGGCACTTTTCCATCGTATTAATGGGGAAATGAGGCCCATCGGATTTCGGTCCCGGACCTTAACTTCGGCTGAAAAGAAGTATTCTCAGATCGAACGTGAAGCGTTGGCTCTCGTTTTTGATGTTTGACGTTTCCGGGACTACCTCCTTGGCCGGGAGTTCACCCTGGTGACGGATCATCGGCCACTGCTCGGCCGTCTACGAATGGATCGTCAGACCCCCATCATGGCCGCCGCGAGAATACAAAGATGGGCTCTTCTGCTGAGAGCGTACAAATACAAGCTGTTTTGCAAATCCGGTAAAATGATGGTTAACGCGGACACCCTAAGCCGTTTACCTCAAAATTTGCAGGAAACGGAGACCGCACCGGAAGGAGACGCAGAGTTTGTCATCGCCATCGACCAGTGGGACCAGTCGGCCATCACTATAGAGGAACTGCGGTCACTCACAGAAACGGACGTGGTACTAGCACTTGTCCGCAGGTACGTCCATGAGGGTTGGCCCAAAGCATGTTGCTCCGGTAACACTGAGATGTTGCATTACTACAAAAAGCGACATGAATTATCTGTTCAGGATGGCCTCCTACTGTGGGGACATAGTGTAGTAGTCCCCAAACAGGCGCGCGGTAGACTGCTGATGACATTGCACGAAGCCCGTCAGGGCGTCTGCACCATGAAGAAGGTAGCACGGTCCACATTTTGGTGGCCGGAGATCGACCGGGACATTAGCCGAATAGCCGATGAATGCAGAAACTGTGTCCAGGCTTTACCAATGCCTCCGGCACGTGAACCAGCAAACTGGCGAGCTACAGAAGAAAAATGGTCCCGATTGCACCTCGATTTCGCTGGACCTATCAGGGACAAAGATTGAACATTGATATCTTGGGTATCAGCGAGCTCAAGTGGACCGGAACGGGAGAATTTAACTCCGGCGACCATTATGTCTTTTATTGTGGGCACGAATCCAAGAGAAGGAATGGCGTCGCTCTCATAGTAAACAGAAGAATGGGCAAAGCAGTGCTAGGGTACAACCCCAAAAACGACCGAATGATTTCACTTCGGATCCAAGGTCACCCTTTCAACATAACAGTTATCCAAGTCTATGCACCGACCACTGCTGCTGAAGAAGCTGACGTTGAGAGATTTTATGCGGACCTACAATGCCTTTTAGACCGCACCCCATCATCAGACGTAGTTTTTCTCATAGGAGACTGGAATGCTAAGGTCGGGAGTGAAGAAATATCCGGAATTACAGGCAAGTTCGGTCTTGGTGAGCCAAATGAAGCTGGGCAGAGGCTAGTAGAGTTCTGTCAAGAAAACAACCTGACCATAGCGAATACTCATTTTCAACAGCACAAAAGGCGCCTGTACACATGGATTTCACCGGACGGTCTGTACAGGAATCAGATCGATTATATTATTTGCCGGCAGAGATGGAGAAGCGCTATACAAGCAGTAAAAACAAGGCCTGGGGCCGATTGTGGCACCGATCATCAGCTTCTTGTTGCCAAAATTAAGCTTCGATTGAGGAAAACGCAGAAAACTAGAAGGCCTTTCAGGTATGATCTGGATCAGATTCCATTAGAATATGCTGTGGAAGTGAGGAATCGATTTCAAGAATTAGATCTAGAAGACAAAGAGCCCGAAGAGATGTGGACTGATGTTCGTGATATAATACAAGAAGTTGCTACTAAGGTAGTTCCAAAGCAAAAGAAATGCAAAAAAGCAAACTGGTTATCTGAAGAGGCTTTGCAAATAGCTGAGGAAAGGAGGATGGCAAAAGGTATGGGGGAAAGAGAAAGATACAAGGTTCTCAATGCGGATTTTCAGAAAATAGCAAGGAGAGATAAGAATGCCTTCCTGAACATACAGTGCCAAGCAGTTGAGGACAACAGCCAATTAAGGAACACAAGAGCTCTGTATAAGACAATCAAAGATATCAAAGGAAGCTTCTGTGCTAAGCTGGGCGTGATAAAGGACAAACGAGGCAAGGACCTCACTGAAGCCTCAGAGATAAAGAAGAGGTGGCAGGAATACACAGAAGAACTGTACAAGAAGGACCCGGATGTGCAAACCCAACATAAGACGGTTGTGATTACTGATCTCGAGCCGGGCATCCTGAAGAGTGAAGTTGAATGGGCCTTAGCCAGCCTTGCTAAGAACAAAGCTAGCGGAATTGATGGTATTCCAGCTGAGTTGCTTCAAAACCTCAACCACGACGCTGTTAACACACTGCATATATTATGTCAGAAGATTTGGACAACCCTGCAGTGGCCACAGGATTGGAGGAGGTCAGTTTACATCCCCATTCCAAAGAAAGGCAGTGCCAAAGATTGTTCCAACTATCGCACGATCGCGCTTATTTCGCATGCTAGCAAGGTGATGTTAAAAATCTTGCAAGGTAGGCTGCAGCAGTATGTGGATCGGGAGCTTCCGGACGTGCAAGCTGGGTTTCGCAAGGGCAGAGGAACTAGAGACCAAATTGCCAACCTTCGCTGGATCATGGAAAAAGCAAGAGAGTTCCAGAAACCCATTTACTTCTGCTTTATTGATTATGCGAAAGCATTTGACTGCGTAGATCACAGCAGATTGTGGCAAGCTCTCCAAGAGATGGGAGTTCCAATTCACCTCATCTGTCTCCTCAGGAACCTGTATGAAGGGCAAGAGGCCACAGTCAGAACTGGGCATGGTCTTACTGATTGGTTTCCGATTGAGAAAGGGGTGAGGCAAGGCTGCATACTGTCGCCCTGCCTATTTAACCTATATGCAGAGTGCATCATGAGGAAGGCCGGTCTGGACGAGTCTTCAGCTGGAGTGAAGATTGCTGGAAAACGTATCAACAACCTTAGATATGCGGATGATACCACTTTAATGGCAGAAAGTGAAGTGGAACTCAAGAGACTTCTGATGCGCGTACAAGAAGAGAGTGAGAAGTTTGGGCTTAAACTGAACATTAAAAAGACGAAGATCATGGCGTCTTGCCCTATCAAATCCTGGAGCATCAATGGACAAGAAGTGGAAGCTGTGACAGATTTTCTGTTCTTGGGCGCCAAGATTACCTCGGAAGGAGACTGCAGCCATGAAATTAGGAGACGCCTGCTTCTAGGAAAGAGAGCAATGGTTAGCCTTGACCGCCTAGTAAAGAACAGAGACATTAGTCTGCCAACCAAGATCCGTATAACTCGTGCTATGGTCTTTCCAGTTGTGATGTATGGATGCGAGAGTTGGACTGTGAAAAAGGCTGACCGCCGAAGAATTGACGCGTTTGAATTGTGGTGCTGGCGAAGACTCTTGAGAGTTCCTTGGACTGCCAGAAGATCAAATCAGTCGATATTGTCGACCATAAACCCTGACTGCTCATTGGAGGGTCAAATTTTAAAGTTAAAGCTCAGCTACTTTGGTCATCTGATGAGAAGAGAGGAGTCGCTGGAGAAAGATTTGATGTTGGGAAAGGTTGAGGGTCGCCGGAGAAGGGGTAGGCAGCGAACGCGATGGTTAGATGGCATCCTCGAGGCATTGCAGATGAAGCTATGTGATGTTAAGAAGATAGTGAGAGACCGGAAAGCGTGGCGTGACATGGTCCATAGGGTCACGAAGAGTCGGACACGACTGAACGCCTGAACTGAACTGAACTGATCAGGGACAAGATGTTGCTGATCGTGGTTGATTCCCACAGCAAATGGATCGAGGCCATTCCACTCTCGCGTGCAACGTTAAGCAGCACGGTAAACGCACTGTGTACGCTCTTCAGCCAGTTCGGACTACCGCGCTCTGTAGTAACTGATAACGGCACGCCCTTTACCGGGTCGGATTTCGCCGAATTCATGAACAGGAATGGCACTGCCCACATTCGAACACCGCCCTACCACCCACAAAGCAATGGGCTGGCAGAACGCGCGGTCAGAACGGTTAAGGATGGGTTAAAGAAGATGCCTGGCGTGGATCTCTCAACCGCACTCGCACGAGTTTTGTGTCGATACCGGAATGCCCCAAGGCAGTCGAGCCTATCACCTTCAGAAGTACTGTTAGGTTATCGACTACGCACAAGACTTGACATGTGTTTTCCTCACAGGAACAATCCTGTCCAGAGCAGAGCAGCTACGCCAAATTTGGACGACGCCAGCGGGAGTTTCGCTCCGGGGGACCCTGTACTAGTCCGTAACTACGGTGTTGGTGACAAGTGGACACCCGGAAAGGTGAAGTCAACAACGGGAGCTCGACTAGTCACCGTCAAGACGGAGGATAGTGTGGTGGTCCGTCGTCATGCTGATCAAATCCGCAAGCGCAACGTCGAGGGATCCACACTCACGGGTACAGACAGTCCAGCAGAAGAACCAGTGGACCATCCGCTGGCTATTCAGAACAACGCATCCACGTCAGAGCCCGAAGACCCTGCTCCCCAAGAGACACAGCTGCACAGGTCAACCCGGGTCAAGAAACCTGTGGATCGCTATGGTTATTAGGAGGAAGGGATGCTATCGCCATCTATGAACCGGCAACGGCACCAATCTTTTCATTCTTTCTTTCCTTCCTTCCCTCACCCCTCGTGCTATATAATACCCCTTGATCCGAAAATAAACCGGCGTTCTTTGGCCTGGCTACGCTGTCTGATGCATCACCCGGAAGCGGCGTTCCCATTGACTGCGCCTTTCCAACAATAGTACAAAGTGTCAAGGAAAGGTGTGGGTATCACATGTTTTATGGGGTGTAAATTGGTAATTAATTAAAGCCAAAACAATGGTAATTAGTTCACGGAAAACGAAATGCGCAATTTTGTCACAGTTGGTCTGTGGACACCTTAAAGGCCCACTGTCCACCCTCCAGTCGAAAATAATTTCTTCCTAGGTGACTGTGAGACTTCGCCCCTAGAACGCAAGGCCGCAAAATGTTTTTGAAAATAGTAACTAATAAGCAGTTACAGCCACCGCAATCACCCGATTCTGTCATGCCTCTCTCCTTCCGTTCCCTAGCAAAGGTTTTTCACTCTCTTATAGTAATTTCGACCACCTGGATTGATTGATTGATTGAATGTCCTTTATTGATTGGGAAGGCTAATGGCCATGGATGGGGATAAAGGGGAGTAGACAGAATGTTCATTGTTTAGGAGGTCGTCACTTGAAACACATTGCTCTAACCAGGCCACTAAGCGAGCCATACTTGGCAAATATCAACTGTGTGTTAGAATCAGTTTCTAGAAGGGAACGGTAGTTCAGGCGGTAGGGTTTGATCTCGGAGCGTCCAGTAGAAAACGCAGGGCAATCCCAGAGTAGATGAGATATGCCGCCGCGAGTTAGAGTCGTACAATGGGGGCACGTAATCATTTTATCCGTAAACTCACTCCAGCGGACCATATTACGTGGCGTGTAAGCCGCATGGACGATGAGCTTATTCAAAAAGACTTCTTGACTTCGGGTGAGATGTGTTTTTCTTGTAAAAGGTAGGTCTGGTGTGGCCACCTGCATGCGATGCTGACTGAGGCTACGAAGACTAGGCCGAGTATAGTGCATAAGGGCAAGAGAAGGGGTGAGTTGCCCGCCCAAGGTCGAATAAGGATGAAGCAAGTGGGGTGGGGAAGTAAATGTGGACATCCCACCTGCCAAGGCAGCCGCGGCGTGTGCCGCCGCATTGCCCTCTGATTCGTCCGAGTGACCTGGGGTCCAGTGAATAGCGATAGTTCTGGTCGCGAGTTGGTGGCGTTTAAGGAGGCGCTGTATGGCCGTAGCTGTTGCATCTTGTGAACCCGCAGTAGCGATTTCCTTGCAAGCTTCAAAATAATCAGTAAGAATACGAATTGAACCAGTTCCGGTGCATGGTACTCCTGACAAGGCTCCCCAAATCTCTAGGAGTTCTCCATCACGGTACCACCTGGATATCATTACTGGATATCATTATCTTTTAACCCACCCTTTATGTAATACAGCTAAAGGGGTCCTTAAAGTAATAAAATGGAATGAAATGGAATGAAATTAACGTGAACTGACATTGCGCATCAAACGGACAACTCTTAAAAGAAGAGACATCTGGGCGAGTTGGTATGGTGACATGATAGAAAAACAGCGCAAAAGACGTGCACGGAGGAGAAGAACGGAAAAACGGACGGTTGTCCGTTCTTCTCCTCCGTGCATGTCTTTTGCGCTGTTTTTCTATCAGGACAACTCTTCCTTTCACCTCTTCAAAACTTAGGGCCAGTTAGTGGTTTACAGGAAAGGAAAGGCCCAGCATTCCTCACTCGCGGAAGAGCAACGCGTAGGTATATCGAAAACAAAATTCACAGTGACTTAGCTGTAGTTAATCCTAGTAGATTGAGAAAGCAATAGAGGCGAATTGTCTCCAATGAAAGACGACAGCACCTGTCAGGGTGCCTCGATGCGCGCGCCCTCACGCTTTTGAAGGGTGAAAACAACCCCACCATATTTTGGCCCACACATACAAGCCAAGCCGAGCGAGGAAGACGTGCTTCGCATACGTTCAGCTAAAAAGCTGTTTTCCAGCGTTCATCTGCGCCTACGGGCCGAAAACCACCACGATGATCCGGGTCATCACTCCGTGCAAGAGTTGAGTTTGGCCATTCGGTGGATTATTTCCTCTTTCATCGGAATTTCACCGTCAAGATGGAAGAGCTAGCTAGGCTTAACTCTCAGACCTAGCGTCGCATACTCTACCCCACGTCGACAAGACGCTGGCCCCTGTAGCGGCCCTCCGACTACCACTATGAAAAGCGTTCTGGACGGAGATGATATTGACCCCACAGAATTCGAGAACGGTGAGTGGGAAACCGTTCTCAGCATGCACGACCGCATGAGGAAGAAAGACGCTAAACCCTCGCCGAGCTCCGTGAACGCCGGTGAGCACGGCGCAGGCGAGAAGAAGTCTGTCATTCAGAATAGCAGTCAAGGTCCCAACATCCGCAAGACGGCACTAATGCCGAAGCTCCCGGAAAGCGACTATAAAATAATCTTCAGGCCAAGAGGCTGGAATTTAAATGACTATGTGCCACGTCGCCTACTACAGGTCATGTGCGCGTCTGCAAACCTACCCTATGTAGCGTCCTGGACGAAGATATTGTCACGTAGTGGTGACAAGGCCGTACACGCCAAAAGAAGACACAGACGTGATGGTACTGCAATAGCTCCTTATTAGGGCTGACTTGCACCCGCAAAAGAACTAAGCAACTCGGCGGCGGTGATAGCAACAAACGTGCTCGTCGGTCGTCGGACAAAGAATGCTCGTCACACTCGTCAACGCTCAATTTAAAGGCTGCACAGAACAATCTAGATAACGTCGAAAACAGCTACCAGCACGGGCTGGAACATTGTGGAAAGACACTCGAGTGGCCGGTACCTTCGAGACAGATCTCAGTGCATCTTGGGCTACAACAAAACTGATAAAGGTGTGACTCGCGACATCGAGCATTAACAAACAAAGATTACGGAACTGATACGCGGTCCAGAATCACAGTGATAAGCCTGTATGCCGGCGGCTGCTAAAAAACAACAAATACTGTTTTGAAGGTTTCGCGGCAATATTTCAAGGATCAACTCTGGGAACAACACGTACACGATCAGCACGCCCAATTGTCAACGAGCGAGCACCTATGTGACCATCAAATCCCTAGCTATAGAGCAGAAGACCCTCGACATGGCGCCCTACATCGCGGCACCCGACGACGCTATTAAGGGCGTCGTATACAACGCCTACGACATCAGAACACCGGAGGAAGTCCGCCAAGGCTTTATCAAGCGGAACCCGAACATCGCCGTACTCAACGCAAGGAGAATCGGCAATTCAAGATCTATCTTGATCCCCTTTGGAGAGGAAAGGCTCCCTAGACAAGTGTTCTACTGGGTATCAGTGTTCACCGTCTATCCGTACCGAGAGCGGGTGGAGACATGTTACAACTGTAGGAAGACGGGGCAAGCTACAAGCTACAAGCCATGTGCTACAAACCACGGCTAGAGCGTTGCCGCAAATGCGGCGAAAACCACCCGGAGTCAACGGATGGAGAACTACCGACGTGCAAGCCCGAATGCATTGTATGCGGGGGGATGCACAACACCGGCAGTAGGAATTGCAAGTATAGACTGCTCAAGACACGGCCCCACAAACCCAAGAACCACCTAGGGCAACATGACTCTGCACAGCAGCCACGATCGCAGGTCAACGACAACCACAAAGGCTACCGGGGGAGACGTAGGTGGAATTCCTTTCCACCACTGCCGGGGACCGGAGATGGAGTCGTCGACTCAGGTCCTGACCAAGTCAAAGGAAGGCGTCCAAGCAAGAATGGAGACACAAGCAAAAAGGTGAGCTGGCCAGTTAAGACCTCCCCTTGGGAAACGGCTCGAGAGAAGGAACTGGTAGAACAACTCGCTAATAGGGACAGAGAGCTTGAAACCATAAAGAAGGAATTGGCAGAAATGAGGAAACTTATTATTGATAACACGAAAATGCAGAGGGTACTGAACAAGTCACCTATTCAGAATTCACAAAGCACTAGTCAATCGTCTCCATGTAATAATAACGAAATGGTACATAACGAAAAATCAATGGAGACGGACACCCGAGTTCCCGCTAAAAGACCTCTACCCAGAGAAGAAAACACAGAACACAGCAAGCCCAAAAAGGTGGTAGAAAATTCGAATCAGGAAGCATCGACTCCGACTGACAGCAAGCTTAGGTTGGACATGACTGTACTCATGAAGCGGGCAAAAGCTCAAGATGCCAGAATAGATGCAGTTTCGGCTAGAGTTGAGAAACTAACCGAGCAGGTAGATAATCTTACGGCGGAATTCGTCATGGTCAGAGAACAAACAATGTCTTGCCAAATTATGGAACGACTAACCAACATAAAAGCCCCAGTGAAAAAATTCTGAGTAACAATAACCTCATACAATTTCGCATACCAAACTTGTACAAATGTTATATCATCTCATAAAAATCTCATACAACCTATAAGAAATATATGAGATTTTACGACATTTGTATTAAGTTAGTATGAGAAATCTGTATGTGGTTATTATGACTCATACTTAGTTTTTCACTAGGGAGCAAGGCTTCCCCGGGTTGTCGGCAATGCCCTCCCTAAGCTGCCACAGCAACAGTCCTAGGACATCGTGGCCCCTCACCATCAAATTAAAATCTGGCAGTGGAACTGCAGAGGTTTCCACTCTAAGAGAGGGAACCTGCAGGCACCCATTCAATAAATTGAAAACACATCCGATGTAATCACGCTACAAGGGGCAACCGGCACAGTAAAAGGCTGTGCCGCGTATACCCCGCTAGAATTACAAAGGTGACATAAACCTAGGTCGCTCACGGCTACGTTAGTGCAGAAAAATTTGACAGCAATACAACACGAACTTGAAAACACGAGTGAAGACTATGTAATGATTGAACTAGCCCCAAACACAAAGGGAGACAACAGTCTCTTTATTCTGAATACGTACAACTCGCCCAAAAACCGAGGGGCAGGGCTGGCAGATCTTTTACGGAAAGCCATAAGACAGCTGACAGCAAAGGGCTTATAATCACTGGGGACTTCAATGCCCCGCATCCGGCTTAGGGATATAGGATGACCTCCCCCAAAGAAAACAAACTATGGATGGAAATTCAACACTTAAGACTAACAATACTAAACAACCCACAAGACCCCACAAGGATAGGCAACAGCATCAGTGTAGACACGTCCCCAGACTTGACGCGGGGCAGAGGCCTTGAGGGCGAGAAGTGGTCAAACACAGGACACACCTTAGTTAGTGATCACTATATCATAGAGATTGAAATACATACCAGACCGCTGAAGGGGATGCTGCACAAAAAGAAGCTGACAGATTGGGATACTCTTAGAATCTAAAAGTCAGGGACAGAACCGCTCCGAGGAAGATCGGGAATCTAAATAAATGGGTTGAACGAATCAAAAGTGATGTAAACACACACACTAAAGAGATTCCAACCGCCGGAAATGATATTACAAATTCGAGGTTGGCCGACATGTGGGAAGCCCACGAGAGCCTTACGGAAAGATGGAAAAAGCAGATGCGCAATAGAAGGCTAAAAAGAGAATATCTACACTTGAACGACAGATAGAAGAATACGCGAACGAACTTCAGAGTCAACACTGGGGGCAGATTTGCGATGAATTGAATGGGAAACTTGGGTGTAAAAACACATGGCAACTTCTTCGCCACTTCCTAGATCCAGCACAAACTAAGACCGCCGCTCATGGAACTGAAAAGATTGGTTCATAAATACCAGGGCACGGCTGAAGATCTCATAGAAGAACTGAAGAGCAGATACCTTATAACGTGCAAAGGGGGTTCATCTGCACCATATTGAGGACCAGAGAACAAAGAGCTAGATAGAGACATATCAATAGTGGAGTTATGGAGAGCAATGAGTCAGCTAAGAACCACATCAACAGCGGGAGCAGTTGGGGTCAGCAATAAAATGCTGAGAAACCTAGATTTAGTATCAGTCACGGCACTCACAGACTTTCTTAATGGGGTATGGAAACGAGGTAGAATGCCTTCAGAGTGTAAACATGCTAATGTGGTCTTCATTCCGAAGCCTGGGAAGAACCTTGAAGTAGGCAACCTAAGGCCGATATCGCTAACATCGTGCCTAGGGAAGCTCATGGAGCATGTAATACTAAACCGACTTCAGGAGTATGCAGAGGAAAGGGAGATATTTTCCGAAACAATGCTAGGTTTCAGGAGCAAGCTGTCCACGCAGGATGTAATGATTCAACTCACAGAAGACATACTTGACGCGTCCAATAAAGGGGGCACAAAGACTGTACTTGGCCTTGATCTACAGAAAGCCTTTGATAATGTCAAACACATACATATTAAATAACCAGGAGGAAATTGCCCCTGGCAAGAGGATTTACGATTACGTTAGGTATTTTCTAACCGAAAGAACAGCAGAAATAAGCCTTGGAGATATCAGGTCTGAAACAATTAAGCTAGGAGACAAGGCCACCCCACAGGGCTCAGTTCTTTCCCCTTTCTTCTTCAACATAGCGTTAAAGATCCTCCCACCATTACTGAAAACTGTGAAAGGGGTGAAACGTACGCTATATGCTGATGATGTCACGTTATGGACATGCACAGGCAACGATGGGGAAATAGAAGACATTGTTGAAGAATATGCGGAATGGGCAGGGCTGAAATGCTCACGAAGCAAATCGGAGCTTCTGGTAATCCGAGGAACAAAAAAACGTAATATCAACGCTGAAGACATTTTGGTGGAATTAAATGGCACACCGATAACCAGAGTGGACAAAATCGGAGTCTTGGGACTGATAATTCAAGACAATGAAAAGAACACAGAAGTAATAAATCGATTTAAGTCAACAATTAACATGACAACCAGGTTGATAAGGCGAATAGCCAACAAACGACGCGGGGTCAAAGAGAAAGATTTGTGCCGAATTGTTCAGGCTTTTGTGATAAGCAGATTAGTGTACACCATCCCCTACCTCAAGCTAGGGGTGGCAGGAAAGAACAAAATTGAAACGATCATAAGGCAGGCATATAAAGCAGCACTGGAGCTACCTGGGTAAAATAGGACTACAAGATAGAATCCCGGAAAAAAATGCAGAAATAAAACTGCCGACTGAAGTAAGGAACGCATTTACTATTAAATCGCTACCAAAAAACATGCACCCTGCTTTTCGTGAAGGCAGGAGAAAATCAAGAGCAAAGGCCATTGAGGCCAAGTTAGAAGGCTCTGAATACACTGTTTATGTAGACGCGGCGGAATACAAAGGAGGCAGCTCCTTTGCTATCGTGGGTGTGAACGACTCGGGTAAATCATTAACGGCAGGTTCAATAAAAACAAACTACTCAGGGACAGCGGAGGAGGCGGCTATCGCCATGGCGATGGTCAGTACTAAAGCGGTTACTATAATTAGCGACTCCAAATCTACTATAAACAATTTTGCGAGGGGCATGATCTCCAAAGAGACAGAGCGAATATTAAGATATAAAGACTGGAACCAAAAAGAGGTGAAATTGTGTTGTCTCACAGTATAGCTCGAGGTCATGTCAGACAAGCAGTGAGCCAGGTTGATTCCCCCAATTTCTCGAGAGATACACTAATTCTCATTTCATGACTACACTAATTACTTTAAACTAGAAAGGCGGATATATCCTCCACCAGACACGAAACTCGACAAAAGGCAGAAAGTAATCTGGCGTCGGCTCCAGACGCGTGCCTTCTGTACCCCAGCACAATACAATCCAATACAATACAATCCACTGCGGCGAAATAGCAGGATACAATCACATATTATGAAGCTGCAAAAAAGCGGCGCCACCAGCGGACCTACTTACTACCAGTCCCTTCGTTTCAGCGGTGGGAGGCTATACTGGCCAGCTCAGATCCGTTAACGCAAGTTCGGGCTACTGAGTGGGCTCAAAAGGTCGCCGAGAGCAACGGACATGAGGCCATCTGAGTGTAGCGCCCACAAATCGCTCATTGGTGACAATAAATGTTTTCCAATCCAATCTCATAGCGCTTCAGGAGCGTTCCTGTTATTTGCAATCCCAATCTTGAACGCGCGCCAAGGAACGCCACGCGACAGCAACGACGGCGTACCATCCGAACGCACACTGTGAGATACAGCACCTTTCCTCCAGCAGTCTCATCTTGTCTAGCGTTCCTGCCATCTGCAATCCCAAACTTGAACACGCCCCAAGGAACGCCACGCAACAGCCGCCGCTATGAGTATTCTAGTTATAGCCGCCGCAAAAGCAGGACACACTTGCGAGGGCTCAAATATGCATGGAGCCGTAGAGTGGGCACTGACCCTTTCAAAGGATATACCCACCCACCGGAGCGGCAGATGGGGACGCGCGCATCGAGCACCCTACCATCAGTTAGAACACAGTGCACCTAGTCGAAGAAGCGCGAAACATCCGGCGTGGCTACGAGCCACGCTACGCTGAAGAGCCGACTTGGTAGCCCATGTTCGCCTCGCTTATGACGTCACACCATGAGCGGATGGATGGAATTTAGGAGCGCCCCCTTTGAAACGGGGTTGTAGCAGTTGCTACCATGCTCATTTTCCCCCTATATCCTAATTATTGTTTTAGATTGGTTAACTATACCATCATTCTATTCATTTAATTTTGTTTCTACATTACTAAAATTATGTCACTTTTCTGCTTTTAAGCCACCAATCTTCCAGTCGTTTCTTGATAGCTTCCGCCGCAAGTTTATTCACCCGGCCACTGGTATCTCTAAACCCCAGAGCTTCAAGAAGAGTGATTGCGCCTGCATCGACTTCCGGATGGATACCATTACATTCGAGTATAATATGGTAAATTGTTTCAGTGGAGTTACCACATACAGCACCATGCGTCATCTTCACTGTTAAATTTCATTTTGTAGCTGGGTGTTCTAAGGCACCCTGATCTAGCTTCCAAAAGTAGGGCACAGCCTCTTGGGTTATCAAAGAAAGCTTCCTTCCTGATCTGCCTTTTCCACTTTCGGTATAGTTCCACACTCTATTCCTTTTCCATCGATTTTATCCAATTTTTACATTCTGTGTTTTTCACCTGTTGTTTAACGCCCTTTATTTCTTCGTCCTTGTGACTAGCATACTTACTGGTTAGTTTCCTAGTTCTTTTCCTCCATTGTGAGTCAACGCTTTCTAGGTATAGGTGTTTAAATACTTTAGCTGCCAATCGTATCCACTTTCATCAGGCGTTCCCCATATAATATTTTACTCTGAGCTTCCCGTACATCGAAAGACGGCCTGCCCATATCTCCCTGTACCGCCTCATTTGCTGTTTTGCCGTGGGCACCCAGTGCTAATCGTCCGACGGCTCTCTGATTTATCGCTAATGTCGACTGTACCTCTGAATTTAGGTACAAAACCGCATTTCCGAAAGCAAGCCCGGGCACCATAATTCCTTTCGAAATACCTCACAAAACCCCATAAATGTTGTATCCCCACAATGCCCTATGCTTCATTATTCCGGCATTTCTTCGCCCTTTTGCCTCAAGTGATTCCTCATGCTTTTCAAGGTATGCCAATCCTTCTTTTACCCATACCCCGAGATATTTATATTCTGCTACTGCGGGTATTTCATGGTCTTGTATTTTAAGACCCTGATCAGTTGAGCCGTTGAAAATCATCAGACTCGACTTAGCCGCGCTAAAACTGAAGCCTAGAGCGTCTCCTTTGTCTCCGCAATACCTAACTAGTGTTCGCAGTTTTTCCCGCCTCTTAGCTAGCAGCACAATATCGTTGCATACATCAAACCGGGGAGGTGCTGCTCTACCGCCTTTTCGCTTAGTCTATATGAGAGGTTAAAACCTAGGTTACTTTCTTTTATCCTCCGTTCTAGGTTTATAATATAAAGCATGAACAGCAGCAGTGATAGAGGACAACCTTGTCTTAATGCTTTGCATACCTTGCCAGCTTCCGTACTTCTTATCCCTTTCCATGTAATTTCTACTTTATTATCCCGGAATATTTTCTGTAGGAACTTCATAAACGATCTCATAGCCTCATCTCATAACCGATACCTTCTTCTTTTACTATGTTCCACTGGAGTACTCCGTTTACGTTGTCGTACGCTCCGTTTATGTCCAGGAAGTTCAAATACAAAGGACTAATTTCCACTCTAGATATTTCGATGAATTGGGTAAGAACGAACAGGCTATCATCTAAGCGTTTACCATTTCTAAAGCCGTTCTGAAGTTTTCCGGGTATCTTGTTACTTTCTACCCATGTTTGCACCTTTAATTTCACCGCCTGTATGGCCAACCTGCACATAACAGATGTTATGGTAAGCGGCCTGTAGGAGTTTATGTGCATCCTTTCTGGAAGGTAGTGCTGGAAGATATATATAGTGGCCGCACAGCAACCATAGTTCTGCATAAAGAAAGTAGCACAATTCCCATAAAGAAAGCTGTTAGGCAAGGAGACACAATCTCCCCAGTACTATTCACAGCTTGCTTAGAGGAGGTATTCAGAGACTTGGAATGGGAGCAGTTATCGATAAGGGTAGATGGAGAATACCTCAGTAATATGCGATTTGCTGATGACATTGCCTTGCTAAGCAACTCGGGGGATAAACTGCAAATAATGATTGATGACCTTGACAGGAAAAGTAGAAATGTAGGCTTGAAAATCAATATGCAGAAGACTAAGGTAATGTTCAACAGCCTCGGGTAGGAACAGCAGTTTTCATTAGCCAGCGAAGTACTGGAAGTAGTAGGCGATTATGTCTACTTAGGACAGATAGTAACCGCAGATCCGACCATGAAAAAGAAATAACAAGAAGAATATCGACCATGAAAAGGAAATAACAAGAAGAATAAGATTGGGATGGAGCACATTTGGCAAGCACTCGCAGATTATGACTAGCAGCTTACCGGTATCGCTCAAGAGGAAAGTATAAAAGAGTTGCATCTTACCTGTACTCACCTATGGGGCTGAAACGTGGAGGCTAATCAAGAGATTTCTACTTAAGTTGAGGACAACCCAGAGGGCTATGGTATGAAAAATGGTAGGGGTAACATTAAGTGATAGGAAGCGTGCAGAGTAGGTCAGAGAAATAACTAAAGTTACCGACATTCTAGTGGAAATTAACCAAGAGAGTTCTACGTAAGTTGAGGACAACGCAGAGGGCTAAGGAACGAAAAATGGTTGGGGTAACATTCAGAGATAGGAAGCGTGCAGAGTGGGTCAGAGAAATAACTCAAGTTACCGACATTCTAGTGGAAATTAAGAAGAAATGGGCATGGGCAGGACATGTAGTGCGAAGAGAGGATAACCGATGGTCGCTTAGGGTAACAAACTGGATTCCAAGAGAAGGAAAGCGTAGCAGGGGGCGGCAGAAAGTTAGGTGGGTGAATGAGGTTAAGAAGTTCGCGGGGGTCAAGTGGATGCAGCTAGCACAGAACCGGGTTAAGTGGAGAAATATGGGAGAGGCCTTCGCCCTGCAGTGGGTATAGTCAGGCTGATGATGATGATTATTATTTCTCCTTTCTCTTTATAAATTAAATTCATTTTACTCTGCCGCCAGCTGTCCGCAATTTGCTTATTCGTTATGACTGTTTCCAAAGTTTTTAACGTTTCCTTACTCCTTACTTCTTGGACCAAGTTCATTAATCAGCTTGATCGGAATTCCATCTATTCCTGCAGATGCCTTTTTACGAATATCTTTTTCTGCCTTTTTCCAGTTTAGATTGGTTCGTTCTAAGCTGCTCTGTATTCTGCTATCTTGTGTTGCTTCCTGATTTGCGCAGATTACCCTATCGTCGCTCTTTAACGACTCTGCTATAACTGATGTAATGTAGTTCACTGCGTTGTCTCCCTTTAAACAACTTTCCCTCGTTATCTTGAATCTGGTCCTGCTTTCTTTGATTCTTCTTACCTAGCCAGGATATATGGTTCACGAATTTTCTTTATCCGCCTCTAGTGGCATCATGTATGTCATCCATCCAGCGATCCGTGGACTGTTAATTTACTTTGGACGAGGGCCTGTACATCAAGTTTCTTTCGTCCATATTATTCGCATTTTTGGTCTGTTCCCTCCTGACATACCTGTGTTTTCTTTGCCTCTCGGTGTCCCCTTGAAGCGGTCCGTCGTTGTTCAATGGCTTCCTGATTTTCTTATTCCGCCAGTTCTGTGGCTTCCTTTTTCCATTCCAGCGGTTTGCTACTTTAACCTCCTTATTTTCCTCCTTATGAGTAGCTCTACCTGTTCATATTCCCAGTCTTCCATGAAGCTTTTCTCTATTGTTTCCTCTGTGTCCGCTGCTATCTGCGCTATTTGATCGTCGTTTAATTTTGCGTTTAATTTTTGTCTACGTTTCATTTCTCTTTTTATCAAGGGCACCATCTGCAGACTGATACGTTTACGATCACTTTCCAGACTACACTCCCCTTCTTCGTCTATTCTCAATTTTGTGACCTTGCTATAAATTCCTTGCGACATTAGACAGTAATCATTGGTCGTCTGCCTGTTGCGGAATGCCCACGTGATTTGTCCGTCACATTTTGTTTCTCTATGTAATATATCTAGGTCGTGTCGCTCACAGAAATCTAGCATTGACTTCCCGTTACAATCCGTGTATCCATCCAGATCGTCCATGTGGCCATTCATGACCCCAGCAGTATAATATCGGCCTCGTCTCCCAACTGGCTTTTATCCTCACTGAGACATTCAACAAGATCCTTGTTTTCTTGCCTGCATTGATGTCCTCTTCCTAAATAAACTACACCTAGCCTGTCATTATGCCGGCAATTGTTCCTGATGCCCAGATATGTTCTTAACAAGATTTTATTCTTTGTCAGTTAACGCCTGTCAGACTTCAGCACAACCTAGTGGGAGAAGCACGGAACGCCTGGCGTGGCAACGTGTCAAGCTACGCGAAGAGCCGACTTAGTAGCCCAGGTCTCGCGCTTGTATGACGTCTGTTGTCACGTGGTGAAAAATGTAACTACCGGACCACGCTACGCTGAAGGCTCGAAACCTGGCGTAGCATTTCTTTCGCAATAAAAATGGTACCATAGGATGGAGCACCAGAGATGCGGAATTTACAAAATAAGTGTGTTGGTTAATTAGGTGATGTTGTGGCTCTAGGAAGAAGCAAAAGAAAATGCACTGGCCAACTACTGGCTCTGTAGCTAATTGATTATAAAACTGATTGATTTATAGGAATAGAAAGGCGCGGTAACCGTCTGACTTGTGTTCTCTGCGGACACCTCAACCGCGCCGTAAGAGAAGGGAGGAAGGTGGGAGTGAAAGTGGACAGAGAGAAAGAGGAGCCCTAGTGGAGGGCTACGGAGTAATTTCGACCACCTGGGGATCGTTACCGTGCGCTGACATCAAACAGCACAGGGACGTCTCTTCGTTTCGCCTCCATCAAAACGCAGCCGGCAAGGTCGGGTTCGAACCCAGGTACTCCGGCACAGTAGTCGGGCATCTCACCACTGCGCCACCCCGGCGGGGCTCTGTAGCTGAGCCACCTCGCTGTCTCGTGCGGACAGAAGAGAGGTGGAGGTGAAGAGTTTCAGTTCCTGGCCCTACGAGGCCGATACAGCAGGTCAACGCCGCCGGTGACGGGGGCTAGCCAGCCACCGAATGATTATCTGTTGTAGGCCGTCATTGCACCCGACACCGCTTAGGTGGTGGACGACTCCTACTGCGGCGCGCGTCTTTCTCTCATCATTCTTTTATGCGAAGCATATGAACGTAGGTTTCGGGCCTTCGCGCGACGCCCGGCGGTGGCCACCATTGACCCTGAAGTGGGGTCACGCGACATGACGTCACGTGGTGACGTCACGCCGGCTGCAGATGGGGCCTCATATCGCGCTGTCGGTCGCCTCCCGGCGGTGGCCACCATTGACCTTGAAGTGAGATCACATGATGTGACGTCACGTGATGACGTCACACCGGCTGCAGATGGGGCCTCATATCGCGCCGTCGGACGTCGCCCGGCGGAGGCCTCCACGCTTCGGTTCGCGCCGTCGCGCGCGACGCGGCGGCGGCGCCACCATCGCTGCATCACGTGATATGTGACGTCACGCTAGGGATGAAGCGGCGCGCGCCCGCCGTCGCGTCACTCTCTGTGCCCGCAACCGCGCCAGCGTCTTTGCGCCGGGCGCGTATGCGGTCAAGATGCCTACGATGATTAATCTAAAACCACGTCTCCGTTACTTAGCCCCATCCACACTGAGGCAGCTGCTTAGCATGCTTCTCATCCACTGGGCTTAACCTTGATAAGCCTCCAAATTTTTTCTTTTCAACTTTCCCTCCTGTCCACACGAGGAAGCGGAGGTGGCTCAGCTACAGAGCCAGTAGCAGGCCCCTGTATTTTCTTTTCCTTCTTCCTACAGCCACAACGGAGCAGTGGAAGTGGCTCAGCTACAGAAAAAAAAGTGATACAGAGATGGTAGCAGGCCCATGCATTTTCGTTCCTTCTTACTTCCGCAACAACAACAACAGAAGAGAAAATCGAGAAGGAAGAAAAAGAAGAGGGAGAGAAAGACGAGCATTGCAACAGCCGTCGTCCATGCACCGAAGCGGTGGCTGGTGCAACGATGACCTACAACAGATAAAAATTAGGTGGCAGGCTAGCCGCCGCCGCAGGCGGTGGTGACCTCCCTGTCCCAGCCCCATCAAGGCCAGGAGCAGCCACCCCCCCCCCCATGTCCTCGTCCCTCTTTTAATTAGGTAATTAGGTAATCATTAGAGACAAATGTGTTGTTTGCCGGGAGGTAAAGGGCTTGTATCGAACGATCGCGGATTCTATCACACGCGTCATGACCGTAATGTAACATTCCAAGCCGGCAAATAGATGTTCGGCCATTTTAGGCGATGCTGAGACTTAGCCAGTTTTGTGTATATCTTTAAAATGAGCGTGTATATTTTAAGGCTAATCATTTTTACTGCGAAAACATTAGTATGCAAGGTTTCGAGCCTTCAGCACAGCGTGGTCCGGTAGTTAAGCTTTACACCACCTGACAGCTGATGTTATATCAGCGCGAGAGCTGGGCTACCAAGTCGGCTCTTGAGCGTAGCGTGGCTCGTAGCTACAGTGAGCTAGAATATTCCCTTAGTGGCGCTAACGAAGAGGCGCAGGCGTGCTCCTTGGCTTAGACACCACAAAATGGTGCCACTGCAACTTCTTCAAGCTGCGGCATTGCTGCCGCTTCAGACACTTGTGTGTGTTTCTCTGTGTCGTTGCCCCATTGTGGTATATTTATGCTTTTTTTAGTAAATAATCTTGCATGCCGTTGCTTTAACTAGCGTCAGTGTAGATATCTAAGCATTTTGTTTTCGTATCTTGGCTTTCTGAGCAGTTCAGCAGTGGTGGAAAATTGCGTCGTTCTGTGTTGTCTGCTACCATGAAAGGGCGGTGCGAAATGCTTAATTTGTTGCTGGATGTTTTGTCTTCAGTGGCACAGAAGAGCACGCATTTCACATGGAGAATTTCAAGTCCCGTGTCTCTCTGTATACATGTTGCGAAGAGCATGCTGGCGTCACTGTTGCAATGAAGCTTTGAAGGAAGTGTCAATCATTGAAGCACATTAACTGTGAAGGGCTCACCCTCGGTGGGGCATGCAGCTTGATTCGTTTAAAGCGTTCAGCTCAGAAACAGAATTATCGCTTCGAGTTCGACAGACCTCATCTGTTTCGATATGTGTGCCTTGTCAAGACTTTTTGCTGGTCGCCGACAAGCTTGCTTTTGCTGGCCTTTTCCTTTCCGGTCTCAGTTTAACGCTTCGCACAGAAAGGCAAGACGGGCAGACAGGCAGGAGTGTAGGCACCGCACCAGGTGCCAGAGACGGTTTTCCACGAGGAAGGCGCACTATGCATTCGGGCTCAAAGTGGCACTCGCAGACCGCTGAAGATTCTGTCAGTGGTTTGTCCTCCCTATGAAGCTTGCTTTTGCTGGCCTTTTTCTTTCCGGTGCACAGCCCAGCGCACAGCAATGAGAGTCCGTTTTCCTGGTTGGTTTGTGGGGTTTAACGTCCCAAAGCAACTCAGGCTATGAGAGACGCTGTAGTGGAGGACTCCGGAAATTTCGACTACCTGGGGTTCTTTAACGTGCACTGACAACGCACAGCACACCAGCGCCTTGCTTTTCGCCTCCAACGAAAAGCTGCCGCCGAGGCCGGGATTCAATCCCGCGTCCTTGGGAACAGTAGTCGAGCGCCGTAACCACTGCGTCACCCCGGCGGGGAGTCCGTTTTCCTCTTCCACATCGTGCCACTACGTATGGACTACATAGCACTACTATCAGCCGACAGCACACAAGAGACGATTTATTAATGTGAAAGCATTACTTCGCTATGATCACAGATTTCTGCCCGCAGACTGCGTTCGCAGGCCGCGTACGCAAGCCGAGCTCGCAAGCAGGCCGCGTACGCAGACTGCGTCAGCAAGCAGGCCGCGTCTAGCAACACCGAAACGCAGAGTGACCGTCCGGGGGACGTGGTCTAAGGGTAGTCCAAGAGCCGTTCCGACTGCCCTCTGCCGCACGGAGACAGCGGTGCGGGGCTAATAAAAGGCGCAGCAGCGCCCCTTGCGGGAGGCGAGTCGTTTTGCTTCAGCCGTTCCGCTGGCGCGCGCCTACATTCGCGCCACTAGATTAGTATTCTAGTTCACTGTACTCGTAGCCATGCCGGGCGTTTCACGCTTCTCCCACTAGGTGCGCTGTAGTCTAACAGGTGGTGTGACGTCTTAAGCAAGGCGAAGATGGGCCCGGCGTGGCTCGTAGCCACGCCGGGCCTTTCGCGCTTCTCCCACAAGGTGCGCTGTGGCCTAACAGGTGGTAGGTTGCCTCGATGCGCGCGTCCCCCTCCGCCGCTCCGGTGGGTGGAGACATTCTTTAAAAGGGATGGGGCTGGTACAGGTGGGTCACCACCGCTTGCGGCGGGGGCTAGCCTGGCACCAAATTTTTATCTGTTCTCGGCTGTCATCACCGCTGGTGGTGGACGACGGCTGTTGTTGCGGCGCGCGTCTTTCTTTCCCTTTTCCTTTCCTTTCTTATCTATATTCTCTTCTATCTGCACGAGGCAGTGGAGGTGGCTCAGCTACAGAGCCAGTAGCAGGCCCGTGCATTTTCTTTTCTTCCTTCCTACAGCCACAACCACAACAACAACAACCACCACTTTCAATGTGTTGTAGGCCGTCATTGCACACACCACTGCTTCAGTGGTGGACGATGGCTGTTGTTGCGGCGTGCGTCTTTCTCTTCCTATTCTTTTTTTTTTCTTCTCTATTTTCTCTTCTGTCCGCACGAGGCAGCGGAAGTGGCCCAGCTGCAGAGCCAGTAGTAGGCCCGTGCATTTTCTCTTTCTTCTTCCTACAGCCACAACAACAACATCGGTGCCGCCTCTACGCCTCCATATTTGATCCCACGTAAGTGTATCCGGTTTTTTCGGCGGCTGTCGCGGCGTTCCTTGTCGCGCGTTCAAGCTTAGGATTGCAGATGGCTGGAACGCTAGACAAGATGAGACTCCTGGAGGGGAGGCGCAGTATCTCACACTTTCTCCGAGAAGTGTGCGCTTGGATGGTACGCCATCGCTCCTGTCGCGTGGCGTTCTTTGGCGCGCACTCAAGATTGAGTTTGCAGATAACAGGAACGCTCCTGAAGCGCTGTGAGAAGGGTGGGCCAAAATTTGGCGGAGTTGTCTCCACCCTTCCAGGGGGCGAGGGCACGCGCATCGAGGCACCCTAAACGGTGTTGTCTTCCATTGGAGACACTTCACCTCTCTTGATTTCGCAATCTCCTAGGCTTAACCACAGCTAGGCCACTTTGAATTTTTTTGCTTTTCCGTGAGACCACCTCTACTGTGTCGCGTAAAACGTCCCTACACGATGAGAGATTATTTTTCTATGTTGAACTGTAAGCTGAAAATTATCTAAAAACTTCCTGTACTTAACAACAAGGCCTGTCGGTCGCATCGCTTTCGATCACGATTCTTGAAAACCATTCAGCATTGCCGTCATTTTCTACCTTAAACGACTTAATCGGTTTGAATCTACTTGATAAGATCAGAAATGAATGGCGTCCGAAATATTTGTTTATCAGGCTCGTGTCTCTAGGTTTGCTCACACGATGTACTTTTTATGAAACTCTGATCATTTCGTGCAGTTAAATGAACGAGAAGTAAAATCACGCAAGTTCTCTAGATTGGTAGCGCATTCTAATGATCACCATCGTTTTTTTTAGCCCCAAAATTCTCTTCTTATACGGCTGTATAAAATGCAGGTGGCCATGTTCTATCGTGTGCAGCCATCCTCGTGGGTGGAAATCCTAAGTGTTAGCCTACAGACAACAAACAGGTTGGGAGACCGCTGGTTCCGACTAATCGTAACCACGCAGGCTTACAGCCGCGTGTGCACGCTTCTGTCAGTGAGCACTTTCGGTTTTGTCTGCATTGTGCTAGTAACTGGTCTAGCAAGAACTACGTCACGGCTAGGCTGTTTGAATCTAGAGAAATTGAAATGCATAAACTCAAGGTAGCACAGTAGGTATAAAATAATACAACACTGTTTCCACTAACAGTGCGATCGTTACAATTCGAAACGCTCTTCACTATGCGCTATTAACCAACAATCCTAGCTCTACGCAGATTTGATTAGTATGAAACATAATGAGAAATTAATAATATCAGGAATTGTAACGGAGATCAGCAGACGTTTAGGACACCGGCCTGGCCTTGAAGGCCAACAGCACCGAAATCGGAAGCTTCTATTATTGCACCCCATTCATCAAGAATTTCACCTCAATGAAGCCGTGTGCTTCCAGGCGCGCAAAGCTTGTACCTCTATCATATATATCATACCATACACGGTGGCATTGTGAACAAAAACCCACACCCGGCATCGAGGCATATAGCAACGTTGGGGCTCATATATGACAGGGTCATTTTGCCCTGTTCTCTACAGGTAGAGTTGCGGAACATGGTCAATCTGCTGAAAACTGTTGGTAGCTCATGACTACCAGAATGTGCCTCCTTCGCTGTGATAAATGTAGTGTGAATGAGTAAATGGCTATTTTGCCGCCTATGGCTTTCTATTCAAAAATACTTCTATGCATAAACGCAAACTGCTGTACCTTATATGCCTTGTCAAGCAGTGGGGACGGCTCCATCATTGTGTATGCATGGTGCTCGATTTCCATGAATTGCTGAGCATACTGGTCCCACCGCGCTCTATTCCCGTCTTTCAGGACTCCACAAGCCCATAAGAAGCCGGCGACCTCCTGAGGCCAAGTGCTGCGGAGAAATCGAATTGTCATTGGCTAGAAATCAGATATCACAACCCACGATTTTGACTCCGTAAAATTGGCCAGACCCGCACATTTAGAGTGGACACCAAGAAGCCCAGATGTCAAGCGTTAGCAAGTTTTTTTTGTTTTTTATCTGGATGGCATCCACGAGTTCTTTTATTAACAGATGTTCTTGCAGTGACCACACACTGGGCTAAATGTCTTATACAACCAACACAGAGCTTCTGTGGACGATAAAGACAGAAAATTTGACACCACTGGGTTCAAAATGCTGTGGTACAGCCTGCGCTCTCAGAATGGCAGCGCCAGTTGCTGTGCATACGGCTAGCTCGCTGCCACTAATTTGTACTCCTTAGATTAACCACGCTAGCAAAATCAGTCCGTCCGTCTGAAGCCTCGCTTTCACTTCTTCGTGAGAGGGATGTGAGAGAGGCAAGACAATGGGTGCATATTCGTTGAGCGGCTGGTAGAGATTTCAGTACATGTAACACTGTGAATGCTGCATTTCATTGGAAGCAAGTAGCGGAGTGGCACGCCTCACTGCATCATAAAAAATAACAAAACCTTAGGAAGCACTGTAGAGACGTACACAGGAGAAATTCGAAAGCATGTGCGTTAACCGTGTAAGTGGGCTCTGCGTAGGGGATAGTGAACTTTATGTGTGCAATAGAACGGTGGGTGTGTTCGATGCAACCCTCTGTCTCCACAGAGAAAGCCCACTAAGCAGTTTTGAGTGCCATCACACAGCCCTTTTAAGCGTCATGAAGCAGCAGATTTGAGTGCCTTGACTCAGATATTTTCATAATCATGTCTATACACTAGTAATAGTGATGACTGTCTGACCTACAAAAGTCCTAAACTGCATAGTCATGTACCGTCGTTGCCAAAAGTAACCGAGCAGCCCAGCCGGCCGGCGGTGCAAGCGCTGGGCCAAGCAGCGGCGCTACCATCGCCGTCGCTGGCTGCGGCTATCCGGTTGCGAGTGAAGCTGACTGACCTAAGCATGCCCTCTAGCTCTAATTCTTGGGATGATAAAAAGCAAACGAGTACCATGTGCGGGACCTGATTTGGCGCCTTTGGAACGCTGCGCTGCTGAAGAAGGGCGCTCCGCATCGTATCACTCGCTGAACCCTTCTTTTTGGTTGGCGCTTTGACGCTGCGCTCTTCGTTATAATGCCTTCGCGTTTAATGTCGCTGCAGTGTTCCCGCAGTTGCAACGAATGGACAAATACATGCTTTTCTACTCGTTTGGATTGTCGGGAAAGTAAGGCGAGGAATTGATTTCGAAAACTCGATGCGCTTTTCCTGCGGTTCCTTGTAGTTTGTTTTGGCCATTACCGGATTTGATTTGATGGTCAGTTAATCTGAAGAAGAGAAAAAAAAAAGATTTCCAACTGTTTCGAGAGCCCCTCTTGCTGCGTATCTTAATTCCCGATATTTGCTAACGTACATTAAGTGCGTAGTGCTTTCGGCGTTTTCAGATTTTCAGATTTCAGAGCATGCGGTCAATCTCTTCGTTTAAATAACGAACTGCATGAAAAATATAATTCTCACACCTTAAAGATACGTCGCCTGAGTGCGGCCGTTTCTTTCTTCTTTCATTTTATGAGGAAACAACACGCGACCAACCTAATTGCAATATGTTCTGGAAATGGAGAAATCCGAACATGCGACATTTTGACTGCGAACTATATTACATTACTCGCTATTACCTAACGACTTGATTGGTAGATTTGTGGCCGCTGGCAGAGTGGTGAATCGGGACCTTGATGAATAAGTTGCTGCAATAGAATCTTCAAGTGCAACGCAAAATAAAGCTAGCAAACGTGACACTCCCGTCTTTGCTGAACTCCATGGCCACAAAAAGCTGAAGCGTCAGAGGGAATTTCAATGCAAGTGGACTAAAAGCGCCTTTGCAGACATCCTTCGCAATACCAATGCTTTCTTGGAATATCATACGCTAGGGAACATTTAAATCACTCATTCGCGCGGGAAAAACCAAACCGGAGTTTCTATCGTGTCCTGTCTCACTGTGCTAACATTCCAAACACGACAAAAACAACCACTTTCCAAATCGCTTCACCTACGGCAGCTGTATACTGGGATGCAACATGCAAGGCGTTCTGACGAAGTGCGGAGCTTCACGAGGTCAGCACAAAATCAGTGTTGAGCGGGTTTTGCTGTGCACCACGCCCTCTGTGACTAGCGCAGCGTTCTAAATGCACGAAATCGGACGCCGTACAAGTTACCCGCTCACACTTTATCTTCCCAAGAAAGATAGCGAGGGAGCAGCCTTACGGCAGCGAACTTAAACTCGCAGCCGAGGAGCAGCGTCCACCGACACCCACACCGCCGCTCGCCCTACACTTGCTCCGCCGGCCGGCTGGGCTGCTCGGTTACTTTCGGCAAAGACGGTACATTAGATATACAGTTTGACTTGATAATTAACTGTAACTCATCAATAAACAATAATGACTCAGGTGACATGATTGGCATGACACGACATTTGTATACAACTTGTAATTACATACACATTCATAAGAACCAGTCTCATCTCACTGTGATGCCGCATCACACCTTAAATTTGGTTCCATGATTTGCTTCCACTCTTTTATTCGACTGTTTACGTATACCTTTTCTCGAGCATAGCCTAGTAAGGCTCTCACCTTAATAAAACTGACACATGCTGGGCGCCATTGCTCACACTGAATATCTGCACTTTTTAAAATGTGTTGTGGTCGACTGCAACTAATTGGCTTGAAAATTATTCGGCCACATAGGGATGACTCAGGCCGGCAGGGTAGAACTTCTGAAAGTGCTTTACAGCCTCTCATGCATACTCTAATGGGTACTCTTTATAGGCTTATTCCCTTCTAGATTTTAACGCTTCTAGGCGCCACTTTGACTGTGATAATGTTTCACCGCGTGTAATAGCTTACTTGGACCTGCAGCGAACAGTACACAGGGAAGTTTGTGTTATGGCTTTATAAACGTGCCGCCCGTGTGCTCGAAATCTAATGCTGCCACCATGCATTCGACAGTCTATATACGTAGCGGCTGCCATTCCTGTGAGTGCTGCAGAGAAATGTACAGCCACCAATTGTTTTTGAATTAGCTTTGGCAGTCGAGTTGAAACTGCACACACAAATCCGTGACGCGTACAGTTTTACATTGCGCGTACCACCTAGACCATGTGCACAGATCAGATGATTATATAGGTAAGACAAGGTCCGACGATTTTAATTAATGTTTAGATGATCCACCCCCACAGTAGGTGCTATTGTACACTTACACTTGTGCGTACTGCGCTGAAGCTTGGCTCAGAAGGTATTCGATATTCAGGGCATTGGGCACCCCCTGAAATCAACCAAAAAAACAGCAGACCTTGTGGCTGACAGGCGCTTGTGGTTTCTTAATATGAAATATGCGTGCATCAAGACCAGCGATACAAAAACAAAATACAAATTTAAGATACCAATCACAGAGACAACTGTTACCACGTCAGTCTCGAGAGAGACCGCGCTTCTTCGTACGGCCTTCGCAATGGCGTCTTTTGCGACTTCCCTCCCCCCCCCCCTTGGTGGGATCGCAAACACCTCACCGCTCCGCTTCTCTACCGCTGTTCGCGCTCAAGGAGAGCGGCGTTCACTCCCCGCCCGCCCGCATCAATTGCAGCCTGCCAGTCTTCCCAGGTCAATCCTTATTGTTCAGACTAAGCAAACGTAAACAATTTGATATTTCCGCTCTATGGGGTACAAATTACAGATAAAGTTCCTGGTGTGAGCTCTCGTCTTAGTGTGACTACTTGGTCACATGACCCTCCGATTATTTTTGCTTCAACGGATTCTGCGCCTACATTTTGAGCAAACATGTTTACGTCACGCGGTGGGCATATTAAAAACTATTAAGTGGTGTGCAGAATTATACTCGATCTGAACCCTTTGCACGAAGAGAATTAGGAAAATGATAAGTTTGAATATTATCCCAAAATCTCCATTTTCGTTTAGCTGAAAATGGTATTAATAATTATACAAGCAGTAAAAACAAGGCCTGGGGCCGATTGTCGCACTGATCATCAGCTTCTTGTTGCCAAAATTAAGCTTCGATTGAGGAAAACGTAGAAAACTAAGAGGCTTTTCAGGTATGATCTGGATCAAATTCCATTAGAATATGCTGTGGAAGTGAGGAATCGATTTCAAGAATTAGATCAAGAAAACAGAGAGCCCGATGAGATGTGGACTGATGTTCGTGATATAATACAAGAAGTTGCTACTAAGGTAGTTTCCAAAGCAAAAGAAATGAAAGAAAGCGAACTGGTTATCTGAAGAGGCTTTGCAAATAGCTGAGGAAAGGAGGATGGCAAAAGTTATGGGGGAAAGAGAAAGATACAAGGTTCTCAATGCGGATTTTCAGAAAATAGCAAGGAGAGATAAGAATGCCTTCCTGAACATACATTGCCAAGCAATTGAGGACAACAGACAATTAAGGAACACAAGAGCTCTGTATAAGACAATCAAAGATATCAAAGGAAGCTTCTGTGCTAAGCTGGGCGTGATAAAGGGCAAACGAGGCAAGGACCTCACTGAAGCCTCAGAGATAAAGAAGAGGTGGCAGGAATACACAGAACTGTACAAGAAGGACCCGAATGTGCAAACCCAACATAAGACGGTTGTCATTACTGATCTCGAGCCGGGCATCCTGAAGAGTGAAGTTGAATGGGCCTTAGCCAGCCTTGCTAAGAACAAAGCTAGCGGAATTGATGGCATTCCAGCTGAGTTGCTTCAAAACCTCAACCATGACGCTGTTAACATTCTGCATACATTATGTCAGAAGATTTGGATAACCCTGCAGTGGCCACAGGATTGGAGGAGGTCAGTTTACATCCCCATCCCAAAGAAAGGCAGTGCCAAAGATTGTTCCAACTACCGCACGATCGCGCTTATTTCGCATGCTAGCAAGGTGATGTTGAAAATCCTCCAAGGTAGGCTGCAGCAGTATGTGGATCGGGAGCTTCCGGACGTGCAAGCTGGGTTTCGCAAGGGCAGAGGAACTAGAGACCAAATTGCCAACCTTCGCTGGATCATGGAAAAAGCAAGAGAGTTCCAGAAACCCATCTACTTCTGCTTTATTGATTATGCGAAAGCGTTTGACTGCGTAGACCACAGCAGATTGTGGCAAGCTCTCCAAGAGATGGGAGTTCCAATTCACCTCATCTGTCTCCTCAGGAACCTGTATGAAGGACAAGAGGCCACTGTCAGAACTGGGCATGGTCTTACTGATTGGTTTCCAATTAAGAAAGGAGTGAGGCAAGGCTGCATACTGTCGCCCTGCCTATTTAACCTATATGCAGAGTGCATCATGAGGAAGGCCGGTCTTGACGAGTCTTCAGCTGGAGTAAAGATTGCTGGAAAACGTATCAACAACCTTAGATATGTGGATGATACCACTTTAATGGAAGAAAGTGAAGTGGAACTCAAGAGACTTCTGATGTGCGTACAAGAATAGAGTGAGAAGTTTGGGCTTAAACTGAACATTAAAAAGACAAAGATCATGGCGTCTTGCCCTATCAACTCCTGGAGCATCAATGGACAAGTAGTGGAAGCTGTGACAGATTGTCTCTTCTTGGGCTCCAAGATTACCTCGGAAGGAGACTGCAGCCACGAAATTAGGAGACGCCTGCTTCTGGGAAAGAGAGCAATAGTTAGCCTTGACCGTCTAGTAAAGAGCAGATACATTAGTCTGCCAACCTAGATCCGTATAACTCGTGCTTTGATCTTTCCAGTTGTGATGTATGGAAGCGAGAGTTGGACTGTGAAAAAGGCTGACCGCCGAAGAATTGACGCGTTTGAATTGTGGTGCTGGCGAAGACTCTTGAGAGTTCCTTGGACTGCCAGAAGATCAAATCAGTCGATATTGTCGACCATAAATCCTGACTACTCATTGGAGGGTCAAATTCTAAAGATAAAGCTCAGCTACTTTGGTCATCTGATGAGAAGAGAGGAGTCGCTGGAGAAAGATTTGATGTTGGGAAAGGTTGAGGGTCGCCGGAGAAGGAGTAGGCAGCGAACGCGATGGTTAGATGGCATCCTCGAGACACTGCAGATGAAGTTATGTGATGTTAGGAAGATAGTGAGACACCGGAAAGCGTGGCGTGACATGGTCCATAGGGTCACGAAGAGTTGGACACGACTGAACGAATGAACTGAACTGGTATTAATAATAACTCCCGATGCTCCTCAAATTAAGAGTATAAGAGAAGCGAAATTTACTCAGTTTAAATTGCGGCTTTCCAATGCAGTTCATTTAACTTTTCGTGTTGAGTGTGCATGCCGTTCTGAACATATCAGTCGGCTGAGAGTATGTGTAGCCATACGAATAACGTACACCTATGGGGATATGATCAGTCTAATATATTGAGTAGCTACAACCTTTGTCAATACAACGCGCGCGAATAACTGTAGAAGTAAGGAAAGCGGGTAAGCAAGAAAAAAAAAATCCTTCAAAGGTGAACTTTTTCTCAAGGAAATATGACGCAACACCGCAGTACGATTTGTAGCAGCAGGGGCGACATCGGAACCAACGTTAACAATTAATTCCCTATAATTTGAATTTGGAATACTCTGGCGACATACAGATGAGGCAACCAAGTTGTTTCATTCATTTCAGTGCTGTGCGCACTAAGAAATCAGCAGATGAAAATGCCAACCTAGTGAAAAATTAGGTAACGCAACTCGATGAGAAATGCTGCTATTGCATCTGCACCGATTGAGAAGGCTGTAGGAAAGCGCTGGCACTTTCCCCCGAGACCGTGTGCGCTGTTGCACACAGATAATATTACTGTTACAAGCAGCATGTTAACCCGAGGGCAGTAATCACGGAGGAAAAAGGCCATCCTAGTAATTTCAACTCCTCAGTATGGCAACAAGCACCGGGAGGCTGCTCCTGCCACTTGCGAGCAGCTTGTGATTACTTGGAACACTCCGACACCTTTCCTTTTCCTATTCCTCATAGTGGCACGTCCGTATTATCTTGATTGCTAGTTTCTAAATACATATCTGCTTCCGATGTATGGCATTCTTCAGTTCCAGTGATCATCTGGTCTTGTTCGCACAGAATGATCGGACAGTTCCAGCGTTGAGTAAAAGTGCAAAACGCTTGACAATCATTTACCAAAATATCATAATATGTTTAGTTCATTCCTGAATGTTTATTAACCATAACACTTCGCACTGGATTCTTCAGGTTGGTATAGAAACTCGAGAGCAATATTTTCCTTCTCTTTTCACCAGAGGACGGTTACAAATTTAGACATAATTTTTAAAGAAAGAACGTGTACAGTACGAGATCATACAGCGCTCCTTCTGTGTTTGTGTTATGGCTCATTTCAACGTTTTAGATATATTTTAAACTTAATGGATGTATTCGACAATAATCAGTAAGATAACATCACAAACACCACTGACTTAAATACCATACGCACCACAGGCACTTCAACATACTGAAATGAATTCACATTTTTCAAGCGGGTTGACTTGGTATCCGCTCTTAGGATTGGGCTCCTGGCCGCGGTTCGTTCGCCTCCTGAAGGGACCAACGACTGTAGTCGAGAGGGTGCAGGCGAGCGGCGGACGCCCTTTTAAAAGCCCAGTGCTGCTCCGCAGTGCACTGCCGCATTGTGGAGAAGCATTGGCATCGGGCGTTTCCGGCACGCTAGCCAGACAACACGGTGCCATGGAGGCGCGCTCTCCTTTCTCCACTCGCGCCAGGAAATATCCGCTACTAGAGACCAGTGCGTTCGCTATTGCGCCTCTTTGGCCGGCGTCTTCAGCATTTTAGCATGGCGGTTGTAATGAACCATTTGTAACAAAATGCGCACTCCTTGCAGTATGGCCGACATCTGCTCTGGTCAAGACGCTAATGAGATTAGCGTAGACGTGAGAAATCTTCTTAACGCATCAATCCTGCACAACCGAACCGCTGTACACGTAATCGAGAGCGAACGCTACCTCACTTTTCATGCGTAATCTTTGAGAAAACAACAATGACTATATACTCGTGTAATTTCTTCGGCCGCCTTAGTAGTGCAATGTAGTAATACCAATGCAGTAAAAAGAGCTATCAAGATAGAGGTAACATTATTACGGTTCCATGGTTTTCCTTTTTCTTGTTTTTAATTTTTTTGCCTCAGCTATTTTCTCCGGTGTTATGCATTTCATGCCAAGCCATGTGGAAAGTAAATAACCACCTGTAGTCGCAACTGCATACATTGAGTATTTAGTACACCAAAATTTAAATATTTCATCTTTTTCTCGTTTAATTAGTTCATGACAAGAATTTAGTGTGGCTTTGCTGCAACGTGGATGGTTTATTTCTCTTGGGATTTTATTTCGTCAAATAAACGAATCTTAAATACGGAAATACCAAACCTCAGAAGGCCGCTCTACGCTGCCGGATATTGGCAGTCTTGAGCAAAGATTCAAGAAATACTCAAGAAATACATTACATCTTAGTTGGTACCTCTAAACGCCAAAGACAGCACTATTCAATGAATTGGTTTATCTTTTCTATCTAACAGCATTGACTAGCTGAATTTTTTTCTCACATTCCAGCATCAATCCTTCGAGGCCGTCAGCGTGGCGACCGGCGGTGAACTCACCATTTCCATCTCGTGGCCAACCAGAGCCCAGGACTTGTTGTCAAGCTCTACCCCGTAGCAAGCCATGACCACCGGGTTCACGAACAGGCTCACATTGTCGTCGAGGCGGAGATCTGTTTCGGCTGTATACCATTGAGGCTGTCAGATATCTCTCTTAAATACTGGTGTGGAGATGAATATTGATCTGTGACCAAACGCCTCCCATATGTTGCATTGCAAATTTACTAGTACCTTATAATAATGCCAGAAAAGTTCAATTGGGGTTGCCCATGGCTCCAGAAAACATTTCTAGTTTTTCATAACGCGCGAAAATAGTATAAGCCGCACACATGATGGCAGAGTCTGTCCGTGCTAAATTGCATCAGCCGAAAAGGACGCGTCACCCGTTTCAAATAAGCTAGAACTATGTTCAAGCTTCACCCATCTCAAGGTAAGCTTCAAGGAACTAATATATTTTTAGTTGCATTGAATTAAAAAAACAGAATAGAGTTTCAGATTTACCAGTGTGCTTTTAACACCACGACATAAGGTCGTGCCACCAGCCACTTAGTATTTCAATTAACACTAACGCACTTATCCTAGCCTCATAAATTTTCATATTAACAGAAATTTCTTTTTGAGTTTCAAGTTTAAAACCCATATTTTACTGCCGATAATATTCAAGTGAAAATATCAGCTCTTTATTCAAAACTAAAAGTGAAGTATTTACCCGTGGCAAGTACGAACAAAACCAATAACACTGATCACACCGACCTCCCTAGCAATATTCATAATATTGCGCCAATATAATACTTCTAATTAGAGTCACGTATGCAACTAATCATATTACGGAGTTTCCGGGCTTGCAAAAGAGAGAAAACAATCGTAGTAGATTCCTTATTACTTCCTCTTGTTGAGTTATGCAATAGATCGCTTTACGCGGTTTCACTGCACAAAATGCTCAGCCAGTGATACTCAATATCCTCCCATCTCAACCCTGATCACACCCTTTGTTTTTGCACCCTTGTCTAAAAACAGCGTAGCCAGTGAAAGAGGTGAGATAGCCACAGCCATCGAAGAATGCACTTGAGCAAGCCTGGATTAGAGTGTTTTCGAGGCAGCTTTTGATACTTCCCGCTTAATTATCATGATACCCTGTCACGGGTAAATAACAAATGTGCAGTCTGAACGCTAACCTCAGCCCAGATAACACTATTAACAGGCCCGATATTGAAAATGTGCTGGCAAACCACGGCCCCAGGGCGGCGCAGAGTTGCCAGTATGTTTCTGATTTTGGCCACGCCAATTTAAAACCTGGTTACAGCGGGCCAGGTATGCAATTGCTTGCTGACAGTCGCACTACGTTTGGAAACCACTGGTGAACATTGCCCTGCTATATTGTGGCTTGCCGATATTTCGCATCTGCTGATGCGAGCTCGGTAACATGGTCTTATCAAATTGATCGGTCTTCAAACATTTCATACATGTTCGTGTGCGTTGACAGATATCGGCCGCTCGTTTAGATTGTAATGCGAACATCTGATAAACGTTTATGTACGTTCGCAACGATTGTTCGTTCATTTAAATATAACTGCCAATATCTAATATGGGTCTGTGAATGTTGGCAAGTATTTTTCGCTCAATAAGATTGAGGTGCTGACATGAGGTATATATATATATATATATATATATATATATATATATCTATATATATATATATATATATATATATATATATATATATATATATATGAAGGAAAGAAGAAAACAGTCGGCGAGGCCAAGGAAAGCGTTGGGGATGTTACTTTGTGTTTTTTTTTTAATGTTTACTTGTTTTTTCTGCTACTTTGTGTTTAATTATCTTTCCACTAAACAAGATTACATTATTAATTTCTGTGATTATCCAAGTAAACATTAAAAAAAAAAAAAAACAAAGTAACATCCCCAACGCTTTCCTTGGCCTCGCCGACTGTTGACTTCTTTCCTTCATGTATTATAACGAGCACCCTCATTTCCCCTTAATTGATCTGCTTGTAGCTTACGGGGGTCTCGGATCTGGCAGTCTTGAAGCCATAAGTAGCGTAAGCGGGTTCTAGCACAGCTTTCGCCCTCGCTCTTGATCACATTCTACGTGACGCTGGCGGTAACAAAGGACGTCCTACGTCCGCCGCTATGGTTGAGGGTGGCGCTGGTGAACACTCTCAAGGTTCGTATACAGACAACATAAATACCCAAGCAAGTAGCAGGGGGGACAGCGGCCGATATAGCTCAGTTGGAAAGAGCACCGGACGCGATATTCGGAGGCCGTGGGTTCGGATCCCACCATCGGCACGTTGTTTTTTCTGCTACTTTGTGTTTAATTATCTTTCCACTAAACAAGATTACATTATTAATTTCTGTGAATATCCAAGTAAACATTAAAAAAAAAACACAAAGTAACATCCCCAACGCTTTCCTTGGCCTCGCCGACTGTTGGCTTCTTTCCTTCATGTATTATAACGAGCACCCTCATTTCCCCTTAATTGATCTGCTTGTAGCTTACGGGGGTCTCGGTTCTGGCAGTCTTGAGGCCATAGGTAGCGTAAGCGGGTTCTAGCACAGCTTTCGCCCTCGCTCTTGATCACATTCTACATGACGCTGGCGGTAACAAAGGACGTCCTACGTCCGCCGCTATGGTTGAGGGTGGCGCTGGTGAACACTCTCAAGGTTCGTATACAGACAACATTAATACCCAAGCAAGTAGCAGGGGGGACAGCGGCCGATGTAGCTCAGTTGGAAAGAGCACCGGACGCGATATTCGGAGGTCGTGGGTTCGGATCCCACCATCGGCACGTTGTTTTTTCTGCTACTTTGTGTTTAATTATCTTTCCAATAAACAAGATTACATTATTAATTTCTGTGATTATCCAAGTAAACATTAAAAAAAAAACACAAAGTAACATCCCCAACGCTTTCCTTGGCCTCGCCGACTGTTGGCTTCTTTCCTTCATGTATTATAACGAGCACCCTCATTTCCCCTTAATTGATCTGCTTGTAGCTTACGGGGGTCTCGGTTCTGGCAGTCTTGAAGCCATAGGTAGCGTAAGCGGGTTCTAGCACAGCTTTCGCCCTCGCTCTTGATCACATTCTACGTGACGCTGGCGGTAACAAAGGACGTCCTACGTCCGCCGCTATGGTTGAGGGTGGCGCTGGTGAACACTCTCAAGGTTCGTATACAGACAACATAAATACCCAAGCAAGTAGCAGGGGGGACAGCGGCCGATGTAGCTCAGTTGGAAAGAGCACCGGACGCGATATTCGGAGGTCGTGGGTTCGGATCCCACCATCGGCACGTTGTTTTTTCTGCTACTTTGTGTTTAATTATCTTTCCACTAAACAAGATTATATTATTAATTTCTGTGATTATCCAAGTAAACATTAAAAAAAAACACAAAGTAACATCCCCAACGCTTTCCTTGGCCTCGCCGACTGTTGGCTTCTTTCCTTCATGTATTATAACGAGCACCCTCATTTCCCCTTAATTGATCTGCTTGTAGCTTACGGGGGTCTCGGTTCTGGCAGTCTTAAAGCCATAGGTAGCGTAAGCGGGTTCTAGCACAGCTTTCGCCCTCGCTCTTGATCACATTCTACGTGACGCTGGCGGTAACAAAGGACGTCCTACGTCCGCCGCTATGGTTGAGGGTGGCGCTGGTGAACACTCTCAAGGTTCGTATACAGACAACATAAATACCCAAGCAAGTAGCAGGGGGGACAGCGGCCGATGTAGCTCAGTTGGAAAGAGCACCGGACGCGATATTCGGAGGTCGTGGGTTCGGATCCCACCATCGGCACGTTGTTTTTTCTGCTACTTTGTGTTTAATTATCTTTCCACTAAACAAGATTACATTATTAATTTCTGTGATTATCCAAGTCAACATTAAAAAAAACACAAAGTAACATCCCCAACGCTTTCCTTGGCCTCGCCGACTGTTGGCTTCTTTCCTTCATGTGTTATAACGAGCACCCTCATTTCCCCTTAATTGATCTGCTTGTAGCTTGCGGGGGTCTCGGTTCTGGCAGTCTTGAAGCCATAGGTAGCGTAAGCGGGTTCTAGCACAGCTTTCGCCCTCGCTCTTGATCACATTCTACGTGACGCTGGCGGTAACAAAGGACGTCCTACGTCCGCCGCTATGGTTGAGGGTGGCGCTGGTGAACACTCTCAAGGTTCGTATACAGACAACATAAATACCCAAGCAAGTAGCAGGGGGGACAGCGGCCGATGCAGCTCAGTTGGAAAGAGCACCGGACGCGATATTCGGAGGTCGTGGGTTCGGATCCCACCATCGGCACGTTGTTTTTTCTGCTACTTTGTGTTTAATTATCTTTCCACTAAACAAGATTACATTATTAATTTCTGTGATTATCCAAGTAAACATTAAAAAAAACAAAAAACACAAAGTAACATCCCCAACGCTTTCCTTGGCCTCGCCGACTGTTGGCTTCTTTCCTTCATGTATTACAACGAGCACCCTCATTTCCCCTTAATTGATCTGCTTGTAGCTTACGGGGGACTCGGTTCTGGCAGTCTTGAAGCCATAGGTAGCGTAAGCGGGTTCTAGCACAGCTTTCGCCCTCGCTCTTGATCACATTCTACGTGACGCTGGCGGTAACAAAGGACGTCCTACGTCCGCCGCTATGGTTGAAGGTGGCGCTGGTGAACACTCTCAAGGTTCGTATACAGACAACATAAATACCCAAGCAAGGAGCAGGGGGGACAGCGGCCGATGTAGCTCAGTTGGAAAGAGCACCGGACGCGATATTCGGAGGTCGTGGGTTCGGATCCCACCATCGGCACGTTGTTTTTTCTGCTACTTTGTGTTTAATTATCTTTCCACTAAACAAGATTACATTATTAATTTCTGTTATTATCCAAGTAAACATTAAAAAAAAAACACAAAGTAACATCCACAACGCTTTCCTTGGCCTCGCCGACTGTTGGCTTCTTTCCTTCATGTATTATAACGAGCACCCTCATTTCCCCTTAATTGATCTGCTTGTAGCTTACGGGGGTCTCGGTTCTGGCAGTCTTGAAGCCACAGGTAGCGTAAGCGGGTTCTAGCACAGCTTTCGCCCTCGCTCTTGATCACATTCTACGTGACGCTGGCGGTAACAAAGGACGTCCTACATCCGCCGCTATGATTGAGGGTGGCGCTGGTGAACACTCTCAAGGTTCGTATACAGACAACATAAATACCCAAGCAAGTAGCAGGGGGGACAGCGGCCGATGTAGCTCAGTTGGAAAGAGCACCGGACGCGATATTCGGAGGTCGTGGGTTCGGATCCCACCATCGGCACGTTGTTTTTTCTGCTACTTTGTGTTTAATTATCTTTGCACTAAACAAGATTACATTATTAATTTCTTTGATTATCCAAGTAAACATTAAAAAAAAACACAATGTAACATCCCCAACGCTTTCCTTGGCCTCGCCGACTGTTGGCTTCTTTCCTTCATGTATTATAACGAGCACCCTCATTTCCCCTTAATTGATCTGCTTGTAGCTTACGGGGGTCTCGGTTCTGGCAGTCTTGAAGCCATAGGTAGCGTAAGCGGGTTCTAGCACAGCTTTCGCCCTCGCTCTTGATCACATTCTACGTGACGCTGGCGGTAACAAAGGACGTCCTACGTCCGCCGCTATGGTTGAGGGTGGCGCTGGTGAACACTCTCAAGGTTCGTATACAGACAACATAAATACCCAAGCAAGTAGCAGGGGGGACAGCGGCCGATGTAGCTTAGTTGGAAAGAGCACCGGACGCGATATTCGGAGGTCGTGGGTTCGGATCCCACCATCGGCACGTTGTTTTTTCTGCTACTTTGTGTTTAATTATCTTTCCACTAAACAAGATTACATTATTAATTTCTGTGATTATCCAAGTAAACATTAAAAAAAAAACACAAAGTAACATCCCCAACGCTTTCCTTGGCCTCGCCGACTGTTGGCTTCTTTCCTTCATGTATTATAACGAGCACCCTCATTTCCCCTTAATTGATCTGCTTGTAGCTTACGGGGGTCTCGGTTCTGGCAGTCTTGAAGCCATAGGTAGCGTAAGCGGGTTCTAGCACAGCTTTCGCCCTCGCTCTTGATCACATTCTACGTGACGCTGGCGGTAACAAAGGACGTCCTACGTCCGCCGCTATGGTTGAGGGTGGCGCTGGTGAACACTCTCAAGGTTCGTATACAGACAACATAAATACCCAAGCAAGTAGCAGGGGGGACAGCGGCCGATGTAGCTCAGTTGGAAAGAGCACCGGACGCGATATTCGGAGGTCGTGGGTTCGGATCCCACCATCGGCACGTTGTTTTTTCTGCTACTTTGTGTTTAATTATCTTTCCACTAAACAAGATTACATTATTAATTTCTGTGATTATCCAAGTAAACATTTAAAAAAAAACAAAAAAACACACAGTAACATCCCCAACGCTTTCCTTGGCCTCGCCGACTGTTGGCTTCTTTCCTTCATGTATTATAACGAGCACCCTCATTTCCCCTTAATTGATCTGCATATATATATATATATATATATATATATATATATATATATATATATATATATATATGTATATATATATATATATTACCATATATTGATTAACATCGCCCGATTACTTCGCCAGACTGCTAGCCAGCGTTGTTCATAATTTTTTAATTTTTTTGTTAGATTGTCAACATCTCAGCTATCTGATTGCACATGGCAACCCAGCTTCGGTGGTTAAAATATGGCTTTTCAGCATGAGACCTTTTCTTGGTGCTCCAAATTAGTCTTTAGAGCTGTTAGGTAAGCAGTGAGCAGCACATTGAGCTTGCTCATGTCCGTAGGTAATCCAACCAGGCGTACATAAAAACATGAATAATTCAAGCCCGCCTGATCTGATAGCAGTTCATGAACCGTCAGGAAACAACATCTGCTGAACATTGTTATATTATAAAAGTAGGGGTAGCCGCATTGCTAGGCAACTCGATACGATGACATTCTCAGGGTACGTGCGGTTTTCAAAACGTATGCTACGAACAATGACCATTTTAGTTAGTTATATTGGGTTTTATGGCGCAAACCATTTTATTTATGCGAATACGTATGCAAGATAAAGAGAGTCCGTGAATAAGATCCTTGACACGGTCAGCTTTTGATCCGGACGTTTCTTCCACTTCGACAACCAAAAGTGAAATGTGAAACCTGTATTGTAGCCGTGGGCACATGGAGTGTCGTGAAACACCTTACGAAAGCTGAAGCCGTTTAGGCGACCGTCGTGACTGATACGCATGAATACGCATTTATGATTTATGCAGAAAGAGAGTACGTTAGCGTGATTAGCACGTCCCGTGCGTCCCAACCAAGCTCACACGGGATGACACTATGGTGAAAATTACTTGTATTTCAGCCGCATCTTATAAACAGAAGAGATGCCCCAAATTTCCTGGGCATATTTAGCTGTGCGCAATCCCGCTTTTACTTTTCCTTTAGCTTGCAAGAATAGATTGCAAATGTTGCTAGCTATATTCTTGTACCCATATACCTGGGCTGGACACCCTATGAATATGTAAAAAACGTGTTTATATTCACAGGCACATAATTATGTTTATTTCGCACTGCTTCAGCCATGTGTGCGGATAAGTTTGGTTTGGTTTGGTTTGTGGGGTTTAACGTCCCAAAGCGACTCAGGCTATGAGAGACGCCGTAGTGGAGGACTCCGGAAATTCCGACCACCTGGGGTTCTTCAACGTGCACTGACATCGCACAGCATTCACAGTCCATTCATGAGAAATATGTCAGAGATGTTTCTCGTTCGAAGATAATTAAAGAGAATGGAAAGAAAGTACATTACCGTGCTTCTCCCCATTCTTAGCCTCTCAAGTTCGCGGAAGTTAAATCTGTGTACAAATTATTATAAGTTATCTCATGTGCTCTACGGCTGGAAGAAAACAGCGTCTCAAAGTCTCCGATCATTTTGTTAAATGCATTTTCTTATGCGCAAGCAAATTTGAAGCAAGGACCTTGCCCAGTTCCGGGAGCTCTGTGCTGGTCAGCTCTAACAAAAGATATTGACAAAGACGCATACACTTTAAAGAGACTCAGAAATCTGGTGCCGAATTCTTAGAAAGGACTGGGTGCAAACAATGCACTCGCCGCCAACCCGCGGAGGATTCCTCCATCCTCCCTCTGCCACTCCTCTAAACTCAAGCTGTTGAAGCACTGAAGACGACCTAACAGCAGTACTGTCTTCCTGAATCCCCCCTCTTTTGTTAAAATAATGCTCATGGAACGCGCTTGCCTCCTTCAACCGCTTACTGATCATTGCTGCATTCTTTTGTCTTTTCAGGCCTGTCATCCTCTAGCGAACGAGACCCACGCTATGCGCTCCCTCTGTTCCCATAGTCAGCCGTGCAGTCGTACATACCGCGGCCGACATAACTAGTGGACGGTTGACCCCGTGTGTGCCTCTTCGACCCAACACATTTCTCTCTGAGCACGGCCAAATTTTTAGCTGCCAAATGAGTGTTTCCTGGTTCTATAATTAAGCGTGTTGTTCTGCACATTCATGGCCAAACATTTCGCGAGCTGCAGAATGCAAAAAATAATTTATCACTGCGTAGTCTCCACGGCGACACAAAATTTCGCGTGTGCTTTTCATTAAGCTGTATGTCTGATCCCTTAGAACTGTTTTTTTTAAAGACCCCTTGTTTACCCTAACGTTTTAGTGCATGTACACACAGATATGCTCTTAAGCATAAATCGCCGAAATTGTCCCGCTGAAGACCATCATATATATTCGCTTATACTAAAATTTCGTTCTTCACACTCTTGTTCACCATGGCTGGGAGGCCACAGGCAAAAGAAAACGATTTGAAGTTATGCTGTAGTTTTTTTTTCTTAAGTCCTTACAATAAAGGTCATCGCGAACGATTAGCGACACAGATATTTTTCGCTGACTCTCAGCGGAGTTTTTCAGTTCGGCGTATTTTATTTTTGATCCCACATTTGGGGCTCATTTGCTGCACACACTACTATTGTTCGGTATATCGATTTGCATTCTTGACATATGCAGTAGCTACATATGTCAAGAATGCAAATCGCCAAGATTAGCATTCAGAAGCCAGGTTTGAAACCGAAGCGGCCACAAGGAACAAGCACTATCAGCGCTTGGGCACCTTCCCGGAGGTATGGAGCCTTACCTCGTCTTGCCTACGAGGTTTTGGCATTGCCGATGTTCGCGGAATCATCCGTGAAGTCGTGCGAGAAGAACTCAAGAGGTTTTTTACAGCTTCAGAGCAATGTTCCCCAGCAACCATTGCTATAGCCATTCGGGAAGAAGTGCAACACGCTCAGGCTTCCAAAAGAGCACCAGCTGTTGCTCTAGACAAACAACTGACGCTGAGCTATGCCGCTATTGCCCTTAAGCAGCCTCCCGCCCCTCGCCAGTACCCCCGGGCTGACAATCTCTGCCCTCGGCGCCGCGAATTCGTGCCGCAATATGAAGCATCCAGGGAGCCCCCAGGCTGAAGGAAGTCCGACATCTGGTGGACCCCTGACAGGCGGCCGTTGTGTTTTCACTGTGGGGAACCGGACCACATGCATTGTCGCTGCCTGTACCAAGAACTCGGACTTCGAGGATTACACTGACATGATTCCCGCCTCTTTACGGTGAACAGCTGCAGGGAATCCAGGCGTATCTTCGATGTTCTCCATTAACGGTGCAAATTCCATGTTATTGCACTCGGCGTCACCACATCGCTATTTCCCTCATCGCGGTGCTCACCGTCGGAGCCTGTCTCTTCTTCATCGTCGGAAAAACTAAGTACGGGGACGCCTGGAGGTGGTGTTGCGAACCAGGCCTACAGAAAGAGCCTCCATTTATGTTATGACGTAGCGCAACGCACAGATTGATTTTTGGGGACACAAACGGGTTTGCAGTTTCTAGTAATATGATATCAATCGACGGTTATGAAGTTGCCGCGCTCGATGACACTGGTGCTGATTATTCTGCATTTAGAGTACAATTTTTAAAACCTTCTGCGAAAAGTTACTACCCTATGGGATGGCTCTCCAAAACAAATCGCGGGAGGTCGGAGGTCACCTGGTGTGCCCTAAGTGAAAATGCACCATTCATACGGAAATTCATGGTTATACATGTTTCGCAAAATTTGTCAACCCAGAGCATTGACCTAAAGGTTTTATTTTTGCTTCGATGTTCGATCTCTGCTTCGTCTTGTGCTGAGGTTGCATCCGGGGCACACCGTCGTCACTCTCTTGGCGGCGACGTTAGCTTGAAGTCTGGTCGCTTCGCATAGGATATTGACATCGAGCATAGCGGTGGTGTCACTTGAACTCTGGGCGTGTCGAAAGCGTCTTCACAAGTAATGTAGGCGTCATAGCGGCATCGGCTTTACTCGTCACCAGAGTTCGCCATGAAGCAACCTTACCTCCAAAGGTTGCTACCTTTAGTTTCCCCTAGGGTGCTTTGGTACCTTCCTCGCACAGTCTCATTGTAGCTGCGGCCTGGCAACGAAAAGCGGGCTATGTAAAACGATGGGGACGTGAACCGATGGCTTGGTGGCGCAAACTCACCGCTACTCAGGTAGTCAGCGGTCGTTCACAGGGGCGGGGTTGTGGTCGCTGACTGCAAATCCGCGGAGGCCAATTTGTCGCTACGGGCAGTGGCGTAGAATGTGGCCGGCCTCACCGCCGTCGAAGCATAATCACCGGTTGTTCGTAGTCCTCCAGGCGTCGCACTTCCGTGGGCTTGAGGGTCGTTGGTAGGCTTTGCGGGGGGGGGGGGGGGGAGGTCAAGGGGCGGCTTTTAGGAACAGGACGGTATAGACGAGGGCTTAGAATGTCACATCGGGGTGCAGGACGACGTAATGCAGCAGCGTAATTCATCCCTATCGTTTCTTGTGCTGGAGATGTCGGAGCAGCAGCTTGAGGAACACCCAGCGCCTGCTGGACTTCTTCACGGCCGACGTCGTCGAGCGTCGCCACTTGTGGTTGTTGGAATTATGGCAGCAAGTGGCGAAGTTCATCTCGGACGATCTCACGAATGAGGTCGCGAAAGCTTTCTTCGCTCGTAGATGCACTGCTCTAGGAACTTGCGCTGAGCGATTTCAGTGGTCGATCATAGTGGCGAATCCTGGTGTCCATCGTCTTCTCGATGGTCGACCCGTCACTTTCATATTTGTGCGCAGTATTCGACGCATTCTTGCAAAAAGCGACTGTTTAACGCTTAGCATTAAAAGTTCACTCTCTTATTTTCAGTCGCGTTAAGGTCGGCATGGTGTAACAGGCGCTTCATCTCCTCAACGTAAACCAGGACTGGCTCATTCGGGACTTGAAATCTTGTTTGAAAGATAACCTTGGCTCTTTCATTCCGAACGACACTAGCAAAAGCAGTCAAAAACTCTTGCTTGAAAATCTCCCAATCATTCAAAGCTGCCTCGTGATTTTCGCACCATATAATGGCAGGTTCTTCAAGAGCAAAAGAGGCTTGCCTTACCTTCGCTTCGTCGTTCCAGTTATTGAATTTTGCCACACGGTCTAAAAGGTACATCCAGTCTTCCGCGCCTTCTGTGGGCAGTCCTTGTAAGTCCTTGTAAGTTGGGGGCTCCTGGGGCTGCCCGAAGACAACCGGAGCTTCTCACTGGACCATTTCCAAAGTTGATGCCTTCCGGGGTTGAACGGGGTCAGGCAGCAGACCATGTTCGGGCTGTAGGCCTGGAAGTCGGCGGCTGGCTCGGTGAGCTGTAGGCTGGTTCCCTAGGGCGACAGGAACAAGGCTCGGGTCTGAAGGATCAAGGGCAGGAACTCCAACAGATGTCACGTGGTGGCGACAAAGTCGATGACACAAATGAGCAGTGAAGAAATTCTTTATTGGGCTGACTTGCACTCGCAAAAGAACTAAGCAATTCGGCGACGGCGATAGCAACAATCGCGCTCGGTGGTCGTTGAACAAAGAATGCCTCTTTCACTTCTCAGCACTGTTTTTAAAGGCGGTGAGAAAAGATCTAGATAAAGCAGTAAAGGGTACTAGGGAGACCTATAACATTGTAGAAATACACGCGAGAGGCTGAAATCGTCAAGATACGTTTGACGCATCTTTCGCATCAAAGAAAACGATAAAGCGTCGTCTATCGACAACGAGCATGAACAAACACGGAATACAGAATCGACAAGCGCGCTAAAATCACAATGATAAGACCACATGCCAGCGGCTTTCAAGTAAGAACAGATAAAGTTTTAAATAGTTCGCGGCAACATACTATTGACTGTCTCCAAGCGCGTGAGACCAACTGTGCTGAGATAATCTCCGATCCGTTCGATGGCGGTCTGTATTGTTTCTTCAATCTGGCTGTCACTGCAGCACGTGATCCAGTGTGAGGCAGTCAGGTGGGGGATGTCGGCCAGTAACTTGGGCCGGCCTATCAGTGTAACGTTAAAAATCATCGGCGAATGTACGGAGCCTTGCGGCTAGCCACGGTTTCCTGGAGAGATGCTGGAAGGATCTCCAACTCCCGGCTTTAAGTTGCACTGTGCGGTCGGCGAGGATGTCTGAGATGTACGCATACGTGCGATATCCGACACCGAGAACCTGAAAGTGCTGAGTGAGTTCGATTGTATAGTTCTCGATATTCGTGCGTGCGCGCTCCAGACTACGTCGCATATAGCGATCCCATTTCTGAGTGGCGAGTAGAGCTTCGAGCGACTTCTTGCGCTCCCACAGATGGGCGTAGTAGTGGTCGCAGTGTGGGACTGTGCTTTCTTATTCGACAGTTTGAGTGGCGTCGGCCCCTTGTTTGACAGTTTCAGCTGTGTGCGCCTTGATGTCAGTAATAGCGGGAGGTTTGTACTGCTGTTTCCTGTGCGTCCAGAAAGAGTCCCAGTCAATCACCTGAGCCCGCAGCGTACATTGCCTGGTGGGCTCGTGTATCAAGATGTCGAGAACGAAGTGATCACTCGCGAAATTTTTGTGTGGCACCAAGTCGCTTTAACTGTGGAGGTCGTAAAGGCAAGACCAGGCGTTTTATCACGGTGTAGGCCCGTAACGTATCTTGTGGCGTAGGACACGTCCGTCATGAGGGTCAGCTGGTTCGAAGCTACGGTAGCGTAGCACTCAGGCCCCGGCCTTGAAGAAGTAAAGGGAGCTACGAGCTCGTGTCAGTTATTACGCCTGCTCGAAGAGTAGTGTGTAGCATGACTCAGTGTTTTCGTAGATTGTAATCGCCTCTGCTTTTTGCAAATACTTTCCTGTACTGCGTGTTTTTTTGTTACATAAAGTTAAGTTTCGTCTTCTGACGGCAAGTTCGTCGTCCTTCGTGTCACTGTGTGTGTGAACTATACGTCGCCAGCCAAATTGACAAGCACCTCGAAAAGGTACCTAGAAACTGGCAGAAGACTAGAACCAACCTGATTTCACTCGCCCGTTTTGTAAGAGCGCAGTGTACCTATGAGCAAGTATGTAAAGTATGTCATTACACTAGTATATACGATTCTTTGCTTTCGCAGCTGCACACTCTTGATAATACTAAGTGGTTCGCAGCAAAACGCGCAGTAGCTGTTACACTTGATCTGTCGACATCTGGGCCGCGCCGTAAGGGATAGCAGGAAGATGGGAGTGAAAGCGGAAAGAGTAAAAGGGGGCGTTAGTGTAGGACTCCGGAGTAATATCGACCACCTGGTTATCCAAGTCTATGCACCAACCACTACTGCTGAAGAAGCTGACGTTGAGAGATTTTATGCGGACCTACAATGCCTTTTAGACCGCACCCCATCATCAGACGTCGTTTTTCTCATAGGAGACTGGAATGCTAAGGTCGGGAGTGAAGAAATATCCGGAAATATAGGCAAGTTCGGTCTTGGCGAGCCAAATGAAGCTGGGCAGAGGCTAGTAGAGTTTTGTCAAGAAAACAACCTGACCATAGCAAATACTCATTTTCAACAGCACAAGAGGCGCCTGTACACATGGACTTCACCGGACGGTCTGTACAGGAATCAGATCGATTACATTATTTGCCGGCAGAGATGGAGAAGCGCTATACAAGCAGTAAAAACAAGGCCTGGGGCCGATTGTGGCACTGATCATCAGCTTCGTGTTGCCAAAATTAAGCTTCGATTGAGGAAAACGCAGAGAACTAGAAGGCCTTTCAGGTATGATCTGGATCAAATTCCATTAGAATATGCTGTGGAAGTGAGGAATCGATTTCAAGAATCAGATCTAGCAGACAGAGAGCCAGAAGGGATGTGGACTGATGTTCGTGATATAATGCAAGAAGTTGCTACTAAGGTAGTTCCAAAGCATAAGAAATGCAAGAAAGCAAACTGGTTATCTGAAGAGGCTTTGCAAATAGCTGAGGAAAGGAGAATGGCAAACGTTATACGGGAAAGAGAAAGATACAAGGTTCTCAATGCGGATTTTCAGAAAATAGCAAGGAGAGCAAGGAAAATAGCAAGAATGCCTTCCTGAACATACAGTGCCAAGCAGTTGAGGACAGCAGCCAATTAAGGAACACAAGAGTTCCGTATAAGTAAATCAAAGATATCAAAGGAAGCTTCTGTGCTAAGTTGGGCGTGAAAAAGGACAAACGGGGCAAGGACATCACTGAAGCTGTACAACTGTACAACTTCAGTGATGTCCTTGCCCTGTACAAGAAGGCCCCGAATGTACAAACCCAACTAAAGACGGTTGTGATTACTGATCTCGAGCCGGGCATCCTGAAGAGTGAAGTTGAATGGGCCTTAGCCAGCCTTGCTAAGAACAAAGCTAGCGGAATTGATGGCATTCCAGCTGAGTTGCTACAAAACCTCAACCATGACGCTGTTAACATTGTGCGTACATTATGTCAGAAGATTTGGACGACCCTGCAGTGGCCACAGGATTGGAGGAGGTCAGGTTACATCCCCATTCCAACGAAAGGCAGTGCCAAAGATTGTTCCAACTACCGCATGATAGCGCTTATTTCGCATGCTAGCAAGGTGATGTTGAAAATCCTCCAAGGTAGCTTCCGAACGTGCAAGCTGGGTTTCGCAAGGGCAGAGAAACTAGAGACCAAATTGCTAACTTTCGCTGGATCATGGAAAAAGCAAGAGAGTTCCAGAAACCCATCTACTTCTGCTTTATTGATTATGCGAAAGCGTTTGACTGCGTAGATCACAGCAGATTGTGGCAAGCTCTCCAAGAGATGGGAGTTCCAATTCACCTCATCTATCTCCTCAGGAGCCTGTATGAAGGGCAAGAGGCCACAGTCAGAACTGGGCATGGTATTACTGATTGGTTTCCGATCGAGAAAGGAGTGAGGCAAGGCTGCATACTGTCGCCCTGCCTATTTAACCTATATGCAGAGTGCATCATGGCGAAGGCCGGTCTGGACGAGTCTTCAGCTAAAGTGAAGATTGCTGGAAAACATATCAACAACCTTAGATATGCGGATGATACCACTGTAATGGCAGAAAGTGAAGTGGAACTCAAGAGACTTCTGATGCGCGTACACGAAGAGAGTGAGAAGTTTGGGCTTAAACTGAACATTAAAAATACAAAGATCATGGCGTCTTGCCCTATCAAGTCCTGGAGCATCAATGGACAAGAAGTGGAAGCTGTGACAGATTTTCTCTTCTTGGGCTCCAAGATTACCTCGGAAGGAGACTGCAGCCATGAAATTAGGAGACGCCTGCTTCTGGGAAACAGAGCAATGGTTAGCCTTGACCGCCTAGTAAAGAGAAGAGACATTAGTCTGCCAACCAAGATCCGTATAACTCGTGCTATGGTCGTTCCAGTTGTGATGTATGGATGCGAGAGTTGGATTGTGAAAAAGGCGGACCGCCGAAGAATTGACGCGTTTGAATCGCGGTGCTGGCGAAGACTCTTGAGAGTTCCTTGGACTGCCAGAAGACCAAATCAGTCGATATTGTCTACCATAAACCCTGACTGCTCATTGGAGGGTCAAATTCTAAAGTTAAAGCTCAGCTACTTTTGTCATCTGATGAGAAGAGAGGAGTCGCTGGAGAAAGATTTGATGTTGGGAAAGGTTGAGGGTCGCCGGAGAAGGGGTAGGCAGCAAACGCGATGGTTAGATGGCATCTTCGAGGCACTGCAGATGAAGTTATGTGATGTTAGGAAGATATTGAGAGACCGGAAAGCGTGGCGTGACATGGTCCATAGGGTCATGAAGTGTCGGACACGACTGAACGCCTGAACTGAACTTGGGATCTTTAACGTGCACTGACAGCACAGCACAAGAACGCCACTTCGCTCTCCTCTATCTAAATTCAGAGGCCGGCAGACGATGATTATTGAAGGCTGTATGTGTTTTTACTGCCATAGATTACATAATACAACATTTTGGGCGAGTTGGTTACATACATTCATTATCACAGCGCAAAGACGGACGGGACACGAGCGCTGTTGTGTCCTCCTCGTGTCCCGTCCGTCTTTGCGCTGTGATAATGAACATAGATTACACTTCCTGTTTGCTCTTTTTTCTACTCTGGCCAGAGCCATAAAGGCACACACAACTGGGAAATCAATAAAACAATTCAATGATGTATAGATCCTTATGGTTTCTGTTATGCGGTGATATTAAGGATCTGCCCAATATATACTACAATCGGTGCGTCGTGTTTCCAATGGCGGGAGTGAGATTTACTTGGAGTACCAGGTCGAGCACCAGAAGGTCGCCAACCGAACTAAACACTACAAAACTGCAGGAGATATAGTACTCAAAATTACTAGCAACAAAGCTCATTATTTGAAGAAGAAAAGTTTCATGTCGGAATTTTATGGTTACAAGCAGTGTGGTTGAAATGCATTTTTTATTTCATCCTCATGTGGGAACCACTTCGGCTACAGCATAGATGGTCCACCTTACCTGGGGTCAGTCATCAGGGCAAGCACAGGCTTGGGCACACTTGGCCGCCCGTAAAGAAATTATATCTGAAAGCAATACTAAGTCATCTCTTACGTAGCTTCATGTTGGTTTGCGTCAAATGAAATAAAAAAGTATTTTCAATACAGGAAGAGACGTTTAAAAAAGTGCAGTTGTCAAGCATAAAGTGATCGGTTTCTATTTCCCTGGCGACAAATTTTGTAGTGGATTACGGATAGCCGCAACAGGTTCCCAAGCATCAAAAAAACACAGCTAAAATAATTCCTGCTGGAGTAATGTTTTGAAGAAAAAAATATTTTCAAGCATACAATTTATGCCCCAATGCATTTTTGATCTACACCGAAAGTACCTTGGCACCTGGTTCTGCCGTGCAACAGGTCCAGAATAAGGTACTGATGCTCTCGCAGCTCTTTCCCTGTCCAACAGAACTACTTTCCCGCGCCTTTCAAAAGCTCTAATATTTAAGGAGCTCTAGTATGCACTCACCGTTATTAACTTACAATCGGTGTAAAGAAAAGCGGCCACAATCTGATTAATGCGCCGAGCACCGCGACTTCACTCCTGTCTATATGTGCAAAAGCAAATTAACAAAATGTGATGATAACTTACGTGTTTCGGTGTCCAGCCAGGATACATTGAAACCTCTAGGTGCCTTAAGGTTTGCTGCACCGGTAACAGAATTTGTAGCCACTAGCACCGGGTGTCCTTTCCTGTAATGAGATAATGAAAAAGTAGGATGCAAAATAGTCACGCTCTTAGAAATTTATTTAAAAAAAAGCACTGTAAATTCTATACCTCAAAATTTATGGCCATTATGCCACCGCCCAGGTGCGGGCCAACGCCTAACGTATGGGGCAAGCTTATTTCAAATACCAAACAGATGACCAGTACGCGAGTGAAACGAACACCCGTAGGCAGCGCACTCAACACTAGAGGCGTGTACTAAATCATACTAGTACTATTGCGTCGAACACAGCAGAAATAAACAATTATAAGTATATGCAATCTTGATTTGCTTTAACTTTTCGTGAGAGAGCCTACGCCTTGCTGTTGTCTACGCCTGGAACACTTTGGAGCGATACTGACGGCACAGAATGAAATACTTGCTAAAAGACCCTATCTCGCTTCGGGTCAAATTTTTGTTCTTTCGACTGCCCTCTGTCTTCTCCAAACTACGTTTTCATGATCAAGCCTGCGTGAAACCAAATCAAAATAGTAAATTAACTTAATATGCGCAGCATCCAATTCAAACGCATTGCTCCTTGCAGTTATCTTCACCCCTCGTTGATGAATTCAGTACTCTGGAACATCCTCACGAAATATATCCTTCTCTGCATTTGTTATTAGGCAGTTCAAATGTAACCAAATAACTAATTCTGGTACATGGTAGTGTCGGTGAGAACAGTGTGCTTGCGCAAGTTACCATTTGCCTTATAATCCTTTTTTTTTCGCTGCAAACAAAACCAGAAGGCGCGCGCATGTATCTAAGTAGGAGAAAATTGTCTGACTGCAACCCATCTGCATTGTACACAACGCAATCTTGTACACATAAGTAACCAGCTTGACGTATAGGTTAGAACTGTTCTCGCAAATGCGGACGTTTTGTTTCCCATTCGCCATTTAGTAACACTTAAACCTCCTGTTAACAAGGCGAGAGCGTTTGATACACTTGTTCAGCGAAAAACCCAGACTTTCCTCATAATCTCTCGGCCGCCTTATTTAGTGAGCACTTATTTGTCAACAAGGTATAATGTCAAAGCACAAGACTTCGGATTTGAATTGTAGCGACCTACCATGCTTACGAAAACATGACGTCATGGGAACAAAGCTGCATAATGCATTTCGTATATGCAGGCTCCACACATTTGAGAAGGAGTTAACTTGATTAAACTAAGGTCGCAAACGGTTTCACGATGGATTCTGAACAGAAACATTTCATGTATGAGCCAGAGACGCTTTATACTATAGGGACACATAGCACGCCTCCATGCTTGCGGAACAAGCGGTGATTATTTGTATCTCCTGTGGTTTTCCGTTCAAAGTGGTATCTTCAGACTATATCGAGACGAGTGTCTGTGCAGGGAACACCGCATTCTGCTATTGAGTCATAATTTTAGTACTGTATGCATATTCTTTCACGACCTTTATTACCTGCTGCATACTATCAGAGATATTGCTTGATAAGCATTAGGGAAACATGAGATAATACATTTTACAGTGTAGTAGGCGGCGTCCTTAACTTCGACCACCTGAGGTTCTTTAACGCGCATTGATATCACAGAGCACAAGCTCATCCTGTTTTTCGTCTCCATCAAAAGCGGCGTTATCGGTCGGGATTTGATCCACATCAATTAACCTTTGGCACAGCAGTGAGAGCGCGCTACCAGCTGCACTACCCCGGTGATTGGATAACACAACATAGCGCTACATTTTACAATAAGTCACAATCGAATTGGTGGAATGCAACGAACAAAAACATCGCATTTAGACTAAGGTGAAAAATTAGCTTACAAAAATACTCCCAACGCATTTTCAATGTGCTTTTAATCTCTTTCGCAGTCCTTGTAGGGAAAGAGTTTCAATAGCTGCGTTTCTATCTATCGAAAAGAGCGCAGAATTCAGGATACCTAGGAATTATTTTATCAGTAAAATTGCTCTCGTGATGGAATAATGTGCAGTTTAAAAATCCGCAGTAGTATATATGACAACATAGCAGCCCAAAATGTAAGGCATACATTTCATCTCGGCGATAAATGCATAAAAAGTTGCGGTAAAAAACTGCGAGTAGAGCATTAAGTAGAATTTTTAACGACTGAGATGCTACGTCATGTTCAGAAGCAGAGCTGCCTAGTTGTCTTTCTTGGTATTGATTCCGGACATGATTTCGTTGTGTAGAACAGCGCTTCTGTTCTACACAACCCAAGCTTCTGTTTTAACATGATTTCGTCCTGAACAGTATTGTTACTACCCATTTGCCTATTCAATACAAACCAAAACATGTGAGGGCGACTTGTTAAAAAATCAAAATTTAGCGTTTATTACAGGAACAACGATTTCCTCATGCCAGGTAATAAACAATCGTATCCCCTGATATCGTTCAGCCAAGGTAAGAAAGTACATGTTTGCTCCAAGCAAAATTTCGACACCCACACAAAGGTTAGTCTCACAGTGCGGTGCCAATGATGTAGACTGCAACAGCAGGGAGACGTCTGTTGTAAACGAGGTCGTTGGGGAGACCGAAAGCTCTCAAAATATATTGTTGAAATTTTACACGTTTAAATTCATTTAAAATCTGTGGACTGAAGTAAATTTTTACAGGCACTTTCATATTATGCAGAAGGTGTTCATGCACGGCTTGATCATGCAAATAGGTCCTTAAACTCTAGCCTGGCGCCAAACATTTACAGAATGGGTTCCCTTTCTATCACTTCACATTCACAGGGCTTTATATATCCTTGATTGAACAATAGTACATAGTTTCATGGGGACGCGTGCGTAAGTCTCTGCAAACGTACATACATACGTACGTATGTAGATACATACATACATACATACATACATACACACATACACACACACACATACATACATACATACATACATACATACATACATACATACATACATACATACATACATACATACATACATACATACATACATACATACATACATACGTACGTACGTACGTACGTACATACATACATACATACATACATACATACATACATACATACATACATACATACATACATACATACATACATACATACATACATACATACATACATACATACTAGTAAAGGTGCTGCCAAAAATATCTAGCGAATGAACCGCGTAACAAGCACGACAGGACGATTAATTTGAACCAATTGAGCAAACAGCCATAGTTCCGAAGCACAGTGGGATACTTACGGGTCCTGCCATGTCAGCTTCTTCGTTTCTCCGAAAGTCCTCACCAGCTTCACGGTTTGGAAACTAGATGTTATTATTTCCTTCATCTTCTTCTTCGGAAGTATCTGCAACAAGTGTCCGTTTTTAGGTGTGTGTTTTTTTCCGTCACCGTTGCACAGTGGTGAGTATATAGCTGCCTCCTAATCTAGATGGTTGTTACGTTACTGTACGTAAATTGGTATATTAGCTCTCGGGTACAGTGTGAGCCCACTCAGTAGCCCAGACTCCCTCAATGTGTTTGAGGTGGCCATCATAGATTCCCACCACTCTAGAAAAAGGCATCTAATTGGTTTGCGGGTGGCGGCACCTTCTCGCAATTTAGAATGATGTTATCATATCTGGCTACTATCTCACTGTCTTTGTTTGCAAGTTGGACTATTTTGCGATGGTTTTATGTGTGCCGGCTTGGCCGAGCTAAGGCTAAAGACGGCAGGCTGTCTGAACACGCGGTTACGTTATCTCCTACTTCTAGAGTGGAGGGTGTATACACGTTTCCAGCTCAACGTGATTAGTGCAGTCTGCTAAAGATATGACTCACTGCTGGACTATGAATCTCTTCCCAATATGGATTCACATCTAAATAATTCAACATTACAGAAATATAGCTATGTGATGAAAGCACGCCGACTTGGTGGCCTTAAATATTTTTGCAGTGTTGTTTTCACCGAAATCTTCATAGATATTGTTTCTTATTCCGCTTCACTTAAGCCCTAAAGACGAGCATACCAGACCTTTGATGCGGTCTGGCCTTATTCAGGTACGGAAGTCTTACCAGAAGTATGCGATGTATTGGTTTTGTTTCTCAGTTCGTCATGGCCGAATACTACCTGTGGGGAAGTGCATTTCTCTCTATGATTTCATCCAGGAGTCATATGTGCGTCCTACATAACCGGAAGTTTCTTACATTTGCTGAAGAGAGCTTCTGAGCGTGTTAACGTCAGGAAAAAAATCAAAATGTCCGCATTTTTTGCTTGATACATTTCCAGTGTATCGAGCAGACATGCCCTATCGATTTTCAAAAAATTTTAGTAAGCCTCGAATGCGGCGGCGGCCTGTCATATTATTGGAAGTATATAACAAATTTTCACCTTATCCCAAAAAATATTCTGAAACACATTTTTGAATATTTATTGCATCATTGGGTGAGCGGGATAAACATCAGAAGCGAACTTTTGCTTGACATTTCAATCGTATACAATTTTCAAAATTACATTAGAGATAAGGAATAAAACAGTGTTCCAAGATTTGCTTACAATAGTTCTCAAATCATCTGATAATCGGGTTTTTATGCTAAATGTATCTGCTCTCTGAACAAATAGGAGAACTTTTAAAGTAAATTTTTACCGCGATTCTGAAACGTAGATCATTGTAAACTTTCGTATTATATCCTGATAAATGAATGGTGTCCCAGACTGCGAGGCATGTGGAGGGCGCTAGTTTGTGTGTTTGCCAATGGATGGATGGATGGAATATAGGAGCGTCCCCTTTGAAACGGGGTGGTAGCAGTAGCTATCATGCTCATTTTTCTCCATATATCTTAATTATTGATTTAGAATGGTTAACTAAACCATTATTCTATTTATTAAATTTTGCTCCTACATTACTAACATTATGTCACTTCTCTGCTTTTAAGCCACCAATCTTCTAGCCGTTTTTTGCTAGTTTCCACCGCCGGTTTATTCACCCGGCCACTGTTATCTGTAAACCCCAGAGCTTCAGGAACAGTGATTGCGCCTGCATCAACTTCCGGATGGATACCATTGCATTCGAGTATAATATGGTCAATTGTTTCACTGGAGTTTTCACATACAGCACATGCGTCATCTCCATTGTTAAATTTCTTTTTGTAGCTGCGTGTTCTAAGGCACCCTGACCTAGCTTCAAAAAGTAGGGCACTGCCTCTTGAGTTATCAAAGAAATCTTCCTTCCTGATCTGCATTTTCCACTTTCGGTATAATTCCACACTCTGTTTTTTTTTTTCATCGAATTTATCCAATTTTTACCTTCTGTGTTTTTCACCTGTTGCTTAATGCTCTTTATTTCTCCGTCCTTGTTACTAGAATACTTACTAGTTAGTTTCCTAGTTCTTTTCCTCCATTGTGAGTCAACGCTTTTTAGGTACAGGTATTTAAATACCTTAGCTGCCTATCTGTTACTGTCCAATTTCCTCAGGCGTTCCTCATATAATATTTTACTCTGGGCTTCCCGTACTTCGAAAGATAACCCAGCCCATATCTCCCTGTACCGCCTCAATTGTAGTTTTGCCGTGGGCACCTAGTGCTAATCGTCCAACGGATCTCCGATTTGTTTCTAATGTCGACTGTACCTCTGATTTTATGCACAAAACCGCATTTCCGAAAGTAAGTCCGGGCACCATAATTCCTTTCCAAATACCCCTCAATACCTCATAGCTATTGTATCCCCACAATGCCTTATGCTTCATTATCCCGGCATTCCTTCGCCCTTTGGCCTTAAGTGATTGCTTATGCTTTTCAATGTATGCCAATCCTTCGTTTACCCATACCCCCAAATATTTATATTCTGCTACTCTAGGTATTTCAAGGCCTTGAATTTTAGGACCCTGATCAGTTGAGCCGTTGACAATCATCAGACCCGACTTAACTGCGCTGAAACTGAAGCCTAGAGCGTCCCCTTCGTCTCCGCAATACTTAACTAGAGTTTTCAATTCTTCCAGACTCTCAGCTAGCAGCACAATATCGTCTGCATACATCATCCGGGGAGGCGCTGCTCTACCGCCTTTCCACCTAATCTGCATGACAGGTTAAAGCCTAGGTTACTGTCTTGTATCCTGCGTTCCAGGTTTATCATATAAAGCATGAACAGCACCGGTGATAGAGGACAGCCTTGTCTTAATCCTTTGCATACTTTGACATCCTCCGTACTTCTTATCCCTTCCCACGTAATTTCTACTTTGTTATCCCGGTATATTTCCTGTAGGAACTCTATTATCTCATAACCGCTACCTTCTTCTTTTAATATGTTCCACAGGAGTTCCCTGCTTACGTTGTCGTACGCCCTGTTTATATCCAGGAAGGCCAAATACAAAGGTCTATTTTCCACTCTAGATATTTCGATGCATTGGGTAAGCACGAACAGGCAATCATCTAAGCGCCTACCATTTCTAAAGCCGTTCTGAAGTTCTCCGAGTATCTTGTTACTTTCAACCCATGCTTGCACCTTTATAATTTCACCGCCTGCATGGCTAACCTGTACATTACATATGTTATGGTAATCGGCCTGTAGGATTTTATGTGCATCCTTTCTCCTTTCCCTTTATAAATCAAATTCATTTTACTCTGCCGCAAGCTGTCCGGAATTTCCTTATTCACTATGACTGTTTCCAAAGCTTTTAACAACGTTTCCTTACTTTTTGGACCGAGTTCATTAATCAGCTTGATCGGAATTCCATCTATTCCTGTAGATGTATTTTTAGGAATATTTTTTTCTGCCTTTTTCCAGTTTAGATTGGTCAGTTCTAAGGTGCTTTGTATTCTGCTACCTTGTGTTGCTTCCTGATTTGCGGAGATTGCCCTATCGTCGTTCTTAAATGACTCGGCTATAACTGATGTAATGTAGTTCACTGCGTTGTCTCCCTTTAAACAATTTCCCTCGTTATCTTGAATCCGATCTTGCTTTCTTTGATTCTTATTCCATAGCCAGCTTATATGGTTCCAGAATTTGCTTGCTCCGCCTCTAGAGGCATCGTGTATATCAGCCATCCAGCGATCGGTGGACTGTCTTCTTTTACTTTGGACGAGGGCCTGCACTTGAAGTTTCTTTTGTCGATATGATTCCCATTTTTGGTCGATTTCTTCCTGAGAAACCTGTGCTTTTTTGCCATTCGGTGTTCCCTTGAAGCAGCCCGTCGTTGTTCAATAGCTTCCCTGTTTTCCTTGTTCCACCAGCTCCGTGGCTTCCTCTTTCCATTCCAGCGGTTTGCTACTTTAACCTCCTGAATTTTACTCCTTATGAGTAGTTCTACCGGTTCATAATTCCAGTCTTCCATGGGGCTTTTCTCTATTGCTTCCTCTATGTCTGCTGCTATCTGCGCTATTTGATCGACGTTTAGTTTTGCGTTTATGTTTTGTCTAAGCTCCATTTCTCTTTTCATCAAGGGCCCCATCTGCAGACTAAGGCTGCCAATCTCTATGACAACAACGCCACCTAGAATAAACTGCGTTCGCCCTCGGGGGTGGCGGCACGTAAGAGATGGGCAAAGGTGTGATAGACAATCAGGTGCATAAACTCATTTCAGCCTTTGTGGTCTGTTTAAATCAGTCTGGTTATGTCCCCTTCGAATGAAAGGCGCAGCAAGGGTTTCCTGCTTGGTGCATGCCTCCATAGAGCTATAAGGGAATGTTTGAAGGCAACCATGTAGGAGAAAAGTATGCCGTGGAGGAAGACTTAGTGCTGGTTCTGAGAACTTCTGGTTTTTTATTAGCCGGTCACGAAACACACCGTACTGTTATTTGCGCTCCTCATCTCTTTGTAGTTTCGTATTTTACATGCCGTTACACCGAAACTCATATACAGAATTACATATGTTCAGAGCGAAATATCAATGGCTTTCGATAAGTCCAAGAGTTTGGCATGGCTCCATTCCAATGGCCTTGAAACTAGTTAATATTATTAACGAATTAATAAATCATGAACACCCCCACACTAACAAGTTATGTCTTGTATGCCCAGTTGAAATTACCTCGACGTTTAACCTTCGTGTTTGACGTTGCCTTTCAGACGACCTTTTACATAATTTGTAGCTGTCGCAAGCGCGCCAAATTCAAGTACCTCGGAAGTTGATCATGGGGTACAGCGCATGTTAGTTAGTTATATGGAGTTTTATGGCGCATAAGCAACTGTGGCTATCATGCGCCAACCGCAAGGTTAGACGATCAAGTGGCTACAGTAATGATGCTCAGATTTGGTTTAAAACATTGGCTTCCTTTAAAAATCTGTAAACAAGTGAAAAATCAACAAGTGCTTCTTGGCCTAAAAGCAATGCGGGATGAAATGGGATGTGTTCTTTGTAAAATACAGTAAAATATTTTTTCCTGTGCTCCTCGAGTTGTGAGCATGAGATTAGAATTTGATTTACTGATAGCTCATGTCCACACATTTAACATACAGCTTTGCCTTTTTTCGTTAGTAGGAAGTTATGTTTTCCTTGTTCCACCAGCTCCGTGGCTTCCTCTTTCCATTCCAGCGGTTTGCTACTTTAACCTCCTGAATTTTACTCCTTATGAGTAGTTCTACCGGTTCATAATTCCAGTCTTCCATGGGGCTTTTCTCTCGGATGTATCAGGGGATGCATACAGAATAGTAATGGCAGATGAGCGCGCCAGATCCTGGTGTAAACAATCATCGTAAAAACCCCATATCCGAAGCCCGAGACCTCCTCCGATGTTCAGCACATATTGCGCGTCGTCAAGCAGCTCCTTCCATCATTGCGGGTGCAGGCAATGATGCAGCTGTCCGGTTGTTTGCAATATTTATTTTGAGGATCACTCAGTTTAGAAAAATCAAACAAGAAATTCAATCAATATATTCATGCGTGTCGGCAATCCGCACCCGATATTGGGTTATGATTCATTCGGCGAAATCACCTTTTTTTATGCCTTTATGGGTCACAATTGCCAAATGAACTCATTACAAGCCAGCACGAAAATTAAATATTGTAGACTGCGTCTCGTTTTCTAGACTGGTGGAGTTTTCAAGTATCTGAGAAGAAAACTGTTTTTAAATATTTCTTTAGTTACACATAGAACATGATTGTCAGTTGGCCAGATCCACACTTGCTGACGGCGTAGCAAGCTGTATGCTAATGGTTTGAAAATGTATGCCTATCCTTTAACATATGAGATTCAGTTTACAAACAGGAAGCCCAGCACGCCTATTGTGCAAAATTTTCACCCTACAAATCACAATCTATTACATTGTATGAAACATCAGTGCGTATACAGGCTGCATATACGTGAAATGGGCAATAGAAATGGCAACGTGTGGGTACAGTTGTGTGATTTGGCTCTGCTAATAAGCAGATTTGTGTCAGGCTCAGAAACCAATATGGAGATGTTCAAACTCTAAAACCTTACTTGAGCGCTGACGATGGTACAAAGTTCCGGGTATCGCGCAAGTAGCATAATGACAATAAGGTAGAACGCAGAAAATGGAGACCGAAAACGCACATAGATTTCTCGCAGCATTTTCGCTTCTGCAACGATGCACATTTGCATAAAGCCTTTCATTCGAATTATTCGATTGCTTGCAACAATCGTCTTGAGGATCATTCATTTGAGAAAAAAAAATCAATATATTCAATTAAATGTACTCATGCACGACGCTAATCCGCAGTGATATTCGTTCACAATCCATTCGGGGAACTCATATTTTTATGCCTTTATAGGTAAAATTTGCGAAAGGGACTCTTTACTAGCCATAAAGATGATTAAAGAGTGCAGACTGTCACAAGATTTCTGCACTAGCGGCGTTTTCATGTTTTTGAAAAAAAAAACTACTCTCAAACCGTAACATTTCTGCCTATATGTATAAATTTCAGTTGCACGTACAACATCACAGTCAGTTGTGCAGATTAAAAAAAAAAAAAGGTGTCTTACCGGATCGAATATTCCCAGGGTAGCGTCATTTGACGGGGCGTCCTTGAACAGGTTGCCATTGACATGCTTCTGCACATAAGAAATTCCAGCAAATTGCGAATCAATATCAATTTTTAAATTCTGTCGACATCTAAACTGAAGGTATAAATATATTGCTTACGTATTTTGGCGTGGTATAAGAAATCCTACCTGTATTGCAATCCTCGTGCCGGCATCTCCAATTGCCAAATGTGCCATGCGAAACGCCAGGAGGCCCTGTGACCAGAAACGAGCACATTAGTTTACATTCTGGGTTTTAAGGTAGCAGCCTAGTAAACTGATTGCAAACACAATTAGCCTATACAAAGTATTCACGCACAAACCGGGAAGACAGGCCAGCAACCTCGGTGGTTCTTTTTCTGCACGAGGGCGAGCCTATCATAATATCAATATCATAAAAGACTAGCAAGGCGTTCTTCCAATTCAAGTGGCATCCCTACTCCTGAGAACAACTTCACATGCCTTGCAATTTTGTTTATAAAGGCAGAGAACAATTCGGTGCATACCACAGGCGTGTTTAGTTTGTCGGTTGCGGAAGAGATAGAATGGCATAAGAAGAATCGGTGTTCATGGTTTGACTATTAAAGTAATGCTGCATCCCTGTAGCAGAGTCAATATCAGCGCTTCTTAGCTCTACCTCATGTATCGGAAAAAGGTAAATTACGTTTGTATAATGCTTTCGGTTGCCCAAAATTTTATAACGGCTTGAAGTTAAGCTCTTGAAATCTCTCGAATTCTGAAAAATACGATTTGCTACATTAGTGCCGAGAGTTTGATCGCAACAAACGTCTTCTTTAAGGCCATAAACAATAGCGACTTTTGTTAATCCAAAGTTAGTGCAAATCGCACTGGACAGGTGGTTAGAAAGTAAGAAAACGAGCTGCTGAATGTTCCTGAAAATTTGATATTCGCACCTTTTTTTCAACGCGAAAGCTTTAGTACACCCTTCCATTGCGTCTTCGCGGACCCATTATGGCAACCTTGAACCTATGGAAACCCTATAATAAATATTACGACACTCAGCCCGCCTCTGCCTAGTCACCTGGTAGGCATCACTTACGCGGCATTAGCTCTGCCGAGGCCTCCTTCCCCTTTCCGATGCAGCCGCTTTGAAACAACTCTCGACATTGACTCGCCCATAGATGTAAAGTGATTTTCCTGTCACGGATGATCCAGTCGAAGCGCTTCATCGTGATGACACCAGGCCGAATATGATCATTAAACGAACACTGCTAGCCAAGAGGCTACAAATACAGGCGAAAAGAGGTGAGTGAGCGAAACGTGCCGCTTTCACTTTGGTTGCATAGGTGTAGCAGGGTTAGGTATTTGCCTAATATTTACTATACAGAGCTTGCTCCCTGCGACACTAGATATTTTACGGGGAAATATTCACAAACGATAGTCTTCCTCTCAACTAGGGTTGATGGCAGGTCATATCTGCCCACCCCCAGCGTCTTCACTCTCAGGACGTCAGCCCCAGCCCCACTACATCTTACTCTGGCGCACGATTAGCTCCTACCGCTAAGTAACACTACTTCCCTCGGGAAAATTACTGTCCCGGTGCAATCTGCGTTAGTAAAAAAGAACGGGAGTGATAGGGCTAGAGTTGGGACACCTGCACAATTTAGAGGGTGACGCTGCGGATGGGGACTAAAGATGTAGAGGTTGAACTTCATTTGTGGTATCTGTCACGGGGCCCTAAATATGCAAAGAACTACGCAATGGAGCCAGCTTTTCGCATAACCCCCTCCATGGCACGGGAGCTAGAGCGCGACAAGATATCTAGTAGTGCACTGGACATAACGGGGGCGACGTCTGCTGTATCTGCCTTATTGGCAGTGTTGCATTCTCTAATTCCTGTCACGGTGACGGCATCACCGGCGTAAATGCTGGTGGCTTCAGCCTTGGGTAGTGAGGGGTCAAAGGGCAGTAACGGGCGTCAGCCAAAAAGCAGGTAGAATGCAGAATATTCAACAATGGAAACGTGAGACGAGTTATAGGCGAGCGTCCCAAACGGTACATGAACATTCCAATCCCGGTGGTCGTCAGACACATACATGGAGAGCATGTCCGCGAGCGCGCGGTTTAGACGTTCCGTGAGGCTGTTGGCCTGAGGTTATAGGCGGTGTTGAGTTCGTGGCGGGCGGAACGCGAACGAAGAATTTCGTTATCCACTCTTCATAGAGAGCAGCGCCCAGGGTCTGGTATTAGTTCATGAGTAGGCCATGACGAAGAATCCCGTTGTCTAGAAGGAAGTCAGCAACATTAGTTCGTAACTTCGTGTTGTCTACATCTCTCTCGTCCTTGTTCATATGCGCTAGAACGTGTCTGCAACATTAGTGGCGCAGCTGGTGGGGATGACGCAGGTAATAGAGTGACGCGTGGCGTAGTCGGTGGCGACGGCGATCCATTCGCTGCCTGAGGCGGAGACCGTCAAGGGCCAAAGATGTCAGTGCCAACACGGGAAAACGGGTCAGTTTGTATGGGGTTCGGTTGCAAGTGACCTGAAGGCAAAACGGAGGGCAGCATTTTCTCGAAACTCACACTGTTCAAATGCGTTAACGTATTGCTGGACGCAGCGTTGGTGCTTCGGCGAGTGCAAACGTCGGCGCAGGCTGTCATATGGGCAGAAGACCCCTAAGTGTCAAGCCGAGAGAACATCAACGTTTTCAAGGATTGTGAAGCGCAGGTTTTGGAAAACAATGCGCAAAAGGTCAGAGTCATCTGGTCGCTTATTACGTCGGTATAGGGCGTTCCCGTGGAGTACAAGGCGAGGCATGGATCAGTTTGGTCGCAGGTAAGACATCGGATATGGTGATGTAGCTAAGGACTCAACAGCTGTTGTTCGGCAATGTTAGAAAATCCGATAAATGCAAAATACATACGTCTTCGCCACAGTCTGAAGAGCTAGGGGAGTCGGCAGGATTACTGGACGACAAGCACTCTATGATGAAGCGGACCGGACCAGTAGACGACAAAAAAAAGCATATTCTTGCAATCATACCGCCAGCGTCCCAAATGGCCAGAAAGGTATTTAGGAACGAAAGCCAACACAACAATTGGCGGTCTTTTAAAACAGTAAAGAGGTGGCCAACCGAATAAGGACAGAATTTCCTAATAGCCCGAAGAAGCGCCAGGCACTCTCGCTGTGTGATAGAATTTTGTTCAGGCGCTGATAGGAGGAAGCTGGAATAGGCAACCACCCTTGTGCGGCTGTGTTGTCGCTGACCGAGTCTAGCTCCAAATCCATGGCCACATACGTCGATGCGGAGTTCAGTAGGGGCGGATGGGTTGAATTGGACCAAGACGGGTGGAGTAGTGCGAGCAATATTTTCATTGGAAAGCGCAGTGCCCAGAATACTTTTGACAAAAATATCTATGTGACCACCATACAGCCTGATTACAGTGCTAATATATACGTCGCAATTTTTCTATACAAGATGAACAGTTTTCTGGTGGCAGAGTACTATTCTTCCTGTACTATCGCTATGTGGCGCTGGCTGGAACAATGCTGCAGCAGAGAGGGCCCATTGCTGTACAAGTGGATACGTGAACACCAATCCGCCTTAAGCATGTCACTCCTATCGTGCAAAAATACTGCATATGCTTGAATATAGCAAGATAATTGGTCTACTTGCTATATTCATGAACGAGGCGTTAAGTGTTTGAAAACAATACCATCGCAGACCATTTGAAAACCGTTGATGGCAGCTTATTGTTAAAAGTGATGTCTACGCAAGCAAAACCCTCTGGTGCTGTTTCGGCCTCAATTGGTTTCCACGACTAATATCTTTATTTAAGGAAAACGCTCATGATTTGATAAAGTGACGAATTTTTAGATTGGCTGAGCTCGCGGCACACCGCTATTGAAATAGACTTGCTCCATGGCAGTTCTTGCAGCTTCACTAACATCGGCTTTCACGACTTTGTTGTAAAATCAAGTTATGCTTACGGCAATGTCCTCGTGCCTGCTATGATCATGCAGCATTTGAACTTTCATTCTTCTTCTGTCAACTGATAACCGCTCCCTGGCGGCTAAAACGGATTCAATGCATCTAATGTTTGCATACGCTCGACACATAACGCTGCGCGCGAATACTGTCCGCCAAATTGCAACCTTGGCTGCCTCCCTTTACGCAAACAACCTAGCCGCTTAAACAACGGCAAACGCGGAGTTAATGCGCATGATCTATTTGAATGGCATCAACACTATGTGTTACCTAATTCGACATACCCTTACCAGGTGGCGGCGGGATAACCGAAGAAAATATCAGTTACAACAGCGTCAAGACGTCGGCTCTCGTTTTCTATGCAGTTATCGGCGTAACAGTATTAGTCATTCCGTTAACCAATGCATTCAGCGCTGCCCTATCTGCATGTGCACCTTCGCAGTGAACCTATGATCCAGCTTTGTAAGCTGTCAGCCGGGACGGCTACGCTGCATTAGATGCCGTATAAGAGCACACTGAAGAGCTCGCTTTGGAACCCGTTCTATTTCTCACTCGTCGCGTCACTCCATTGGCCTTGTGTCGCCAACGCTAACGCCACATCGCGGAGTTGGGACCGCGGATTTTGTAGACATCCCAAGATATGTCACTGAACTCAAAGAAAACTCGTTCGGATGCTTTGAGCGAACTCGCGGATGTTGCGCTCGCTTCATCAGCGCGAGAAACGTGTCAGTCCGTCCCTTTGCCCCTCTCTTGTTTACGGTGATCAGTGAAGTGACCTGTCTGCATCTGCCGTCGCGTGATGATCCGTTCGCAATGCCTGACGATGCTCTCCACAGGCACTTCAGGCTGTCGAAAGAACCTGAAGCGCAGCATAACGCAACACAATTGAGCAGAAACTGCTATGCGCGCTGCGAGAAACGGCGAAACCTTTCCAAAGTTATTTGTATGTATTTTATAAGCTCTGAACTATAATGTTACAGTACTGTAGCCAAATACATTCATTTAGAGCTTCCAAACATGTTGAAACTTGCATTTGTCCTCTTAAAATAAAATAAACCGAGAACGCCCATATAAGCCGATTGGCTGTTTGCCCCCTGGTTCATCTACACAGCTTGCGTCCCCTCCTTTTCCCCCAATCCCTACGTTAAATTGACGTCACGGCAATGCGAACGCGTTCCAAATTCGGCCTTAGAGTTCAGGGAAGGAAGCTGCAGTTGCCATTATCCGTGTAATTTTGGAGAATCGGCGCGCTACTTTGGCATTTCTTATCCCTGGCGTCTATGGTATGCTGTGATTCACTATCAGACTTAGATTATTGATTCAGGGGTTGAAAAATGCCTTATTAACGTTCGTGTTAAATCAGACAAGTTGACCACCTCGCCTTTAGTCTCTTATCACTGCCGCGTTGGCCTAGCCCACGAACCAAAGCTGACGTTCACGATCGTCACTGACCAGATAGCATCCTGGTGCTCTTCCGGGAGGTTTGAACTGTGTGAGCTACGAAATTAAACTTTCATACACACAGGACGTTGTATAGGTTTGATTCAGACACATGAAGCAGCGGTGCATGTATGTATATAAATTATTTTCTGCACTGGTTGCCACCATTCTTTACAATGCACAATGGCAACTCTCGAGTAAACGATAATGTTATCAGTCTCATGCGACTCTCTTTATTCATATTGTTGACTTCTTCAGGGCCGACGTTTCTTCCTGATGGATCTGCTTAGTCCTATCTGTCCATTGCTTATTTTCGAGTTTCGTTAGGTGTACACTCAGTGACCGTTTGCATAATTTGTTAATTGGCTAATTTGCTATACAGGAGAAAGTCTGGCGACTGCTATCTCATTTCCCATGCTAGCGTTCTAAAACATTGCTCGGCAGCCTGGTAAACGTTGCCTATACAAGTGACCGTAAAGGCAATCTTGAGACATCACGTAGAGCCCAAGCATATGAAGCTATTTTTTGGATTCATTTATCTTCTGAATGCTATTCAACTTTAATATATGAATTCGTTTTTTTATCGCCAAGATATATGCCAGCTCTTTTACAATGTTATTTTAGCTATAAATTTCGCACATATTTTTTCTGCCATTCGCAGCTCCCTGCGTCCACTAATAATCACTCCACTAAGACGCAGGAATCAGATGCAGGCAACAGAGGCACCCATGTTTAAAGAGCGATTTCTAGGAAACATTGATAAGGAACCATGTTGAAAAACAGGTGCTCGGGTTTAATGATTGTTTCGATTTGGTGAACGGATATTGTGTACCTTCTTGGCTGAGAATACGCAAAGAAATTATATAGCAATTAGACCCACCATAGAAATTTCGCGGCATATGTGGTGAACTGGAAGGTGCTTCGCTTACTAAAATTAACAGCCTGTTGAATATTTTCAACACAAACGATTTCAAAAGCAGACCACGTCTGTGCGGTATAGGCGTAAAGCTTACCTTGATGTCATCAGTGGCAGTCTTAGCCAAGCATGTGTTGATTTCGGGTTGAAAAGCAGCTTTCTGGGTAAAATTTAGAAAGGGAGACATCAGACTAGTGATCTGTGTTTCCCTAAAAGATATGGCTTGCGTCCCCCGGTAACAACAACATGAGACAACAGAAGTAATATTAGGCGACAGTTTTTAATGGCGTATACGGTCGGAGTCCATTCCTTAGATTTCAATCAAAAGACGTCATCATGGCGTTGTGACAAAAAAAAATATCCTCTTCCCACCGGAAATCGAAACTCAATCTCTGGGATCACCAGCTCACTGCTTTAATCAACTGTGCTACGCCCGCGATCTTGAAACGCACATCATAATTGTCCTTGTCTACCGCGAAGAAGATAACTACCCATAAATAAATTCTCTCTCTACCGGGAATCGAACCACACGTCCTTGCATCCCTAGTCGACCACTTGAACCAACCGCGCCATGCCCGGCATCGTGTAAAACATTACATAATCCTCCTTGCCTACCGTGAGGATGGTAATAGCGATGACAATGATGCTGCAATTAGTGACAATGGCAATGATGACAATAGCAATGATAATCACGGTGCGTTTATTTGATAATTATAAAGAGACCAAACAGGATGCACCGTGTGCCCTAGCAATACTTACGCTTTCGCTTTTTTTTGCAGCGTAGATTCCATAATTCTCTCGGAATTTTTATTTATATAATACACAAACAGATTTTGAATGCATGGCAAGGACGAAGCGTTGTGTAAACTGCGGCTCAGAATCAGCACAGAGCTCAGAGAAATATTTTAGTCTAGCATAATAAGTGCACAAATACAATCCCAGAAATAAGCGTATTACTTGTACAATCATCTGGCACGCGGACGGACCATAAGTAGATTAGGGAATACGCAGTGTACATACTTGCTAGAGCTATCATTAGTTTAAATAACGAGAAAAACCACATAGTTAAATATGGCAGTGATACAATTTATTGCAGTCTTGATGTATGGCCGAGAGCTTAGGCGTCGTTCATAGCCCCATGAAAGACCACAGTGGTTACCGTTAAAAGGTCACAAGCCACGTAATACCTAATAAGCGTCTATGCATGCATGTATTCCTATTTCAGCGCCTAGATAAATAAAGAAATATATTGGCATTGGAATACGTATTAGTAGCCTTGAGCCAGTTTCACCGCTCTAATTTTATGAAGAAATCCTATCACAAGATGGATGTGGCATTTTAATCTTGCATCGCAAAACTGTATTCAACAGCGTTTACTGTAAACCTTCTACTGCCTGGTGACCATGACTACATGTAGGTGCGTATACTTCTATAAGCTTCAGTTTACACCGCTTATTTAGCTTAATTACGATGCCAGCTACACTCTGAATTATGGTATAAAATTGATGTATATTACCAGCTATATCCTTATTAACGAGGAAACCTGCTCGTAGTTGTCTCTCAGGGAAAACTTGAGAAACACGGTACATGCCCGTCCTTCAGTACAGTATATGCCTCATTTGACATCATTATCGCAATAAACCCGATTATATCCTATTGCATATTCTCTAGTTCCACTAACAGCATTGCTAAACTAGCCTCACCAGCTAGGGTTCTAGCATTAAATGTCATCATCATCATTATCATCATCATCATCATCATCACCAGCCTGATTATACCCACTGCAGGGCGAAGGCCTCTCCCATATTTCTCCACTTAACCCGGTTCTGTGCTAGCTGCATCCACTGACCCCTGCGAACTTCTTAATCTCATCCGCCCACCTAACTTTCTGCCGCCCCCTGCTACGCTTTCCTTCCGTTGAAATCCAGTTTGTTACCCTAAGCGACCATCGGTTATCCTCTCTTCTCACTACATGTCCTGCCCATGTCCATTTCTTCTTCTTAATTTCCACTAGAATGTCGGTAAGTTGAGTTATTTCTCTGACCCACTCTGGACGCTTTCTATCTCTTAATGTTACCCCTACCATTTTTCTTTCCATAGCCCTCTGGGTGTTTCTCAACTTAAGTAGAACTCTCTTGGTTAGCCTCCACGTTTCAGCCCCATAGGTGAGTACAGGCAAGATGCAACTATTGTATACTTTCCTCTTCAGGGACACCGGTAAGCTGCTAGTCATAATCTGCGAGTGCTTGCCAAATGCGCTCCATCCCAATCTTATTCTTGTTATTTCCTTTTCATGGTCCGGATCTGCGGTTACTACCTGTCCTAAGTAGACATATTCGCCTACTACTTCCAGTACTTCGCTACCTAAAGTAAACTGCAGTTCCTTCCCTAGGCTGTATAACATCACCTTAGTCGTCTGCATATTGATTTTCAAGCCTACCTTTCTACTTTCCTTGTCTAGGTCCTCAATCATTATTTGGTGGTGCAGTGCTAAGACGGCCGACTACTGCCCGGAGTGCCCGGGTTGTAGTAGTAGTACAAGACTTTATTGAGGCGCAACACTTAGACGCCTAATACATCGATAGCCTACTGGACGAGCTGACGCTGTTCTTTACCCTCAGCACCAAGCCAGTCCACCCAGGTCCAGATAGTATGGGAGGAGGTGGGAAAGAATCCCGATTGCAATGCAACCGGACATGAAAATAGGTAGTGGTAAAGGTTGGCATAAGGGGAAGGGCAGTTGGGGCATGATGGATCGCGACGGAATTTGTAGAGATATAGCCGGGCAGGGGTTATGAGTGTGTTCAACTGTATTTGCCGAAGGATATGAGCCTCCCGATCGGAAAGATTAGGATGAGGGTCGGGGTAGAGCTTGCGGTCTAAGCGAGCAGTATTGTAGTATTCGCTGATGGTGGCGCGAAGAGACACTCTCGACCCGCCCTCCATGGGTCTTGGCAAGGGGATGAACGGTGCCCGGTTACCAGTTTCACGGGCGAGCTGGTTCGCCAGCTCATTGCTGTCAATCCCCAAGTGTCCAGGGATCCATCGGTTCAACCCGACCTCGGCGGCTGCGTTTCGATGGAGGTGAAACGAAGAGGCGTCCGTGTGCTGCGCGATGTCAGCACGCGTTAAAGATCCCCAGGTGGTCTAAATTTGTCTGTAGCCCTCCACTACGGCTCCTCTTTCTCTCTTTCCACTTTCAAACCCACCTTCCTTCCTTCCCTACGGCGCGGTTCAGGTGTCCACAGAAAGAAGTGTGACAGATACTGCGCCTTTCCCTGTGAACCAACTTTTTTTCATCCCCCGAGTTGCTTAGCAGCGCAATATCATCAGCAAATCGTAGATTACTGTGGTATTCTCCATCTACCCTTATCCCTAACTGCTCCCATTTCGAGTCCCTGGATACTTCCTCTAAGCAAGCTGTGAATGGTGGTGGTGAAAAACTTTATTTGGTGGAGCCACGAAATACTCATTACAAGGGCTGGGCCGGCTCCTGATCACGGGTGGTGGCCAGCAGGCAGTTCTTGACGGCGACCACTTCTGCCCAGTCGACCAGTCTCCTTTGTGGAGCCGGTTCTGAGCTGGAGATCGCGATCTCCCAAGTCTCGTTGTCCGTAAGGCGCCATTCGGCCGGTGGTTGAAACTCCGGGCATCTGAACATAATATGTTCGAATGTAGCTCTCGGGGCCTCGCAGAGGGAACATTCGGACTGATGAGTAGAGGGGGAGAAGAGTGCCAGCAGTGCTGGGGAGGGAAAGGTGCGGGCTTGAAGGTGTCTCCGTGTTATTTGTTGTGGTTTAGTTAAGGAGGGGTGTGGGGGAGGGTAGTGAAGTCTTTCTGACCGGTAGTGTAGTGTAATGTCGTTGTAGGTGATCACCCGATCTCTGGCACTGCCTAGGTCCTCGGTATCTGTTGCTCGGTCGACGTATGCTCGAGCAGCAGAATTGGCCGCTTCGTTACAGGGGTTGCCCGAATGGGCTGGTACCCAGACAAGGTCTATGGGTCGGGATATTTGAACATTGGTAGTTAAGATTTTGTGAGAGGCAGCATGTAGCTGGCCTCGGGCGAAATTTTGTATGACAGTTTTAGAATCGCTGAGGATAAGGGTGGCAGTGGAAGAGACTATCGCGATGGCTATAGCGGATTCTTCCGCTTCTACGGACGTTCGGGTAATGATAGAAACTGATGTGATGTGTTCGAAGCGGCTGGATACCGCGCATATCGCATAAGATGAGCGGTGTGGATATTCTGCGGCGTCCACGTAGACCGTGTCGGGTTCGTTCGCATGTGCCCTGTATAGGGCACGTGCTCTCGCTTTCCGTCTGGCCTGGTTATGAAGGGGATGCATGTTTTTCGGAAGTGGGTGGACAGTGAGGTGATCGCGGACTGTCTTTGGAACTGCCTAAGTTTCTACTGGAGGGGCACCTAACGGTCTAAGTTGGAGAAAGGAAAGAATGTGGCGACCAGTTGGGGTATTGGAGAGCCGTCCTAGTTGGGCGATGCGGTGGGCTTCCACCAGTTCGCTGAGTGTGTTGTGAACACCCATGCCTAAGAGTCGATAGGTTGGGGTGCGCTTAGGTAAACCGAGAGCTGCCTTATAAGCCTGTCTGATGAGAGCATCCACCTTGTCTGCCTGTTTTTGTTAGATATAAATACGGAATCGAGTAAAGAATGCGGCTTATAATAAATACCTGTACTAAGCGTCTGAGGTCATGCTCGCGCATTCCACAGTGCTTGTTGGCTATACGTTTGATTAGGCGGGTGATCTAATGTGTTGTGTTAGTCAGTCTGGAGAGTGTATCCGTGTTAAGGCCGTTGTCTTGTATGAACATACCTAGTATTCGAAGTTTGTGAACTTGTGGTACTGGCAGACCATCTACGGTGATGAGCATAGGGGGTTCGTGGTGTTTCCGCGGGCTTGAGTGGAGTATCAGGAGCTCGGATTTGGTGGAGGAACATTCAAGGCCTATTGAAGCTGCGCATCTTGACACCATGTCTGCCCCCTCCTCAAGAGTTTCTTCCATGCTACCTACGTTCCCAGGGGTGGTCCACAGGGTGATATCATCTGCATATAGAGAATGGGAGAGGTTTGGGAACTGTGACAGCTTTTTAGTTATGGGGATGAGTGTGATGTTCAATAAAAAATGGGAAAGGACTGATCTCTGCGGGGTGCCTCTATTAACGAGGGTAAAAGTGGGGGATTTTAGGGGACCGAACCGAATTTCTGTGCGATCCCGGAGAAATGCTGAAATGTAAGCATGTGTTCGGTTTCCCACATTCAGAGTGGATAGTGCATCAAATATAGAGGAATGATAGACATTGTCAAATGCCTTTTGCAAGTCTAGAGCCAGCAATGCTCTTGTGCGTTTGTAGTGTCGGGGATGGAGAATTTCTTCTGATATCTGTAGCATGACATCTTGGGTGCATAGGTGGCTGCGGAAACCCAGCATTGTGTAAGGTAAAAGGTCGCGGGTTTGCATGTGGGTATGTAGCCGATTCAAGACAACGTGTTCAAAACGTTTATCAAGAGATGAAGATAGCGAAATGGGCCTAAGGTTTGAAAGAGTGAGCGGTTGGCCGGGTTTAGGTATAAAGGTAACCTGAGCATGCGTCCACTTTGAGGGAAGCGTTCCCTCTTGCCAGTGTTTGTTAAAAAGTTCCGTTATTGCCTTGATGAAGTTTTCATCGAGGTTTCTAAGTGTTTTGTTCGTGACCTGATCGGCTCCTGGAGCAGACGTAGTGCGGAGTTGGAGCATGGCTGGTCTGACTTCATACTTTGTGATGTCTTCGTTTAGCTCATGGTTTTGGGTTCCAAGGTACTGTGGTAAGGGTGTCTTCGGTGTGGTTGTGAGGTATGTATCTTTTAAGGATTGAATAATGTTGCCGTTGTCCATGTCTACGCCATGGATAAGAAGCGTCACATTTTTCTGCTGTACATTCTTGGCGTGATCGGATTCAAGAAGGCAGCGTAGCAACCGGCATGTGACCTTAAGTCCAAGGTTTCCAGCAAGGCGGTCGCATACTTGACCCCATTGCTGGTGACTGAGTTGTGCCGCGTGCGTCTCCATTTCCCTTATGAGAGCGGAGATGCGTAGCTTCAGGGCGTGATTGTGTTTGTTTTTAAGCCATCGCTTCTGTAAGCTCGAGTGAGCTTCCCACATGTGGAGTAATCGGCTGTCAGTCACCTCCGAGGTTTGTGTGCACGGCATTCCCGATGTGCCCATATTCACGTCCTTCTTGAGGTTAGCCAGCCAATTTGTAAGGTGGTCTATCTGTATCGGGGCCGCGGTACGAAGATCGCGAAAGCGATCCCAGTTGGTGATTTTGAGTTTCCTCTTTACACGGGGGGTTATGGAGGATAGTGAGAAAGAGGTCTCAATTATATAGTGATAGCTACCAAGAGAGGTTTGCGTGTTTGTCCAATAGCATTGTGTTATGTTTTTCGTGAGTGTAAGATCGGGGGTGGTGTTGTTCTGTACACTGTTGCCGATACGCATGTACTGTTGTGTATCATTGACAAGGGTTATGCCCTCATTTTGGAGAAGTATCCAGAGTCGGACGCCTTTACTGCAAGTCGTTTTGTATCCCCATGTGATATGGCGGGCATTAAAGTCTCCTGCAACTATCAATGATTGTTTAGCGCTGATTTGAAGGGCTTTTTTCATGGCCGCCATTAGAAGAGCAGTTTTCCCTTTCGGGGGGCTGTAGATATTCAGAATGAATATACTCGTTCCTTTCCGCTCTTTGGGAAGCAGCTCTATCAAATGGAAGTCGATATCTGCAACGTCCATGTTGTGATCAGTTGCTGTGTAGTTGCGGTGAACCAGCGTCGCCACTCTGTACTGAGGACAGTTTGTTGCTGTATGAAGAGTGTACTTGAGCAGTTTTACAGCGGAGTTTGTTTCCGGCAGTGCGATTACTTCTGGTGTTTCATCGGCCGGAAGGGATTGAATGTAGAGCTGCAGATTACTACGCTTGGAACGAAAGCCTCTGCAGTTCCGCTTGCACACTCCTTAATGTCCTGTCGACGTCCTGCCATCTTGGGGCTGAGATTCGGGTGGGATCGTTTGAGATACAGTGGTAGAGAGTAGCTTTTCTAGAGCTGTTTGAATCTGGATCTGTTGCTGCTGCATCTGCTGCTCGAGCATCGCTATCCGCGCGTCTACTCCAGCTGCCCATGCGTTCGTGCTGGTGGTCATAGATTCAAATTTTTAAGCAAACTTCTCTTCGAGTAAAGCTATGGAGGCGACCAGATCAGGCTTTTGGGAGTCGACCACTGTAGGAATGTCTTGGTGAGGTGCCTTCCGTTTGGCGGGCGTATGAATTTTTGTAGTAGATGCTGTGTTGTTGCATGTCGGAGGAGGAGGCGGAAGTGGGGTGGAACGACCTGGGAGGGGAGTGGAAGAACTTTCCATTCCCTCTGCGGGGGAGAGCCTGTGAATTGGTGTTTGCATTTGCTGAGTGAGCTTTGCAATATGATCATTGAGTTTTCTTATTTGATCATTCTGTTGCTGAATTTGCTTGCCCTGAGTTTCTAGCTTTTCTTTAAGTTGCTTATTTTCTCGGACAAGGGAGGAAGATTGTGGGCCCCAGCTCACCTTATTTTCCGGCGGAGGCTGGTCGGTCAGGGGCGGGAAAGATGGCGAGCGGTTCCTGGCGTTGGTCGAAGCGGCGGACGCGGCGGACCTGGAGCGGACGCGGTTAGTGGAACTCGTCCGGTGCTTGCTTCGGGATTGCCGGGTTGTTTGCTCGGCGTCTGCACCAACTGTCAAGGGTGTCAGCCTCTTGTTGCCCGGTCTGTTGAATCGCTCCGAGCAATCGCGGGAGCCCGTAAAATGGGGGCCGCCGCACAGAATGCACTGGGGTGAACACGTTGGAGGGTCGGTCTGTACATGAGTCTCCCCACATTGTTGGCATAAGTCTTTTTTGGGTGCCGTGCACACGTCGCTGCGATGTCCCGGACGACGGCAGTTGAAGCAGGCTTCTGCTTTGGCGATGAATGGAGGCAGTGGTAGACCGCTCCATAGAAACGCAGCTGTTTAGGTACTGAATTGGTATTTATGAAGGTGACCGGAATTGATTTGGTGTGGCCGAGTTGGCGTGCAATGGTGATGAGATAGGAGGTGCTTTGGTTGAACGTTTTTAGCTCTGTAAAAATTTCTTCAGATGTCTGGTCATAGATAGCACTATAAATGATGCCTCGAATGGCGTTGTCCGGAGGAGCGATATACGTTTTCGTTGGGTAGACTTGGTCGATTATCTTTATAGATTCTAGTTGTACATATCTACGGGACGGTCTCCGGCTGGCGTGCTGATAGCGAATGAATTGTGCCTGGGGTTGATTCGGATGGCGTCTTATGTTCGCACTGCGTCTGTCGGTAGCTGCACAGCGCTGGTGACTAGAGACAGTATATAGCCCCCGTTGTGTTTACTTAGGTCGATGCCTCCACCGGGGCGGAACACGATTTTAAGGTCTCGTGTCGGGAGCTTGGGAAACGGTGGCGGACGCTTTAGAACGTTGGAAGACTTGCCTTGCGTAGGCTGCGTTGGTGTGGCTGTGCCGGCCGGGGGCTGATGAGTCGAGCTCGTGGGGGCTTGCGGGGCAGAGAGGACATCGGGGTGAGCCATAAGTCGAGCCTCCATGGCCCGGTCCCATCTTAATGCAGTATCAGTAGTCCCATCTTCAGTGCGCACCATGCCGCTGTAGGTGGGCCGTTAAGTCGCGGGAGTGAAGAATTTGATCCTTTGCTTGATTGCAGTCTAAGGTTGTCCTGATTATATTAGCGATTACCTTAGTAAATACCTTATACGTAACCGACAGTAAGCTGAGTGGTCTGTAATTTTTAAGGTCCTTAGAGGCCCCTTTCTTATGAATGAGGATAATGTTTGCATTTTTCCATGGTTCCGGTACCGTCGATGACACCAGGCACTGCGTATACAGGGTGGCCAGTTTTTCTAGCACAATATCCCCCCGTCCTTCAACAAATCTGTAGTTATTTGATCCTCTACAACTGAATTCCCCCCTTTTCATAGTTTCTAATACTTTCTTGACCTCGTCCTTCGTCACTGGTGGAACGTCTGGCTGTTTTTCCCTACCGGCCATCTCAGTACGGTCCTGACTACTTTGGTTACTGTAGAGATCTGTATAGAACTCCTCGGCTGCTTTGACTATATTTTCCATATTCGTGATGACGTTGCCCGCCTTGTCCCTTATTGCATACATCTGGTTTTTGCCTATGCCCAATTTCTTCTTCACCGCTTTTAGGCTTCTCCCATTCTTTGCAGCATGCTCAGTTTTCTCCTTGTTATGCTTCCTTATATCGGTCACTTTGCGCCTACTTCTACCGCACACTCAGTAATGATATCTCTGAAATTATTGTTCATTGCTTCTAGGGTAATGTGGCCATCAACGGTTAGAGCTGAATATCTATTCTGTAGCGAGATCCTGAACTCTTCAGCCCTCCCCCTCACCGCTAATTCGTTGATGGGTTTCTTTCTTACTAATCTTACTAACTGAAGGTTGTACAGGCCTATATACCTACATGTAGTTATGATGACCAGGCAGTTGAAAGCGTCTACGAAGATGTAGAATCGGCAATGCGAAAAGTAAAGAGGCAGTACACTGAACTAATGGGCGACTTCGATGCCAAGGTAGGAAAAAAAGCAGGCAGGAGACCAGGCAGTAGGTGACTATTGGCATTGGTTCTAGGCACAGCAGGGGGGAGCTACTAGTTGAGTTTGCAGAGCGCAGTAACTTAAGAATCATGAATATCTTCTTCAGCAAACGGAAGAACCGGATATGGACATGGGAAAGTCCTAACGGGGAGACTAAATATGAAATTGACTTCATAATGTGTTCAACCCCCGCCATTATGCAAGATGTAGAGGTAATCGGGAAAGTGCGATGCAGTGACCAGAGGATGGTGAGGTCCAGAATTAGCCTAAATGGGAAGAAGGAACGCAACAGATTAGTAAGAAAGAAACTCCAAACCTGTGTTTATGCAATTCCATCGACACGCGGGTTTTTATAAATCCGGTAGAGAATTGCGCGGCACAGGGATTCGAACCACTGTCATCCCGCATGCGAGGCAAATGCTGCACATATACGCCACTGCTATTAGGACTTCGCCCTTACTATTTTCGGCGACTCCAAGGCCAGGGCTTTGCTACTACCATCGTTTGTGCCGTTTCTATCTTTTTCATTGGTCCTCGTTTTCACTCTAGTGTCCATGGAGGAAATTTCAATATTGCGCGCATTGAGGATCAACCTAGTTTCTGGGCGTGAGTTATTATGCATTGGCTAGAAATCAGCCTGATGTCCGGGTCCAACGTATTACACACTGACAGCGGCACGGGCAGCACTCATGTCTAGACTGAGTACCTAATCGCCGTAGACGCACCCCGCCTACTAACGCTTTTCGCAACCCCCGCCTAGTGCGTCTCTCGGCTTAAGATAAGTGGCGCACGTTGATGGCATTGGGAGTTGCAGTACGGCGAGTAGAACAAACGCCCTGAATTGCAACTCTGATCTGAGCTTATTCAGGAAAACCCCGAATCTTTATCGTCCTTATATGAGCAGAGCTGACTTTAAACCAACTAACATCAACGTCGTTTTTTACTGCCACAGTTACTTTTCTTAACGATCTTTCATTTTAGTTCGGAAGGCCAGAATAATGCCTTTGTGTATGTATCAAACTCATCTCGTGAGAGCTGTGATCAACATGTATTAGGTACGTGTGTCTCCTCTTCTCCTGCACGAAATCTTTGAAATGAGTGCATGAAGGATTCTCAGCGTGAAAGGATAAGTGAATTCCTCTAAAGCGGTTGGTCCAAGCAATTCACAAAAACGAGTTACAGCTAAAATGTGACAGTCCCGACATTTCAATTTATTTCATATGTGGCACCCCATCAATACGTTGTCTGTCAGAACATAGCATTGGAAGGCATTATCTTAGCTAAGCGCGGTCTGTGCTGGTGCGCCAGAATATGGTAATTAAGAGGTGCTCACCACGTCGTCCTCATCATTGGCCAAAGCCAGCCTGCAGAGATAGGTGACGCCGCTCGATGCCAGCCAGCTTCGTTTGCTGTACTGGGGAAGCAAATGGCCCGTCCACTTTATTGAAAAAAGAAGAGTTGCATAGTCAGCACTAAGAAAGTGTCCCTCTATAGAAACCGAATAGAGACATACAATAATGTTTACTTGTCTTTGAAGATGGAAAGGCTTCCAAACTAAGTGAATTGACGTAGCTGCATATACAATGGAAGTCATTCCCACTTACGACTGCTACAAAAAGTCACCACCAGCTACAACATATGTGGGTGAAGTGCGAGAGCTTTTGTGTTAGAAATGTTTCTCGAACTAAGTTGTGTCGCGCATACACATCTCTAAAATATAGAACTTAAAACTCTGTCACATATATTTCTTGACCGTGAATTTCCGTTTATACCTGTTCAGCGACCTTGTAACACAAAGAAATGCTGCTGGTGTCAATAGGCGTCTTCAGTAACAGAAATCCTAAACTGTCTTGGACTTCCGTTCCCAGGACGAAATCTGGAAGCGAAACAAGAACACAGCACTTAGCCCAGAGTCCGTGCGACTGCACCAGGAAGCCTGGTATGTTTTATTATTACAGGATGCATTAAAAAAGTACAGTCGCTCACAGATATACCGAACTCAAAGAAATTTGGGATCCAATTTGATATATCGATAATTCTTCATATAAAGCATAAACGGACAATGTTCTGTCTAATCCAGAACAGTTGTGTGGTTCATCCATGCTAGTGGTACACTTCCTCTTGAGATACGACTCCCGCCGGCATACTGGTAGCCCACAGGCTGCTGCGGGTCAGCTTATCGCGAGATGCAGGCGCGCACCCGGGCGTCGAGGCCATTTTACGAGATGCAGCACACAGGCAGTCTGGAGTTGAATGGCGCAAGGGCGACTAACCAAAGAGCGCCAGAACGATGCTTGAGGTTTTCGATGTGTGATAAAATAAGGAACAATGATTCGCTGTGTGTCGAAACTGATGCTATACGTTTGTGTAAACGGCTGTAATAAAAGCATAATCTAGAATTCAATTGGTAGTTTATAGCAAGGCTTTGACAGGAGCATGAGGTCGACGATTTGCTTCTTACCCACAGTTACGGCATGATCTTGCAAGGTGCCAGCTGAACATTTGCAATCTAGTACTCATAAAAGAATTAGGTTAATAATTATCTAAGTAATCATTGAAATTCTTTTTATAAACAAATAATGCATGACGTCGTCAAAACCTATAATACGGTCATTCGCTATTAAACCTGAGGGATGAAATGCTCGCATTGAAAAGTGTAGCATCTCTACGAGCTGCTCCGTGGACGTGACCGCGTGCTCACAGTATTCGATACGAAAAGATACGGGTGTCTGAGCTCGCACCTTATGTCGCGTAGCACAATGTGTTTGGTATCAAAGCTGCGGCATGTCGTGCTTCAGGAACAGTAACTGCCAACCGTCATTGTATAATTTTGTAATTGGCGCACTAAGTACGAAACACAAGGTTATTTCAAATCGGTAGAGTTGATGGCTTCACCTCTAGCAGCAGTGCAGGTGGCGCGAGAGCCGTCACAAGCCTTCGGTTAGCAATGCTAGCTTGAGCGCACGACAACCACCCCACTGATCTCTGCCTTTGCAACGTAGTAGCAGTGTCACCTTTAACCAATAATGGCAAAACTGAATACTGGGCGAGTTGGTGACTGTTGTTGGACTGTACGACACAACAGATACGCGTCATGCAACATAAGAGTCCTGTATAAAGTACCTGTCTTGTGAGTGAGGTTACTGTCGACAAACTGGAAGGTGCCTTAATATCCATCTGAAGGAATACGAGATGTCCTCGGAGGCCTCAGCTGTCTCTTAAGATCTCGTGGTTTATTATCGCGACTGCAGCAAAAAAAAATATTTGATGTGCACTGAATTTGGGGCGTGCCGATGTAGTGCTGAGAAATACTGGAGGCATATTTGACCGCTACATAAATCACGTCGCGTGTTGGCAAACCTACGGTGGCATTGCATCAGATAGCAGCGGAATATCTTCACGAAAATATTCCGGTGCAAAAAGCTTATGCGCACTTGTAGTTTGGCTTGTGCGTTTCATTGTGCGTGTTGTTTTACCATGTGTGCCTGCGCCAGGCAGCACTTCGAGATTCTTTAAGCACGAGTTCTTAACGAAACATTCAGTCAGTTGTCAACGCTTCCATTCTCTGTGTGTGTTTTTACCGCTATTTGTTTTTCACGCTGTTCATGATGCTTATAATGGCAAACAAAAAGACACAGTCGGACACGATATTTACCTGTACCAACACTTTTACAGCATTAACGCTACCAGCAGGCGCAAATCCTGCTAAGCCGACATAGCTCCGCGCGAGAGAAGGTACTGCGCACAAGCGTTCCTTGCAGGGGCATAGCACCAGAGTTATATATTTCGAAACTTCCGCAAAAAAGGAAGTCCCATAAATGCGAACCTCAATGCTATATTCTTGCATGGTATATCCAAGAAGATATCGCCTGAGTTCGATAAAGCAATAGTTTTATATATCTTGTTCAATATATCAGGGATTGACTGTAATATGACACAGATTCATCCTAAAGTTTTGTCAAGGGACAACGACGAGGACAAAGTACTGTGCTCGTGTGTGGAGCATGTGGAACGCGAGGACGACGAAGTGTATGTGGTTCGTGCTGGGCGCTGCTGGCCTGAAGCGATGTGGTCAGCTACCCCTTTGTAAATATCTGTGAATACATGTACTCTATGTGAGCGTATCAATGCTACATTATTGGTTGAGGTGTTCGGTGGCCTGCAGCAAGCAGGAACTCCGCCACGGTCTCCGACTTCCCAGCTCTTTAGCCCTGCCTAGTGACGGGACCGCACCATCGGCGTCCATCACCCTAGCTATCATCATTGCCCTACCGCGTGATCCCGGAACCTTCAATGAAGTGGATGGTGCTGATGTGGAGGACTGGCGTGCTGTGTACGAGCGCGTGACCGCACTCACCAGGTGGGACCTGACCATGAAGTTGGCTAATGTCATTTTCTACCTGAAGGGACCCTTTTTCGTCAGTACAACGGCCCTCATCGTGTGCTTCGCCAGGTGACCGATGTGACATATGAGGTTGTCCCCCTAGATTCTCCGACGCCCTCCACCCGCCCTGCCCGTGACGTTTACGTAGTTAGCATCTAGCCGCACCATGCACCTGATCCGATTTTCAATTAGAACCGGCAGGGTGCTTTCGCCGCCGGGAGTTATGTCAAGGGACAACGACGAAGAGAAAATGGTGTGCTCGTGTATGGAAGGTGTGGCACGCGAGGGCGACGAATTGTGCTGGCTGAAGTTCGTCTGTGCTGTGGTCAGCTATCCCTTCGTAAATATCTCTGAATACATCCACTCTTTGTGCGCGTGTATCTACGCTACATAATCAATGACATTATTATATAAAAGGAACAGCTGTTCGGACATGGCGACGAGTTCGGAGGAACCTGGAAGCAAGGCGACACGTTATGACGCAAGGCTGCAACATAAGGCTTAGGAGAAGATTACGTTTAGATACCATGAAAAATATTTCACTGTCGAGAGAACTATTTATATAAATGACTTAGGACGGAGACTATTAAGCAATCTAAGCTGCGAACACCAAATTAATACGTATGTCGTAAGGCCCAAGGAAAGCTGTATTTCCTCAGAAGGAGATTACGCAACGCTCCTCCTAATGTAAACATTAAAGCATATAAAATGCTCTTTAGACCAACCTTAGCATATGCTAAGATTATTTGGAGTCCACACCAGCAATATTTTATAGGCTAACTCGAATGTATTCGAAACTTAGCAGTACGCGTTGTAGAATTAAACTTCCATTCAAACATTCCAGCGTGTCTAATCTACTTCACAAAGCACATCACAGCTTGGCACAGCGTAGAACAACATCAAGACTAAAATTTCTGCACTTACTTTCTCACGGTATTTTGAACATATCAAGAAAATCATACCTCCAGGAACCATTTCGTCATTCTTCGAGAACTAACCATAAGAAAACTCTTCATCAACTCAAAAGCGATATTAATGCTCATAAATATTGTGTGTTTCCATCCGCTATTGTTTGCTGGAATAAACTACCTTTGGTTGCGGTAAATGCGGTGAACTGCAACTCACTTGAATCATTCATAGAGCATGTCAATCGCTTTGAATCATCTGTAATGCCACCGCGATGACACGTGGATGCTGACTTTCATTTTGTGTTTTGTAACTATGTTTGTTTCCGTGCTGAAACCGCTATTTTCGTTTCAGTGAAATGGCATCTTTACTATCACGGTGCCGCTATGGTGACGAATTTTGATTTTGTATTACGTATGTATCTAAACTTGTTGCCCTGTATTGTCCCTTAGTATCTACTCCTGCAGGGGCCCGAGAAGGGCCTGTAGTATTTGTAAATAAATAAACAATTGGAGTTTCCAGTGATGTGATTTGGGTGCTAGTTCCATGCGCAGTAATTTCTATTTATATCTTAACAGCACAAAGATAGCTAAAAAATAACGTGGGGATACGCACCTAATTTGGAAATGTACAGATTTTCATCGTCCTGGAAGTATTGTTGCAAGAACGGGAAAAACCTTTTGACGGCCTCCGTGAGTTTGACGTCTTCTTTTTTGGCAAACTGCCTCAGCTGCATACATAAACAGATAAAAGAACTTTGATATTGAGTCAATTCAATTTAGATGGGTGCCCTTTTTTATGACCCGAAACTTAAATCGTCATATCACACAGTGCCTCCTAAGCGTTCTAATGACCTCAAACGTATTGCAGCAGAGTGGGCTCAATTTAAAAAGGCAGCAAAGTAAATTAAATCCAAATTAGTGCCACCAGTAGTGTAATGAGTTCATATCAATGCACTGCACCCGCTAACTTGCGTCATTCGCACACCACCATACTCCTCTCCAATGCCGTGCCCATAGTACTTTTCAATAAGTTGCCTTGGTTAGCCCCTGCAAAATCTTCGGGACTTTCGTTAAAGAGGCAGTAGTATGAAAGTTGCGACCAAGCATACACCGCGCACTCGCAGATCGTAAACTACTATGCTCACTCTGCCCCACCTGCCGCCTTCGGCCTGCTGCAACGTCATCGCTGCGCTGGCTGCGTGATCCATTGGTTGTAGTGGCCATGAATGTCTGTCATGACAGCATAAGGGGTCTTCATACGCGAGTTCGAATATGTACTAGGTATCACCTAACATACTAATACACAAACAAAAGATGGCATTACATGACATAGAGAACGTAAGGTTCGGTCCAACCCATATAGCTCCACTTCTTAGGAGCGCATAAGCATTTTTCGTAACAACGGGCCATGAAAATGGCAAAACATTAAATAAATTGGCTTCCCTGACATTTCCCTATTATTAAGAAAAAACACGAATTACTAGAAATGGGAAGCACTAGTGGCAGCCATCCGGTTTTCATCTCCATGCCATGGAAACGAACTCTCGTTAAAACGGAGCGCGGAAGTTTGTGAACTCCGTAGTCACTAATTCGTCTGCCCTTCCATGAAGCTCTAACGGAGTTCTAAGGAGCTTTAAATCCATGATTCATTGTATAAAAAAGAACATATCAAGCATAAAGGAGAAAAGTCAAAGTGACGCTGTGTTTCATAAGCATTCGCCACTTGCAAATACACGCCCATAGGCATTAAGGCTAATGTATTTAAGGGTTTATACTGTCAGCCACAATTCTGTCACACACTTCCAGTCATCCTGACTTAGCGGCACTGGTCGTAGTTCTCCATGACTATTGACTAGCGCTATGCAAAAGCGGCTGCCATGGACTGCCACCTCTGTTTACCTTTAAGCTTTCAGTGAATTAGTAGTAGATGAGGTTAGTGATAAATAGGGATAGTGACAGTGATGATGATAATGATAGTGATGACCGTAACTATGACATGGTCACATGATGACGTCATCGGCTGTTACGTCCCCTTGACACCACAACAGATCATGTTTAAAAACGGGAACTGACGTCATTATGACGTCACGACTGGTATATGACATCAAGCGATTCAGGCATATACGAAACTGATCCAACGCCTCGTAATTTAGGAGGCGTTGGCTGATCCCGCTGGGCTTTCAATCGAGGCGTCCGCGCGGCGCCTTTCATTTGGTGCGTCCTCGAACGCCGCACCACCCAGCATAGCAGGCATTAGCGGCATTTCAAATTGGTTTGTAGGAATGAAGGTGCCCACTATCTGTCGCAATTCTCCTGCGGACACCTGACACGAGCAGTAAGGAAAAATATTCGTTCGTTTCGTTTCGTTTAGAAGAAGGGAAAGGCGCAGTAACTGTCTCACTTGTTTTCTGTGGACACCTCAACCGCGCCGTAAGGGAGAAAAGTGGGAGTGAAAGTGGAAAGAGAGAAAGTGGGGCCGTAGTGGAGGGCTTCGGAGTAATTTCGACCACTTGAGGGTCTTAACGCGCGCTGACATCGCTTAGCACACGACACCTGTTCGTTTGGCCTCCATCAAAACGAGCCGCCGAGATCGGGTTCGAACCCGGGTGCTCAGGCACAGTAGTCGGGTGTCTTATCACTGCACCACCCCGGCTGGGCAAGGAAAATTAGGAAGGTGGGAGTGAAAGAGGAAAGAGAGAAAGAGATGCCATAGTGCAAAACTACGGACTACTAAGGCTATTATTGTGGCTGTAGGAAGAAGGAAACGAAAATGCACGGACCTGCTACTGGCTCTGTAGCTGTGCCACCTCCGCTGCCTTGTGCGGACAGAATAGAAAATAGAGAAGAAAGAAAAAGAAGAGGGAGACAAAGACGCGCGCCGCAACAACCGTCCTTCACCACCGAAGCGGTGGCGGGTACAATGACGGTCTACAACAAATAAACATACGGTGGCAGGCTAGTCCCCGCCGCAAGCGTCGACGATCTACCTGCCCCAGCCCCATGAGGGCCAGGATCAGCCACTCTCGCCTCTTCGCAATATAGTGGTAAAAGTGTCCCTAGAATTGAAAGGCGAAAGACTTTCTGGGCTCATGAAACGAAATAATATTAATAATTGGTTCACAGGAGAGGAAAGGTGCAGTATCTGTCACACTTGTTTTGTCGACACCTGAAATGGAGGGAGGTGGGAATGAAAGCAGAGAGAAAGGGGGGCCGTAGTGGAAGGCTCCATCCCGAATAATTTCGACCACTTGGGAATATTTAACGTGCATTGACGTCCAACAACGTATGGACGACGCCACTTCGTTTCGCCTCCATCGAAACGCAGCTGCTGGCTTCCGGGATCGAACCTGGGTGCTCCGTCAGAGTAGTCGGGCGTCTTACCACTGCACCACCGCGGCGGGGTAGAAACGATATCCAGTGCGTGAGATCTGGCATAATACGCGAGACTTTGAGCGTTTAGTTCTTGTCTAGCGTTCCTGACACCTGCAATCCCACCCTTGAACACGCACAAAGGAACACCACGTGACAAGAGCGATGGTGTACAGTCCAAACTCACACTTGCCGGAGAACGTATTACACTGCACATCTGCTTTCTTCTAAACCAAATATAATTTTATGCAAAACTGCAACGGACGCCGAAAAGAGGCGAACGATGAGAGGCAAATCATTCTCCTCTTAACAGAAATGTGAGACGTTCTGAGCTTTATTAACAACGTGTGTCCTTATGCTATGTGGTTACATTATTATCTATTCAAAAGGAAGGAAAAGCAGTGCAGAAAATAGTAAAGAAGGAAGGAACAGAAGCAGAGGGAGAAACACGCGCGTCGCAGCAGCCATCGTCCGCCACCGCTTCGGTGACGGGCGAAATGATGTGCCTGTTGTAACAGGCACAAATAATGGTGGCAGGCTAGCCCCCGCCGCTAACAGCAAGTACCTACCAAATCCAGCCCCGTAGGGCCAGGAGCTGCCGCCATCCCCTGCCCCGGTGACGAGCAGCCTTTGCCCCATGCATCATCACATTTCTAGGGAGCTTTTATTGCTTGGTGGTTGCTTTTTTGTTTTATTAGTTTTGCTCTCGAAGCGGTAATGTTTTTTTCGAAGCAGCAAGTTTTGTTTTCGAAGCGGCAAATTTTCTTTTCGGCGTGATATGTGCACAACAGCAGACGGCGCAAGGATCGTGTTGCGCCGAGTGCGGCGGACGCTGCAACGATAAGTATAGGTAGGCCTAATGTGTCCAACCGAGCCGCTGAAGGCTGCACGGTTCGACAGCGGCCTCTCTTGAAACAGTTATTGTGAGCCTGTTTTCGTTTAACGAGTTCGACGTGCGACTGACAGCGCAAATGCACCTGCGCGAGTGCCAGTAAGGACAGAGTTGCACCGAGTGAAGCGGACGATGCGTAGGGGTAGGCCTAACATTATCAAATTGTGCCTCCATGGCGAACGAGGCTAACTATAAGAGTTCCCAAAGGCATCTGCTGAAATGGATACATGACCGGCACCCATCTGCTAACAACGGTTTAATGGTGAGGTTGAGAATGAAAATATGCCTGCTCGATTTGTTCACGCAGTAAACGTAGTGAACTGTGTTGGCATTTACTTACCTTTGACTTGACGCCGTTGTGTACACATAACTAAAAGGTGTTTCCCTTGCATTTTCGCGCACATTACCTGCCCAATATTACCGCCTTGGTATGGCAGCCCTCAAGAATATGCTTGAAACCCAATCTTAGAGTTTGTCTGGCCAGAAAATGTCTTCGTAATTGTTGTGTCTTGTGTCTGTATGGGTGGTAAATATAATCGTAACTATTTTTCCGTTTTGCATCTTGTATCGTGACGGCAGTCAAGAGCGCTTGACAGTGCTGTAGAACTAAGTGGCGTATTAGAGCAGGTATACTGTTTTAAGTAGTCGTGGATTGTGGCACTTGTATGATTGGACAACTGCGTTTGAACTAGTCATGAATTGGGCTTGAAGGCGGGAAGAAATACTAATTATCGGCAACATGAATAGACACGGCCAACACACAACGACAGGATAATCGCTGACTACCAAATGATTTATTGAAAGCGGGGCGCAGCTTATAAACGCAATTCGTAACCGACGTGACATCATGAGAACAAGAGGAAAAAATTATAGCCTAGATACGTCATTCTTCCATTTCATCTAAAGGCCCTTGTCTGAAACGGTCTAAGATCGCTACACAGCTAAACGTATCCTGGCACACCGCAATGGGACACCGGGTTATCAACGATAACAAAACATAGCGCTAGCGCAGTCAAGAACAACGATCCAAGCAAAAGCAGAGTCAAGAGTAAAAACACCACAACTAACAAAGAAAAAAAAAAACAAAAGGAGCGAGATCTCAACGATAGAATCAAAAGGAGAGTCAAAATAAAAACGACAGAACAAGGGAAAAAAACCCGACGGAGCGAAAGCTGAGTCATACCTAAAGGCGCCGGATCAGCAGCCGCGGACGCAATTAAGCCATAAAAAAACAGCAACGCAAAGCGAGCCAACTCTACAAGCAGAAGGGGAACGCTCTAGCACCGTTCTAAAATACCCAACTCCTTTTTCGACAGAAATACTGAAAGTGTGCTGGCACATTGATCTCCAGCCTTGGAATCAGCAATGCCTCAATGATGACTCATCCGAGTCCATGCTTTAATTTTGGTTCTTGCAAACAGCGGCTCACACGTCTTGCAGAGTTAATCCAGATGGCCGCCGGCTTTCTTACGTAAAAGCCGTCGGTGTTTGTTCAAGCAATCTGTCACTGAGGCATCTGCCAGTTTGGCCAATGTACACACGTCCACACTTCAGCGGAATCTCATAAGTGGCACAAGCGGCACATTCAGTGAAAGAATTCATGTGTTTTACTCTGTTTTTCTTAGGCCTGGTCAGCAGAGTACAAACACTGGCATGTTTGCAAGGAGCTGCGAAAGCAACATTTACGTCTCTACGCTTTGCCACCTTTTTCATGTTGTGAGACAGCTTACGGATATGAATACCCATAAGTTGTCTACATCCACATGTCTACATCCATGTTGTCTCAACTTAAAAAATGTGTCGAAGAGTAGCGATGTAAATGTTTTCTGAGCGCCTTGCGAACTTGCAGTGTTTGTGCTCTGCTGACTAGTCCTAATAAAAAACAGTGTCGAGTAAAACACAACAATCCTTTCACTGAATGTGCCGCTTGTGTTATTTATGAGATTCCGCTGAAGTGTGGCCGTGTGTACATTGAGAGATTGCTTGAACACAGACGGCTTGTACGTAACAAATCTAGCGGCCATCTGGATTAACACTCCAAGACGTGCAGAGCGTCTAGTAAGGCGTGTGAGCTGCTGTTTGCAAGAACAAAATTTAAAGCATGGGCTCGGACTGAAATTGAAAGAGTCACCTTAGAGGCATTGCTGATTACCAATGCTGGAGACCAATGTGTCAGCACACCTTCTGTCGCTCTGTCTAACAAGGAGTTGGGTTTTTAGAATGGTTCTAGAGGTGTTCTCGCTTCTGCTTCGTAGTTTTGGCGCTGCCTCTGCGTTACTGGTATTTTATGGTATATTTTATTCTTCCTTGCCTGTTACCCGGCTCAGATTTCGCTCCGTCTGTTTTTTCCTTTGTTAGTTCTCTTTTGTTTTGTTTTGTTTTTTTACTTTTTCACTCTGCTTTTGCTTCAATCGTTTGTCTTCACTGCGCTTGCGTTGTGTGTTATCGTTGGAAACGTGGTGTCGCATTAACTGATTTGTATCATTGTGTGCGTCGGCTTAGAACACATGCAGCTGTGTAGCGATGATAAACTGTTTCATATAAGGGCCTTTAGATGCAATGGATGAATGACGTCTCTTGGTTGATAATTTTGTTCCTCTTGTTCTCGTGAAATCACGCGTGTTATTGTATGCGTTTATAAACTGCTCCCTGCTTTCAATAAACACGTTTGTAGTCAGCGCCTGTCCTGTTGTGTGTTCGTCCGTGTCTATTCGCGCTACCTGTATTAGTAAGTTTGAACGACGCATCGTTAGTGCATTGTCACTGCAGTACCTGTGTTACATGTCGTCCAGAACTGCCCTTCCGCACTATGCTTGTCTTCTCATATATGTGCGCTGATGTCTGCCTTTGCCAGTGCAGATGGCCTTTCGCTATTTTGTATTCAATTAAGCAATCTCAGGTGTGGAAAACCTGTTTCCTCCCCCTTCGCCGCGACCGGTCACCACCGCTCCGGCGAGCGTCGTGGCAGCGCCGGTTGAGAGAGGAGGTAAATGCCTCCCCTTGGGGGAAGGAGAATCAACGATGAATGCGCCACCGAGATGTCTACGCGGGTTCCCGCGAGAAGACGATAGGAAGTTTCTGGATCCAGCCGGCAACGAGAGTGATCGTCTCCCGCCGCCTCTCCCAGCTAATGCCGAGGGATAGCGGGCACGGAGTACGCTACGCACACGGGAGGACCCGTCGTGCACGACCACTCATCTTCTGGCTCCCAACGGCGAAGCGACGGGTAAATACCGCACGCTCTCGCCGCCTCCCGCGGCAAACGCCGTGGTATGGCTTTGTCCGAAGAATGCGGCGCGCACGGGATATCCCGGCCGCCATATTCATGGCGAGTGCAAATGTACGCCACCGAAGTCGCACCCTTTTTCTAGCCGGTGAGTCAAAAGTCCTTCATATGTAGCCTTGCCCCTTCCAAGGAAAACCTTGTTGGTGTATAGCTAGCCGGAATGCTCTGTATTATTTGCAAGTGCAATAAATAGCATTGGAGTATTAACTATGTGTCTTCTCCGTCCTTTGTCCCCTTTGTTCCCTCCGCGGGTCGCCAGCGAGGACGTTGCACCTGCAGAGTAGGAGCGGGGCGGAAGACCGTCCCCCTCGTAACGTGGTTCTCTCATGCAGAAGCACTTGAGTTAGTTACCCCTCCCTAGGGACAAAGGGCGATAGTCAGTTCGCGGCGTGGAGGGCCTGCCCGGACTTTTAATATTAAGCCTGACCCGACATCGCTATGCTAGCAAGGCTAATATGCTTTCCTGACGGCGAGGTGGGAGGAGTTGCAGCGAGAACATGTATTTGTGCGTGGGTGTGTGTTTATGTGTGTGCCGAGGCTTTTGAGAGGTGCAGCCACGAGGTCCGTACATTGAGCGCGAGACCGAGCCGTCCACGGAGAACAGCACTCCGGAAGCGAGTGAGTGCCTCAGCCGGAACGGTGGCCCTGCTTTTCTTGTATATAGTTGTAATTGTAAATATTTCCTCTTCTGTGTCCTTGGCTCTGGGAACCAGGTGCCGCAATCGGCTGACTGGTATTGCAGCCGTGATTGCCGGAAAGCACCGGGGCGCTCCGACACCACTGGACGCGGTGGGCGCCGTTCGCTCAGAAGTTGCCTTTGAATGGCAGTGAGCGAGTAGGGCCACCCTGGGATCCTTGGCGGAGATGCACATCCTCGCGGCGCTGCGTTCTAACTATTGTCCTTAGCGCTAGAGCGAGTAGGCTTAAGGCTCTTTTGGGGAGCTGCCTGTCGCACGTCGGAGGACACTCTAATCGCGACATACAGCATGCGCAAATGCGTTTTGCTTGTTATATATTGACCTCGCTGTAGCCTAACATCTCGTTGAATTAGAGAAAGCTAACTTCGTTCAAATGAACTTGGTATTTTTGAACTGAGAAGGGGAATCGGAAATTTCGTGGAACCAGATTAATATGCCGGCAAACGAACCGCGGATGCCCGTGCTTCGTTCGGATTAACGGAACGCAGTGCGGTGCCGGATAAGATTGTTTGGCACTCACATTGGCCCGCATTTTACCAAATTGTCATTTTGCTCAATGTATTCAACCTTTTTGGTGATCCGGAGGGTTGTGCAGATAACAAGTGAAGCTTCGCCTGGACCTGCTGCCATTGTTTACGTTCCTGCCTGCTGCCCTGCGGCCGTGAGTCACCGAAGCTCGGAGTCTCACGGAACCAGTCCGGCTTAACGGGAGAGGAGGCCAACCCCTACCTGACAACAAAGGCGCGCCAGCGGGAACAACACCCTCCCGTCGCCCTGGCTTCTGGGACCTGCCGATGGACAGCGGGAGCCCCTTCACCTTGCTGCTGACACCAACGTTTGTTTTGCACTAGTGTCTTGCCTGTGCGAGCTGCCCTGTGGTTGTCATTGCAAGCCTCGTGTGGACCCCGCGGATGGCAGCCAAGCAGCAGCTCTTAACGACCATAGGTGAACATTTAAGGAGGGAGGGATGTGGAAAACCACTTTCCTCCCCTTTCGCCGCGACCGGTCACCACCACTCCGGCGAGCATCGTGGCAGCGCCGGCTGGGAGAGGAGGTAAATGCATCCCCTTGGGGGAAGGAGAATCAACGATGGATGCGCCACTGAGATGTCTACGCGGGTTCCCGCGAGAAGACGAGAGGAAGCTTCTGGATCCAGCCGGCAACGAGAGCAATCGTCTCCCGCCGCCTCTCCCGGCAAATGCCGAGGGATAGCGGGCACGGAGTACGCTACGCACACAGGAAGACCCGTCGTGCACGACCGCCCATCTTCTGGCTCCCAACGGCGAAGCGACCGGTAAATACCGCACGCTCTCGCCGCCTCCCGCGGCAAACGCCGTGGTATGGCTTCGTCCGGAGAATGCGGCGCGCACGGGAATTCCCGGCCGCCATATTCACGGCGAGTGCAAATGTCCGCCGCCGAAATCTCACCCCCATTCCCCAGCTGGTGAGTCAAGTCTTTCTTACATAGCCTTGCCTTCCAAGGAATACCTTGTTGATGTATAGCTAGCCGGCATACTCTGTATTATTTGCAAGTGCAATAAATAGCATTGGCGTATTAACTATGTGTCGTCCCCGTCCTTTGTCCCCTTTGTTCCCTCCGCGGGTCGCTAGCGATAACGCAGCACCTGCGGAGTGTGAGCGGGGCGGAGTACCGTTCCCCCTTTTAACCAAACACAGGAGTAATTCTCATTTTTATTTTCGCACATATAACACCTTCAGCCATTCGCAATCTTCATGCCTCAGTGCCTGACTGAGTCCACGCACTTGCTGGAACTTACTGATTCTAATCTTACCGCTCTTTTTGGAAAGCCGCAGTTCATGGGATAAAACATTTCCTTACGTGCGCTTTAACCCAAGTGCTTTTGTCTCGCCGGACGTTTCTGAGCCGCGTTCTTTTGACGTTCAGGCAATAACCGTCATTTACATGGGTTGATAAAAAATAAATTACCAATTCATTCACCATACTTCGAAGTTTAATATTTCCTGTGGCAAATTATTTGTGGGAATCACACTTCACCGTGAAAAATGAAAATGCTGAATGTCTTGGCTTTTTGTCAAAAGAAATTGATTCTTTATAGCCTCGCCCTGTTTACATGCAACAATTCACAGTCCGTTTAATATAAGGCAGCCTGCAATGAAGTTTCCTGTGTCGATCGCCGCGCCATAACTAACATAACAAATACTATTGAGGCGCTTTCGTAGCGCTTTTTCACGCCACCTGCGTGAGCTTACAGGCATCATATTGCACGCTCTGTCGAAGCTTTTTCATTGCTTCTGTTCAATAACTGGGCTACATCGAGAGCGCCTAGGAAAGGATGTTATCCGTCACGCGCCTATCTATAATGGTGCTTAATATGCTCTGTCGATTATCGCGAACCAAGCGGCTAACAGCAGCTTTGCCAATTGTAGCGCCACCAAGGCAGTGCAGGTTCCCTGTAGCTATATAGCGGTTGTTACGTCTTACCGAAAAATAATAGGAAGCACTTATTTTCTACCTTATGCACTTGGTGCATTTGCGCATGACACTAAGGAACCATCATATTCTCTGTACAGAATGCATGAGATTGTTTCTAATTTAGAAGCGTGCTGCGTAAAATTTTCGCACCAACCTTTCATGATTGCTTGAGCTTTCCAGTCTCTTTTTCTCCAGTTTCTATATTCTCAGTATTTTATTGATGTTTCATGAATGCTGCTTCGAATGGGAGGTTGATTTGATTTGAATGTCCTTTATTGAAGAGGAAGGCTTATGGCTATGGATGGGGGTGACGGAAAGTCGGCAGAATCTTCACTGCTTCCTCAGGTCGTCACTCAAATCACATTGCTCTGAGCAGGCAACTAAGGGAGCCATACTGGGAAAATATCATTCGAGTGTTAGCGTCAATTCCTAGAAGGGAACGGTAGCTCAGGCGGTAGGGTTCCATCTCGTAGCATCCAGTAGAAAAAGCAGGGCAATCCCAGAGTAGATGAGCTATGTCACCGCGCGTTAGAGTCGTGCAGTGGGGGCACGTAATCACTTCCTCTTTATACTGACGCCAGCGGGCCATAACACGCGACGTGTAAGCCGCACGGGCGATGAGTTTGTTCTAGAACAGTTTTTGACTTCTGGTGAGATGGGTTTTACACCTAAAAGCTGTTTCTGGCGTGGCCTCCTGCTTGCGATCCTGACTGAGGCTATGAACTGGACCATGTATAGTGCATAAGGGCAAGAGAAAGATTGTGTTGCCTATCCAAGGTCGACTAAGTATGAAGCAAGGAGAGTGGGGAAGTATATGTGGACATCCCAATTGCCAAGGCAGCCGCTCCGTGTGCCGCCGCATTGCCCCTTGATTCGTCCGAGTGGCCTAGGGTCCACTGAATGACGGCAGTTGTGGCAGCGAGTTTGTGGCGTTTAAGGCGGTGCTGTATGGCTGTAGTACGAACCCAGAGTAGCGATATTCTTGTAGCTTCATATCAATCAGTAAGAGTGCGTACTGACTCAGTCCCGGTGCAAGGAAATCCTGACAAGGCTCGCCACATCGCGAGGAGTTCATCATGAAGAGGGGTACCTTGAGGGAGTTGGCTGACATAAGCGCCTGACAGGGAAGGGTTGTCATCGCATACCCAGCTCATAGATGCGAATTCGCTAGTAATTGAAGCGAAAATGTATATATCATTGGTATCAGGGATTCGCTTTTGTCGGCGATGCGCAGTGAGGAGCTTCTGGGGAAGGATAAAATCCCAATGTAAATTTTGGCGATTGAGGCTTGTGACCACTCGCATCTCCCAAGGGGAAAGAGATGCACATAGGGCTGGTGTTTAGTCCTTGCGATGTTCACCCAGGCCAGCAGCCGATGCCCTTGGACAGTGTTCTCTAAACGTATTCAATTGTCACGTCTGTGACTCAAAAATGATGGCAGCGAGCGTTGGAATAGCGGCCAGATGCTCAAGTTAAGCTATATTAGTGTGCTTAGGTAAACCAGTAATAGTGCGTAGCGTTGCACGATGAAGGCTTTCGACCTTAGCGAAGTAAGTTTTCGACAGTTAAAGGACGGGTGTGCCATAGAGGAGTTTTCCGATCGCCGCTGCTCGGGCCAGCGCACGGCAGGCATGTTGCCGCGCACCGCCGTGCCGGTTGGACAGGAGACGAATAGTGTGGGGTATGGCTGGCAAAGGGAGCTGTAGCTGATTAACCCATTTTTGGGGACTGTTGTTCAGCTTGCGATGGCGCAGGCCAAGAATGCTGATTTGTCCATTTGAGCAGGTAATGGTGTTGCCTCCATTGTGAAGATAGATCTTCATACTGCGGTTGGTTTTGTGCGGGTGTAGATGTCAAGAAATTGCTGTTCCAGATTTTCGTTCGTGTACTAGGAAAGCGTTTGGCGAGTGTCTCCAGGATAACCTGATGGCGAACATTGTCAAAGGCCTTGTATATATCGACAGCCAGGAGATAGTCAGGCAGAGTTTAACGATGAGCCCTATTCAGTACTCTTCGCAAAAGCCTAAGAAAGTCATGAGTACCAAGGTTAGGGCGAAAGCTGGCTTGGGCTGGGTGAAATCCACGACTGACGTATTCGATGTACTGACTAGTTCGGATACGCAGCAGGCGCTCGGTGAGTTTTACAGAGATGTGAAGTCAGGGCGACTGGACGCAGATTACTAGTATTTCTAGGGTTTGTTCCACGTTTAGGAATACGAGGAATATGAGAAAGCTTGAGATCATCCTGTACCGTTCGGGTCTGTCAGTAAGAAATAAAGATGTGGAGAAGGTCGTCCTGGGTTGCCGAGCCGAGATCACGAAGCTTGGGCCACTGACTTGGTCATGCCCGGGTGTGGCGCGAAATCGGCTTCTTCCGATGGATGATTGTGGTTCTCCCTTAAAGAATGGGCGATCGAGGTCTGAATCAAGGTTTATGACTGGGCAAGTGGAAATTGCTGGTGGAAGCGGTAGGCTCACTCGTGGGAAAAATGTGCGTATAACTTCATCTTCAACATCAGCCGGTATGCCATTGAAAAAAGCTAGGCGAGAGGTGGGGCCCGACATGCCTTGCCATTTAGACCACGAAAGAAGCGCCATAGTTGTGATAAGCCTGGTACTTCTCCAAGACGGTCTCATGTAGCGTCCAAGCCTCACTTTGCAGGTGAAGCTCGTATGCCCGAATAAGCTTCAATTGTCGTCGAAGAAGAACAAGATTGTGTGACTATTTCCGCGATTCCGAAAACGTTGCGTGAAGGGATCTGCGCGACTCCAAAGGTTAGCGAGGTGAGCATCTGTGCCAAGTGGTGGTGGTGGTGAAAAACTTTATATTTGGGAGCCTTAAAGGGACACTAAAGACAGCCAAAGATGGTAGGAAAATCTAATAAACTACATTTGGTGCCACTGTCGCCGCATATCCGGCAGCAAAAAATCGAATAATTGCTGAGATATTGCGATAAGAAGTTGAGGTTTTTTCTTGTTCCCGCCGGTCGAATTCAAACTGTGGCCTCCAACTACGTAGTTGGAGTTGAGTGACGCACACTGTGACGTAAGCGGAGACTCCGTGATAGCTAGCGAGCCGGCGCGGCCCGCGGCGTCGCATCCCTCAAGGGCCAACTTGGCAACAGCGTACTCGCAATGACGGCCTCAGCCGAAATAAATAAAACGATGAAGAGAGTAGTTTACCGCGTGATGGGCCCATAAAGGAAGAAAAAAAACATAGAGCGCTTGTAATGCACAATACTTTACATATTTCTCAAGCTTTTGCGCTCCTTCTTGCATTGTGTATAAACAAACCGAGCCCTCGGTCATCGCAACGCTTCCTGACATGTTTACATACAAATAAGATTTAGTTACCAGCAAAATAGTGTCCTCGCTGCTGCGCTTGTCAGTTTTGAAGCTTCGTCGCACTTTTTTCCTTCAAAGTTTGCGCTACAGCTCCGTGTTCAGCGAAAATTACGTCCACGGTAGCAGAACATGACCGAAGTGCCGGCGCCACTACATTTTCCAGCGCTGTGAAATTCCACATGTTAAAATGGATCCAGTGTGCAATATAGTGCTCATAGGCATCCAGAATATTAGTTGCAAGATGTCAGAGCAGGCAGCATGCGCCGATGATCAAGAAGTTGTAATTTTTAGACCGGCAGCAGAAACACTTTATTGTAAATGGGGCCATGACATAAAAACTAGAAATATTTCCGAGGTTCTTGTGGCGCGGCGTAGCCGAGCGGTTAACGCCGAACGTTACGGAGCAAGCAGTAGCGAGTTCAAGTCTTACCGCTTCTGGCGGTTTTCTTTTTTTTTTTACAAATCGATATTTTTTAACCTTTTGTAATGTATTTCTGATGCTTCGTTATTTTTAGTTTTTACTTTTTACCCGAGGCCCTTTTTTCGCCGGACGAGGAGCGCAATATGCGTTCTCCTTGGTATGGTATGAGCGGCAAGTATGCCCCTTTTGTTTACGACGCCTGCTTATATCACGTTGAAGGTCTTGTTGACGCAGTATATGTTGGTTAGATGTGCCATGATTTAGTGAACAATTGAATGATAATGCGTTTTTCCTTCGGTACTTAGCATATGTATGCTTTTCGTGGCGTACGTAGCTGCAGTCAAGCGGTCAGGTCGCAGTCGAAGCGGCAACGGCGGCGATTTGCTGGCGCAGAAGTGTGAACGAAGGAGTGTGTCGGCGGTAGCGAATTTCGCTCGCTCGTGCCTCCGAATGCTCAAATGGGAACCATCAAGGCGCATCTGCTGCTCCAAGCTCGTAATTCAGGCGCTGCAGGTTCAAACAAACTATCCGAGTGCGCACGAAATGCCTGAGCCGAAACATAACCAAAACTGAAGTGGGCGCCTGTGGCGCCTCCAAGCATATTTTTGTATTTGCCTTGCAACGTTTACGTTGTCTTTTCGCCGTCGTTTACGTATGATAAAAGCGTGTTATCATGTTCGAGAAAAAACGTACTACCGCATTCAAACATGCAACGTAATTCGCATTCGTCAGCCCCCGCGTATTGCCAAACCATATCCCGAGGCGCACTGGAGCAGATGACGCTCTGAGCGAGTTAAACGGCGGTTGTTGCTGAAAGGACTCTCGGAACGCAACCTAAAGGTAACATAACTCACTGTAAACGACGATATTGTTGCCAAAAGATATGTCTGTGAACGCAACCCAAAGGTAACATACACTCACTGACGCAGGAAATTATATTGGGGAATGTAATTGCTTAGTGTAACTGTTGTGATGCCGATTGTTGCTGAAAGACTCTCTGAACGCAATCTAAAGGTAACATACACTCACTGAAGGCAGAACATAATTGTGGCGCAAAAAAATATTCACAAAAAAAAATTACAGCACAGGAGTCGAACAAACGTTCCAGTGGCATCAGTGCAAAGATGGGTGATGTTGATCCATTGCGCCACAGAAACGACGGGAACGGAGGCCTTTAAAGGCATTCTTATTCGTTTTAGACAATATATACACTATTTGTCGCCAGGTGGCGCTGCTCAGAGCCAAAGCGTCGTCTGCTCGAGTGCTCCTACGGGATATGGTTTGCTAATACGCAGGGATCCCTAGCGCGTCACGTGATTTGTAGTTGCGAGTCTCGGCCGTTTGGCTGTGGTGGCGATACCTGTATTTCTGTTATTCTTCTTTACTACCTTATAACAGCTCTGTTTTCAGTAAGAGTGGTCTTTTTGTAATCAGGAACTGGCATTCTATCGATGCAAACCCACTCCCTTTCTCTCTTTAGTGTCCCTTTAAGGGATTACATGCTAATTACGGGTCGGCTCTTGGCTGCGTGTTGTGGCCGGAAGCTGGTGCTTCCAGCGACACCCAAAGCCCAGTCCGTCAGCCGCTTTTGAACGGCCGGGTCAGAGCTGGACACCGCAGCCTCCCATCGTTCGAGGTCGGAGAGTTGCCAAGTGGCTGGAGGGTGTAATTCCGAGAATTTGATCATAATATGCTCAAAATCAGCTTTAGGTGCCCCACACAGGGTGCACTGCGGCGAGAACAGTCCTGGATAGATCAAAGATAAGAAAGCAGGGAATGGGAATGTACTGGACTGAAGGTGGCGCCACCTCACCTGTTGTAGCTTAGTCATAGATTTATGAGGAGGAGGGTAGATGGTTCGTTGATCACGGTAATGGAGAGAGATTTCGTGATAGGATACCATGCGCTCGCGAGCATCTCCCCAGGCAGTGGCAGTCCCTGCTCGGCTGACGTATCCTCGAGCAAAAGGGTGAGCTGCTTCGTTGCCTGGGTGACCCGTGTGATCGAGCACCCATATTAGTTGAATAGGGTGTTCGGGTGGGGGGAGGGAGGCGAGGAACCGGAAGGCTGGGGTAGAGGTGCCAAGTGTGGAGTCGTCACAGGGGATATAATCGTTCAGTAATGTCGAAATTTGGGCTAGTTGGTAGCTATTCATCTCAAACAGCGCACATAAAACACGAAACAGGCTCTTGTCCGTCGTGCTCTTCTCTGTTTTTCGTGTTTTATGTGCGCTGTTTTAGATGGATATAATCGACAGCTTGAGTTCGGGCATCTCGAAGTGCCGACAGGAAGGAGTCAATATTCGAGCAAGGGATTGCAGTACTGGACCGAAACTTCTCACTTGAAAAACGAACTTACTGTCAGAACGCGAAGACGTTTACGATTGAGATGGAGCAAGATGGGCAAGCGACCACTGCCTCACGAATTAGAAAAGACTTCCCAGTGGCGAAGAAGACGCGGTGGTAATAATGTAAGATCCAGTGTTGTGTCCGCTTGAGAGGGATACAGACCGACGCGGGTCGGCATGTTAGGTACAGCCCCGGTCATAAATATACAGCCCACTGCGAAGGAACACGGAGCGGATGCGGGGCCGGGAGGTGGCGCCCCTGTTTTCTTGGCGCGCTTGCTGCGAGGGTAAAGCGGGTGAGGGTGAACAGCTCCCTTACTCTTGGTAGGGTGAGGGAGACAGTATCGCTCTGGCTGCGCGATAGTAAGTGAGGCGATCGCGTCTTTCCTGTCGCCTTTGCGGAAGCGCTTGCATCGATGCAAAATGCACTCACCTTCGGCACATGCTCCGAAGCGGGCGTGCGCGGCGCGAATGCCAAAGCTGTCCCGGGCGCTGGAAACGTAATCATGGCAGCTGCTTTCCGCAGTGCCGACTACAATTGGAGTGGTCGAGAGCGTTTAGGGCATGTTTTGCCATAAAGAAAAGAAACAAGAAAAGGTGCGACGAAAGCTTAGTGCCTGTCCGCGAGCATTGCGTTCCCTGCGATTCTTTTCAGGCTCTGTTTCTGTGATTCACGACTTCAAAAGCAAAAGTCAGTAGAATCCGGAGTGCAAAGTTTGGTTCAGAAATATCGCCCTGACGCCATCGGGGCGGTCAGGTGGTCAAATAGTCCATCATAATGTTAACGAATGTCTGGGGTGTATTGAAGCGATGACGTTGGATTACCATAGCTTATGGGGTGGATAGATTAGGATTGAGGGTGGGTTATGATGAATAACGTTGGACCAAAGATGGATCGCGTTTTGATAAAATCGGATTGGCTCACAAAGTTTACCACCAATCTCGAGCACGTTGGGGTTCTTTGACCTGCACCGACGTCCCAAAGTGCTCTTTGCTTTTTGCCTATATCAAATAAATTAAGGATATATTTGATTAAATTCACTCGCATCGTGTTAGAGGGGAATAGGCGGGAATCCTATTAGATTTCTTGAATTATGATAGTTGCGTTTTAATTAAGGGTTATTTTCACGGTTAGCATTCATTAAGGCAGATGACAGTATATTCAGGGTAGACGTTGGATGATTAAGAATAAAATACGCTGAATTAGTGTGCATCATTTTGGGTACTGTGGATTATGGGGATATACTAGAGGAAGAGTGTGCTCATTTTATTTGGTTGTGGTTAGCTTGACTGAGACAGGTTACGGAGTATTTTGATGGATGGTGCACGGGTACAGAGAAATGAATTACGTTTTGATGGGGCAGATTACTTTTATTATGGTGGACTGAGGTTGCGATCTGTTGGGTTAAATGTGCTCAGTATTCATACCTTCAAAGTTCGTCAGTACTTCTAAGAGTGCAAAATTTACTTTTCTTAAAATCATGCACAATCGTCGAAAATCTCTTCTGCTGACTGCCTTGATGGCCTACAAATAATAACGCAACAATTACTGCCGCGCAGAACATAGGCCAAAGGGTCGTTATACTGCGGTCTCTATATCGGTAGGATTCCGTGGCACTCTGTACAACAGGAAGCGACGTCCAGCACACAGGTTCTGTTCCATAGACTGAGTATAGCCGATCGTACCCTATTATAACTTGATGTATTATATTCAACAAAAAATTAATCCCGACTAGCTAGGTTTCACTCATAAGGAACCGTAGCCAAAACCAACGCTTTTATACCATGTTTTTCAGCGACATAAACATCTAATTAAATGCATTTCAACTTTAATTTCAATTTATACATCATGTATTTGAAGTAATCCGACATGACGGGTTTCTCAAGCCCCACCCATAAGCCTGTTTAATGGACGAAAGCGACAGCATCATCATTGCAGTAATGTCACGCCGTTCGTTTTTTTTTTATCGCGTTTTCTGATCTCTGGACGGCACTGGCATTCCTTGATATGGCGCCTATGAGGCTTTCATCTTAAAATGAAAAGACCTTGAAAAGCCCTCCAACCACTTCAGGGACGCAAAATGGCCTGAACTGAAAAGTGTACAGCGCAGAGCTTGCTGACAGGAGCCAAGCGGGCTGGACACCTTTTCTCTTTTCTTTCTTCATGGCGCAGCATACATGGAATGTTTTGAGCCACTGAACTTTCCGCATACCCGACGATAGCGGTAAGCAGCCGCAATGTTTTATCTTCCAGCGTCCGTGATGCGCTGCCGCTTGAACCACGCGAGTGCTTCGGAGAGCGTGACGATGACGACTCGCCGCACTGGATTGATGCAAGGGCCCCCGCGTAGAGGCCAGAAACGAATAATGCGAATGCCGCACTTACTATCACAAAGCCAGCGCGACTACATCTCCCTTCCTCGCCCGAGGGCGGGACCCTCTACCCCTCCCACTATATCCGGACAACGACCTGATCCCCTCAAGCATGATAGGATTCAGACCCAACCTCTCCACGCAGGATGTCATGATCCAGCCTTCGAGGGATGTTATGGATCGCAGGTACTGTCATGGAACGAGGTCAATACTTGGGTTTGATCTCTGTAAAGCCTTTGATAACGTCTCGCATGAGGCGATATTAGAAAACCTCTCGCTTTTTAATCCTGGAGAGAGAGTCTTCGGGTACGTCCGGTCCTTCCTTACGAACAGGACGGCCGAGCTCACTCTCCGCGCGATCAAATCAGACCCCATATCTCTGGGCGGAAAGGGAACACCACAAGGCTCTGTGATGTCGCCGTTCCTCTTCAACATTGCACTGATAACACTGCCCCCCAGACTCGCCGCCATCGAGGGGCTACAGCATACGTTTTACGCGGACGACATTACCCTGTGGGTAAACAGGGGAAGTGATGCCCAAATAGAAAGTGTGCTTCAGGAAGCAGTCGACACCATTGAGACTTACGCTCTAAGGGCGGGTCTTGAATGTTCACACTCTCTAGTCCGAACTCCTTGTAGTTCGAGAAGGCCCCAATTGAAAGAACAGACCTCCGCCTCCTGCAATCAGGGACTGCTCAAAGGACTGCCAATCAAACAAGTAGACACCATCAGAATCCTAGGCATGTTCATTCAGAGTAACCACAGAAATTTAGGAACATAAGATAAACTGACCACAACAGTCACCCAAACAGTCAGAATAATCAAGCGAATAGCCAACAAGAGGAGGGGCATGAAAGAACGCGACACCTGTCGACTCATTCAGGCTTTCGTCATCACCAGGCTAGTCTACACCCTGCCATATCTGCACCTTTACCAAGTCGAAAAGCAAAAGGTTGAATTTCTTATCCGGCAAGCTTACAAGACAGCACTAGGACTATCGAGAAACACCTCAACCGATAGGCTCTTAGCTCTTGGAATGCACAACACACTTGATGAACTCAAGGAAGCACATTTAATAGCGCAGTACTCCAGACTGGCGCGCACCAAAGCCGGGAGGCTTGTCTTGCTGAGGCTAGGCATCAATGTCGAACCCATGGCGGACGATCCCAGGCAAATACCCACAGCAATCAGGAAGGAGCTTGTTATCAAGCCCCTCCCTAAGAATATGCACCCCATTCACCACGAAGGCAGGCGACTAGCACGCGCACGTGCACTACACACCAAATACAAACGAAACCATTCGATTGCTTACGTAGATGCGGCCGAATATGAAGAGACGGACCGCGGTTTCGCGATTTGTGCGATGACTGGGGCCCGTGAGTCCACGCCTACCAAAATCTTAGCTTCAGCTACTGTACGCACCAGAATTTCTGAGGCTGCAGAGGAAGCAGCCATCGCGCTGGCTATCGCTTCTACCGAAGCAGATGTTATAGTCAGTGATTCCAAAACAGCCGTACGGAATTTCGGGAGGGGCCGTCTGTCGGCTGCCGCCAGGAATATCCTTAAAAGCTACCGTCTAGTCCCTGGTAGGACGATAGAACTGGTATGGGTTCCGGCTCACTCGCACAATCCCGGGAACGAGAAGGCTCACGAATATGCCCGAGGTTTCGTCGGCCGGGCGGTGAGCACCTCGTTTCCCGCGGGCGCAAGGGAGGGCTTGCTCTCGTTCCATGATATAACTCGCCATTTTAGCCTGGGAAGGCGCATCTTCCCTCCACCACACAATTCATTAATCAAGGCCCAGGAGATATCTGGCATCAGCTACAAACCCGCTCCTTTCCCTGCCCCAAAGTTTATTCACATATATTCAAAGAGCAGGTTGACCCTGAATGCAAAGAGTGTGGCGTCGACGCTACTTTAGACCACATTACATGGGGGTGCGCGGCCAATCCGCCACCCGCCGATTTGCTGCCAGCTCCATCTCTGGAGGAGTGGGAGGCCGTGCTGCGCTGCTCGGACCCGGCCATCTATGCTCGGGTCACTGAGTGGGCCGAAGAGACCGCCGACAGGACGCAACTGGCGGCCATCTGGCGCGGCCAGCAATCAAACTGAACCTCTTAAAGCCGATGAAATAAATGTTTTCCCATCCCATCCATCCATCGCACGAAGTGCGCATGAAAGACAAGTGCGCCACCACCCGGCCCGGCACTCGCTCCGCGTCCCTTTGCGCTGGGCTGTATATTTATGACGGGGGCTGTACGTCACATAGGGTAAGAAATGTTTGATCGAGAGCATCATATAGGTGTTTACCACGTTGATTAGGACGAGATGAGCTGCAGGCTGTGTGATGTGCACTAAAATCTAAGCCGATAAAAATTGGATAGGGGTGTCCTGCGTTTTCAAGGTCAGGGAGCCAGGTACGCGGTTCTGCCGCGACGTTACCTGGCCGTAAACGGGCCAATGCCATGACTAAAGATTTTTCACCAGGGATGGAATATTTTTGCCGCAACAATCACCAAAATAGGGGAGAAAAGGATCTGAAGCAAGAGCTGAGTGGAGCGACAATCGTTAAGGAATAAGACGGCCGCCTGTCCACCTGAATGGCACTTTTTATGTTGGATAGTAGGTGTCTGGTAGGTGCAGTAACCAGGAATGTAACAAGGTCCTCGCTTTTCTTGAACGAGTATAAAAAGAGGACGGCACTGAGGCACAAATGTACGAAGGGTAGGACAGCTCTGATTGAAGCTTCTCCAGTTCTACTGAATCCCATGAGCCAGAGTACTCATGAAGGCACACACATATTTTGGCGCTTACTATCGTCTGTGAGCGTGGTACTTGCGTGGTACTTTGGAACTACTCAAACATTATCTACAGATGGCTCTGTATGGAAGTGAGGGCAGCCGTAAGAGTTGCGTTAACATCCTTTCCGAGAGTTTCTTCCAGCTGCTACGTCTCCTGGGCGCGTTCCTGTCGGATTAGCCCCAGCATGTGGGTGTAGGCGGAATCAGACGTTGTGACCGGTTGCGGCCGGCGAGTAGGCGAGCGGCTATTGCGGCTTTTCCGTGAAGGACTGCGTTGCAGAGTCAGAGATCGGGCTCTGATGTTCTTTGTTACCTTGTTCTTCATTATCATTTCCCGGAGACGCTGAGTTTCGCTGCGTAGTTCAGATATTTCTGCTCTGAGGCTCTCAATGACCTTGGTTAAACCTGGAGAAGAGATATTTACAGCATATGATACATGTTTGGAGGGAGTATGTGAGGGTATCACGTGATGCCTATTTGTCGTGCCGATTTGTCGACAGGCTTTTATAAGCACAAGCCTGGAACTGGGCACTCAGAGCGATGTGCGTGAAGCCCCGCAGGCTACAACAATGAGGTAACTGTTTGCAGTCGGGGTCCTCAGGGGGCGGGTTCTTATCGCAATCCCGACAAACAGCGAAAAACGAGCAGTATTTGGCTGCATTGCTGGTGCGGTGCCAGTTATAACATGCGACTGGGCATGGGCAGTATTCACGGACTTGTGTAATCTCCTATAGTCGACTACTAGCCGAGAAGGCAGTGTCTAACGCGAAGGTCAGAAGTGGAAAGTTTTTCTTGCCGATCATGCGTATATCTGTGATTTCAGCTGTCTTGCAGCGCAGATTTGCCATGATATAGTCCATCGTGAGGCCTTCTCTAATTCAGATCACACTTCGCGTGCTGCCGACCACAGGCTGCTTCAGTGGGGACGTCTCAACATTGAACGCTTGGACAGAATCCCGCGTTCGCGCGACTAAGCGGGTCAATGGGCACAGCTTGAAATTTCAGCGTCCCTGACGGTGATGCGGATGCAGTTAGCAGGAAAATCAAAGCGGAGAATGGCCAAATCCGAGAAGTACTGAAACGGAGAACGTTTCTCTTTGGTGTTGGTAACAGCCTGTCTCGAGGTGCTTGTGCCTATCACTGATCACAGCCGTGAAATCAGGACGACTCCCCCGTTCTGTGAGGAGGCATTGCGGGGACACTTGACGCTTGCGTAACGTCGAAGTCATGCTCTATCCAGTAGCTGTTGTAACCTGGGCAGGAAGGCTTGTAGAAGCAATCAGAGAGGCAGCGTCCATTTCCTCAAGCACCGTCGGCAATCGCGGGTAATCAAAGCGCCCTGCAACCTGTGGAATTTGTGGCGTCGGTGCCAGAGTTCAGCTGGATGCGAAGTACGGCGCAGCGTCCATCTGCTAGTGCCCTTCCCGTAAAAGCGGAAAATCGGAACGCCTTGTACGGCTTGACTGTGGAGTCGTAGTCGGCGTTTGGCCCGGAGTGAAGGTCGCCGGGCGTAAACCCTTGAAGGTCACAGCGCCGCCCGGCTGTTTTCCGGAAGCAGCCGTGGTCTTGGTAGGCCTTGAGAGCATCGATTAGGCTTAGTCCGTCACAAACGCCTGATCGTTAAAAGCTTGAAACCGAAAAGTGAGCCAAAAACAAAATTGTTACAAACAGCTGCGAACCCCTTACTGCCACCAGTGCTTTCCTCTTAAAGCCACCAGAGCTTCCTCGAATGGGAGGCAAGTGTATGTTTCTGGGCGAAGAAACACCATGCTCAGCACTGAACTGTAATTATTATTGAAAGTAATTCTTGTTTTTTTAGGTTTTTGTGTGAAGGCATGTTTAAAGAAAAGCGCTTTTAAAATGGTTATTAATGTTAGTTTCTCGGTTCCTCGTATGGTGCGTGTAATTTCTACAGCCGGGCAATACACACCAGATGTTAATTTCGGTGGTTTTGGTGGCAGCCATCACAGTACTGTTAGGTAAGTTTGAATTTCGCATTTACAAACGTACACGGACGCCAATTGCACCGTTTTGTTTCCGCTCGACACGGCTGCGCGTGGCAGCGACGTCATGCATCACTCTAAGATTACCCCGGGAGGTGACTGCAGCCATAATATTAAGAGACGCCTGCTTCTGGGAAAGAGAGCCATGCCTTCACCACCTAGTAAAGAGCAAATACATCAGACTCCCAACCAAGATCCGTATAAATCGTGCTATGGTATTTTCAATTGTTATGGATGGATGCGAGAGCTGGACTGAGAAGAAGGCTGACCACCGAAGAATTGACGCGTTTGAATTGTGGTGCTGGCGGAGATTCTTGAGAGTTCCTTGGATTGCCAGAAGATCAAATCAGTCGATATTGTCGATCATAAACCCTTACTGCTCATTGGAGGGTCAAATTCTAAAGTTAAAACTCAGCTACTGTGGTCATCTGAGGAGAAGGGAGGAGTCGCTGGAGAAAGCTTTGATGTTGGGAAAGGTTGAGGGTTACCGGAGAAGGGGTAGGCAGCAAACGCGATGGTTAGATGGCATCATCGAGGCGCTGCAGATGAAGTTATGTGATGTTAGGAATATAGTGAGAGACCGGAAAGCGTGGCGTGATATGGTCCATAGGGTCACGAAGAGTCGGACACGACTGAACGACCGAACTGAACTGAACTGATGTAGGAAAGCCAATATTCAGGATATTATAAGGGAGCGATCCGATGCGCTTCTTTTTTTACATTTTCGCATGTATTTACAGCATTGCTTCATCAAGATGTAGGTAGAATATTCCAAGTTTATATATCACACCTTTGCGTTTTTGTGCTCATAAGCGTCATCAAGTATCTAAGTTCCACATACATTTTACGAATACGGCGAGAACACCAGAGGTAAAGCGCATCGAAGGCTGCCTCTGCTCCTTTCAAAACGTCAGTAGGGGAGATCGGGGCGCTGTGCACATACACGATGCCAATATACCATGCATAACGTGTCTTTTCTGGGAAGAAACACTTCGTTACCCGTGGCAGTGGTGCGCGCTAGTAATTGCCAAATTTTATCCATCATAATCGCATTTTAAACGTTGCGGTAAAACCCTCTCATATCAACGGCGATTGAAAGCATTTGTGCCTTGAGCACCTGCTCACCATACCAGCCGTAATGCTCCTTATTTTTTTGGAGTGAAAATCTACCCCATATCTGCTCCCTCTGCTTTAAGTGACTACGCAGTTTTTCGAAGGCTTAATATTTACACCTGATGAACTCCCGCAGTCTAATACATATGATTCGTTTTTCTTCGGTAAAATTTTCCCCACGAATGTGCGTTTTTAGTCGAACCTCGTTTAGAGAGGACGCTAGAGGACAAGCCATTTGCTCCGGTTTTGGTGGATTCGTGTTTATTGTGCTCCACTTTAAGACCAAAGATAATTACGCATTAACAAGAATTATACGTGTGACGCTGAACACATCTTTTACTGCCCATAATTTGCAAAAACTAGTTCAACTTGATTTCCCAATATTCAGACAGTCGTCAGTCGGCACTCACTAAGTCGTGCCCATGTGACACTAGACAAAGACTACGAGAGTCATACCTTAATGCCAACGTTTTCCTAGTTATCACTGGGTCTGCCGAGGATAAGAAAAGGAGCTTCCTGAACGCATAGACCTGAGGTTATATGAGTGTTCAAAACGTGGCCACTTGGTTAAGTGTAAAAGCTTTGCCAATTGCTTGAATAGCAGCTTGGGCATGTTGGTTATGCATCTTGAGGATAACAGCGTGGAACACAGGACGGGAGCACAAGATTAGAGGACGACACAACGAGCGCTGTTATCCTCAATTTGCCAATTGGTTGAAGATTTCTTGGTAATACTCTAGAAGTTCACTCTTTCTGTCTATTTCTCAGTACCAGCAATTAATGCTTGATGAACAAGTTCTACGCTCACACCCCCTCCAGCTAATTGTTCTTTAACCAATGGGCAGTAGAAAACCGTAATAAACCCTGCTTTTTCTTTAAATGTTATCGTCTAGGGCACATAAACTTTGTCGTGAAGAACACTACAATTTTAACTCCTAGCGTCGATCAGCAAATGATTTTTTTTGCACCTACCGCTTGATAATAACTAATGTGTCCAAAATAAAGTGCGGGACAAAGAAACAATAATCTGAGCAATCTATTGTTCATGGTATTAAGACCATTTGACCTGCCAGATTTAGATGCACTTTTGATAATATTGTCACATTAGGCGGTGCATACGCATAAGGAAAGAAGACTCTCGTGAGTTGAGAGAAGACGACGTTCAACAGCTTCGGCTGGTGCCTACAGAGAACATCTGTTTGAAACCCTTGTCTTCGGTGTCCGCCCTCTGCTACAAGCTGAACTACCCCGTAACACCTTGGTGGAGGTACTTTCGATTCCCCTTGCCACAGCTCTTCGTACTTTCGCGCCAGAAACCTGGATTTGCGCAGTGGACGTCATCTCCCTGAGCTCACCTCACCGACTATCACAGTAAGCATGGCATCCCAGGACGCATCACCCGCTACGGAAACTCCGGCTGCCCCCACGGTTTTGTCTACGTGGGACATCTGCAAATAAAAACTGCAGGACTTATTCGGCAATCCAATTGGGCGAGCTCTGGCAGCCAAAAAAGACCTGGCTACTCGGGCTCAATCGTCAACCGAGTTATACCTGGCCTACATACAGGACGTTCTCGCATTGTGTCGAAAGGTGAATACTTCCATGACCGAAGATGATAAAGTGGGCCATATACTTAAGGGTATCGCTGATGACGCATTCAATATACTTCTCTGCAAGTACTGCTCTACGGTGGACACAGTCCTGCAAGTCTGTCACCGTTTCGAACAGGCGAAGCAGCGCCGCATCGTCTATCGGTTTCAGCGCCTTCCCAACACGGCGACTACATCCTCATGTGACGACTTGCCCACGTTACAGCAGCCTTCAAGTCAGAATAACCTCACTACCATCGTCCGCAGAGAAATTGAAGCCTTGACTCCTGTTACACATACGTCACCTCCTGCACAGGCAACAATAGCTATGATACAATAGCTATGCCGCCAAGAATTCGTTAATGTGGGCCTCGTTTCAAATCCTGCCCCACCACCCGCTGCACAACAGCCAATCCCAGTGGTTGCTGCTGTTGCCACAACCCCGCCCTACACACCGCGCTACCCTACCCGCAATCCTGCGGAGTAGCGCACATCTGACGATAGGCCTATTTGCTTCGTCTGCGGTCGAGCTGGCCATACGTCCCGTTATTGCCGCAGCCGTCCGGCTCCCCCCTCTCAACCCTATTACAGCCCTGTCCGCCATAACTATTATGCACCACGACGCGTTTCTGTCACCCCAGCACATCTTCGTACTGAAAACACAGAGCAAGACCGCCGTCCTAGCCGTTCTCCATCGCCTTAAGCCCACCATTCCCGATCACCTACTCGTCGCCGCACTTGTCCCCAACGTACCAACGCACCTACTCGGAAAACTAGGCAACGCAGCGCCCGAACGTGACGCTGCGTTACCAACCCGGACAGCCAACTGTGTTTCGACCATCGCACCACGCCGCAACCTGATCAATGTCCTCGTAGATCGAGTCCCTGTGCCCGCTCTCATTGACACTGGAGCCCATATTTCAGCTCTTAGTTCGTCGTTCCGCCAGCGCCTCAAAAAAGTTCTTACGCCCGCTAACACCTCTACAGTTCGTGTTGCTGATGGAAACACTGCTGCCATCATCGGAATGTGCACTGCACGCGTTAGCATCGCCGGCCACCACGTCCCTGTGCTCTTCGCCGTCCTTACTACTTGTCCTCAAGACGTGATTTTAGGCCTAGACTTTTTAACAGCCCATTCCGCTCTCATTGACTGTTCCTCCGGACTTCTGCGCCTAGCCCTGCCCTATTGTGTTCACGACCCCAGTGCTGACCAATCCCAGCCTCGCCTCCGCTCCATTACATTTACTCGCCTACCTCCCGAGGCGGCAGTATACGTGCCCATGTCACCTTTCCCCCCCCCCCTTCCTGACGGCGACTACGTTGTCAACCCCATCACGGACGTCACTCTACAACGCAACATCGTCCTACTTCATAATATTGTACACCTCGAGAATAACCTCACCTATATTCCCGCACTCAACTTCAGCATGTCTTCACAAGTTCTCCCGGAGGGCATTTTCCTTGCCGAGCTGTCGCCTTTGTCCAGCTTTACTATTTCTGCAGTGCTGTCCGACCGTCACGCCGACGTACCTGCACAACCTGTCCAATCACATAGTCCTGAGGACCGCATCTCAGCCATGGTTGCCCCTGGCCTGCGTCCCGAATATGCCAGCGCCCTTGCCGGCCTTTTTCGGTCATACAGCGACATTTTTGATTTCGGTCACGGATCCCTGGGCCAAACGTCCGTCGTCACTCATTGTATTGATACTGGAGATGCCCGACCTATTCAGCGACGGCCTTACAGAGTTGCTCTTTCCGAACGCAGGATCATTCAGGAAGAAGTAGAGAAAATGTTGGCAAACAACATTATTGTGCAGTCGAGCAGCCCCTGGGCGTCTCCGGTAGTACTCGTCAAAAAGAAAGACAACAGCTGGAGGTTTTGCGTTTATTATCGACACCTAAACAAGATAACAAAGAAAGACGTGTACCCTCTTCCAAGGATCGATGACGCTCTCGACTGCCTGCATGGTGCTAACTACTTCTCCTCCATCGATCTCCGTTCTGGATATTGGCAGATCTTTGTTGACGAAAGAGATCGTGAAAACACGGCTTTTGTCACCCCGGATGGCCTCTACCAATTCAAGGTGATGCCTTTCGGCTTATGTAATGCCCCTGCGACATTCGAGCGTATGATGGACTCCTTAGTACCCGGGCTCAAATGGACTACACGTCTGTGCTACCTCGATGACGTCATCGTATTTTCATCACCCTTTGAAGGCCACCTCCATCGTGTTTCGGTTATTCTTGGCGTCTTCCGACGAGCTGGCCTTCAGTTGAACTCCATGTAGTGTACATTTGGTCGCCGGGAACTCAAGGTCCTAGGACATTTAGTCAACGCCCATGGCATCCAGCCGGACCCCGACAAAATTCGCGCTGTAGGGTTTTTCCCTAAATCGAAATCTAGCAGCGACGTGCGTAGCTTCCTCGGACTTTGCTCATATTTCCGGCGATTTGTACCAAACTTCGCAGAAATAGCCCGTTCGCTCACGCAGCTTCTGAAAAAAGAGGTCTCTTTACCTGGGGCCACGAACAATCGGCCGCCTTCGTCGCTCTTATTGCCCACCTCACCGGTCCGCCAGTGTTAGCTCACTTAAATCCGTCAGCGCCCACAGAAGTACGCACTGACGCAAGTGGTCATGGAATTGGTGCCGTTCTCGCACAACGTCAGCTCGGGTTACCTCGCGTCATCGCCTATGCCAGCCGACTCCTCTCTGCGGCCGAACAAAATTATTCCATCCCTGAACGTGAGTGCTTAGCCCTAGTATGGGCCATTACAAAGTTCCGCCCTTACTTGTATGGGCGGCCATTCACAGTAGTCACTGACCACCACGCACTGTGTTGGCTTTCTACACTCAAAGACCCTACTGGCCGCCTTGGACGTTGGGCCTTGCGCCTTCAGGAGTACAATTTTTCAGTAGTTTATAAGTCTGGCCAGTTGCATCGAGACGCAGATTGCCTGTCCCGTCATCCAGTCGACCCGCCAAGCCAACCTGAATTTGACAATGACGCTTGCGGGCTCTCTATTTCTGATTTCTCCAATATTCGCCATGAGCAACGCCAGGACCCTCAGCTTCGCGAAATTATCAATTGCCTCAGTGCCGATCGCCATGACCCTTCCCTTCGTTTGTTTGTGCTCCAAGACGGCACCTTATACCGGCACAATATGCGACCTGATGGCCCCGACCTTCTACTAGTAATCTCTCAGCACTTACGCTCAGCCGCCCTTCAACAGCTTCACGACGTTCCTACAGCGCGTCATCTAGGCGTCTCTCGCACATACGACAATGTGCGTCGTCGGTTCTTTTGGCCAGGCCTATATCGCGCAGTCCGCCGCTACGTAGCTGCTTGTGACCGCTGTCAACGCCGGAAAAAGCCATCAGTTTTACCAGCTGGACTTCTGCAGGCAATCGACATTCCCATAGACCCATTTTCTCGAGTGGGTCTGGATCTTCTAGGGCCTTTTCCACTGTCCGCATCGGGGAACAAATGGATTGCCGTGGCCACTGATTACACCACACGCTACGCGGTCACACGAGCAATACCAACCAGTTGTGCAACTGATGTCGCTGCTTTCCTCCTCAACGACGTTATACTCGTCCATGGAGCTCCCCGCCAACTGCTCACCGACCGTGGCCGTTGCTTTCTGGCTCGTATAGTCGACGAGATCCTACGGCTGTGCAACGTTCGTCATTCTTTCACGACTGCCTACCATCCACAGAAGAACGGGCTTACTGAACGCCTTAACCGGACACTGACTGACATGTTGTCTATGTACGTTTCTGATGACCACCGTGACTGGGACATAACGTTGCCATTTGTGACATTCGCTTACAATTCGTCGCGTCACGACACTACCTGCTACTCCCCCTTCTATCTTCTATACGGCCGTGAACCTCTGCTTCCTTTTGACAGCCTGCTTCCGTCTGTCACCACTGCCAGCTCATATGCTCGTGACGCCATAGCCCGAGCTGATGCTGCCCGCGTTGCTGCTCGCAACCGACTCGCAGCCTCTCAACACTCCCAGAAACGTCGCTATGATTCCTGTCATCGCAACACCGAGTATTCTTGCGGCTCTCTCGTGCTGCTTTGGACTCCAGCTCGCCGCGTTGGCCTTTCGGAAAAACTTTTGCCCCGGGGACCCTATCGTATTTTACGACAAGTGACACCAGTGACATACGAAATTGCGCCCTTGCATCCCGTCCGCCATGCCTCTACACCACGCACCGAGACGGTCCATGTTGCACGCCTAAAACCGTACTACATAGACCCTGGTTTGGACGCTAGTACGCACCGGGACGGTGCTTTTCAGCCGGCGGGGTAGTGTCACATTAGGCGGTGCATACGCATAAGGAAAGAAGAAGAAGACTCTCGTGAGTTGGAGAGAAGACGACGTTCAACAGCTTCGGCTGGTGCCTACAGAGAACATCTGTTTGAAAGCCTTGTCTTCGGTGTCCGCCCTCTGCTACAAGCTGAACTACCCCGTAACAATATATTTGAGAACAAAAGACTGCTCAGAGGAACTTTACTAAGAAAAATACTGAGAATTGAATTATTTTTGTGAATTAGTTCATTACAAAAAGAGATTTTAAGATAAGACAAATATCGCGGTGACATTTTGCCTGAGACAGCTCATGAACAGAATCGCAAAACGACGGTGATCAGTGCGTCACATTTCCGTGCTGTTCTACTCTATTCCTACCTTGACAAACGCTTGATGATCTGCCGAGACAAGCTCATTAACAGTGTAGGTGACTGACTTCTTCCCTAATTTTCAGCGTCAATTCATCTTTATGCGGTGCACTTGATCAGTTACGTTATGCCTTGCTTGCGAACTGAACATTGTAAATGGAGCCGCTGATAATATGCGGCGATTAGGGTGGTAGCATGCAGAAATGTCTCAGATAGATTGACGGCGCCTCATTTTTGCACTGTCCGCATTTATACTCACTCCTGATGCAATACTGCGCATCCTCAGCGCGCGCGGAATAACGGCCCAGGCGAGCTTGTGCGGTGGCATCGGGATGGTAGGCGCGAACTGCCACTCCTGTAAAGCCCACCTGAAGGTTCTTTCAGTGGGGTTCCGCTTCCTCCTGTGGAAAAAAAAACCACGCAGTGACCTCGTTTTTAATGTGAAGAAGTCAGCTTAATTCATCTCTTTACAATTAAAGCTATACGGAAGGAGCTACACTCTGCGTAAACAGGTATCGCTCACAATTTTTAATGTTCAGCAAGCGTGCTATGCGAAATTAAGCGAACTTTTGAGAAAAGTGTTGCTAGACTCCGTGAGAGTCAAAATAATGCCCGGATCATAAATGGCGCAAGCTTGACAACTCTGCTAAAGGTAGTTAACCATGGCTTCTGGCGAATTTGCCACTCCCACTTCTTTTCACACATAATTTGTGTTGAGCATACTTATAATGCAGCAAGCTGTCACTATGAATAACAGTGTTGTATCCAAAACGGTTCTAACGACAGTGAATTCCTTCATTGAATAAAATTAAAGCCAATGAATAACTGATGAACTTTGTGCTTTTGTAAAAAACTAGTTTTATGGAGCTTATCATAGGAGGTTGTGGCCAATTACTGCACCAGGGTGGCCAACTCCTGTTCTGGTGAGGGAGTGCGTTGCCGGAGGTGTTCCCCGGCATCAGGTCGCATCCCAAACCTGTTTATGCAATTCCATCAACACGCGGATTTTTTTTTTTTTTCTTCCGGTGAAGAATTGCGCGGCACCGGGATTTGAACCCCGGTCCTCTTGCATGCGAGGCGGATGTTCTACCGCTACGCCACCGCTGCAGTCCCTCGGGGGATGAACTGCAAATAATGATTGATGACCTAGACAGGAAAAGTAGAAAGGTAGGCTTGAAAATCAATAGGCAGAAGACTAAGGTAATGTTCAACAGCCTCGGGAAGGAACAGCAGTTTACATTAGGTAGCGAGATACTGGAAGTAGTAGGCGAATATGTCTACTTAGGACAGGTAGTAACCGCAGATCCGGACCACGAAAAGGAAATAACAAGAAGAATACGATTGGGATGGGGCGCATTTGGCAAGCACTCGCAGATTATGACTAGCAGCTTACCAGTATCGCTCAAGAGGAAAGTATACAACAGTTGCATCTTGCCTGTACTCACCTATGGGGCTGAAACGTGGAGGCTAACCAAGAGAGTTTTACTTAAGTTGAGGACAACCCAGAGGGCTATGGAACGAAAAATGGTAGGGGTAACATTAAGAGATAGAAAACGTGCAGAGTGGGTCAGAGAAATAACTCAAGTTACCGACATTCTAGTAGAAATTAAGAAGAAGAAATGGACTTGGGCAGGACATGTAGTGCGAAGAGAGGATAACCGATGGTCGCTGAGGGTAACAAACTGGATTCCAAGGGAAGGAAAGCGTAGCAGGGGGCGGCAGAAAGTTAGGTGGGCGGATGAGATTAAGAAGTTCGCAGGGGTCAAGTGGATGCAGCTAGCACAGAGCCGGGTTAAGTGGAGAAATATGGGAGAGGCCTTCGCCCTGCAGTGGGTATAATCAGGCTGGTGATGATGATGATGATGATGAAAAAACTAGTGAAGAACTTCACATATCGCTTGCATAGCTTATACTATTAACAGATCAGTAAAAAACCGCAGTGAACATTGTGTATTGATGCAAGCTTTAAGGTAGCAATATCTTTAAGTTGTGCACATATTTTAGTAGAAGAATGTCATTTGTGTGGCGCCGTATTGTTTCTATATGGCAAGGATCCATTGCCTGGTTTGCGAACATGAGGCCGAGCTGTTCTACCAGCAGTTGACCATTTTCGATTTTAAGCGAAATCAAGATTGCTAAAGCATCGTGACCTCCTTCAACAAAGCGAATTTGCGAGCCACGTCAAGAACGCGGGTTTTTTCTTTGGCAGGACATTGACTATTGTCAGGTTAATACGCGAATCTGGCGGGATACCGATTCTTGAGGTACAGTGGTTTTCAAAAATACACGGCCCACGGCTTCGGTACGCGGAGCGGCTGCCGGGCCGCACCACGGCGCTGCTATCTTTGCTCGGCGCTCGGCACGAGGGTGCCATATGTGACGATAGCTATCTCCCTCCCTCTCGCGCTGTCAAGTAAAACGCCTTCTGAACACTTAGTGCGGCGTTCGTCTGTTTGTTTCGCCGCTTCCGCTCGCTACGAAAGAGGGCGTCTGGACACTGGATGTTCGTAGGATGTTCGGGTCATCTGGAGGATTGTGTGGACAGGCCCACACCATGTGGTGCAGGTCTGCCTTCTCCCCGCAATATTTGCATTTGGGGCCTCCAGATGATACAAATACAGTGCCAACAATTGAGGGGTGGTAGGCTGCCCTATCCAGCTCTGGACTAGAGGCCTGACGAGCCCTTGTGACACGGGCGCGGATAGCAGCGGCAGCCGCTTTAGTCCTAGACTAGGGACCCCCCCCCCCCTACACATCCCCCTCCCGTATCTCTACTCAATAAAGTTTTTCACTCACTCACTCACTGAGGATGTTCACATCGCCGGTCTCGACGCTCACCATGTGGGCGATTGGCGCGCGTTTGCAAATACTGGTGCCCTGCTACCTTGCTCCAACATGCGTTCATAGGGGGGGCGTGCATCGAGACGCGAAAAACGAGTTCCGTGGCTCTCTCGCCGCGCCGTTATGCGGACCTATGTCCACGAAGCGCTGAGATGCCGTGCTCTGCAGTGGCGAGATCTTGCTTCTCAGTCCGCTTCTCTTGTGCAGTTGTGGCGAAACTCAGTATGACTTTTCTAGAAAAGATTGCTCTCCTCAATGCAATCTCTTCGAAAGAAGAAATCCAAGTTTAATGGGAACAAGTGTTCTACCCTTAATATACTTGCACAGGACAAATCGGAGATCTTAAACATCTACTGTGAATTATCTCAGTGTGAATAAATTTGAACATTATGCTACATTTAATGATATATCACTAGATAGCTTACGTCAAGTACGATTACACTGTACTAGCTGTTGGTACTAATGAGTTGTCACTAATTTGTAAATTGCGAATAAATATTTTGCTGCACCTTCAAGTCATAAATTGTTGGATAGTAATTGCGCTGGACTAGCTAATAGTACTTTTCAAATAATTATCGCCCTCTTTTTAATTGTAACTAAATATGCAATATGCGCGGTTGGAAAACTTATATAAAGTGTTATATTATGTAAATAATAGGAGGTACTAATTAATTATTACTAATTTGTTAATTTCGAATAAATACATATATATTACACTACAACCTCAAGTTACGTATCATTGGATAGCTTATGTCGAGTATTATTGCACACAAATATGGGTTCATTATTTATCGCTAATTTGTTATCGCCATAGACATAGTTCGCCACAATACACCAGATTTAGCCTAATTCAGAGCAAGATACTGTAATCCTTACTGATGTTTTTTGAAAGTGGGGTACAATTATACACAACTTAGGCTATTTAAATATATAAAACTTGAAAATTTAGCATGGCACTCAATGTTTAATTGCAATTAACAATTTAGGGATAATTATGTAACACCCATTATCAGTTTTGTGCAATAATACTTGGTATAAGCTATCCAATTATATATAAATTCAGGTTGTAGCGTAACATATTTATTTAATCGCAATTAACAAATAAGCAATAATTAATTAACACCTACTAGTAGATCTGTGCAATGATACTCAACATATGCTATCAAGTTATATATAAGCTGAGGATATTTAATCGCAATTAACAAATTAGTGATAAATAATAAACCCATAATATTAGTTCTGTGCAATAATACTCGACGTAAGCTACCCAATGATACGTATTTTGAGGTTTTAGTGTAACATATATACTTATTCGCAATTACCAAATTGGCACTAAATAATTAACGCCTATTATTAGTTCTGTGCAATAATACTCGATATAAGCTATTTAATGATACGTAACTTGAGGTAGTAGTGCAACATATATATTTATTGCACTTAACAAATTAGCGATAATAGTTTAGCGCCTACCAATCATTATTTGCTATAATACTTCATACAAGTTTTCCAACCATGCATGACTTCATGGTGTAGCATATTTCATACTTAGTTGCAATTAACAAAAGAGCGATGATTAATTGAAAAGTACAATTAGCTAGTCCAGGGCAATCATGCTCTGCATAGCTATCCAACAATTTATGACTTGAAGGTAAGGCGAAATATTTCATCGCAAATTACAAATTAGTTGACAACACATTAATACCCACAATTAGTACTGCGTTGTCATACTTGACAAGCTATCCAGTGATATATCATTAAATGCAGCATAATGTTCAAATTTATTCCCACTGACATAATTCACAGTAGACGTTTAAGGTCTCCGATTTGTCAAGTGCAACTATACTAGACAAAATGGCCAATGGTAGAACATTTGTTCCCATTAAACTTGGTATTTCTTCTTTCGAAGAGTTTGCATTGAGGAGAGCAGACTTTTCTAAAAACGTCATACTGAGTTTCGCCACAACTGCACAAGAGAAGCGGACTGAGTAGCAAGGTGTCGCCACTGCAGAGCGCGGCATCTGAACGCTCCGTGGACATAGGTCCGATAACAGCGCGGCGAGAGAGAGGCACGACACTCGTTTTTTGCGTCTCGATGCACGTACGGCGATGAACGTATGTTGGAGGATGGTAGCAGGCCGCCAGTATTTGCAAACGCGCGCCGAGACCGGTGATGCAAATATCCAGAGTCCAGACGCCCTCTTTCGCAGCGAGCGGCAGCGGCGAAACTATGAGGAAGAAAGGCGAACCGGACGAACGCCACACATAAAGTTCCAAAGGCGTGTTACTTTACAGCGCGAGAGGGAGGGAGAAAGCTGTCGTCACATAGGGCACCCTCGTACCGAGCGCCGGGTAGAGATAGAAGCGCCGCGGTGCGGCCCGGCAGCCGCTCCGCGGACTGAAGCCGTGGGCCGTGTATTTTTGAAAACCACTCCGCAGGTGCGGGAGGGCGACGAGTTCAGAGGCGTTGCTTGAGCAACTGCTCGAAACTTTCACAAAGACTGTATATTGAGGGCAACGTGGTGGGGTGCTTTGCCCACAGCATGTGAAATGCATCGGCGTCAATGCCCTTCATTATGTGCTATATCGTTTCAGCCTCATCTTTCTTGAAAAACGACGATAAGAAAAGAGTTGAATGAAAACTTTATCGGCTCAAAACAAGTATCGCTATCTGAATGCTACCTGAGACACTATCGGAACGCTATTTCAACGCTGAGGCGAGCAAGCACAAGCGGCATACACGATCAGACCTGAGCACTGAGCCTTAAGTTTAAGGGGAAATCATATAATGCCTCATCGTTGTCGACAGAGGACTGTCTGTAGAAAGTTGTCAGCAGCAGGTTGTCAGTAGAGGTGTCATGCTTTCCAGAGAGAGGGTTAAAAATAAATGAATAAGCTTTTTCTGCACCGAGAATCGAGCCTCCATCCCTTAGATCCCCAGCCCAAAGCATTGCCAACTGCTCCAAGACCGGATCGTGAAACGCTCTTCATAGTTCCCATTGTCTACCGTCAGGATGGTAGCGAGATTCTGCGAGGATCGGATACTGCGCCTTCCTTTTCCTGCAAACGACTTATTCTCTTCGCACCACCGAACCGAGTATTGCCGAAGAAGCAGCCATCGCTCTGGCCGGCGCCACTAATGCACAAGCTACCAACATGTCAGATTCCCGCACTGCCTGCCGTAACTATACAACACCGGTGAACTCTGATGTGTTCAATGAAATGCTGGTTGTGTTCGACAAGGAGCGCGCGATGTACCGTCACGACAGGTCATGCCGTCAGCAGGCGATTCATGCACACACGAAGCTGACCGCGCCGCGTATTTGGATTTGCTCGCTACGGTGGCTCTGCAAGGGACAAAGCAACAGAAGAGACGAAGAAAACGGGCTGTTCCGACTAGCATCTACCGCCCCCAGGAGCCGAGCAGCCTAGCGATTAGCGGGGCATGCTTTTTTAATGGGCGTCCCGTTAGACGCGGCACTAGCTTGAGAGAGCCTATACTACTACTACTACAACTACTACTACTAAATATTATTAATAATAATAATTATACACAGTAATATTTATCTGCTTATTATTATTATTATTATTATTATTATTATTATTATTATTATTATTATTATTATTATTATTATTATTATTATTATTATTATTATTATTATTATCATTAGTACTAGTAGTATAGAGGAAGACTCGTTTCACGAAGTTGGCACTGAATTGTCTAGTTAACGGCCGAATTAACTGGCTAAGTATTATCTTCACAGTTTTAATAAATAATAATAATAATAATAATTGGTTCACAGGAAGGGAAAGGCGCAGTATCTGTCACACTTGTGTCTGTGGACACCTGAACAACTCCGTAGCCCCCCGCTACGGCTCCTCTTTCTCTCTTCCTCCCTTGTGTATGTGGACACCTTCATCCCTTGGTGTCCACAGACACAAGTGTGACAGATATTGCGCCTTTCCCTTCCTGTGAACCAATTAATAATATTATCAATAATAATTAAAACTGTGAAGATAATATTTAGCCAGTTAATTTGGCCGTTACCTACAGACAATTTAGTGCCAACTTAGTGAAACGAGTCTTCCTCTATACTACTACTACTACTTCTACTACTACTACTACTACTACTACTACTACTACTACTAATAATAATAATAATAATAATAATAATAATAGTAATAATAATAATAATAATAATAATAGTAGTAGTAATAGTAGTAGTAGTAGTATAGGCTTTCTCAAGCTAGTGCCCATTGAAAAAGCATGCGCCGCTAATCGCTAGGCTGCTCGGCTCCTGGGGGCGGTAGATGCTAGTCGGAACAGCCCGCTTTCTTCGTCTCTTCTGTCGTTTTGTCCCTTGCGGAGCCACCGTACCGAGCAAACCCAAATACGCGCCAGGCATACGATCCAGGCGTCCGTGCAGCGCCTTCCATTTGTCGCTTCCTCGAACGCAGTTCAACATATGAAAAACAGAAGCAGACCCAGTGTCTAGGAGGCGTTAGTACAGCAGGCATCAGCGGCGTGAATAATAATAATTGGTTCAGAGGCAGGGAGAGGCGCAGTTGTTTCTGTGGACACTTGCCCCGCGTCGTACGGGAAGGGAGGAAGGTGGGAGTGAAAGTGGGGAGAAAGAAAGAGGAGCCGTAGTGGAGGGCTTGATCACCTCGGAATCTTTAACGTGCACTGCCATCGCACAGCACACGGATATGCCTCTTCACTTCCATCGAAACGCAGCCGCCGAGGTCGGGATATTAATTTACCGGATAGAAACGGTGTCGTATCTGTCACAATTATCCGCCGACACACGTACAACACAGAAAAGGAAGGGAGGAAGGTGTGACTGAAAGAGATGGAGGTAGTGGTGCCGTAGTGGAAGGCTAAGATCCACCGCGCCATTTTTACTTTCATCTCCTCGCTTTCTAGTGGTCCAAAGAGCCCTCTACAATTTTGTAGCGTGAGCTACACAACGCGGGTTGGAAGGAGTTTCCAGTGTCCTCTGCGCTAACCAAGCTGCGCATGCGCGAAAGCCACGCTACGTCACATGGACACTGCTTTGTTGTTGCGACTGAAGGAAGAAGGAAATGAAAATGTACGGGCCTGCTACTGGCTCTGTAGCTGAGCGACCTCCGCTGTTGTGGCTTGTAGGAAGAAGGAAAAAATTAAATGCATGGGCCTGCTACTGGCTCTGTAACTGAGCCAACTCCGCTGCCTCGTGCGGACCGGAGAGATAATAATAATTGGTTCACCGGAAGGGAAAGGCGCAATATCAGTCACACGTTTTTTTCTGTGGACATTTCAACCGCGCCGTAAGAGAAGGGAGGAGGGTGGGAGTGAAAAAGGAAAGAGAAAGAGGAGCCGTAGGGGAGGGCTTAAGAGTGATTTCGACAACCTGGGGATCCTTAACGTGCGCTGACATCGCACAGCACACGGACGCCAATTCGTTTCGCCTCCATCGAAACACAGCCGCCGCGGTCGCGATCGAACCCGGGTACATCAGGACGGACACAAGAGAAGAAAGAAAAAGAAGAGGGAGAGAAAGATGCGTGCCGCAACAGGTGTCGTCAACCATCGAAGCGGTGGCGGATGCAATGACGGCCTACAACATAAAATTCGGTGGCAGGACGTGGGAAAGGGTGTCAGTTTCTAGCACTACTCTAGAGCACTATAGCCCTACGAGGCTGGGACGGTAGGTCAACGCCGCCTGGGGGGGGGGGGGGGGGGGGGGGCTAGCCAGCCACCGATTTTTATTGGTTGTAGGTCGTCATTGCACCCGACAATGCTTCGGTGGTGGACGACGGCTGTTGTGGCGCGCGTCTTTCTTTTCCTCTCCTTTTTCTTTCTTGTCTATTTTATCTTGTGGCCGCACAAGGCAGTGGAGGTGGCTCAGCTACAGAGCCAGTAGCAGGCCAGTGCATTTTCTTTTCTTCTTCCTACAACCACAACAACTAGCCCCCCGCCGCAAGCGGCGGTGACCTACCTGTCCCAGCCCCAACAGGACCTGGATCAGCCACGCTCCGTTCATTCGTGCGGACAGAAGTGAAACAGAAGTGTATCCAGTGGGTGTAGTCAGGTGTAACCGCTTTTCATTTCAGGGCTATAGTTTTGTCAATTTCCGCTCAACACGTAAGCAGAATATATCAAGGCCTTTATACTCTGTCTTGAGTACACTGGGGAAATGCTGCTCATAATGTGAGTCAGCCTGCAAAATGCTCACAACGGAATTCTCAGTATTTCATGGCTGTTTAAATTGCTTGTCCGGATCTGTGACCAATACCTATAATTAATCCGCTGTTTTCCCCTCAGTGTCCTAGTTTGTTAGTGATTTTGCGATTGTTGTCTATGTTATAGCTCACATTAGTATTTAGTTTAAGTTAAATCAGTTCCTTTCACAATGAAGTTGCTGATTCAATAGTCAGCACCGGCCCAGTAAAGCCGTTGTAAGCTGTCTCGAGACAATTTGTAACATAATTCTATACTACCTGCCAAATGTGATCCATTCACTGGTGTTCTTGACATTACGTATTACACGTAGAAAGCATCTTACAGGGCAAACTAGCTAACGTAAACTGCTGTTTACCTCCAGCAATTTTTAAAAGTACATCCCTTTGTTTAGCTGTTATTATCAGACACACCGGCCTGATTTAGTTCCACCGCGCGGGAAAAACGGGTAGGGCGCTCCACTGCTGAACACAAAGACGTAACATTTTTTCTCCACCACGGCGGCCGCTTTGCGGCGCGGGGCAAGAGTTCGCGCCCGTGCACTTTGCGATGTCTTTCACGTTAATGAACGGTTAAGGAAGGCTAGTGGTAAATAGTTGAGGACCCATTCAATAGAACTGAACAGCGAAAGTAGGTTTGGGATTCTTAACACAACATGAAGCGCGAAGAACGGCTCGATCAACTTAAAAGAATCTGTTTATTAAATCAATAGTTAAACGAACAAACTATAAGAAAGTTTGTTCCTATTGGGTGTAAAAGCAACCAATAAATATATATTTCAAGCTGAGGCCGTCAGTAGTTCCAACACTTCAGTGGGATCCCTCCCGCAGACAGAAAGACATACCTTGCACCAAAAACCATATTACTATACTGTTGCTGTCCAAGCGAAATAAACAAAAATATTTTCATTGGGACCTTGTTCACCACATCGCACCTGAAGGCAAATGTGAGAAACATCAAGGAGCCACTTATAACCCCTTAACAGCGACAAGGCGGGATCTTTTGGGGCAAGGCTGCATCCTAACTGTAGCAGAAGGAACAGCCTTGAGTGCCACTCGACTGTCGTTCCCTAGGGTTTCCGACGCTTTGCTTTCTCAGGAACGAGCCTGTTTATGGTTTGGAGACATGAAGTTTACTTAGCACACATCGCCTTCCCGCTAGCTACCGCGTTCAGGGAAAAACTAATAAAAGAGCCGTTAGCGCACCCTCGCTCGTATCCTCCTCCGGGCCACATTGGGGTCAACTGCGTTGCCATGGAGACGGCAGGCTGTTCGCTAGACAAGGATGACGATCTGTTTCTGACAAGCCTGGCGCTTAGCAACGGTTTGCCCGCTTTGCCGCGGATTGGAGTAACAGTGACTTGATTTGAGGTGGAGAAGACATACTTTTTTTTTTTTTGCAGTGCCAAAAAGAAGTACATACCTTTACTGATCAGACTTTGCGCGCTAAACGCGTCTGAGAGAATAAGGGCTTACGTATTAAACGAGGAACTTAAGACACCCGCGCAGTTGTCGTTGGAATTCTGACCATGAATAGCGCATTGTTCACTTTGCCTTGTATTTTTCTCGGCATAAATAGCATACCTTCCCACCAGAGTTAGACTAATGCCACTTAAAGACAACAGGTTGCAAAAGGAAGCTCTTGTATGTCTGAGTTCCGAAACAAAGATACCTGAATCATATTTACGGCCGTGATGTACGGACCAGCTAAACATGACTGTTTTAAGGCCAAATACGAGCACAGTGCCGAAGATGCTTTCGTATTAACACGTAACATTATTCCTGCCTTTGTCTCTATCCTCGACACTGCGGTGCAGCAACATGCACCCCTACCAACCTGGCCAAGCGTCCACTGCTTTGTGTTAGACGCACTTTCCGGCCTATGGTATGACATTATTGCCACATTCGACGATTACAAGATCAGAACGTGATTGTGTTGCACAAAAATATGTGGCTGACGCACCAAACCACCAAAATAGTGCCTGTGCTCTTACCTGCGAGTCATGCATCCGATATCTTCATTCGCGATAACGGTAAGGTCGTGGGGGGCGGTAACGCTCAGCTCCATGGGCAGCAGTAAGCCTTTTTTCTCGTAGCACGGAAATGCAGCATGTGCCTTTCCTACCTCCAGCTGCATGCGGCCCAACCTGAAAGTAATCGCAAATGCGTTCAACTATACTTAGTGCATAAATGCGCTGATGTTGGCGGTGCGGCATTTAATTATCTCGCATACATTCGCGGTTGCATTAAGAAAATGTTGGTTTTTTAAGTAACGTAAAAGCACATCAAACCAGAAGAAAAACAATTTAATACCTTAAATGAAAGAACTTATCTAAGAACGGAACGTGTTAGCGCAACAGGAAATGGAACGAGGCAGGCGTAAGTTACCTCAAAAATTAGTCCAATGTATCAGAGCCTCATAAGTGAAAAAAATATACATTCAGAGGAATGAAACCCACATGAAAAGAGAAAAACAATTTAGAGAAATGAACAGTGATTTCTTTACCCAGGACCACTTTATTACGACAAGTAATAGCTTAGCACATCGTTCTGCCCTGCGCACTGTAGACTTGATGTACGTTCCAAGGGCAGTGCCATGCTTTCTGCTTGCATGTATTGTGGTTTAAACCTTCCCCTATCGTTTATTGGTAGGTGTGTAACTAATAAACTCGGCGCATCGAAACGGTAGTTGGCAAGCATACAAATGCAGATTGAAAATTTTAGAAACAGCAGGCCGAAGAATGCGCCGCCGGTTACCCACCGGTTTTTCAATGGGTATAAGCTTTCCCCCGGCCTGGTGCTCGGCTCTTCTGGGTTGAAATGCTTGGGAAAAAGGGTCACGGCCCAAATGTTTGCGCCGATGTGGCAGTGATCCGTTCCGCCATCGGACAACAATAAGTCCGCCTCACGCGGCAAAAGTCCATAATGTGGCCCCTTTTTTTTTCAGCCTACAGCCATGCTGGAAACCCGACCTGTGAACCCGACCTTTGCAGGTCATTAGTTTGTTCGAAACTTTAAGCCCTCGAAGGAGCACAGCAACGTCAACAGAGCCTCTTCCAAACGCACACCCCTGAGAGAACCGGGCGCCGAGCCGGGGGATGCTTGTACCCATTTTACCGGCGGGTGTCCGGCGGCGGGTTTCGAGCTGGCCACTTCCCGCAGCCGAGACGGGCGCCCAAACCACTCGGCCGCGTGTGCTCCGCAAACCCCTTTTCCTTTACGTCTTTCGACACGCTGGCTTAAAGCATTTCACACTTGAAACAAGGCTTTATCTGAGTTTTCGCGTGTGCAGGACACGACTCGCTTTCAGTTTTGAACCCCGTGAAACACGGTAACACGAACCACCTTTGCAGGCTGAAGTGTTCGAAACTATTTTGCCCCAGAAGGAGAGAAGCGGAGTTTGCGGAGCCTCTTCCAAGTGCACGTGCACCCCTGTGAGAGCCGGGCGCCAGGCTGGGGGACGCTTGTACCCATTTTTACCGATGGGTGTCCGGCGGCGGGTTTCGAACGAAACACCTCCCGCAGCCGAGACGGACGCCCTAACCTCTAGGACCGAAGCGTGGCCTTGTGGTAGAGCATCCGCCTCGTGTTCGGGAGGTACCAGGTTCGATCACTGGTGCCGCCGGGTACCCACCGGCTTTTCAATGGGTAAAAGCTTTCCCCCGGCCTGGTGCTCGGCTCTTTGGGGTGAAATGTTTGGGAAAGGGGTCATAGGTCCCAAATAGTTGCGCCGATGTGGCAGTGGTCAGTTCCGCATTCGGACAACAATAAGTCCGCCTTGTGCGGCAAAAGCCCATTATATGGCCCCCTTTTTTTTAGGACTGCTGCAGCTGAGGTTCTAAGGGAGCACTTCAGGTGAGGCTGAAAGGATGTACCTTTGCAAGACAAACTGGACCACCTTTGCAGGCCGCGAGGTTCGAAACTGGGTTTGGGCGCACTGCAGAGGAGGGGCGCGCAGCGGGGTTTACGGAGCTTCTGCCAAACGCACACCCCTAGAAAAGCCGAGAGCCAGGCCGGGGGACGCTTGTACCCATTTTTATCGTTGGGTGTCCGGCGGTGGGTTTTGAACTAACCACCTCCCGCAGAGCCTATATATACTTCCCTGCAGTTTTTGTCGAATGAACTAAGGTGAGAAAACGTTTTATGGTCGCTCGCTCGCAATTAGCTGAGGTTTGAAAATTGGGCAAAGTCAATCCAGTCCAGCTACCTGCCCTCCAGAGTCGTCCAGCATCTAGCGGCTCATGTCATTTTCGCCAGCCCTAAAAATGATACCAATAAATACGCTATTGTGTGAATTCTATTGTGGCTAGTTTATATTTTCGTTTTATAATTTCACTCCACGAACACCGCATTTCTGAGGCACAGTTTCTTGATTTATAGCTTTCCTATTCTAGGCGCTGAAGTTCTCCTTGACGCGCTATCTTTGTACATAGAGTTTGCAACAAATGGTAGTGCTTACAATTTGCACTCCTCCCTACATCCAGGGTCGTGATTTTACCCAGTCTTGCGCTTTATTGATTAACTGGCAAAAATGGGGCAATTTCGCTGCAATAGTGTTTCGCTTCTCTTCCTTAGTTTCAGCAGTGTGCCTCAAGATACAGCCCATAGCATCACCTAGTATTATTTAAATATATTTAGAATAATAACAAACAAAACACAAAACCTTTCTTGTGTTTTACGGATGATGCGGTCGATTTGTGTACAATAATGACGGAATGATTGGTCCCTTATTCTCGGTATTCTTATGCGGTTTCTTGAGGCAAAACGTAATTATGGCCCCAATGAGCAAAAAGCATCGCTAGTTAAATTGTCGAGATTTTTACACTGCTTGCAGCTATATATACTGGGTCATCTTTATTCTACAATAGCTAGAAAAGACCTCGGCTTTATATTGTAAACTATAATTATTTCCTTGTAGGTACGTTAGAGCGATTTCTGAGGAAGCTAGTTATACCCTCCCAAAGGGCGTAATTTGATAGCTTTTACAAGTGCCGGCCGCTTTGACACATTGCTTATGCCGCCCCTCTACGCTGCCGCAGGACTGCGCGCGAGGCCACAGTGACCGCATTACGATTTACGCAAAACGTTAGTCGTCTATGTATTCTGGAATGATAGTGCCCGTCAAAGGTCCACGGTTGATTGTAATTTGCCTTGCATTAGGTGTCGCTCTTTTCCTACGTGTCTTTGGGACAGTAGGCGCTGCAACCAGATCGTTATTACCCACACTAAAACAAAGCGTTTAATCTTCAAAACCAGCTAGAACACCCTTTCATGCACTCCTACATTAACCCTACGTTCTTATACTATTCCAGCTTCCGATCACACTATCTTGCTCGGCGTTATTCTAGATTCTGCACGTACATTTTCAGCCCACCATCGCTGCTCTCAAAAATATTTCTAGGTTTGGCATCAGAGCTCTCATTAAAGCGCGTCCATATTTTTCATGTTACGTTGTCTTATCAATGTGTTATGTTTTCATTCAAAGTCGCCTAACTTACGGGATCGTTGCTTAGAGAAATACAACTGCCATTTATCGTCTGCACAGCATATAGAAAATCAGGCCACCCGCATTCTCACCTACAGCACTTTTTTTACTAACGCTCGTCCTCACCTTATAGGAGCATCATTCCTTGTCAGTCCTCCAAATCTTTCAGTATTATATTGTAATCACGTTCTTTAGGCTATTGGACGATACCCTGCCTTTTCAGTTTGTTAATTCTATACTTCTTTCGAACTACAACTCTTCAAGATTTTCAGCTAGTAACAATATTGTCCCAGAATTTCATACTAATCATAGAACATGACGTCATCTTTTGGACCATTTCATCCTGGAATTGATTACCTTTAATACTGAAAATACCAATGTCCATGCCAACAATTAAAAGCAGCTTGAAGATGTATTTGTTCAATGCTGGTTTTTATATTTTATATGCCTAATAGCTACGTAATTAAATTGGTTTTTTGTGTAAAAATACAGCTTTGCCATATTTTGCATTTTATAACTATTGGCTAACTATGCTGGTATTATTAATTTTGTTGTGGTGATCTAGCGAGGGTCCCGGCCAAGTCTTCTGACTATGGGACCCCCGCATGTATTTTTATGAATTATGCATATATGTTCAAGCAAACTCATTTTCGAAACAAAAACGAAACAAAAGTTTTTCTGGCTCCCGCCCACAAAGATTACCTAGTCGAAAACAAAAACGCAATAGTACACGCGCATTATGAGACCACTAAATTTTCTTAACTGAATGACTTTATTGAATATACTATCACCCAGTTATATAGATCCACCTGGCAGATATCATCGCAGTCTCCTACAAAGCGACCCTCTCATGTTGTCGTACACCGTCATATTATTGAAGGTCTTTTTCACGAACCCTAGCTATATACTTTGCATAAAAACGAGCTTGCGTAGTTTCATTTCACGCTAATAGCGCTAAACCCATTCTAGCAAAACCCATACACAGTGATGGACACCTGAATGTTTCCAGAGAGCATGTTGCATCCACACTAGTTACGTGTTAAACTTTTCTTCTGTTTTTAAACACAGTTCTACAACCGTCATGCGAACCTTTATTATTCATTAGTGTTAAATCTTCAGTCTATTTTGCTTTTTTGAGCAATTTTTGCAACGGTTTTACTGCGATACTTATTCTGTTCGAGTTAAATTTAGTTAGGTGGAGTCAAAAGTGAAGAAAATACCATAGTTACTGTTCTTTGCTCAATGTTTGGTAATTATGGGGATATGCTAAAACGTTTTGTGTGTTTTAGTCTAGTTCAATGCTTACCTTGCTCTCATGACAAGCTACAAACCAAGAAGCCCCTTTTAAGGCATTATGAAAAGTTAAACAGCTCTCTTACGTTTGCGTAACCTTTGGCTGACACTCCAAGAGAAGCTCTTCATACGCTAGAGTGGCTAAATGCTAGCAGTAGATATATTTCCAGGGGTTAATGTACAAAGCGTTCGCCATATGGCCGTCGCATTCCCATCAAGTGTCGCCGTTTGTTAAAATATAACACGTTAATGGGGCCGCTGTAAGCTATGATTGTAGGAAATATGTGGCTGAACGACCTTATTTCAGGACCAGAAACAGTGCGGAACAAGAAACTGAAAGATCCGCTTGAGAAGAACCTCTTGAAGCAAGAGACTCATTCGCCTCGCACGAGATAAAGCTGCACAAAACACACGAGCGTTCAATAACGGGCCGCGCGCCATGATTCGTTTCAATTACTGCTCTCACGCAATGCGTAAAGCTTAGGAAACTGCGCAGTATTGCTGTTGACACCATTTTTTATAGCAGATAATACATGTAAGCGACAGCTTTCATGAATTGAGGCGTGCGTAATGAGCATATGATTCCAAACAGCAAGCTATTCTGGCTGTACCAACGAGCAAAAAGCATGTGCGTCATCGTGAAACATTTCCTTTCCTGCGATATACTACATTCTGCTGAGCACACCATTTGTCTTCAATCCGCACTAAATGGCAAAGCACGCGGTCATGCTTTGCATTCCACCAACTCCAATTATTCTTGTGAGGGACGCTGTCGTCTAACCATGCACAAAGCAACAAGTCGGAATGCATTCCCTCAAAATGACCCTGCAGTCATTGCGCGAAGAACGGCCTGAATGTGTGACAGTAAAACTGGACACAGCAGTAGAACGGGAGCACCCATATGCCTTGCGCAACATTAATACGATGGCTCTAAGATCGTGCATTAATTACGTCCCAAAAATGTCATTACAAAAGCATTTAGCAAATTTCGTATGCATGTGAAACCTTTCTAATTCGGAGTCCGACCCACAAGTTGCAAGCAAGCGCTGCTATACGCACGTTTGCTTAAGCGTGATTGGTCCGCCGGTGGTAGGCTGGTACGAGTGCATAGTGACCAGCGTGAACGAATGGCCAGCGACCAGTGGCGTCTTGAGGCGAATTATAAGATAGTCGGCGTCCCGGCTCACGCTGAGGACGGGCAGCACCCTCTCCTTCGAGCATGGCGAGCCACTCTCATTCAGCATGGCCACGCGGATATCTTTCAAAGTGTCAGCCTTGGCCATGAGCACTACCCTGTCGGTGGCCTTGGACACAATGAAATTGGCCACGACTCGCCCGGTGACGTTCATGGTTGGCCCCAGTGCTGAGCCTTCGAGAAGAATAAAGAAGCGTTATGAATTATTCCTGTGCGCTATTAAAGGTCTACAGTGCTGGTAGACAATTTTCAAGCAAATATTTTAAGTGTTCTACAAATGTCGCAGTCCATAGCTCTTCTGTTTGGCATCATTTATTGCTGGTTCGAGCGAATCCTCGTGAAGAACCTACTCAGGGTTTCTCACAGAGTTGAACCCGATTTCTTTCTTGAGCGCATATAAATCTTAATTCCCGCACAGCATGTTTTTTTTTTTCATAAGCAAGTGAAATATGCTCGACATTCATCAATCGTAATCACTTCCAACTGTGTTGATTTTCCTTGGTCATTTATATCAATTAAGCTTACTGCAAATGCACCCTGCTAACACATTATTTTTTAAACAGTCGTATGCTGCACCTTGCACTGAGGACACTCTGTGGAGGGGACATGTGGGATCAGGCGTTTTACGTATGTTTTGCGCAAGATCCCTACGCAACGGTACAAAACATATCACAACAAATAAGATAGACAAACATTAATTCTAGAAAATACTGAAGCTCTTCGTGGGTTATGGTTTTGTACCGATGAGCATACAGGGTAATTTTAGTAGAATTAAACGATTGCGACGACGGCACTGCAGATTGTTAATTATCTTTGTGTGTTGTTACTAACGGCCACAGATTGTTAATTATCTTTGTGTGTTGTTACTAACGGCCACATGGTATCGATACATGACGAAATTTCTAAAGTTAAATTACTGCCGTTCTGCAACATGCTGTTCTTGTGAACTTAGTGACAATTATTACGAGAATAAATATGATTTGACAAGTAGGTTTGGTTTGGTTTGTGGGGTTTAACGTCCCAAAGCGACCCAGGATATGAGACACGCCGTAGTGGTGGACTGTGTAAATTTCGACCACCTGAGATTCTTTAGCGTGCACTGGCATCGCACAGCACACATGCGTCTTGTTTTTTGCCTCCATCAAAAAGCGGCCGCCGAGGCCTGGATTCGATCCCGTAACCTTGGCAACAGCAGTCGAGCGCCGTAACCACTGCGCCACCCCGGCGGGGATTAGACAAGTAGCTATACTGACTTAAGACCTGCTAAGAAGTTTTTAAAATCCTGAATGTTTGTGCGCATATGGGAGCAAAACAGGTGACAGAAAAGGCGTTGGAAGGAGGACTCAAGTAAACATGATCTTCAAGAAAATTAGGCAAGATGCACTTTACTTCTATCCTGTTCTTAATTTCCTCGACAGCTTCAATGGCTCCCGTTTACCGGATGCCTTTGTGAATCCTCTTTAGCGTGCATGTATTTTGCTAGTCGCCTACTAACTATTTTTCATTGGCACTTCAATTGCACAGAAAAAACTTTCTCAGCGCACAGTCACAAGGTAGAACATCGTATAAAGCCACCTGACATAGGTGTCTCAAAAGCAGGGTGCCGCCGTGGCCTTGGATCAGCGCTCTAAATCGGAGTCGAAGGATCCTAGAGGGCGGGATTAAAATTTCACACTTTCATCTCAAAGGCGTAGTCCGAGTCGGCCGCCACTTTTTACTCGACCGGGCTATATGGTCACGTCACATCACACAACCCGAAAGGCAGTGAATCCTGCGTTCAGACTGCAAAGGACAGCTTAACGCTGCTCACGACTGTGGTTAAAATTCTGCCCCTCATTTTATCTGTGACTTGCTTCCAGTACATAAGGAAAACTATTCGCAATAGGTTTCAACCTGCAGAATGCCGCCCTTCTATTCCATTTATATGCCATGCTCACCGGTTAGTGTCATGGCGATTTTGTAGCCGGCTGGCTTCACATCTCCCGGTAGGTTGCCCTCATGCTTCTCCTGGCCAACGAGTTGTACGGTTGGCTCCACCAGGTCATCAGAGTACTCCACAGATGTTCTACATGTGTCATAGTCCTCTCTTCTATCGCACTGCGATTTACTCTCGGTGCCGTTCGTTTTTGGTACACGGTCTCTCGGTGCACCTCCAGTCGCCGAGCCATTCCCTGATGCTGCCCCAGGTGCATCAGATTCGGTCGGCGCTGTTTCGAATATCACTATTTCTGGACCACGAGTGACAAACCTCAGAAGTAATGCCGCTGGAAAAGCAATGATTATTACGAGTAGGAGCAGAACTAAAACAGTTTGTGGGTCCATACAACGTTTAACACGAGGTTCCTTTTTGAGCTGTGTTGGAGGTGCATTTGGCTTCAAGGTTGTGGGAGGCCGAAAAACCTGGCGCACCGTCTGGAGATTAGCCACGTTGGGGCCCTACGCACAGAGACGGCATAAATGCTTGTAGTGTCAAGAAAGCATATTGCATATGGAAGAAATTATTAGGAGGTAAAAAACTATATTGCTGATTTTGCGCCTGTACTGGAAACTATATGCCAAAGCTTGCTGCGACAATATTAATCACACACACACACACTGCACCCAAATTTGCAAGCAATACGCTTTTCACGGGAGTAAATTGATTTTTTCGGGCAGAGATCTATAGATTTTGAAAACAAAGCTCTCACAGACGAGTGTACTTATCTGACGCCCCGGTAGAAGAATGCTTTTGTTAGCCTCGTGCATTTTCTATTTCAAGTGGTTCTTCTCGTTCCATTGTTTTATTTAATAAATAGACCAACCAGCTCAGATTCTGACCATGTTTCAGTAAAAACACTACGCGTCATGTCCGCTACCGTCTGGAATAACGGCTGAAAGAAAGTTGAAGTATCTGCTAGCACTAATTACATAATAACTTCTGGATCATTACGATACATTCATGAACCAGCTACGAAGCTATTCCAGTCGTGCTATGAAGTAATCTTTGAAGGAACAGGAGCCGACGCGAAGATGACAAAACTGTTATGGACAAGTATGTACCTCCTTTGCATTCTCCTCACGTATCGCCACAACTGAGCTGAAATATTTCCAACCCCTCCCATTGCACGCCTCGCCTCGCACTCTGGCTGTAACCAAAGCGGCACCGTGACTACCCCGGGGAAAACATGGCCTTTGCCTCAACGCGCACTGTCGGTGGAACTCACTGGTTTAGTCGAAGTGAAGCCGCTGAGAGGGTTCACCAGTTTCCTCGGGCCGCGCTCTGCCTGCATGTCGGTCTTGTGAGAACACTAGGCTTTGAAAGAACCGAAGCTACGGGACAGGTTGCGCAGTCACGTTCTGGATGTCGCGAGATCTCGAGATTGTGCGTGCGCGGCGCTGTCTTTATTTTCTTCGAAACAGCCACCATGCGCTTCAGAAGCAGTGTTAAGTTGAATACCTGACTTAATGGCAACATTATTTTTCCCTGATCAAATAATGGCCATGAAAAATGTGCTAGGGGTTTACATGACCAAGGAACGAAAACATTGGCTGTGGCTTAGCTTGTTTAAGCCTGGTTACGCCTGGTAATTGCGAAAGCAATAGCTATGGCTACGCCTAGGTTCCGCTGGTGGTGTAGCTGGTTGTGGTGGTGTTAGTTATGCTTATGGTTATGCAGTATTTCACTCTGGCCACGGCATATGGTTCAACTATTATTTATTGCGGGGTGCTACCTGGTTATTCTATGTATAACTAGCAGCGAGGCAAGGAGTGCCGTGGCTGAAACGATATACTTGGTTGTGGGTGAGGTTAAGGCAGACTGTACAACTGCCGCTCCGGCACCGGCTGCAACAGCATTCTTTACGCCAGCAGAAATGAAAGCATCTCTGGAGACTGTGTTGGTTCCACCTGCCGCTAGGCCACCTCCTATAGTATCCGACGTTGCTCCTCCGGCGATAGCTGCGGCTGCAGCCCCGTAATTTTTCTTAGCTTTAGGAGCATGTGGCACAACTGCAGCTCCGCCCGGCCGTAGATCAACGTTGGGCTTATTAACTCTCGGTGTGTAAGGGCGTACCCGAACCGGCGCCCCAAACGTCGTTCTAAACGGTCTCACAACATTGATTGATTGATTGATTGATTGATTGATTAAAAACGGTCTCACAACATTGATTGATTGATTGATTGATTGATTGATTAAAATTTTAATTTCCACCGATTTAGGAGGCCCCCTACTCCCCGCTCCTGGCACGCATGCCTGAGGAACGGGGGCTGGATCCTCCGCGACTAAGGACTGGCGAATATACATTGGTTATTCGCGGCCTCAGTCTGCCAGTCTCAGGGATGACGTGACTCCGGCTGTAGCGCTCCCTTACGGAGGGAGCGGGGGTTAGGCCGCGTCTAGTAGCTACCGCCTCGCGAGTTGACGGCGCGAGTTGGGGCCCCTGTTTTTGCGCAGCTGTGCTTGGTGGCACGCCAAAGGTCACGGTAAAGGTCAATGGTAGCTACCGCCTCGCTACGTGAAAAGCTGAAAAGTGAAACACGGCATTCTGGTCGCACAAACATCACGGATAAATTTTAATATCGCGTCCAACTAAACAGCCCTATCACACTGTCGCAGTCGCTGCAGCGGTTGGTTCCTGAACCTGACGCTTTGGCTTCGATCCCGCCCATGGCGGCTGAGTATCAAGGCAAGCGAAACGCAAACCACCAATGGGTCTCGATATAGTCGAATCGACGAAAATGCCTAAGCCGGCATCATGGCGGTCTGCTTAGCTTTTATTGCCTCAACTAGGCATATACAAAGTTTATAACGGTTCCCCTTCTTCTGTCATTAAAATAGGTCTTGAAGAGGTCCACTTTCTTGCCTTTTTAAACCGCAGACTGCTTCAAACTTTTCTTGGATGCTGCAGTGTGGAACGCTGTCGGAACTGTGAATGTCGCGTTAGGAAGTAGCCGTGCTTCTGCCCCGGCAATGTATCCGGTTCTGGATCCATTACGGGCAGGCTAGGCATACTGCTGCAACACTAGATCCAACTCATATGTTATTGCCAAGATCACTCGACACAGGTGTAACGGCCTCCCTAACCAGGCCGTTCTAACGTGCATGCTTGCCCTTGGATAGAGTGCCTGCCATTGGGTCATAGGCTGCCATTGGTTTCAAATTTCAAGATCCCATCTCACAGTGGCTGCACGAACGGATAGTTCCTAGCGAGTCATGCGGCCTTGTGAGTCCGCACAACTCATTAGCATAGCAGCGCCAGGCCAAGTCGGCTACCCCTTTCAAAGGCACGCCCAATTATTCCTGTACGTCCATATCTCCTCATTATCTGCCTGTGGTGTCCAGGCTAGCGTTGCGTTCACCGCGTGCGGTAGCACTTCCTTTCCTTTACCACACGCATACACATAACATCACGTTCACCGAGGCATGCCACTTCCAATGCGCATACATCAAGGCGGCCTCCGCTGTGACAAAACCCTCATAATGGAAGACATAGAACCGTAGTTGGGACAAAGTGATCTAGAACCGCCCACTGTTTCGTTCCTAGCAGCTCGCGTCACTTTGATACGTTAATCATAATTGATATAAACAGCGCGAACACGAAAACAAGGGACAAGAAACAAGAAAGCCAAAGTAAATGCGCTGACTCACAACTAAGCCTAAGCCGTTTACTCCACGGCCCAGAAAAACAAACATGAAGAAAACGAAACAGTCACGTGAAAAACCCCTGGGTTCACCTGCTGCATAAAAAGTACTTTAAAAAATCACTTAAAAAAGACACCTCTTTGCTTGAAAGAGCAAGAGACGTCTTGCTGACACACTTATTGTGCGTTGAAATAAAATACGCTTCCACTATCTCTCTCGTTATCTTCTCTTTGTGGCGATATAAAATCTTAACACTGTCAAACTTAGGAGTGCATTTCTTCTTCTCCTTCTTCATTATTTCACATGACTGGCAATGGGATACTAGAAACGTTTTGTCCTTTCCAACTTCCAAGTTGTTACAGTGTTCCTGTAGTCTCTTATTTATACACCGTCCGGTTTGTCCTATATAACTGGCTCCACAAGAGAGTGGAAGCCTATACACAACACCTGTCTTGCATCCAACATAGGGGTTTCTATGTTTCACCCCACATTCTTGCTTCTTCTCTTCTCTTTCCCTTTGAACAGCCGGGCAGATCCTCTTCATCTTGAGCGGGGCGGTCAGTGCGACGTCCACATTATACCTCTTGCCTACATTTTTGAGGCCATGAGAAATCCTGTGCACATACGGTACCACGGCAACCTTCCTCTTCCTCTCACCCATGCTGGGCAGGGATTTCAGTCTGTGCGTTCTTTTAAGGTTCTTCAGTACCCGGCAACTGGCCTCAATAATAACTGACTCGCGATAACCGGCCTTCGCAATTCTCTTCACTTGTCTTTCAAAACTCTTGCCCATGCCGTGGTAACAAGATTTCGTCAACGCACTTAATAAGCAAGTGTTTATCATCCCATTCTTCACTAATTTGGAATGTCCTGAATTGGAGCCTAGCAACGGCTTCATCGATCTCGGGTTGTATTCCCAACAAACATGATCATCACCGAATTGAATCAAAATATCTAAATACTGTAACTGATCTTCCACTGGTTTCTCAACAGTAAATTCCAGGCCGGATCCACATTCAGTAAACACATCCATAATGTCCTTCATTCTTTGATTGAATTCCTCACGGTCTGTTAATACTAAAAAGTCGTCCACATACCTGAAGGTGGAATAATGCAAGCCCTCCAAGTTATCCTTCAGGTGTCTGTCCACGTACATTAAGAAGATGTCCCTCAAGACCGGTGCAACACTCGATCCAATGCATACTCCAGCCTTCTGCGTATATAGCTTGTTCTTCCAGCCTATGAAGAGTCTTCGCCAGCACCACAATTCAAACGCGTCATTTCTTCGGCGGTCAGCCTTTTTCACAGTCCAACTCTCGCATCCATACATCACAACTGGAAAGACCATAGGGACCGGACAGCTGAACGGGTGGCGCCGCCTCTCGGCGCTTCCCCCAAGCATCGGAATGACGGTCGCATTGGTGTGCAGTGTGTTGCTGGTTTGTGCAGTTTGCTTCGCTGCTGTGGTTATGTTGTGCGTGAATATGTCCGGTAAAACGAAGTCCAGGCAGACGCGTTGTGTTGTTGGTTGCACTAACAGCTACGCAAACTCGTCGGATGCTGCACAGCCGATTCATTTCTACCGATTTCCATCACATTTTTATCAGCACCAGCAAGAACGGCGTGCGACATGGATACGGTTGGTTCGAAGACAGAGGTAAGTATTCACTATTCTTTTTTACTGTGCGGTCGTGGAAACATTGGGGGCAGGTCTTAAAAGTTGGTTTTAACCGGAAGTTTTCTACCTTCTGTTGCGCAGGAGCGACGGTACGGGCGCCTGGCAGCCGAAACCACACCCCCGCATATGTAGCCGTCATTTTATCGGCAATCGAAAATCGGAGGAATCTAACAGCCCAAGTTATAACCCAAGCATTTTCCCGCCTGTATACAAGAAGAGGCCGGCACCAATAGATTGCCAGGGACGTTACGAAAGGTAACAGCCGTGCGTTGACAAAATTAATGTTTTTTTTTTTTAACGTCGAGCGCTTTGCTCGAACGTTCAGTACCACAGTACAACTTGTGACGGCGGTTTTCATGATCCTCGTTTATTCAAGTGTAGGTGGTAGAAACATGTGGGTACTTAAGAGAGACGTGCCATTGCAAGTAATCATTCTTTCAGCTCCAGACAGAGCACCAAAGCTGGTAGCTTTCAGTTTCAGAAAGTATGACAGTCAGCTGGAAGAAACTTTCATGCTTTAATTGCATCTACTAATAATTCATGTCACGGTGTTTACCAACATGCTTCAAGACGCGGGAAATTTACGTCCTTGAGCTAAAAGAATTTGGAAACATGATTTTCAGCAAGATAAACATTGGTTACTGCGTTCCCTTGGTGTAATCTTTTATTTTACAGTGTTTACCAATACGTTTGCTTTAGAAAGATGTGTGTAGATTTATGTTAAAAAGGAAGGATAATCTCTCCAGATGAGCTCTTCGTGTTTTGTTTATCATCTCAGCCACAAAATCTGCATTAACAAGCCTGCCTGAGCTGAATCCCCATGGTCTTACAATAAAAAAATATATATATTTGTAGCCCTAAAGGGCTGCATAACAGCCAACTGCATAACTGTTTCGTGGTTTGGTTTCTCATGGTATTAACAGAGGCATCAATCTCTAACGACCAGCATGCATACAAGGCGTCTCCAGGTAATTATTAGCCTAAAAGGCAAATTGAATTATTAATCAGCTGAACTAATCATTATTTTGTTTATTCCTTGCACACAGAAGGTATGAATCACAGTATTTAAACAAAAAGGCTCAAGTTTAAACATGTGTAGTTGCTTTCTTCTCTTGTACAAATGTTATATGATTCATAACAGCTTTACTGATTTTCTTTGTGAAATTTCCAGACTAAGCAAAAGAAGAAACAACAAGCTTCACTCAACAATTAAAGCAGGGCAAGAAGAGAGCAACCAGGTACAGATTCATTAAGGCATATCATTGGTCTAGTTGGCTTGCATTCACTATGCATAAACAAAGCAAAAATGGGGGAGCCCTGTCCAGTCCTCGATGAAACGCAATAACTTGATCAAGTGTATTAACTGGCACAATAACTAGATGTTTTTGCTGTCAATTTTTTTTTCATTCATTGTTGCTTTTATAAAGGTTTAATGCTGGTATCTATTATCCTACGCAGTTTTATTTCACCCAAATTCTAGCCAGATGTTGTGCGTTCCACATTATTTTGAGCACTATTTAAATGCAATGCATGTCTGTCTCACATATTCCAGATAGGCATTCTTTTTGTTTTACTTTAGCCAGGTGAGCCACACTGCCCTGAGCCTGAGGAACATGTTCCAGAGCTATGTCACGACAATTTGAAGGAGGTATGATGACTACGTTCGACAGTTGTAGATATCTGACCAAACGCAGGTCACTTCCCTGACAGTGCTAACAATGCACTTTCTTTGTTGCATTGCAGGTTGGAACAATGACGTCAATTCACCAGGAAGAATCACTTGCCGAGCCCCATGTTTTTCTTAGCTTTACTGACAGCAACACTGCATGCACACAGATTTCATGTAAAATTGTGTCAACAGTATTTATTCAAACCGAACCTTGTACAACACAAAATACCGCATCAGGACCAGATCACAAGAGTGTTTATTTCTGTGGAGCTCAGACCGTACAGTCAGATGAAAATGCCCTGGTAAGCTTGTGTTCAGTGACATTATCAGTCTTTTCATTGCTAGCTAGCATCCTACCTGACACCAGAACGGTGTATGAGTTGTCGAAAGCTGACAGACTCACCCTTTTCCTAATGAAACTGAAAACTGGAATGACCTACACAGCACTAGGAGCCTTGTTTGGTGTACACCGTAAGACTGCAGCCAGGTGTTTTCTGGGCATTCTTGAGACACTCTACACCAAAACACGGACTTGGATCGAGTGGCATCACAGGGATGACGTGCATTCAACAATGCCTGAGTGTTTAAGTTACACTATCCCAAATGCAGAGTTGTGATTGACTGTACCGAAATCCCAGCAGAACGCCCTGCATCAGTAGAGTTACAAAACCTGATGTACTCAAATTATAAGGGAACATATACTGCAAAATTTCTTATTGGAATTGCTCCAAGTGGCCTTGTAACATTTGTGTCTAAGGCATATGGAGGAAGGGCAACGGATACATTCATCACAGTTGATTCAGGCTTGCTTTCACTATTGGAGCCGGAAGATGTCGTGCTTGCCGACAAAGGCTTCCCTGGAGTACGTGTTGATGCGGCAGAAGCAGATGTTATCCTGGTTATGCCACCATTTGCTAGTGGCGGAAACTTTACAGCAGAGGAAATGTCTGAGACCTACAACATTGCAAGTGTTCGCATACATGTAGAGAGAATGATCCAGAGAGTGAAGAATTTTAGTATCATCAATGTCCGGCTTCCAGTTGAGCTACATGATCGCATTGACCAAATTATGCATGTGATTTGCGTCCTGGCAAACTTGCAAAATGGCATCTTCAAACAATATGAGTAATCCTTTTCTCTCATACAGTGATTCCACATACCACATTTTTTGTACATTTGGTGCAATACACAAATATTCAGTATCACAGAACTGCCATTAAATATGAAAATGATCACTGGTTTGACTAGCTGATGCATTTGGAAAACATATCACAGTTCTCAATGAAGCACATATAACATATCACAGTTCTCAATGGAGCACATATAATACTGACCAAATAAAAAAAACTGCAAGTTTGGTATTTCTGAAACAGCATGAATCACATCACCAAAAATGACATTAAGATATTGTTCCTAAGTAAATGCAATTTTAGTTTTTTTCTCAATTGTTATGCTAAGAGTATGTATAGCGATGTTAAAAAACACATTTTTTTATTTTGGTTGTTGATTTCTGATGCCTAATCTCATTTAATCACTAATCTGGGCAACAAGTGTGTAAAGTAGAATCGTTCAAGCTTGGGCACAATTTGGCTTAAAAAGCTGTTGCAACGTGCAATGGTTAGCACCATTTGTTCCTTGGGGGTGTATATTACAAGCTGGCACACCTGGAGACCAAGAACGTAAAGAGCTAGCTGTATCTGAGTGTAGTATTGATGTGACTCTTTAAGTTTGCAAATTCCATCCGATGAAGCAATGTATGAAGGCATTTACCTTCAACAAAGCGTTCTTTGCCACTTCTTTTAGAATATGGGCACTTAATCTCGAGCAGCTCTGTTAAGCCATAATCGGCTTCGATTAACCCATCAGGGCTGCACGCCAGCCACGGCTGATCTAATTTGACAACAAAGCTTACAGTGTGCACTTGTTTGTTATAGTGGTACTTGTACCATTCTCTGGCAGCCGGCTCAAGCTTTACTCCATACAGCATTGCCTGTGTCGTGACGCGCTTTTGTGAAAGTAGCTTTTCTGCTACTTCCTCCGGAGGTCTCCTCGCTCGAAGTATTTTGTGCGCAGCCGTTGAGGTTATCCGACAAGACCTGCGAAAGAAAGCCAGTAGCTGAATTACGCATCTTACAAAGTTTAAAACAATATCTTGTTTCTAGCTGTGACAACTAAAGAAAGTGCTTTGACTAATAGATGAGATAAAAGGTGCCTACCTTGCAGCATGCCACTCTTTCGTTCTTTGTGCTGTGCACTGAACCGGGCTGCATACATTAGTCTTGTAGAAATAGTCAACTGGGCCGCTAAGGTTGCTGCTGTGGCTGAAGTCGTCACAATAGAGCAGAGAATCTTTGGCCCAAGTGTATTCTTTGGAGGGAGTCTGAGAAAAGAATAAAAAGGTATTTTTGTCCCGCCAAGCTGCACTTGACTTTCTCGCCAAAACCTTCCTGCTGTGTCTCAACACTTGTTTCGCCCCTCTCCTCTCGCCTTCTTTTTGCAGCAAGCATGGTCACCATTGGGCAGTTTATGAAGCCGTACTTATCTAGCACATACATGGGATCAACACCACCCTGGGCTGAAGCATCTGAAAAATGTTTAGATTTGTATTAAAACGGCATTTAATGGCAGGTGAAGTTCAAAGTTCTTTTTTTTTCTCATGCACTAGGACAAGCATCATACATTTAGCGATACATTTTTCCATTTTAGAGCCATATTTTGCAAATATATTTAAATACCACATATCGCATTTACTTGGGAAGTGCTCACTGAATAAAATGCAAGGTCTTTTTTTTTCTGCAATAAAAATGGTAGGAACGTGCACGTAGCCCCTCAAAGCTCACGTTCTCGAAGAAATAATATGAGCAGCAAAAATTTCAAAATCTTGCATCAAAATCGCGACGCGACTGCATCATTTCGGGTGTGGTGTTGATAGACGCTCGAGGCTGCGTACGGATACCGCGCAGCCCCTCTCTCGCCAGGATATCTGAACGAGTACGAGGGGCTTTGCGACGCTCTCAAAATTAAGCGGGAAGTGCCTACACATCCGATCAAAGATAGTGTGCAGTGTTGAGTGAACTCTGTCCAGACAGAAGAAATTAAAAAAAAATGCGCCGTGCAAACGTATAGCTGAATGTAAACAAGAAAATAAACTTGAATTTTTAAACTCTTCGCAAGCAAGCAAAGGATCTTTTCACATTATTAAGTTTGACGCCGCGTTCTTCTAATTCAGCCATAAAGTATTGCCTGTGCGCATGAGGCAATTGTTTACTGTCGAGTGGTTCTCATTCGGGAAGTCAGTTCCAGTAGTTGTGTTCACTTAGTGTTACCGTATCGCAAGTAATGAGGCTACGTACCATCGTCCCGCGAACTCAGCCTTTTTCCTTTGGGGTAAATCTTCTTTGAAGGCACCCCCCAACTTCGACTGCCGCTTGTGCATGATGCTGTTACCTCCGTGTCCACAGCGAATGCGAGCGCCGCAGCATGCTTGCAGCGGCCGTCCACGCCGGCTTTGCAGGAACATTTTGCCCCATTGATGTTCCTTGATAAGTCCAACTGAATGCAGGCGACAGCACAGCATGTAAAATCGGTTTTATGTACTACGACGGTTACCCAAAGAAATGAAGTCGCACTTACTTCTATGTCCACATCGTAGCTCGGCGCATTGAGCTTCGTCTGAGGGATACATTTGCAGAATATATGTGTACCCTCTGCTTGGCACTCCCGTATGTCGTATACGTGGCTAGCCTCGTAAAGGCGCTGCCCTTTGTCCAGGTTACCAGATCTGAAAAACTCTGTGCGGTTTTTTAGGCTTTGAAACCCACACCGGAGGACAACGGGTAGCGCCATTCCGCAAGCGCCAAACGCGACCCGCTCCGCAGACTCGGCGACTCGGCATTCCGCTGTTTTGCATTTTGCCACGGGCGGCGCTGTTCGCTGAGGAAACGGTGGCGCCATACAACGGGCGCCCGGTCCCTATAGCACGAGTTATACGGATCTTGGTTTGCAGACTAATGTCTCTGTTCTTTACTAGGCGGTCAAGGCTAACCATTGTTCTCTTTCCCAGAAGCAGGCGTCTCCTAACTTCATGGCTGCAGTCTCCTTCCGAGGTAATCTTGGAGCCCAAGAAGAGAAAATCTGTCACAAGTTCCACTTCTTGTCCATTGATGCGCCAGGACTTGATAGGGCATGACGCCATGATCTTTGTCTTTTTAATGTTCAGTTTAAGCCCAAACTTCTCACTCTCTTCTCGTACGCACATCAGAAGTCTCTTGAGTTCCACTTCACTTTCTGGCAATAAAGTACCATGCAAATAAACGACATGTTCTAAACAAAGCACCGGATGCCTCGAGCCGCGCCGCTCACTGCGGTGGCGACGACGGCAATCTCGCCGTGCGCTACTCCCTAGTCGTCGCTAGGCCTTAACTGATTCGCATCGAAGGCACATCGGATGGCGCTTTGGATTTGCTCAGCGCTAGAGTAAAGAGTCTGCCATACACATCCCATTGTCTCATGTCATAAAAAAGATATGTTTAATTTCGGCGACGATTTAGTATAGCCTAGCCAGCGCGAAAGCAAACGATGAGCCGCTCCGTAGCGGCGGCAGCTGCCTGTGAGAAGAAGCTTGCTTGTACTGCAGCTACCACTCCTATCAACAACGCCGTACAGGTCAACGCTCCTCAAGCAAGATTTGTAGAGTTAGTTTGGCAATCGTCTTGTTATTTAAAGAAATGAAAAATTTTATCATGCTGACGCTGGCGCACGGTGTGCACCATATCGTTGACACGGGGCTTGCGGGAGCCACGGCCGGCGCGGCATACATGTTTACGGCGGTGTGGGAAGTGAAATGGGTATCGCATTCGAGAGTCCGCCGTTGGTACAAAATCCGTCCGGTTTGCAGAAAACGTTCATAGTCGATTTAATCTAGGATCTATTGGAAAGCGGTGAAGCAAAAACATGTAACCCGCGCTCAGGACTATCGTTGCATGCTTCCCGCATACGCTCTCGGAAATCAGCCTTCAAAATCTTTGAATATTTGTGTCGTGCACTATGCCATATTGCTGTCCCAATGACGTTACCACGAAGAATGGCACTAATAGGGGTATTTAAGTCTTTTAAAAGGTAAAATAGTGAGGAGCAAGGCCACTCTGCCGTGCAAAAAGCGTGCGAATGCACATCCCACTCGGTACTGGCAACAATGGTCCGGCGCAATGAACCTGGTTGGAGAGTATAGACCGTGTTACCGAGAGCGAGCAGGAGAGGAGAAAAATACTCTCTAACCAGATTCCTTTCGCCGGCCCATTGTTGCCAGTACCGAGTGGGCTGTGCATTCGCGCGCTTCATGCGGCCTTGCATCTCGGTATATTGTCGTTTGAGAGACTTAAATACCTTTATTAGCGCCCCTTTTAGTGGTAATGTCATCGGGACAGCAATGCGTGATCGTGGACTGCGCAAAGAATCAAAGGAATCGCAACATAATTGCCGAGAACTTATGCGGGCAGCATGCATAGACAGTCCGGGTTCGGCTGTGATATATTTCTGCTTCACCGCTTTCCAGTCTAACCTTATTTAATTCGCTTATGAACGTTTTATGTAAGCCAGATAAACTTAGTACCAATGACGGACTCACGAATATGATGCCCACTTCACTTCCTCCGCCGTAGTAGCCACGCACGCCGGGCAGGCCGTGCCTCCCGCAAGCCCTCCGCGCCAGTGATACGGTGGATCATTTCCGCCAACGCAAGAGCGTGCTAAAATCTGTTCTTCACTTAACAATAAGCTGACAGCAAAAAAAAAAAAAAAAAACCTTTCTTGCGGATTTCTGATCTATACCGTGTTATTGATAATTCAATACAATTAAGTTACGCAACACATCACCGCTAGTGCGGCGCGCGTCTCATCGTCGGCACGCTGGCTCCGCTGCTAAGCCGTCACCGAAATTTACATCTTTCTTTTACTGATACTATGGGATTGGCAGTAAAGCAGTTCCATGAGAGACCATTTACTCTACCGCTGAGCAATTACAAAGCGTCGTCGGATGTGCCTTCGATGCGAAACAATTTAGGCCTAGCGACGACTAGGTAGTAGTGCTCGACGAGAGTGCCGTAGTCCGCCGCGCCAGCGGGCGGCGCCGCTTTCGTAAGCGCTGCTGTATGTGCTGTGAATTTGTCGTTTTCTTTCATGGTGCCGCTGAGAGCACACGTTTTTCGACGTTTTGCTCAACAATACGTCGTGCAAACGATGCTGATACGACGTATGGGACAGCTATATACGATGTTGTCTCGCCGCAGGACGAACACCAAGGCTTAATAAAAAGGTCGACGGATGGTACTTTAGATCCTACTACTTTTAAGTGCTAGTCCTGAACCGTAGTTTAACTTGAAAGTATACATTGTTGAAGCAGGAAAGCTCGATCGTATATCGAAATGGGTCACACTTCATGTTAAATCAATGCGGCGATATCTGGAAAGCATCTTTCGCAGTATCTGCTTTCCGAATTTGGTAGCTGCCCATACGGTTCATTCGCTGTGTGCTTGTGTGTGCAGTTACCATTGCGATAATAAAATATAATTGAAAATACATGTATCGTGAAAGATATAACAGATACATCCTCACTGCGGAAGTGGAGCGCATGCTTCGCAGCTACCCCGGCCGCTGTGCTGTTTCAAACAGCAGCCGCTATGTCAAACAGATGGTATACGGTTTCCTTGCTCGCTCAAACAAAGCACAAATAGCACCAAGGTGCCGGATAGCTTTCACGAGCACCGCGAAACAGCACTTTTACACTGCCGCACCGCAGCATCAACACGCACAGCACAGCCCAAGATGGCGCCAAGAGGCGCCGGAGCAGACGTTCCGCAGTTTGGCTCATACGGGGCGCCACCATCACACAAAGATGGCTGCACCCAGGCATGGAAACTAAAAAGGTCTAGATTCTTTCTCACCGGCTTGCTTTCGGTAAAACGTTCTATAGTGGATATGACGTCTAGGATGTGACGTCATGAAACCGAAAATTGAGCTGAAAAAAGGCATAGGAAGGAATTGGCGCGCAATTTGAAAGTAACAAAGAATAAAATGGGCAAACAAGAAGTAAATTAAACAGCTAGAAGCAACCAGAAGCAACCAACAGCACCATCCGTACTTTTGCATTACTCCAAAACAAATTCTGCAGTACTCGTTAATTCTTTTCTCTGCCGGGCGGTGCGCGATATCCAGGTTCCCGGTACCCACTAAGAGGGCGGTGCATCTTAATTAAGAAGAAAGGTGACACTAAACATTTGAAAAATGCACCTATCCCATCGGCCAGTTTCAAGACGATGGCGCTGCTTTAGTGTATGTTGGTAAATGTAGTCATTAGGACGCTTCGCACGCCAGGAGTGTCCGCGTGCCGCATTTCCGAACAGTTTTAAAGAATCCCGTGTGTATGCCCGAGTGCATTGTGAAAATTCACCTATTACGTTCCTAGATGCCATATGAATAGCACAAAAGAAAAACAACCCCGGCTTTAGGTGTAGCTAGTTCGGTCGAAAATCGACCGGCGCCGTCGTCGCCGTAACAGTAGTAGTAGTCGAGGGCGCGCGTCGAAAATATTCAGGGGCTGCAAAAATTGTATCAGGGTGAATTTTAGTTATACTGATCTGATTTGTGTGTGATAGGCGATGAAGAGTTAATAAAATAATTGTATACAATTGGTTATTTGGTGAATTGGGGATTGAAAAAATGAAAAAAGTGGGTTCAAAGGTGCCAAAACGCTGAGAATTAAGAGCCAATGTTTCTGATGCTATATAAATAATCTTTGAAAGTTTAAATGATCACTTAGGTTATTGAATAAAAAGAAAAAATGCAAAATGCGAAAAAGGGACATCGTAGATGTAAACACGCTCGGAATAAAAAGCCAATGCTTGATTACGCCACGTAAGAAAATTAGCAACGCGTAATTGAGCGATTAACCTAATTGAAGTAAATACAAAAGTGAAAAAATACGGAAAGGGGTCTTCGTAGGTGTAACAATGTTCGGAAAAAAAATTTAATGCTTGATGAGGGTAATTATGAATATTTGGAGCGCGTAATTGATAAATTACTTTTTATTGTGATGATACATCAAGATTTTATTTTTTTTTTTGAATTTATGTGCTCTACGGGACACTTTACAAAGACTTGCCCAGGACTATTTGTGTTAAGATCATGTAAACTTTAACAAATCCTCGGGGTCAGTGGTATCTCTGAAGCCTCACTAAGACTTACCCAGGATTCTTTGTTCTAAGATCAAGTAAACTTTAACAAATTCTCGGGGTCAGCGGTATCTCTGAAGCCTCACTGTTTTTGGGCGAACGCAAATAAAACACATCACTTCGTGTATAGAAGTCAGGTGATATCACTGTTGCCAGGGTCTGTTAAAAAATATCAACTTTATGCAAAATCCAGATGACAATGGCGTCCGTCATTAAGTTACAATAATGTAACACGCATTGAAGCACGCACGTGCTAAAACAAAGCCTCCAAACTAGTGTTCTGCACCAAAGTGTTCATACATGGCTCAAATATAGGACATCACCGGAAAATGACTCGGTAACAAAAGAAACCAAATTAAGGGATCACTTCAGCTCCGCCGCTTCAGTATGCATCGATAGCGCTTCAAACACAAGATATTCTACGGTTTCTAATTTTTTGTTTTGTTTTGTTTTGGTATTTTATTTATATGTTTTTAACTTTATTTTGTTTTTATTTCTTTTTTATGCATATACAATTAGCAGCAGCAAATATTGGTTTTCCATTTGAATTGTGTGGTACGTTTGAAAGCACTTTGATTTATTGTGATTATTTGAAACAATTGAAGAAGGAACTATAGAAGAAGGAAACCTTATCTTAATTCATAGCAGAAGGGACGATGAGCACCTGAAAAATTACAGACCAATCAGCTTACTGTATGTTACGTATAAAGTATTTACTAAGGTAATCGCTAATAGAATAAGGACAACTTTAGACGGCAATCAAGCTAAAGGTGGAGCAGGTTTTCGAAAAGGGTAATCTGTTATCGATCATATCCGTACCATCAAGCAGGTGATAGAAAAATTCTCGGAATATAACCAGCTATTAAACGTAGCATTCAATATTGCGCAAAAGAATTTCACTCAGTAGACACCTCGGCGTTGGAGGATATGTGTATATAGTGACTGCAGAGCAACCGTAGTTCTTCCTAAAGAAAATAACAAAATTCCTTTAAAGAAAGCTGTTATGCAAGCAGACATGATCTCGCCAGTAGTATTCACAGCTTGCTTAGATGAAGTATTCAGATACTTGGAATGGCAGCAGAAGGAATAAGGATGGATGGAGAATACCTCAGTAATCAACAATTTGCTGATGGCATGGCCTTAGTAAGTAACTCAGGGGATGGATGGATGGATGGATGGATGGATGGATGGATGGATGGATGGATGGACGGACGGACGGACGGACGGACGGACGGACGGACGGACGGATGGATGGATGGATGGATGGATGGATGGATGGATGGATGGATGGATGGATGGATGGATGGATGGATGGATGGATGGATGGATGGATGGATGGATGGATGGATGGATGGACGGACGGACGGACGGACGGACGGATGGACGGACTAAACTTTATTGTCCATCAGATAAGGTGATCTACCCACCCCCCGACACGCGGGTCAGGGTGCGGGTGCCGCCGCCTCAGATGCAAGCTGGGAGGTCTTGGGTCCCAGCAGCCTCTTCAGTCAGTTGGACGAGTAGGAGCTGGAACTCAGGGTCCGGGCTGCGCAGTAGTGTCTCCCAGGTTTTTCTACTGCCTATATTGTGCGTCCCCCTGGGAAAATACTCAGGGGATGAATTACAAATAATGATTGATGACCTAGATAGGAGGAGCAGAACGGCAGGCCTGAAAATCAATATGCAGAAGACTAAGGTAATGTTCAACAGCCTCGGGAGGGCACAGCAGTTTATGTTAGGCCGCGAAGCAATAGAGGAAGTAGGCGAATATGTCTACTTAGGACAGGTAGTGACAGTAGATCTGGACAATGAAAGGGAAATAACAAGGATAATAGGATTGGGATGGAGTGCATTTGACAAGCTTCACTCTCAGAGTTTGTCTAGCAGTTTACTGGTATCGCTTAGGGGGAAAGTATACAACAGTTCCATCTTGCCTGTACTCACCTATAAGGCTGAAACGTGAAGGCTACTGAAGAGGGTTCTATTAGGTTGAGGACACGCAGAGGGCTATGGAACGAAAAATGGTTGGGGTAAAGCTAAGAGACAGGAGGCGTGTAGAGTGAGCCAGAGACCAACTCAAGTTACTGACATTCTAGTTGAAACAAGAAGGAATGGACATGGGCAGGACATGTAGTGCAAAAAGAGAATAACCGATAGACGCCCAGAGTAACAAACTGGATTCCAAGGGAAGGAAAGTGTAGCAGGGGGCGTATGAAATAGGTGTGTAGTTGAGGTTAAGAAGTTCGCAGGGGTCAAGTGGTTGCAGCTAGCACAGGACCGAGTTAAATGGAGGTATACGGGAGAGGCCTTTGCGCTGCAGTGGGTATAGTTTGGCTGATGATGGTATGAATGAAATAACACACTATATGAATTTTCTTAAGCATCTTCACACATTCACATTTCATTCTCAGCATTTTAAAACCTTTGGAACCTCTTTTCACCTTTTTAATTTCTTAAATTAGTTTAATTTATTATTGGTCAAATACACGCCCTGACTTTCCTTAATTAGCATAATCAAGCATTGGCTATTGATTCTGAGCAATATGACATTTTTAAGTCCCTTGTTAAATTTTTTCAATTTGTTTAATACATAAACTGATCAATAACATGCACTGAATTTCCCTAATTAGCATAATCAAGCATTGGCTATTGATTCTAATTAATTTGATATCGTTAAGTCGTCTTTTTCTAATTTTATATTGCGATTTCTATTATTATTTCATAGATTACACACGCTCAATTTTCTTGATTACCACCGTCAAGCATTGACTTTTCATTCCGAGCAATCTGACATCTTTTACGCCTTGTTCTCGCAATATTTCATTTTCCACCCATTTCAATTATTTGAATAATTAACCACTCAAATATATTGTATTAGCATAATGAAGCATTGGACTTTCATTCTCAGCATTTTAAAACCTTCATACACAATTCTCCAATTTCTCTATTTTTCAATTTCTTTAATTAGAATAACCAAGCATTGCTTTTTCATCCTTGTATCGCGTTACGATAAGACGTGGGCCACCGTAAGCTGCGTCACTCGTGCCACTCGGCACAAGGCGCGCCTCTTATCATTGCCCTCGCCAATCGGGCTGGCCGGGGCCTATATAACAGAGCACGGAATAAAGGCTGGTCATTCGCCTTCCTGATGTCTGCCGGTCACTTCGCCGTTCACGGAGCCTTACATGGTGTCACAAGTGGTCCCCCGTCCTCGACAGCGCCCTGAACAGACAGAAGACTCCGACGCCAGGCTGCAAGGATGGAGCTTCTAAAAACCCCCAGACCCACTTCGCATCACAGGTGACGTTTCCAAGAATTGGCAGCTCTTTAGACAGAAGCTGGAACTATACTTTACCGTAGTGAAGCCACATGACAGTCCGTTGAGCGATTCAACGAAGGCTGCGATGCTCTTGACTTTAGCCGGTGACGATGCTATCGGGGTCTTTAATAATTTTACACTCAACGATGGCGAAAGCAAAGAGGACTATAAGACCGTCGTAAAAAAGTTTGACAGCTACTGGGGCGCACAGACGAATGAGGTGTACGAACGATACTTGTTCCGCACAAGATTCGAGGATGCAGGAGAAACCTTTGAGCAGTTTTCACGGGACGTGAAAAAAACAGGCACGACACTGCAATTTTGAAGGGTTAACTGATTCCATGATCCGCGAGCAGATAGTAATTGGAATCAATAATGAGACCCTCAAGGCAAAACTTCTTCAGAACAATCAGCTGACGTTGCCCAAAGTGGAACAAATCTGCAAAGCATTCGAAGCAGCAGCTCTTCAGAACGAATCATGGGGACAGAGAGAAAAACAGGTCTATCGTGTGAAGGAGACTCAAAAAGCAACAAGGCTGCAAAACAAAGTAAGGTACTCGAAGTGTGGCAGAGAACACAAGGCACTCAACTGTCTTGCTTATGGAAGACATGTAGAAAATGCCAGGGAAAGAATCACTTCGCCGTACGCTGCCGTAAACCAGCACAAGTGAATTGAGAGATGACAATGATGAAGACTTCGACATCTTAGACATCTGCATGCACAGCGTGGCAAGTCGACGGGACTGGATGGTTAAGGCAAACGTTGGTAATGCAGCCGTTTTATTGAAAGTGGACACGGGATCGCGGGATATTGCCTTACTCTGTCTACAAGAACATCAAGCCTACGCCAGCGCTCAAGCACAGCCGTTCCACCCTGCGATCCTACAGTAAACGCACAATCACGCACTTGGGCGTTATCAACCAACGCGTGGCTATCGGCGAACAGAATTGCAGCTTGAAATTTTTCGTGGTCAAGAAAGGATGTCAGGCGCGAAAAGTGGATTCGGTGATAAAGAACAGCTCCGAAAAACTGCTTGAAGAGTACAGCGACGTTTTTCAAGGCACCGGGTGCGTCCAACGCCAATACAAGATGGTGCTCCGTGAAGGTTCCGTCCCAACCGTTCAAGCCGCTCGGCGTGTACCCTTGGCACTGCGGGAGCCCCTGCGCCACAAGCTGCAACGAATGGAAGAGGCTGGCATCATAACATAGATCAATGAGCCAACGGATTGGGTGAGCCCTTTAGTCATTGTTAAAAAGAAAGACGGAAAGCTAAGGCTATGCATGGATCCGAGAAAGATTAATGCGTGCATAAAGAGAGAGCATTACGAGATGCCGCGGAGGGAAGACATAGAAGCAGAGTTGGCCGGCGCGAAAGTTTTCAGCCGTCTAGACGCAAAAGCTGGCTTCCATCAAATTCCTCTTGACCATAGGACTTCGCTCATTTGTACTTTCGCAACACCATTTGGGAGGTACCGTTTCTTAAGGCTGCCATTTGGCATCTCTTCCGCATCTGAAGTCTTTCAGAAGATATTGAGCGAAATCTTCGAGTCTCTGCCGGGGGTGCACGTTTACGTGGATGACATTTTGGTATGGGGAACATCAAGGGAGGAGCACGATCAACGCTTAAGATCTGTATTTGAATCGTCGACGCGGACCGGCCTCGCACTAAATGCAGAGAAGTGCAAGGGTGGAGCCGAAGAAATCGTTTTTTTAGGCGACATAGTTTCGAAAAAGGGTATAACGCCTAACCAAGCACTCGTCAAATCTATAACTGAAATACCTGTTCCATCAGATAAGAAGGGAGTGCAACGTCTACTCGGCGTGGCAAATTATTTTTCGAAATATATTCCTTCTCTGGCACTAAAGACCCCGCAGTTGCGCAGTTTGATTAAGCATGACGCAGTTTTTGAATGGACTCCCAACAACGCGCAAGAATGGCAAGAAATCTGCAAATGCCTGAACGAGGAGCCACTGCTTGCAATCTTCGACCCTAGCAAAGAAACAAAAGTGGCGTCACACGCGTCACGGATTGGTTTGGGCTCGGCCCTACTGCAGCTTCATGGCGATAACTGGCTGCCCGTGGCGTACGCATCACGAACGCTCACTTCAGTTGAGCAACGTTACTCGCAAATCGAAAAAGAAGCCTTGGCAGTGGCGTTCGGCTGTCGGAAAGTTCACTACTTCATATATGGCCGACATATTATTTTAGAGATCGACCACCGACCCCTGCTTGCAATCGCTGAAAAATCAATTGGGGACATGCCACCAAGGCTTGAAAGGTTCTTTTTGCGATTGCTGAAGTACGATTTCACTATGCAATATGTTCCAGGAAAACAGCTCCTTCTGCCCGACATGTTGTCACGAGCCGCAGCAGCCACTACAGAAGATGACACAGCAGGTGAAGGTGACATCAAAATTCTTGCTGTGAGTACGGTGAATGCTTTCGTGAGCGACGCCACGCTAAAGCGGCTTGTGGCCGCCACTAATAATGACCCGTACCTTTGCGCAGTAAAAGAAAATATTTATGCTGGAACACGCATACAAGGAGAGCTGAAACCTTTCGCTAGCGAACTTCCTGTAGTGAAAGGTATCGTGCTAAAAGGCAGCAAAGTGATAGTGCCGGCGAGCATGTGGAAAGAGATGCTGGAACGCATTCATGAAGGCCACATGGGCATCAATAAATGTAAAGCGAGGGCACGAAGATTTGTGTTCTGGCCTGGCTTGAGTGCACAAATCACTGCTATGACTCAAAAATGCGCGGTGTGCAGACGTCACGCGTACAGCCAACCTGCGGAACCACTGCTTATGATTCCGGTACCAGACTATCCGTGGTATAGGGTTGGCGTCGACATATTCCAGTACGGGGAAAATCTTATCTGTCTGTGTACGATGCTCTCTCAAATTTTCCAGAAGTCGAGGAGCTCAACGACACGTCGTCGGCGTCAGTCATAACAAAACTGGGGGCCATATTTGCAAGATATGGAATCCTGATGGAAGTGTGCACCGACAATGGGCCCCAGTTCGCCAGTCGAGACTTCCGCCTTTTCGCAAGCAAGTACAACTTCCGTCATGTGGCATCTAGTCCGCACTTTCCCCGTTCCAACGGCTTAGCGGAGTAGGGAGTACAGATAATCAAACGGATTTTGAAGAAAACAATGGAAGCGGGTGATGATTTTTCTCTTGGCCTCCTTAGTTACAGGTCGACTCCTCTAGAAGATGGTCTCCGGGAGAGCTGTTACAAGGAAGACGGCTGAGGTCAACTTTGCCAGATTTCAAAGACCAAACCAAGACGGTAGTACAGAAGCATGTTCAGACTAATCATTCACGAAGCCCACTTCCACCCCTTGAAGAGGGCCAAACTGTCAGATTCAAAAAGAAAATATGGTCGCACAAAGCGAAAGTTATCGCCACAAAGCACCCAAGGTCGTACAAGATCTTAACCGAAAGAAACAAGTTCCTTAGGCGGAACCGGCAACATCTGCTTCCCACAAGCGAGCCTTTCAATCCGGAGGCGCTTGACTACGATCTCGTGGAAGGAGCTGATCACCGGACCACACCGCCTGCAACAGTTCCTGAAACTTCGAGCGCCACTCTTCCGGCTACAACACAAGCGCACAGTCCTCCCCCGAGACGATCCAGTAGGCAGAGACGACCTCCACAGCGCGTTCAGTACGACAATAACTTTAATCAAGTCACCTGAAAAAATGAGTTTTTTTGTTGTCGTTTGTTTGTTTTTCGAGAGAAAAAAGATGTATCGCATTACGATAAGACGTGGGCCAGCGTATGCTGCGTCAGTCGTGCCACTCGGCACAAGGCGCGCCTCTTATCATTGCCCTCGCCAATCAGGCTGGCCGGGGCCTGTATAACAGAGCACGGAATAAAGGCTGGTCATTCGCCTTCCTGATGTCTGCCTGTCAATTCACCGTTCACTGAATCTTACAATCCGTAGCACATCAGCCCCCATTATCTCTCAATAAAGTTTTTTTCTTCAGCCAGTCTCCATTCTGAGCATATTGACACCTCTGAACCCCCTCTCTTCATTTTCACTTTTTCACTTACTCGAAGTAATTCAATTATTACATACTTTGAATTTCCTTTTTGAGCTTCACAATGTATTGCCTTTTCGTTCGGATAACTTTGACAGTAATGAACCCCTTTTTTTCAAATTCTTTTCTTCATTTCTCATGTCTTGAATTCCTCGATTATTCAGTTAATTACAATTATTTCTTTAACTCGTGATGGCCTATCCCACATCAATCAGTTATGAATCACTAGAACCAGAAATCGCCTTGATGTATTTTTACTCAGCCTCCAATTATTTCCGACGTGCGATGTCAATGGCTTTTCGAACGAACTAAGTGTATATACAATCGCTTAAAAGAAAAGGACAATTAGAATGTTTGCCTTGCATACCAGTCGCCGCAATTTTCTAAAATAATGACTTGACGAATTGTTCTCGGTAGCGAAGTCTGACAAATGTGCGATTAGCTTGCGTGGAGCGGTGAATGCGGGAGTGCGGTGGCATGTGCGCGCGCTGACCAGCCGACTAGAAATCAGGTAGCACAGAACGGGGGGCCCCAGTAAATCCGATATAGGCAAATGGGGCTGGGGCAACCATCCTAAAACCTGCATTGGTCCCCGATGGGGCAAATGTGGGCAAGCCCCACTTGGGCTTGCCCAAGTTTCTTCTGCATGGGTGCCATAGCGGTGTTGCGCGGGCTAATGCAGGGAACATTTATGTATCCAGACCGCAAAGATCCTTTGTCGAATGTTTAAGGGCACTCCAATCTAAATGTGGGCTCTTTTGGGAAAGCGCTCATAGATCCGAAATGAGGATGCCCTCATAAAATCTTTGTGGGACCTACATGGGCCTTAGTGGGACAAAAAAAATGGACATGCCCACATGCTGCCCCAATCGGCCCCTTGTTGGTTACTTGAGGGCAGGTGAAATATGAATAAGAGCTAAATTTGGGCAAGCCATTTAGGTCCCACAAAGTCTGTAATGGGGCTGGAAGACTGGCGTGCCCGCCAGGTACCAAGATTGGCCCCTTGTGGGAAATTTGAAAGCACGTGCAACCGCAGGTGGGCTCTAGGTTCAAAAACAACACCCAGCCCAATTGGGGCTGCCCGCACAAAACTGCTTTACATCTCATATAGGCCGTAATGGGGCTGGAAGGCGGGCAGGGCCGCATGATACCAAAATCGGTCCCTTGTGGGGAATTTGAAGGCACGTGCTACAGAAGGTGGACTTTAGGTTTAAAAACAACACCCAGCCCAAATGGGGCTGCCCACACAAAACCGCTGCAGGTCTCACATCGGCCGAAATGGGGCTAGAAGGCGTGCGTGCAATTGTGTAATAATTCTTCCCAACCTTCATTTGTATTAGATGTTGTCCTATATTACTATTATAGATGATTTGTATAACAGATGTTACCATGTTTAGTCGGTTAAATATATTACGTGGCCTTAGTTCTCGCGCTCATGCAAATTGCGCTAAAAATACTAAAACAAAATGATTGCTAACTGTTGCTTGTAATGGGGTTGCTGAGGATAGCCTGCAACACTGCGCAATTATACTGTTCAGAACACATATCTCCATAGCCTGAACAAGATGTGTAGCTCTTGACACTTGCTACTTGTAAACTGCCGCATCGCGAATCATTTTCATTGTGGAAGTATCACTGGTCAACAGGACAGAGATGGAGAGGCGCGGTTTCTGCAGCGCTGGCACGCCCGTTTCTTCGTCGTTCAGGACGGCAGGTTTGTTATGCCAGCTTTGCCATACGAACCCCCCCCCCCCCTTTTATTGTTTTTCCCTCACTGGGGAATCATGTTTTTCATTATGTACGCGAAGTCATTTAGGCTAGAGTAATGCTATGAATTATTGTAAAATTTGATATTGTGGCTGTTTAGAAAGGGCAGATATGCATAAAATAATTACTTAATTACGTGCATAAATAATGATTGGGAAAACTTGGGCAAGGGCTTCCCATCAATTTCCTGCGTCGGACCCCTATGAGAATAATGTGGGCAAGCCCAAGTGGGGCTTGCGCTATAGAACCCGCATCTGTTTTATGTCATTATGTGAGGGGCTAACTGAAATAAAAAATAAATGTTCATCCAGAGGAGCTGCCTGAATCTGTCAAAAGTAGGACCATCGTGGGGAGATGGCGGGATGTGCCCTTTTGTCAATGCGAGAAAAATATGGGCAGCCCCGCAAGGGCTGCCTGCATCGATCCCTAGTGGAGCCCATCGGGGTTTTGTCGACAGCCCCCTTCAGGTCTACGTCGGCCCCTCTTGCAGCACCCACATTGAGCCCACCGGGGCTGTCCTGCATTGCCTACATCGGACCCACCAGGGGCCCCCCTTCATAGCCCGCTTTGTGCTACCTGGGAAGTAATATGGCGGCACAGAAACTTCTGGAAAACCGACGCAAGCGCAGATCGGTCGGTGGGATAGGTCTATTGTAGATCATCATCATCATCATCATCATCATCATCATCATCATCATCATCATCATCATCATCAGCCTGATTATACCCACTGCAGGGCGAAGGCCTCTCCCATATTTCTCCACTTAACCCGGTTCTGTGCTAACTGCATCCACTTGACTCCTGCGAACTTCTTAATCTCATCCGCCCACCTAACTTTCTGCCGCCCCCTGCTACGCTTTCCTTCCCTTGGAATCCGGTTTGTTACCCTCAGCGACCATCGGTTATCCTCTCTTCGCACTACATGCCCTGCCCATGTCCATTTCTTCTTCTTAATTTCCACTAGAATGTCGGTAACTTGAGTTATTTCTCTGACCCACTCTGCACGCTTTCTATCTCTTAATGTTACCCCTACCATTTTTCGTTCCATAGCTCTCTGGGTTGTCCTCAACTTAAGTAGAACTCTCTTGGTTAGCCTCCACGTTTCAGCCCCATAGGTGAGTACAGGCAAGATGCAACTGTTGTATACTTTCCTCTTGAGTGATACCGGTAAGCTGCTAGTCATAATCTGCGAGTGCTTGCCAAATGCGCTCCATCCCAATCTTATTCTTCTTGTTATTTCCTTTTCATGGTCCGGATCTGCGGTTACTACCTGTCCTAAGTAGACATATTCGCCTACTACTTCCAGTATTTCGCTACCTAATGTAAACTGCTGTTCCTTCCCGAGGCTGTTGAACATTACCTTAGTCTTCTGCATATTGATTTTCAAGCCTACCTTTCTACTTTTTCTGTCTAGGTCATCAATCATTATTTGCAGTTCATCTCCCGAGTTGCTTAGCAAGGCAATGTCATCAGCAAATCGCAGATTACTGAGATATTCTCCATCTACCCTTATCCCTAACTGCTCCCATTCCAAGTCTCTGAATACTTCCTCTAAACAAGCTGTGAATAGTACTGGGGAGATTGTGTCTCCTTGCCTAACACCTTCCCTTATGGGAATTTTGTTACTTTCTTTATGCAGATCTATGGTTGCTGTGCAGCCACTATATATATCTTCCAGCACTTTCACGTACGGCTCGTCTACCCCCTGATTTCGCAATGCCTTCATCACCACCGAGGTTGCAACTGAGTCAAATGCTTTTTCGTAATCAATGAATGCTATGTATAAGGGCTGGTTATATTCCGAGCATTTTTCTATCACCAGATTGATGGTATGGATATGATCGATAGTAGAGTACCGTTTCCGAAACCCTGCTTGATCCTTTGCTTGATTGCAGTCTAAGGTTGTCCTGATTCTATTAGCGATTACCTTAGTAAATACCTTATACGTAACGGACAGTAAGCTGATTGGTCTGTAATTTTTAAGGTCCTTAGAGTCCCCTTTCTTGTGAATGAGGATAGTGTTTGCATTCTTCCATGGTTCCGGTACGGTCGATGATACCAGGCACTGTGTATAAAGGGTGGCCAGTTTTTCTAGCACGATATCCCCCCCGTCCTTCAGCAAATCTGTAGTTATCTGATCCTCTCCAGCTGATTTTCCCCTTTTCATAGTTTCTAGTGCTTTCTTGACCTCGTCCTTCGTCACTGGTAGAACGTCTGACTGTTTTGTATTGTATTGTAGATCAACTAGCTTTATATCTGTTGGGTCAAAGCTATTTACTAAGGTATGCGTTAATAAAATCAGGACAACCTTAGATAGTAATCAAGCAGGTTTTCGAAAGGGTACTCTACTATCGATCATATCCATACCGTCAACCGGGTGTTAGAAAAATGCTCGAAATGCATCCAGTCCTTATACATAAAATTCATTGATTACCAAGAAGCATGTTATTCAGTAAAAGCCTCGGCATACATGCAGGCATTGCGAAATTAGGGTGTAGACGAACCGTATGTGAAAGTACTGGTAGATATGTATTGACCCTTGCATCGGGCGTGGAGGTTTCGAAACGCCTCTTCTCTGGACTGTTGCAAACTGGTTCTGCTGCCGCCTCCACCGTGTTGAAGTCAGGCGCACGCAATAGCCCAGCGAGCAATATGGTGACGCATAGGAGGCCCTTGTTGCAAAGGTCTATAGAGATTGCACGGCCATCATAGTTCTGCATGAAGACGTTAACAAAATTCTTATAAAGAAAGGTGTTAGGCGCAGAGACAAGATCTCCACCGCACTGTTCACAGCTTGCTTAGAGGAAATATTCATAGAATTGGAATGGAAGCATTTAGAGACAAGTCTATATGGATAATACCTCAGTAATATGCGATTCGCTGATGACATTGCCTAGATAAGTAACTGAGGGGATGAACCTCAAAGAATGATAATTAACCTAGACAGGAGAAGCAGAAAGGTAGACTTAAAATCATTATTTAGAAGGCTAAGGTAATGTTCAACTGTCTCAGGAGGAATAGCAGTTTACTTTAGAAAATGACAGCACTGGAAGTAATAGGCCACTATATCTACTTAGGACAGGTGTAACCGCTAATCCGGGCCATGAAAGGGAAATAAAAAGGGGAATAAGTTTGGGATGGAGCTCAATTGGCAAGTACTAATTATGATTAGCAGACTACCAGTATCTATCAACAGGAAAGCATACAAACGCTGCATCATAACTCTTTTCACCTGTGGTGCTGAATCACGGATGGTAACCAAAAGGGGTATAGGTGCAGAGGCCTATGGAACGAAAAATTGTCGGGGCAACGTTAAGAGGTACCAAGCCTGCAGTGTTGGTGAGAGAAATAACTCAAGTTACTGATATTCTTGCGGCCATCAGGAAGAAATAGAGATGGTCAGGAAATGTAGTGCGAAGAGAGGATAACCGATGGTCGATTAGGGTAACAAACTGGATTCCAAGCAAGGGAAAGCGCCGAAGGATCGGCAGAACGTTGCATCGGCGGATGAGGTTAAGAGCTTCGCAGGGGTCAAGTGGATGGAGCTAGCACAGGACCGGGTTAATTGAATGACTATCGGAGAGGCCTTCGCGCTGCGATGGGTAGATTCTGGCTAATTATGATGAATACGTTTGTGAGGCGCAAGAAAAGAACGACGTCTGAAGCGCTGGCGTCGTTTGGACGAGGACGTCGAATCGGGGATAACCTTGTTGTCAAACGTTTCGATTCTTTGAAAGACTTTGTATGGTCATACGTAACATCGCAAGAGCTTTTCACTGAGTCCGTGGCTGCGTGTCGGCATCCAAACCCACACTTGTTCTCCCGGGCTGAACTCTGAGTCGCGTCGTCGTAAGTTGTATCGTCCAGCGTCGGTGCGTTGCTGGTCTTTAATGCGAAGCCCGGCGAGTCGTCGGGCATCTGCACGCTGAAGGTCGGTGACGAAGGCAAGGTTCTCCTCTTCGTATAAGTGAGGGAGCATTGCGCAGAGCGTCAACGAAGGTTCATTACGTACGCAAGCTTGAACGGTGTCGCTCTGGTTGTCTCCTGGATGGGCTTGTTATACGCGAAGATCACGTACGGCAAGATGGCGTCCCAGGTCTTAATTTTGACGCTGATGTACATTGCAATCATGCCCGCAATAGTTTTGTTAAGACGCTCCGTAAGTCAATACGTCTCAGTATGGTACGAAGGTGTTCGCTGTTGGCTATTCCAGAATGGTTTTTGTCAGCTCTGCCGTAAATTATGTTCCCCAGTCGGCGATGAGCACTTCGAGATCGCCGTGTTGCAGGAGAACTCTGCGACGAAAAACAGCAACTTCTGTGGCCGTATCATTAGGCAGGGCTTTCACTTCTGCGTAGCGGGTCAAGTAATAGGTTGCCACTATGTTCTATTTGCTCCCCGCTGATGAAGTTGAGAAGGGGCCAAGAAGAGTTTTCCCGATTTGTTGAAAGGGCTTCATCGGGGTTGGTTTTGGGTTTAGTGACCACCTGGTCAGATTGGGTGCATTTTAAGGTGGTGACACTTACAGGACGTTTTCACATAATGAGCAACGTCGGCAGGTAACCACGGCCAGTAATATTTCTCTTGTGTTCGGGGCAATTTGCACGCAAACTCCACCTTGGAGGATTTCCCTAAATATTTGACCGAGATTTCCTGCTGTCGGTTCATCATGCAGCGCCCGTAGAATCTTCTGCCTGAAGTCTTTGGGCACATCGAGGAGCTGCGCATTTCTGTTGGCTGAGGAGTTTTCATGTACGCGTCATTGTTTAAGGATCATCATCATATTCATCATCATCATCATCATTATCAGCCTGACTATAACCACTGCGGGGCGAAGGCCTCTCCCATATTTCTCCATTTAACCCGGTTCTGTGCTGGCTTCATCCACTTGACCCCTGCGAGTTTTTAATCTCATCCGCCCACCTAACCTTCGCCGCCCCCTGCTACGCTTTCCAGGGAATCCAGTTTGTTACCCTAAGCGACCATCGGTTATGCTCTCTTGGCACTACATGCCCTGCCCATGCCCATGTCTTCTTCTTAATTTCCACTAGAGTGCAGTAACATGAGTTAGTTCTCTGACCCACTCTGCACGCTTCCTATCTCTTAATATTACCCCTTGTTGTGACGCTGGGACTAAGTCGACCCGGCCTTCACTTGGTAGCGTGCAGAGACTAGGGGTTGATGAAGAATTGAATCTTCGAAGTTGGTAAAATTATATACAAGCAGGTTTAATGGCACTTTGAGAAAACTTATTTACATAAAAGAAGGATATCAGCAAAATGGCAAGCGGTAAGAGTTCATAGCGAGAAGCGTCTGTATGAGCCGTTTACACAGGGCTCAGAGCGTCATTTCGTGCTCTGCAACGTCCTTAAAACCCCCTATGTCCAGCCCCTCTCTGAAGATGCTGACCAACCAGTTCCAGGGCACGCCCCTCAGATATCGGCATCCGATCGAACACATCACTGCATTGATGGTCTGATGCACTGACTGGTCCGGTATTGTTTCGTTGGGCGTGGTCACTTGTTGGCGGGTAGAGCTTGGGAACGGCGAGGAGGTACATTTCTATTCTTCTGCAAAGATCCGATATGGCGGTTCAGGCAAGTGGATTTCCTTCTCATAAACCCAAATGCACGTGCGCGCCACATACTGCTCCCAGCATGGTCCCGTTCCGGCAATTGCAAATCTTTCCTGCATTCCCGGGAATTCCTCTAATGGCCGTATTCGTCATGCTCCTTTCTTGTCGTGTACGTCAGCGGACGTGTCATTCTGTCGTCTCCTTTGGACAATAGGCATTCCTCACTTGACAATAGCGCTTCTCGACGGGAAGGGTGAACAACTGAACAAAAGCACATCCGGCTATTTCTCACGGGGCGACGTTTATTTGTATTTTTCTTGACGTTCCCTTGACAGGGCCAATTAGGCATTTGCAGGGTCTCGACAAAGCAAAGCAGGCTCACACAAAAAGATTCACGGAAACAGGCTCACTTAGAGCCCTTGCACCAACAGAACATATCCACAGCAAATATCCATGCCCACAGGGGAACAATAGTGCGCGCAAGTGCGGACCATATACGGTCATAACAGCCTCCTCCCCGGCCAGAAGAGTCACGGAGGACAGCAGTCGCAGCTGCTGCATTAAGAGACGACTTAATGGCCTGCACATGAACGCTTGAAGCTCACTGTTGCTTGTCGCGTTGTCTTGATTGTCGTAGGCCAAATTGCTAGAGCTGTCTCTGAAACTCAACCACTTCTAAGCAAGCACTCGGCTCCCGTCTGAAGAGACCAGGTGAAAAGAAAACTGCCATTGTTGTCCGAGAAAAGCCCGCACTCAAGACATTCAGGACCCACGTATGCCGAGAAAACCAAACGTGCTGCTTTACATAGTCACACATATAGAATCCCACGAAAAAAAAAAGAACATGAGCATCAATTTGGATGCACGGTGAGGAGTACCTCGGACCGCTTAAAAACAGCGGCTAAGCGCGTCCGCATTCCCATTTAGCTTCCCCTTTTTGTATCTTGTTTCAAAATTGTACTGCTGTAAAATCAAGCTCCACCTCAGAAGGCGACTGTTCTTCGATGTCGCAGTTTGCAGCCAAGCCAGGGGACAACGGTCCGTCTCTACGGTGAATTTGGTCCCTCCAAGACAGCACTGCAATTTTTGAATGGCCCATACAATGCAAGAGCACTCTTTCTCTGACGCGCAATAAGCCCTCTCTCTAGAACTCCGTTTTCGGCTCAGGTAGAGCACGGGAAGCTCATTACCGTCGTCATCTCTCTGGCAGAGAACAGCACCTAGCCCTCGATCACTTGCATCACACTGGACCGTGAATTCTCGGTCATAGTCTGGAGCTCGCAATACCGGACGGCTAACCAGCACAGCCTTCACGTTTACGAAGGATGCTTCCTTTTGTTCGTCCCAGACTACATTTGTCGGTTCTGTCTTGCGGAGAGCGTCGGTCAGAGGGCTACCAAAGCTGAATAGTTAGGGATGTAGTGATTGTAGTATCCCGTCAGCCCCAGGAATGCCCAAATTTCCGTCTTCGTGCTCGGCCGCGGGTAGTCTGCTACCGCAGAAATCTTAATCTCGCTGGGTTTCCTGAAACCTTGACCTACATTGTGACCCAAGTAGTCCACGGTCGTCCTTGCCAGGCAGCATTTCTCGGCCTTTATAGTTAGCCCAGCTTGACGCAAAATGCTCAGTACAGCTCTAAGATGTACCTTATGGTCCGTTAGAACTGATGCTTGGGCGAGTTGGTATGCCATTTTCTGAAGAACAGCGCGACTTGAACAAGGACGCAAGGAAGACAACATGGACAGGCGCTGACTTGCAACTGAAGTTTATTGCTCGGAACGTGGTAATATACATATCAGGCTCCAAACAACAAGAGAAAACACAGAAGCGATACACATTTGATTAAACACTTGAAAACTCGTGTGATGCCACCACGTCACGTATGGTCCGCCCATTAGTCGGAAAAAACCGCAATGTCATCTAAATAAGGCACCCGGAATGTTTCACACCCCTTTAACACCCTATCCATGAGTCGGGAAAAACAAAATGGAGCATTTTTGAGCCCGAAACTCGTCATTGTTGGCTGGCAGCTGCCCGTCGGAGTGACGAAAACCGCGCATCTGCTGGCGCATTCAGTGAGCGGTACTTGCCAGTATCCTCGAGTAAGGTCCAGCGTAGTCACATATGCCGCTCTACTGACCTGTTGTACTCTCTCGTCGATATTCGTAATAGGATACACTTGGTCCCTGGTGAGAGAAGTTAGCTTTCGGTAGTCTACCACAGGCCTAGGGTATTTACTTGAGCTTCTACTAAGATCATAGGCGAAGCACAATCGCTTTCCGAGGGTTTTATTACTCCCAATTCCAGCATGCGAGTTACTTCCCTATCCAGAATTTCTCTTTGCCTTGGAGAAAATCGGTAGCACCTTGATGGCACTGGCACGTCTGACTTCAGCTCAATATCGTGCTCAGTGAATTCAGTCCTGCCTGGCCTGTCCACGAAGCAGGCCTCAAACTCTGTTATTATCTCGCCCAGATCGGACAGCTGGGATTTCTTTAGTTCTCCTCTCTGCTCCGTCTTTTTGAGAAGCTCCTGAGCATTGCTTTCCTTTCCGCTGAGGCAAATCAAGTTGTCCCCCATCTCCTCGGAAAGGTTTAACGTTAGATTTACCACGGCTTCCCTCTGCACATAAGGCTTCATAAGATTGCAATGATAAATGCGCACTTCTTTACACCTACCGGAGATTTTCACTGCGTAGCTAGTGCTAGAAAGCTTTGCAACGACTTCAGCAGGTCCTTACCACTGTACTTAGAGCTTATTCTGCCTTGAACCTCTAGCAACATCACCTGGTCCCCGATACGAAACGTCCTTTGATGGGCTGGCATATCATAGTACACTTTGGAACGAGCCTGGGCTGACTTCATGCTGGCCTCAGCGAGTTCTTTAGTGTTATGTAAGCGATTCAAAAGGTTCAGAATGAATTCTACTACTGTTGGGTCTTCTCCGTGCCCCTCCCAGGCTTCGCGCACCATTCGCAAAGGTGAGCGCAATGACCTTCCGTACACCAACTCGGCTGGGCTAAATCCAGTGGATTCGTGCGGCACTGACCGCGAAGCGAAAAGTGCTGCAGGCAGGCAGGTATCCTATTCGCGCTTGTTTTCATAGCACAGTCCCCTCAGGACTCGTTTGAGAACAGAATGCCATCTTTCTACGCTGTTGCTCTGCGGATGGTGGATCGAGCAATGCACTACCTTAATGCCGCATCGCTCGAGAAATGAGGTGGTGAGGACACTTGTGAAAACGCTACTCTGATCACTTTGGACCTCGGAAGGGAATCCAACTCGTGCAAACACTGGCAGCAGCGAATCCACTACACTCTCGGACGTCACCTCGCGCAGCGGAACAGCTTCTGGAAACTTTGTGGTTGGGCATAACATAGTGAGGATATATTGGTACCCTGACTCTGTCGCAGGAAGTGGCACAACTACATTTATTACTAACCGGTGAAACGGCTCGGTAATGATTGGTACTAACACCATCGGAGCTTTCCAGTTATCTTGCGCCTTTCCAACCCGCTGGCACGTGTCGCATGACCGTACAAAATTTCCGTGTCCTTAAAACATCCAGGCCAATAGTATTCTTGCAACAGCCTCTGCTTTGTTTTCCTTATTCCAAGGTTACATGACCACGAGCTGCCATGGGAAACTCGCTGTAAGTCTTCGCGGTACTTTTGGGGAACGACTAATTGGTCCCGCTCTACTCCGCGCTTTTCCTTGAACAAACGATACAGCACTCCCTTTCTCATCTCGAAAGAAATATTCTTTGCTGTCTTAGTGGCGCCGTGGCGCTCCCTTATCTCCTGTATCTTAGGATCATTGGCTTGCTCCATAGCTAAGTCCTCTCGGGGTCCACTTAAAAGTCTCGTGAGATTACTAGACACTGGCGGCAAGAGGTTACTCTCAAGAACGTCCTCATTCCGCGTCTCATCAAGCTCACTTTCGAGTTATCTGAGATGCCTCGCTCTCAAAGTTTTCTGACCCGCTATTTTCCGCATCGACCACTGTTTTAACTGCCGTTTCCTCCGCTGTGGATTTTTCTGGAACGAGCAGTGTAGCTAGTTCTCGCACCTTTGAACGTGTTAAGGCTTGCACAACTATGTCTCCGAAAAGGATGCCCCTCTTTCGCAGTAGCATGTCCGATTTGTGGGAAAACAAATACGGATAGCACTTAGGAAGCTTTCCTGAAACGGCAGCCTCGGTTGTTAACTCGCCAAAAGGGCCTCCGATGACCACGTTAGCGATTGGCAAGCACACACTCTGTTCCTCCACTACCTGGCGGATCCATGCACACTGTTGTGTATAGTCGGAAGGCGACACATACGCCGGATGGACAACATCCATCGTTGCGGCCGAATCGCGCAGTACCTTGCAAGGCTTCCCATTGACTACTAGGTCATGCATGTAAGGTTCCAAAAGCTTCATGTTTTCATCGCAGTTACTGACATACGAGAAAGCAATCTTTTCTTTCCGGCAGTTGCCGGCAATGTGACCCTGCTCATTACACCTAAAGCATGTGAGCGGCTTCCTATAGACTCAAGCTTATTCTTTGTGTTCTGCGCGTTGGTCACTTCCCCACCTTTCTCACTGCCGTCCTTTCTAGGGAGTTTGCCTGAAGAAGCCTTCCTTTCTTCGTTTGCAACTCTAGCAAAGTGCCTTTCCTGACGGTTATTCACCCTCAACTTGGAATTGCGGGGCCTATCCACTGCTGGGTTGCTGAATTGTCGGCGCGAAGCGTACTCCTCAATGACCTCGGCAGCTTCAGTTGCCGACTTAATGTCGCCTCGGTCCTGTAACCAATTTCTTTCTTTTTCTGGGAGGCAGTTATAAAACTGCTCCAAAAGAATTCGCTCGACTACAGCGTCCCTATCACTGTAGGAATCGGTGCTCTTTGCAAACTCGCCCAAATTGACTCTTAAATGGTACAGGAATTCAGGGTAACTCTCGTCCCTGGACTTAGTAGCGTTCCGAAAACGTTGCTGAACGCCTCGGCGCTAAGCCTATACTTTCTCAGAAGGCAAGCCTTGACCTTCTCGTAGTTGTCCGCGTCCTCCTTGCTTAGCCGTGCGACAACCTCCGCTGCCTCGCAGGGCAGAACTGTCAATAATCTCTGAGACCAAGTGTCTCGCTGGAAGGACAGTGTTTCGCAGGCTCGCTCAAAGTTAGCCAGATACAGACCGATATCCCCTGATATCACATATGGCTGCATGTACGTTGACACCTTGAAATCTGCCTCCTTGTTGAAAAGAAGTGCCGCTAGCTGGGGACAATTGCCTGACCTCTTGCTCAACTCTAGTTTTAATTTCCGGAGCTCAATTTCTTGCTTCAGCCTTTTTGCTTCTCTCTCAGTTTCACGCCTCTTTTACTCCTTTTCCCGCTCTTTCTGCTGTCTGAGTTGCTCCTCCTTATTTTGTCCGATGAGGTTCCATGCTTCACTGAGCTCCTCATCATCAGTTCCCAAATCAGTGATTGCCTTTAAAATCAAGGGTTTTCGTGCCAAGCCACTTGTATCAATTCCCAATTTCTAACACAATAGCAACGGCTCCGGTTTCTGCAGCTTTTGTAGGTCCATGATCGCTCCGAGTGTCGGCTACTTCCAAAACAACTGTGAAAACTACCAAATCTAAAGGCGTTTCAACACTCTTTACCAGTTTCAAACTCTAACTCTGTTCTAGAACCTGGTCCACATCAGAAGAAAAGCCAAGCACTCCCCCACACATGCGATCGATGTTCCGAGCTGCTCTCTTGTTGGCCGATTGTTGCTCCTGCTTGTTGCTTGAGATGCCACCTCCGATCACCAGATGTTGTGGCTTGTAGCTTCAGATGCCACCTCCGATCACCAGATGTTGTGGCTTGTAGATTCAGATCCACCTCCAATCACCAGATGTTGTGGCTTGTGATTCAGATCCACCTCCAATCACCAGATGTTGTGGCTTGTAGATTCAGATCCCAACGCTGGTCACCAGTTGTCGTGACGCTGGGACTAAGTCGACCCGGCCTTCACTTGGTAGCGTGCAGACTCGGGGTTGATGAAGGATTGAATCTTCGAAGTTGGTAAAATATATACAAGCAGGTTTATTGGCACTTTGAGAAAACTTATTTACATGAAAAAGAAGGGTATATCAGCAAAATGGCAAGCGTTAAGAGTTCATAGTGAGAAGCGTCTGGATGAGCCGTTTACCCAGGGCTCAGAGCGTCATTTCGTGCTCTGCAACGTCCTTAAAACCCCCGATTTCCAGCCCCTCTCTGAATATGCTGACCAACCAGTTCCAGGGCACGCCCCTCAGATATCGGCATCCAATCGAACACATCACTGCACTGATGGTCTGATGCACTGACTGGTCCGGTATTGTTTCGTTGGGCGTGGTCACTTGTTGGTGGGTAGAGCTTGGGAACGGCGAGGAGGTACATTTCTATTCTTCTGCAAAGATCCGATATGATGGTTCCGGCAAGTGGATTTCCTTCTCAGAAACCCGAGTGCGCGTGCGCGCCACATACTGCTCCCTGCATTGTCCCTTTCCGGCAATTGCAAATCTTTCCTGCATTCCCGGAATTCCTCTAATAATGGCCGTATTCGTCATGCTTCTTTCTTGTCCTGTACGTCAGCGGACGTGTCACTCTGTCGTCTCCTTTGGACAATAGGTATTCCTCACTTGACAATAGCCTTCTCAACAGGAAGGGTAAACAATTGTACAAAAGCACATCCGGCTATTTCTCACAGGGCGACGTTTCTTTGTATTTTTCTTGACGTTCCCTTGACAGGGCCAATTTGGCATTTGGAGGGTCTCGACAAAGCAAAGCAGGCTCACACAAAAAGATTCATGGAAACAGGATCACTTAGAGCCCTTGCACCAACAGCACATATCCACAGCACATATCCATGCCCACAGGCGAACAATAGTGCGCGCAAATGCGGACCATGCACGGTCATAACACCCTACCAATTGTCATTCCATAGCCCTCTGAGTCGTTCTCAACTTAAGCAGAATCCTCTTGGTTTGCCTCCAAGTTTCAGCCCCATAGGTGAGTGCAGGTAAGATTCACCTGTTTTATACTTGCCTCTTGATCGATACCGCTAAGCTTCTAGTCATAATCTGCGAGTGCTTGCCAAATATGCTCCATCCCAATCTTATTCTTCATGTTATTTCCTTTTCGGGGTCCGGATCTGCGGCTACTACCGGTCCTAAGTAGACATATTCGTCTACTACTTCCTGTGCTTCGCTCCTTGTGCTTGTTTAAGGATAGTTACAATAAATGACGCCTAAACACAGTAGGAGAAGCGATGTTGCCTTCGAGGTACCCAGCTAAGTCATTCAACTCAGTGTCCGAGTGCTGCTGCTGGGCAAACCTGCTGACTCGTACCGGTCGCACGGCATTTTTGCCGTCACTTTTCGGCGGCGCGTCCGCGGGGGCTCGTGGCAGCAGTTAGCATCGCAATGTTTGCGGCGAGACTGGTACATTGAGATGTCGAATATAAGGCACGGCCTCCATCGTGCAAGGCGGCCGAAGATGCATTTTAAGTTGGCGACCCAGGACAGAGCATGGTGAGAAACAACCCTGAATGATCGTCCGTAGAAATAGGGGGGAAATAATGATGTGGCCAAGTGATGCCAAGATATTATTTCTCTATGGTCAAACATTTGGTTTCAGCTTTCGACAGGGGATGGCTAGCATACGCTATAGCTTTTCCTGTCCGTCTATTTTCTGAAAAAGGACGGCGCCAAGGCAAACGCTGCTTGCCATGGCATAAATTTCTATCTCCGCACTTTGATCGAATTGCGCGAGTACAGGGGGGACTGTAAGCAGCACTTAAGTTCCTTGAAAACATCATTTTGCGATGCCTTCCAATTAAGAGGTCCTTCGGCATATGTAAGCTGCGCCAACGGTTCGTCGATGCGCTAAATATTATTGACATATCGGCGATAGTAAGCGCATATCCCAAATCTGCGTACAGCTTCCGTGTCGGCAGGCGGTGGAAACCGTGCGATCGCAGCTGTTTTCTGTGGGTTGGGCGAACACCATCCTTGCTAAAGATGTGACCCAGGAACCGCAGTTCCTCGTAGGTAGTCTTTAAATCGTGAAGCAAAGACATCAACTAAGTATACCAGACAAATCTGAGCCCTAGCATCACAAAGTGGGCTATGACGAGGGGTTGGGCCCATGGGGGCAGCCCATAGGGGCCTCACGTTGAATTTGTATCATGTACCCAGGAGGACCCCGTGTGGGCTACCCAATTTTGCCGCGATCGGTCCCAAACTGTGTCCGTGCGGGCTGCCCAAATAGCGCTGCCCGCCTCCAGCCCAGATAGCCGAATGTGGACAGCATACCAGAATCACTAAAGAGACTATGTTTGTGCAGATAGTGCCGCCTCATTCACCAAGGTTTTAATTTTTAAGTTGATTAATCCCTCCAATACCTGAACTGTACCGGCGCGGTCTTGCAGGAGGCCAGTTGTTTCGGGCTGGCCCACGTGCTGCCCTCATGCATTGAATCGGGCATTTTCGGGGTAATATGCATAATTTTGACCTTGTATTGGGCACTCAGTAACATAACAGAAGTTTATTCCTAACACTACAATAATGTAGGCTTGCCCATGTCACCCCCAAAATGTTGGTCTGAATATTTATATCTGTGGAGTGTGTTGAATAATGGCGCAGGAAAAATTTGGAGGTAGTTCAGTACATACTTGTAAAGCGGAGCCATTACTGATAACTAAAATGGTGCCTTAAAGGTACGGTGGAGACGTTGCAGAGCAGTGAGCCCGCCTACGGCCGATTTGGGCCCACTGCGGCCTTTCACGGGAGCCCCAATTGGGCTGAACCTAATTTTTATCGCATGGAATGGGAACATATGTTGCATTTGCCCACAAGTACCCCAAGAAATACCCTTGTGGGCAGAGTCGAGACATGCCCGCTTTTCAGCCCTACCTCAAACCTTGCGGGATCTATACAGCTTTTGAGTGTGCAGACCAATTCGAGCTTTCCCATCTTCTATTTGCTTTACGACCACATTTGCATCGGACCTGCCCTAATGTGCCTCGAAAGAGACCGATGCAAGCAGAAGTACGAAGGAGCACTTTCATGCCCCGCTGCAGGCCGTGCGGAAATTATCTAGGGTTTTGGTGGGCAGCCCCACTAGGGGCGGCCCTGGAATTTACTGTATGAAGGCCACATTTCCGTCTGACCTTCCCTCGAGTACCCCTCAAGAGTGCTAAGTAGGCAATGTGCGTACATACCCCTATTTAGTTCAGCCGCGGCCCACGCGGACCTATTGGGCTGTTGAGTGGGCAGCCCTAGTTAGATTAGCCCAGGTGTTTTGTATACAAAGCCCAAATTTTTTTGCATCGGCCGTAAAATGTCCCACGAGGGAGCCTTGAGGACCCGATGTGGGAATATGTACTCAGCACTTTCCACTGCTATATGATGCCCAGTTGGAAATAGCAGGGGCAAGCCCAATTTGGGCCCCAGCACTAAAGGGAGCCCTCTTAGGTGTTATTGTGGTCGCCTAAGCCAACCGTGTCCATACGGGCCCCATGTGGGCCACATAATGTGTGCTACTTGGGAGACTTCAAGCCCGCCAGCAGAGTGTATATTGCCCGTTGAGAAGTCTCTGGCGCGGAACACCGGCCGAATGGCATCGCCTTGAACTCGAAAAGTCCGTCCGGTGGGTGAATTCGCTCTTCTCGCGAACTCCGTCGAACTCAATTTGCCGATAGCCGCCTTTCAGGTTCATTGATGTGAAGTATTTATCGTTCCATAACCAGTCCATTGCGTTAATGCTGCAGAAGATGGAGTAGACGTCTGTTTTACTTTGCTGTTCAAGCGACGGTAATCCACGCAGAATTGCAGGGTGCTGTCTTCTTTATCACAACTAGCGTCGCCCAGGGGCTCGTTGATGGCAGGATAGCATCGTCCCGAAGTTTCTTCTACATGATCGCGGTTGGTCTGGCGTTCTCGCGAGGATACACAGCAGGGGCTCTGTCGCAAAGGTCTCGGTGTTCATCCGTGATGATGTGGTGTTTGACCAGAGGGGTTTGGCGCACTTTCGAAGCTGAACAAAAGCAATCACTGTACTTTTAGAGAAGTGTCCTTATCTGGCCTTGCCTGGTTTGGGGTATTTCTCGATTGGCGGCGGACGTTGGTATATTTATTCGCTAGGGTGCGTGGTGTTCGAGCTGGTCTGTTAAGATGAAGGCATCTCGGCTGTGTGTTAATTCGTCAAGGAAGGCGACCGTTGTTCCCTTGTTGATATGCCTGTATCCTTCGGTAAAGTTCGTCACCAGCACCTGAACGTGTCCGTATCGAAAATGGGCGATGCCTCTATTCTTCCGAGTCCTCTATGCAGTAATAACTGGGTGTCAATTCTCCGTCGACGACATTGAGAGCGACCTGATGCGTCGAAGTTCAAGAAGCAAGTACCACTTTGCACGTCGAGAGCTTTGATGAGTTTTGAGCGAATGTCGATGATCGCGTGATGATAATACACTACATCCATACACAAAATCATGTCGCGAAAGCATTCCTGTAGGACGACGAAGCTGGTAGGATAAGTACGTCCATTTCCTCTAATATTTACTGTGCATCGCCTTGCGGCGTAATAAGGTTACCGCCGGTGGTGCGGAATACCGGGCCATCCCAAGTAGTCAATTTTTTTAGCTGGGTGGCGAACATTCCACTTATAGTCGAATAGTGAGCTCCGGTGTCTACTGAGGCTGCAACGGGCAACTATTGACAACAACTTCGAGATTACTGGTCGGTGTCCTCGTATACCATGTTGGCTTCGGCGTTCGATCTCTACTTCATCTGGTTAGGGCGTAGCCGGGGCAAGCCATTGTCACTTTGCTTGACGGCAGCGTCAACTTGTAGTGTGATCGTGCTGTTGCCGATGTTGGCATTGTACATACCGGCGATGTAGATTTCAGGTCTGGGCGCGTGATCGTCGAGGGCGACTTCAAAATGAGCGTCGGCGTAATAGCGTCGTCATCGTTACTCGTCGTCGGCAGCGGAGGATCTTTGTTAGTTCGCCACATATCAACCTAACCTCCTGTGGTTGCTCTCTTGTTTCCCCTACGCGGGCTAGGGGACCTTCCTCGCACGCAGCTCTGGCAAGGTGACGTAAAGTGGGACCTGAACGGCGGTGGCAAGCATGAAAAACGAGTTGCCGGTGCGTGTTCTCCCTTGCTAATGAAGTCGCCGATTGCAATGTGGTCGCTTGCATGGACAGGATCGTCTGGAAACGATAGTTAAACCAGGCAGGCCGACACGCCTGTATGGGAAGTGATGGAGGATGTGTTCAGCCTCAACACAATGGAATTAAAGAGGGCAGTTTTCGCGCTCCTCCCGGCATCGCAATTCCGGGGGCTTGAAGGTCGTTCGCTGGCTAGGCGGGCGGGGGCCAATAGGAATCATTTAGTGCCGACTTGTTCGCGTCGTGGGGATAATGAAAGGTGTCACTGGAACGCAGGACGGCCTAACACAGCAGCGTAGTTCATCCCTACGGATTCTTGTGCTGAAGCAGCTGAAGTCGTCGCTTTGGGGAACGCCCAGTGCCTGTTGGACTCTTTCACGAACGACGTCCGCGCTATTCAGGGCTGTTGGGGTGATGACAGGAGTCACCGCAATTCTTTGTTGAAAATATCGAGGGTCAATTCCTGCAGGTTATCTCCGCGATTTTTGAGTCGTCTTAGTGGCCTGTGGGGAATGCCTTGATTTACCGGTTGTACTGGAAGGTTCTGGCGTCCAATTATTCCTCATTGCACGCTGCGTCTTGGGTGAATTCCGCCATGGTTTTTGATGGCTGGAATGAACACTGGCAAAGAGTTGGTCTTTTACATTGGACGTCAGGAAATTGACATTGTTCTCCTCGGTTATGTTGAGATCGGCGCGGTGGAAGAGATGTTTCATCATGTGAAGAACATGTGTGTGAGTGGGGAACACCAATCGTCTTTTCTCTGAGAAAAGACGAAGAAGGAAAATACGCTCGGAGAAAGAAGAAAGAAGAGAAAAACGTGGAGGTTGGTTCGAGAAGCGCGAGGCACGAGGAGGGGAAAACAGGCGAGCAGCGGAGCCGATCGGCTGTCCAAGGAGCTCGGAGCGGTGCGTCTTCTGCCAGGCCTGACCCGGGAATCCAGACCTGGGGCCTGCCGGCCGTATTCTGTCCTATGCCTCCTGTTGTCCACGAAGCTCGGAACGGTGGTCGGGCCCGGGAGTGCCACAGCGCCAGCTCTTCACTGCTGCTGTAACAGCAGCTCTTCACTGGCACCAGCGTTCGGCGCCGTGCTGCGCCTATGCACATCGGCGAGACCGGACTCATTGGCCGTGGTACGACAACCAGAGGCCTCGTGCTTCCACTGGGCCCCATTCGGTGGCCTAGCCTTCCGCTAGACCTGCCGATGCCCTATGTGAGCGACCATATAAAGCTTGAACAACCGGAGCGAGCGTCTACACCGACTTCACGTTCCTACCCACCCAACGAACTGGGGACGCTTGTCAATTTTTTGTTTAGTCTTCGTTATACTCTCTTCCTGTCCATATGCGCAGATAAAATTATTCGTTGCTAAAGTGCTCGGTCTGGTCGTGTATTTCGATTAGTATCCTTAAATAAGCCACGGGACAAGGCGGTCCGTAGATTCTAAAGAAATAACTTCACAATTTGGGCGTGCACGGCAGGACCAGGCCGGCCAAGCAGCATTTTCCCGCGACTATAGATCGGAAAAAAATGAGTGCACCAGAGTTGCTCGCGGTAGGGGAACGATTAGGTTTGCAGGGAGTCGAGTTGCGCGAGTGGATTGAAAAAGAATTGCAAAAGGCAAGGGAAGAGAGACCTGCAGAACGCGAAGAGAGAGCTGCAAAACGTGAAGCGAAAGCTGCAGAACATGAAACAGCGAAGCAAAGCAGCGCTTGGAACAGGAAAGCAAGAATTTGCAGTTACGAGTGCGACTTGCGGAATTGGGAGAAAACATTTCTAGTGTTGGAAGTGCTGAGCACGGTACCGTACCGGCTCCGGCTTTCCCAATTAGTCCTCATGGATTGATTCCACAATTTAATGGGACAAGGGACGATCTGGACGAGTATTGAAGCGTTTTGAACACGTCGCCATTGATCAGGGCTGGCCAAAAACGAGAAATGGGCCACGGCTTTGAGCCTGTGCCTCGGAGGAGAAGCTCTGTTTTTGGACGATTCTCTCCTGAGGACTAAGTTATTTACGAGGTAGCGAAACTTGCGTTACTTCGGAGATTTCGTTTCATGGCTGAGGGCTATAGAAAGAAGTTTCGTGGAAGCAAGCCGCGAGATGGCGAGACAGCTTCACAGTACGCCACGAGGCTGTTAAGTTTTTTTTTATGGCCACTGGGTTGAGATGCGAGGACAAGGTCGCACTTTTAAAGTTGTTCGGGAGATGATAGTGGCGGAGCAGTTTTTAAACAGCTGCCACAATCGTTCGGTTCTCTTCTTACGAGAAAGTGATTGCAAAACGGTGGACGAGATTGCCGAGGCCGCCGATCATTTTATGGAGGCTCAGCGACAGAATAACCTCGCGGTTTTTAAAGATAGATCTGAGAAAAAATTCAGCAAAACCGGAGGACACAGCCCCAAACCCAAAGACTCAAATTCGATGCTTCATCTGAGAGGGTCGGATATAGATCGGCGGATTGCAGTACAGAACCGAAGCCCCCATATTGCACATTATGTTGCGGATCAGGTAATGAAACTCAGTTATGTCGACGCATAAGTTCACGTGACCGGGACACATCTGCTTGCTGCACAACCCCTCGAGATTCCAGCCCTGGTCGTCAGATGGGAAGAACATGCCTAGATGTTTGAGGGGAAGATTCGGCTCTTATTCCACCACCAATGAGTACCAGCATGTCGGTGGAACATGGAGAAGTGTTCGGACAAGCGGTGTCGGTGCTGCGCGACACTGGACCTAATAGCATCGTGTTGCGTCAGGCTCTGGTGCCCAAGGCTGTGTACACTGGTGAACGAGCATCCTTACGTTTAGCGTATGGTTCAAACATCAAAGCTCCTGAGGCGGAAGCCATTACCAAGTAGCCATACTTCACTGGCAAGGCTATTGCTAGTCGCCTGCCGTTCCTGGTTCCTACGTTCCTGGTGCAAGCGCCCCATTCGCCGGCGTTCCAACCATCTTGACGGGCCAGAGAAGCATACCTGCCAGTGATGATGGGTCCAGTACTTGTTCTTTACAGGTTCTGGCGGCGAACGTTTCAGAGACTGGTTTGGATGCCACTCAAACCGCGCTCCAGTTATCTCGTCCTGTTTTTCGTAAGAAAGAAGATTACACCAGCTTAGACATGTGTCGTCGCAAGCTGAAGAAAACCTATCACGGAAAAGGGCATACGGCCTACACCTTCCATATAGTTGATGGCATTTTGTACCGGGCATATCAACTTTGCCCATGAAAAACAATCGAACAAGCGGTCGTTCCGAAGGCTTTGTGCCGTCAGATCCTCATGCAGGCAAATGAAAGTGTACTTGCCGGCCACCAGGGTGTCAGAAATACTACCGCAAGAGTGCTTGATGACTTTTACTGGCCCGGGGTGCAAGCTACCAATAAGCGGTTTGTGAGGTCGTGCGATGCATGCCAGAGGACTGTCCCGAAAGGAAAGCTGAGGAACGCTCCATTAGGACGCATTCCTATTACCACAACACGCTACGAAGAGTGCCAGCCAATGTATGCCCTACAAGCTTTATCGTTCGTAGTTGTTGATAAAGACGAGACGAAAACTCCGTTGCCAACGTTCAGTGTAGATCCTTAGTCCCGGAGTGGACTGGGGAACCGAGACTCGATACAAAAGATTGAACGGATGAATCCAGAACAATACAAGAGACAAGGTTAGTTTCTGTATTGTCCTCCAACGCCGTGGGAGCTGCAACGTCGCAGAGCACATCTAAGACGAAGCTAATGGAGGTTTCGTCGTGCTGTTCATAGTATGTTTCTAGGAATTTATTTCTTCTGACAAGTGTTGAGTGTTAATGTTTCCTACTTGTATTAGTACAATTTTTTTTTTATTTTGTGTGTGCGAGTGACTCAGACTCTCAGCAGACAAGAGCAATGGTGTGGTCGCTCTATGATGTGTACAGTGATGTGTGCAGCAGTGTTGTGGTGCGCGGTCCCCCAAAAGACTGCATCAGGGTCGTGTCCCCCAAGGTTTTTTTCCTGAAAAAAAAAACTTCTCAAAGGGAAGGTGGGGGGCATATTTGTGAAGAGCGTGTGTGTGAGTGGGGAAAAACCAACTGTCCTTTCTCTGAAAAAAGACGAATCAGGAAAACACATTCGGAGAAAGAAGAAAGAGAAAAACGTGGAGGTTGGCTCGAGAAGCGCGAGGAAGGAGAAGGGGAGAACAGGCGAGCAGCGGAGCCGGTCGGCTGTCCAAGGAGCTCGGAGCGGTGCGTATTCTGCCAGGCCTGACCCGGGCATCCAGACCTGGGGCCTGCCGGCCGTATCCTGTCCTATTCCTCCTGTTGTCCACGGTGCTCGAAACGGTGATCGGGCCCGGGAGTACCACAGCGCCAGCTCTTCACCGCTGCTGTAACGGCAGCTCTTCACTGCCACCAGCGTTCGGCGCTGTGCTGAATCTATGCACATCGGGGAGGCCGGACTCATTGGCCGTGGTACGATAACCAGAGGCCTCGTGCTTCCATTGGGCCTCATCCGGTCGCCTAGCCTTCCGCTAGACCTGCCGTGGCCCTATGTCAGCGACCATATAAAGTTTGAACCGGAGCTAGCGTCTACACCGACTTGACGCACCCAACGAACTGGCGACTCTTGTCATTTTTTGTTTAGTCTTCGTTATACTCTCGTCCCGTCCATGTACGCAGATAAAATTATTCGTTGCTAAAGTGGTCGGTCTAACCGTATATTTCGATTAGTATCCTTGAATAAGCCACGGGAAAGGCGGCCCGTAGATTCTAAAGAAAGAACCTCACAAATCACTTCAACATAAGACAGGACAGGCTGATTTGTGAGCTAAAATATTATTTGGAGGAGGGCCTGGACTTTTTGTTTTCGGACGTAACCTTTTAAAGCCTTCAGAAACTCGACTTTGAATATTTCCCAACCTTCCAAAGAAGTCTCATCATTTTCGAAGCAGATCTAGAAAGGTCCTTGAAGAGCAAAGTACACTTGCCTGAGTTTCGCTACGTCGTTCCAGCCACTGAATTCTGCCACGCGCTCGAAGAAGCTCATCCAGTCTTCCGCGTGTGTAGGGGGCAATCCTCGGAACAATAGGGTGTCCGGGTACTGCACGAAGACAATGGGTGCTGTATACTGGTCCATTGTCAATGATATTCCATTCCGCAGTAGAATGGGTTCCGGTAACAGTGCGTGTTCGAGTTGAACTGAAGTCGGCGGCAGGTTAGTTAGCCTATTGGCTGGTCCCCAAGGGCGACAGGAACAGCCCTGTTGTTTTGGTTTCAAGCGGTAAACCGGAATACGAAAAGCAGCTCCTCCACCAGATGTCACGTGGTGTTGAGGAGGTCGATGGCAACAAATGAAGATTCTGTGAGTGCACTAATGGAACACCTTATATGGCTGGCTTGCGCCCGCAATGAACTGAGCGATTCGGCGCGGCAATAACAGCAAACGTGCTCACTGATCGTCGAACAAAGCATACCTGTCACACCCGTCAACGTTCAATTTAAAGGCAGCTATGAAACATCCTGATAAAGCCGCAAGCGTCGACTAGCAGAAGCTGGAACATTGCAGAAATACACGAGTGGCCAGAATCTTCGAGACACATCTCGGTGCATTTAACACTTCAAACTATTAAACCTGCGTTTTGCGACAACGAACGTGAGTGGGCAAAGAATGAAAGAGAGCAGAAGTTTGAATGCTTTGCAGCCGCATGACATGTTTGGGAAAATGGACTATGTGGGCATAATGTAGTCCATCACTTCTTAACTGCTCGTAAATAGTGTCTTAAGGGCCCCTGAATATTTTAATATTCCGCAAGCATGTTAACGACAAAATTGATAATTCATATTGGGAAGTTGTGGTCAGAAACAGACCGCAGCTTCCGCTGGCCTGGTTGAGCTCGGGAAAAAAGGGAGAGGCTTTGTACTTTAGGTATTCTGGAGCCCCTGACATAGCGCGTGACAAGAAGTGAATGTGCATGGCAATAATGGGGCTACCATCAAATCATAAATATGAGATTTGTGACAACAATAGGCACGTTTCAGCATACTTTAAAGATTCTAGTTTGTACATATATACAACATTCTAGTTGTTGCACATTTATATATACATGCATGGCAGTTCGTGTCCTGACACCTGTTTCTCTTTCCAGGGAAGTAAAATACTGTAATCACTTATTTTTCAAGTCAAAAGGAGATGAACTGAAATTTCGTTTTAATATATACACTTCTGGATTCCTGTTAATTCCAGAGGTATACAAAGACGTCCCTCGTAGTCGAAAGATCTTTTTAGGAGAAGCTTTCAGCACCAACTGCGGCAAAGTGGTTTCTGATATATCATATGTGAGTTAACAAAACACTTTTTCTGGTAACATTCGGAGCTCTGAAGGGAAGGTGAGAATGTGGGCAGGCTTCCACCTTTTCGGTGGTGCTTATGCTTCGAGTATTTTTAGGACCACGGCCTCGGCGGCCTAGGGCACCGGCTAGCTCGCGAGAGGTGTGGAGTTTGATCTCCTGTGCCATCGGACTACCCGCCGGTGATACAAATGGGTCAAAAGTTCCCGTGACCTATTGCTCGGCGTAACACGCGTGCACTTCTGGGCAAATACGTTTTATATATCATAGAGGGTAAATAATATAACTTAAGTCAAGGTGTTCTTTGACTGAAAGCGCTCTTGTGCAATGAAAACTCCACATCCTCATTGCTCTGTTGGATACCAGCGTTCAGCGTTCGTTTCTCTGGCAACTGTTTTTATTTCTGATATATTCAACCTCTGCGAATGCTTGCTTATCCCATTTCTAAAATTGCGAGAAGTGGGCACAAAGGTCTCTCAAGTGTTACTGTCTTGCTCCTCTCGTTAACGTTGCTTTGGGCGTATTTTATAACACTTTAGTAGCTGAAACATATTTTCTATTCGGTGTTTGTGGCTTTGAATGTTTTCTTTGAATGAGACGACCCGTAGAGTTTTTATACTGCTCCCTCAAGGTCATTCCGACATAGAAGCACAAAAACGCTATTTGGCTATTAATGTAAGACCGGCTGGCAGCAAATGGATTCTTCTGAAATACTAATTTTTTAAGTTAGGTTGTAAATAAAGGTGCTAAGAAAAGATTGTTCACTGACTCTGACAGCCCGTGATACGGTAGATAAGCAAGAGCACGTATTCGATGCCTCCCCAGATGTTAAGGATAAATGTTCCCATTGCCTTTTGTCCCTATTCGCTCACCTGTCACCAGCCAGCTGGGAGGTAAAGACTACGAACACGCATGCTCCATTCTGAGCACGTACGTTGTATTCCCCTGTTTCTGGTTATGCTCGGCTGCACGTAGTTTTTCACATTCATTCCTATGGCACTCACGACAACTTATTAGAAGTCTTGCGGCGTTCTCGCCAGGATAAACGGTACGACTTCATCCATGACTGTGCGGTGCTTGGCCAAAGGAGTTTGGCGCACTTTCGAAGCTGGTGAAAAGCATTTGCTGCAATTTCGGAGAATAGTCCTTATCTGGTCTTGCCTGCTTTCGGGTAGCGCTGGATTGACGTCGAACGTGGGTATATATTTCTTCGGATTGGGGCATCGCCCTCGGGCTGGTCTGTTAGGGCGAAGGCATTTCTGGTGTCTCCTAGCGTGTCGAGGAAAGCGATCGTCGTTCCTTTGTTAAGGTGCCGGTATTCTTTGGTGAAGTTCATCACCAGAAACAGAGCTTATCTTCTCAGAAAATTGGTGATGCATCTTGCGATGCCGAGACCTCGTTCCAAGAACATTTGCCGACTGCTGAGTAATGGCCAAATATAGGTTTTCAGTTCGTCAACTTAAGTGGACAAACAAGGGTACACTACTCATCGGTGGCCTATGCTCGCCCGTGGAAAATATTCAGCGCGAAGCGAGCAAGCTACCAAGGTGAAAGTACATCGCTCTGCTTAATGTTGACTGCGTCTACAAGGAAGCACCGGAATGTGTAAGGCACGAACTTAGCCTGTTTCTTGAGGAAACATTATATATCTATTCGACAACAAAAAACATTATTCAAAGTTAGTAATGTATATTCTTCGGGCACATTAACCGGAATCGATTAGATTTTTTTCATAGATAAACCTTAACCACAACCTATTTTTAGTATATTTTATAAGGGCACTAAAATTGTCATTAACGATTGGTTACTTTGATGACAGCAATAAAAATTATAACAGTTCACCCAAATATTTGAACAATAATTCATGATTTTGTAAATATGTATCCACAGAAATAACCAGCCGCAGGATCGCTTGCTGGGTTTCAAGGGCTCTGCTGCAGTAAATGCGAGCATAAATGTAAAACGATGATCTCTCACTAATTATTCGGGGTTTGCTATCTACCGGGCGTGAAAAAACTTTTAGCAGTGAAGAAACGATCCCCTTTGATGAAGGTGGTCAATACTATAACAGTATATAGGTATATAGAAGAGCTGTATGAGAATACTGTCAACACTAATGTGTAGCTTAATAAGAATACATGTTTCAAATGAATCCTTACAAAAGTGATGATTGCTTAGACGCTGGATTTCCCTCCATCACACACATGCTGTACCAAAAAATTCTAGGAGGCACTTTCGATCACTAAATTGTGATGAGGCGAAAGCGTCTATCGCGCAGTGGTAACCAACATTTCAATGAACGGCTCTAAGTTCACCGGTGTTCGTTGTTTACAGGAAGACAAAGCGCAGCATCTGTCACTCCATCCATATATCCATCCATCCATCCATCCGTCCGTCCGTCCGTCCATCCATCCATCCATCCATCCATCCATCCATCCATCCATCCATCCATCCATCCATCCATCCATCCATCCATCCATCCGTCCGTCCATCCGTCCGTCTGTCCGGACGGATTGGATGGACGGACGGACAGACAGACAGACAGACAGACTCAGACAGACAGACAGACAGACAGACAGACAGACAGACAGACAGACAGACAGACAGACAGACAGACAGACAGACAGACAGACAGACAGACAGACAGACAGACAGACAGACAGACAGACAGACAGACAGACAGACAGACAGACAGACAGACAGACAGACAGACAGACAGACAGACAGACAGACAGACAGACAGACAGACAGACAGACAGACAGACAGACAGACAGACAGACAGACAGACAGACAGACAGACAGACAGACAGACAGACAGACAGACAGACAGACAGACAGACAGACAGACAGACAGACAGACAGACAGACAGACAGACAGACAGACAGACAGACAGACAGACAGACAGACAGACAGACAGACAGACAGACAGACAGACAGACAGACAGACAGACAGACAGACAGACAGACAGACAGACAGACAGACAGACAGACAGACAGACAGACAGACAGACAGACAGACAGACAGACAGACAGACAGACAGACAGACAGACAGACAGACAGACAGACAGACAGACAGACAGACAGACAGACAGACAGACAGACAGACAGACAGACAGACAGACAGACAGACAGACAGACAGACAGACAGACAGACAGACAGACAGACAGACAGACAGACAGACAGACAGACAGATAGATAGATAGATAGATAGATAGATAGATAGATAGATAGATAGATAGATAGATAGATAGACAGACAGACAGACAGACAGACAGACAGACAGACAGACAGACAGACAGACAGACAGACAGACAGACAGACAGACAGACAGACAGACAGACAGACAGACAGACAGACAGACAGACAGACAGACAGACAGACAGACAGACAGACAGACAGACAGACAGACAGACGGACGGACGCGGACGGACGGACGGATGGGTGAGTGGGTGGGTGGGTGGGTGGGTGGATGGATGGATGGATGGATGGATGGAATATAGGACCTTCCCCTTTGCAACGGGGTGGTAGCAGTTGGTATCATGCTCATTTTTCCCGCCTATATCATAACGTTTTAAATTGGTTAACAATACCATCTTTCTATTTATTGAATGTTTGTTTCTAGAATACTAACATTATGTCAGTTTTCTGTTTTTGAGCCACCAATCTTCGAATTGTTTTTTGCTGGCTTCCACCGCAGGTTTATTCACCCGACCACCGGTATCGCTAAACCCCGGAGCTTAAGGAAGAGTGAGGGTGCTTGCATCGACTTCCGGATGGATACCATTACATTCGAGTATGATATCGTCAATTGTTTCAATGGAATTAACCCATACTGCACATGTGTAAACTTCATTGTTAAATTTCTTTTTGTAGGTGCGTGTTCCAAGGCACCCTGATCTAGCTTCAAAAAGTAGGGCACTGGTTCTTGAGTTAACAAAGACAGCTTCCTTCTGATCTCCCTTTTCCACTTTCGGTATAGTTCCACGTCTGTTTCTTTTCCATCTAATTTATTCAATTTTTACCTTCTGTGTTTTTCACCTGTTGCTTAACACTCGGCCTTGTGACCAGCATACTTATTGGTTAGTTTCATAGTTCATAACAGATATCCAAGCCTATGCACTAAGCACTACTGCTGATGAAGCTGACGTTGAGAGATTTTATGCCGACCTGTAATGCCCTTTAGACCGCACTCCATCATCAAACGTCCTTTTTCTTATAGGAGACTGGAATGCAAATGTGGGGAGTGAAAAAATATCCGGAATTACAGGCGAGTTCAGTCTTGGTGAGCCAAATAAAGCTGGGCAGAGGCTAGTTGAGCTTTGTCAAGAAAACAACCTGATCATAGCGAATACTCATTTTCAACAGCACAAGAGGCGCCTGTACACATGAACTTCACCGGACGGTCTTTACAGGAATCAGATTATATTCTTTGCCGGTAGAGATGGGGAAGCGCTATACAAGCAGTAAAAACAAGGCCTGGGGCCGATTGTGGCACCGATCATCAGCTTCTTGTTGCCAAATTTAAGCTTCGATTGAGGAAAACGCAGAAAATTAGAAGGGCTTTCAGGTGTGATCTGGATCAAAATCCATCGGAATATGCTGTGGAAGTGAGGAATCGATTTTAAGAATTAGATCTAGAAGACAGAGAGCCTGAAGAGATGTGGACTGATGTTCGTGATATAATACAAGAAGTTGCTACTAAGGTAGTTCCAAAGCAAAAAAAAAAAATACAAGAAAGCAAATTGGTTATCTGAAGAGGTTTGCAAATAGCTGAGGAAAGGAGGATGGCAAAAGTAATTGGGGAAAAAGAAAGATACAAGGTTCGCAATGCGGCTTTTCAGAAAATAGCAAGGAGAGATAAGAATGTCTTCCTGAACATACAGTGCCAAGCACTTGAGGACAACAGCCAACTGAGGAACACAAGAGCTCTGTATAAGGCAATCAAAGATATCTAAGAAAACTTCTGTGCTAAGTTGGGCGTGATAAAGGACAAAGGAGGCAAGGACCACACTGAAGCCCCAGAGATAAAGGAGAGGTGGCAAGAATACACAGAACTGTACAAGAAGGACCGGGATGTGCAAACCCGACATAAGACCGTTGTGATTATTGATCTCGAGCCGGGCATCCTGAACAGTGAAGTTGAATGGGCCTTATCCAGGCTTGCTAAGACCAAAGCTAGCGGAATTGATGGCATTCCAGCTGAGTTGCTTGAAAACCTCAACCATGACGCTGTTAACGTTCTGTATACATTGTCAGCCAATTTGGACAATGCAGTGGCTACAAGATTGGAGGAGGTCAGTTTACATCCCCATTCCAAAGAAAGGCAGTGCCAAAGATTCTTCCAACTACCGCACGATCGCGCTTATTTGGCATGCTAGCAAGGTGATTTTGAAAATTCTCCAAGGTAGGCTGCAGCACTATGTGGATCGGGAATTTCCGGACGTGCAAGCTGTGTTTCGCAAGGGCAGAGGAACTAGAGACAAGATTGCCAGCCTTGGCTGGATCATGGAAGAAGCAAGAGAGTTCCAGAAACCCATCTACTTCTGCTTTATTCGTTATGCGAAAGCGTTTGACTGCGTAAATCACAGCAGATTGTGGCAAGCTCTCCAAGAGATGTCAGTTCCAATTCACCTAATCTGTCTCCTCAGGAACCTGTATGAAGGGCAAGAGGCCACAGTCAAAACTGGGCATGGTCTCACTGATTGGTTTCCGATTGAGAAAATTGTGAGACAAGGCTGCATACTCTCGCCCTGCCTATTTAACCTATATGCTGAGTGCATCATGAGGAACGCCGGTCAGGACGAGTCTTCAGCTGGAGTGAAGATTGCTGGAAAACGTATCAATAGCCTTAGATATGCGGATGATACCACTTTAATGGCAGAAAGGGAAGCGGAACTTAAGAGACTTCTGATGCGCGTACAAGAAGAGAGTGAGACGTTTGGGCTTAAACTGAACATTAAAAAGACAAAGGCCATGGCGTCTTGCCTGATCAAGTCCTGGAGCATCAAAGGACAAGAAGTGGAAGCTGTGATAGATTTTCTCTTCTTGGGCTCCAAGATTACCCCGGGAGGAGGCTGCAGCCATGAAATTAGGAGACGCCTGCTTCTGGGAAAGAGAGCCATGGCTAGCCTTGACCGTCTAGTAAAGAGCAGAGACATTATTCTGCCAACCAATATCCGTATAACGCGTGCTATGGTCGTTCCAGTTGTGATGTATGGATGCGAGATTATGACTGTGAAGAAGTTTGACCGCCGAAAAATTCACGCGTTTGAATTCTGTTGCTGGCGGAGACTCCTTAGAGTTCCTTGAACTGCCAGAAGGTCAAATCAATCGATAACGTCGACCATAAACCCTGACTGCCCATTGGAGGTTCAAATGCTAAAGTTAAAGGTCATTTAGTTTGGTCATCTGATGAGAAGAGAGGAGTAGCTGGAGAAATATTTGATGTTGGGAAAGGTTTAGGGTCACCGGAGAAAGAGTAGGCAGGGAATGCGATGGTGAGATGGCATTCTCAAGTTGCTGCAGATGAAGTTATGTGATGTTAGGAAGATAGTGAGAGATCGGAAAGCGTGGCGTGATATCGTCCATAGGGTCACGAAGAGTCGGACACGACTGAACGACTGAACTGAACTGAACAAAGCAATTATTAGGAAGTACCTTACATATGCATCAGCACATGTAGCTGATGCGCTCACTTATGGATCAAAAAAAAACATCATATTTCCTCCGTGGCATGAGCCTGAAAACTTAAAACACTAGAAGTGTACTCCGTAATGTTTTCATCGCCTCTGTAAGTTAGTGAGAAGACACAGATCAGCGAAGCATTGTTTTCCGCGAGCGCCTGAAAAGCTATTCAATGTTTCTTTTTTTTGTGAATATCAAATAGGTTGAACAGATACGTGGATTAATTGCTGTATAAAAAAGAAATGCCTAGTGGTTAAATTATGCATTCACGTAGGAGTTCAAAGAGAGGACGCGATATACTATTGAAGATGCATAACTGGAAAGTAGTTTCTGCTCCCCAAGGGTACACTCGATCCCGATGCAGTAAACTGGTGGTGCAGTAAGATGTAGCGCAATGCGGGTGAATAATGGCTACCTACTGCCTTACTACAAACTTCAACAACTGCAGAGTGTAAAGGGAGTATGGGCACAGGTTCAGCATGTCAAATATAATGCTGGGGATTATTTTTGAATTCATTCCGTTCTATCTCAGTAATAATATGGTGCTAACCTAAACGAAATGACTTTTACTCCGACACCTTAGGCCGTAAGGAAGAAGAGGTCCCATACTGATGTACCTACTTTCCTGCTGCCTCGGCAGCAGGGGCCTGCAGGGTATCAGGAGCGCGCAGGTGTCTCCAATTAAGGTACTCGTTTGTAACCACGAAGTAAACAAATCAACCATTAGTATAAATGCATATCTGTGTTTTTTGTGTTAGAGCGTAGTCCTGATTAACTTACACAAACTAATCAAGATTGTTTTAAGTCGACATAATTATTGTGTTATAGCATGTAGTTTCAGACACATTTCGAAGTTATGTACCTACCTTCGTCACGGCAGGAAGAATCTCTGTGCACTGTCTCGGGCGGCTCCTTTGTTGCCATCGGTACCAGACAGTAGCCTGAAATAAAAGTACCACATATTTCTTCCTAAGGAAAACAAATCACCGATTCGAGTGAATCTGCAGGAATCATTTTCTATGCAAGGATACAGTGGCACTTACCGTGCCCAATCAACATTTCCAACGGATCCGCAGCGGGCTGAGACACTGTTGGAAAACCTGTATGAAAAAAATAATAAGGAGAAGCAACTGGACTGCGGCATCCTCTGCTTAGTATGCAGCCTGACAGAGCAGTGGTTACGGCGCGCGACTGCTGTTCCCAAGGAAGCGAGATCGAATCCCGGCCTCGGCGGCCGCTTTTCGATGGAGGCGAAAAGCAAGACGCTCGTGTGCTGTGCGATGTCAGTGCAAGTAAAGAACCCCAGGTGGTCGAAATTTCCGGAGTCCTCAACTACGGCGTCACTCATATCCTGAGTTGCTTTGGTACTTTAAACCCCAAAAAACAAACAAGCAAGCAATCAGTTTCTGAGAGAATATTTGTTGCGAAATTCTACCTAAAAGGCTTTTGGCGAGTTTTCAGTCTGTTTGATTACCAAAGGGAAATTTCACCAGGTGAGCATATATTGTAACGTCGTGGTGACAATGTCGATGTCACAAGTGGAGAGTCTTGGAGTGCAGGGAAGAAACTCTCTACTCAGCTGACTTGCGCCCGCAAAATAACTAAGCAACTCGGCGGAGGCGATAGCAACAAACGTGCTCGTCGATCATCGATCTGAGAATGCCCGTCGCACTCGTCAACGCTCGATTTAAAAGCTGCCCAGAACAATCCAGATAACGTCGCAAACTGCTACTAGCGCGGTCTGGAACATTTTAGAAACATATGCGTGATCGGAATCTTCGAGACAGATCTCGGCGTATCGTTCGCGACAAAGAAAATGATAACGCGTCGTATCGCGACAACGAGCATGAACAAACACGGGATACAGAATTTATAATAGCGCCAGTATCACAATGATAAGGCCGCATGTCAGCCGCTGTCGAACAGGAAAAAAATGAGATTTGAACGTTTCGTGGCATTACACCCTCCTTAAAACTATGCCTCAGCGTTTCATGCATTGACATAAAAATTGCAAAGCAAACATGAATAGCCATTAGCGCGCATAATATGGCTTAAGGCGCACAACATGCACAATTTCTGGATGCACTCGGCGCCGCTGCAATTTTGCCATGCTGTCGGGAACGACCTCGTAGTTCAATTGCCCTAGTCGGCAAACACCTTGTACGGGCCGAAATATCGGCGTAATCGTTTTTCGCTCAGTCCGCTGCGGCGAATCGGCGTCCAAACGCCGACTTGATCTCCCGGCTTGTACTCAGCATCGCGTAGTCGTAAGTTGTGACGTCGGGCATCTGTCCGTTGCTGGTCTATAATGCGCATTTGGGCGAGTCTTCGGGCTTCCCCTGCACGTTGAAGGTAGGCAGCGACGTCCAGGTTTTCCTCATCGGTTACGTGTGGCAGCATTGCGTCAAGCGTCGTCGTGGGCTCCCTGCCGTACACAAGGCTGAACGTGGTCGACCTGGCTGTCTCCTGAACGGCACTATTATAAGCGAAGATGAAGTAGGGTAGAATGGCGTCCCATGTCTTGTATTCGGCGTCGACGTACAATGCAGTCATATCCGCAATAGTTAAGACGCTCCGTAAGTCCATTTGTCTGGGGATGGTACGCAGCAGTTCGTCGATGACGTATGACTGTATTCTAGGATGGCTTGCATCAGCTCTGTCGTAAATGCAGTTCCCCTGTCCGTGATGAGGACTTCTGGGGCGCCGTGTCGCAAGAGATTTTGTTCGGCAAAAAATTTTGCGACTTCTGCCGTAGTACCATAGAGCAGTTATTTTGCTTCAGCATATCGGGTAAGGTAGTCGGTGGCCACGATGATTCCCTTGGTATCAGCAGATGAAGATGGAACGAGGCCGAGAAGATCCATCCCAATTTGTTGAAAGGGCAGGGTTGGGGGCGGTACCGGGTTCAGTAGCGCAGCTGGCCTGATCGGCAGCGTCTTGAGTCGCTCGCACTCACGGCACGTTTTCACGTAATGGGCAACGTCGGCAGGCAGTCGCGGCCAGTAGTACTTCTGGTACTTCTGCGGTGTCTTGTTGGGAACGAAGCTCTTTACGATGACGTCATTCTTAAGGCGAACGACAACTGACGCCTAAACACAGCAGGAGGAGAAGCGGTCTTGCCTTCCAAGTAATCTGCTAGGTCTTTCAGCTGAAGATCTGATCGCCGTTGTACCAAACTGCTGGCGCATACTGGTCCCAGAAAGGCATCGTCGTCATCGTCCTTCGTGGGAGCATCGACGGGAGCGCGGGATAAGCAGTCTCCGTCTAAATGCTTGTGGCCTGACCTATAGACAACAGTCACGTCCAATTCTTGAAGTCTGAGGCTTCATCGGGCAAAGCGGCCGGAGGAGCATTTCGAATTAGCCAGCCAGCAGAGCGCGCGGTGGTCGCTTGTTTTGAATGGTCGACCGTATAGGTATGGACGGAAAATAGAAATGGCCCAGATGATCGCGAGGCACTCCTCAGTCGTCGAGAAATTGACTTTGGCTTTAGTGAGAGACCTGCTAGCGTAGGTGATTACCTTCTTCAGTCCGGCACTCTTCTGGACAAGAACGGTTAATAGGCTGATACTGCTCGCGTCGGTATGAATTTCAGTCTCGGCGTTTTCATCAAAGTGGCCAAGGAAATGAGGGGACTGCAGACGGCACTTTAGTTCGTCGAAGGTTGCTCCTTGCGGCGCTTCTCATTTAATAGGCAAGTCAGCCTTTGTAAGCTGCGTCAATGATTCGGCGATAAGCGAAAAATTTCTGACAAATCGTCAATAAGCGCACAACCCAAGGAACCTGCGCACAGCTTTTTTTGTCGGCAGGTGGTGGAAATTGTGTGACTGCAGCTGTTTTCTCCGGATCTGGGCGAACACCATCCTTGCTAATGATGTGACCTAGGAACCGCAGTTCCTCGTAGGCATAGTGGCACATTTCTCTGGTTTTAACGTTAGTCCCGATGATTTGATGTCTTCCAGCAGTGTCTGCAGCTGTTTCAGGTGGTCTTAAAGTTTGACGAGAAGTGATGCTTGTTGGGCGATTTGGTTGTTCATGACGGTAGAACAGCCCGTAATACGAAGGACAAAGAAGGAACACACAGACGAGACGTGCGCTGACTATCAACTGTTTATTGCTTGTCATTGCCACGTATATATTGACAGAGGAACAGCTAACAAGAAAAGGAGACAAGCAATCAAACTGATACAACTCAGCTCGTCGCTGGTTGCCATCTATAAAGATACGAGAGCTCTTGTTCTGATAGTGCTAGTGATGCCACGCTCACACACCTATTGCCTACACGTGCGATATTCATAGCCTCGATTATCTCTGTAACTTGTTTGTCCTTGTGGCGGCTGATAACCCGACTCTGTTGAAGCAATGGCATGCATGGCTTTGGATGGCCCTGATGACCAGGCTGAAACTCGCATTGGTGACAGTGTAGGCTTAGGCGTCACTGCTTGCTTTCATTACATTGTAGTTTTGTTCTTTTAATCTAGTATTTGCACATCTGCCTGTCTGCCCAATATACTCTTGGCCACAAGACAACGGTATGCGGTAAACAACGCCCTCATCACAACTGATAAATCCTCTTTCATGGTCAATTTTGCATAATTTTTTCTCTTGGTTAGGCACGGATTGTTTTTGTGCAGAGTGCAGACAATTTGAGTGGCGCTGAAAGCAGCACTTCAACGCCTGCTCATTTTCCCATTTTCATTAGGTTGTGAGAGGTCTGATGAATGCAAGGAATCACCGTTACTTTCCTGCGATTCCGCTGTCCGCTCGTGTCTTCCTGATTGTCTGGCTGCCGTGTTTTCTTTTTTTTTTCTTTTTTTTGGAGGATGCCTTCAGCCACAGACACCACTAGCGACCCAGGGTACCCGGAATCAGACAGTCGTCTAATCTGCAATGCTACTCATTCTTGCATCATGTGCTCGCATGAACCTTTTAGCGCATTTGTCAGACAGTACTTGATAATGCCTCTCTTTACCAGCTCAGAATGCGCTGACACAGCTGATAGTAGGGCTTTTTTTGCACGGGGTTCATAACCCCAGCAGATGTGGTTGTTATAAAATTTTATTTTGTTATTGTAGCCCTGTATATTAAAGGCAGAATGCGTTTTTTTAAAAAGTACCCTTACCTTGGCAGGACATTCGTAAAATGTGAAATAAAAAACCGGAAGAGTTATTGATGAAGCTGGCGAAACGTCTACCGAGGGCAGATTTGTGCTCACCTGGGTGCAGCAAGGCTTTCAAGTGAGGCTCTTGGACTGTCACACAAGAGATTGCTTCATGTGCTAACCTTCCTTATTGTAAACAGCGCTCTAACAGGTCTAACAATCTACAGGTCTAAGCGCTCCAACGCCATACCTGATTATGAACCCAGTATGACGCTGGAGACTGGGCGTATGACACGCCGCATATTGGTGCGCCCCACACAAGTGGCACTCGTTGGCCGGAGAAAAAAGGCCTCGGATAAAAAGTAAAAGCTAAAATGAACGAAGTAGTTGAAAAGAGATAAACACTGAAAAGAATCAGTTACTAGGAGAATAAAACAGCACTGGCGGGACTGGAACTCAGTATCTCTCGGACGCTAGCTTTCTGTGTTAATCACTCGGCCACACCGAGAACAGGAAGCATTGGAAATATTTTGTATGTTATGTCATGGCCGAATTTCTAATGATGGGCCTGTTTCTTATGACGCATTCGGTTGGGGGTACGAGAGCAGAGGCGCCGAGCAGTACAAGAGCACGCCGAGCGAGGGTGTAACTGTTCTCCCACAGGAACGCTGTCTGCGTGTCGAGAGCAGTGCTCCACGACTGTGTGACCGCACTTGTGACTCTCCCCAGCATTCTCCGCCTGCCCGCAGTGGCGGCCGTTTCAAGCTGAGGAGAGGCCAACGCTCCGTGTAGAACCGCTTGTTTTCTATGCCTTTGTTCTCACAGCGCGGCGATCTACCTCCTTTGGCCCTTTCGACGCCAGCGGCGACTCTCAAACATGCATGCAGCACCTGAGCAATGTTTTTTGCTCGCCGAGCGCTGGCGCTTTGCAGCTGTATTTTGATGCCTCGTTTACAGTTGAGCCTTCGGTGGAGCGAGCGAGCGAAATTCGCTGCCGCCGACGCGCTCCTTCGTTCACACTTCTGAGCCAACATATCGCCGCCGTCGTCGCTTCGACTGCAAGCTCCCGATAACCCTGACCTGACCGCTTGACTGCAGCTACGAATGCCACGAAAAGCATACAACTATGCTAAGTGCCAAAGGAAAAACACATTATCATTAAATTCTTCACTAAATCATGGCACATTTGACCCACGTAATGTGGCAGCAAGAGCTTCAACTTGCTATTTGCAGGCATCGTAAACAAAAGGGACATATTTTCCGCTCATACCAAGGACTGCGTCAATCTTATTCCAAACGTCATTGTTCTCCTATTGCATCCTTGCCTATTGTGCTGGTCGCCCGGCGAAGAAGGGCCTCGGATAAAAAGGAACAAATAAAAGGTGACGAAGCACCTCAAATACATTAAAAAAATCTAAAAATATTACTTTGTAGAAAAAAAAAGACACGCCTAGCGCGATTCGAGATAAGTACCACTGGGTCCCTAGCATACTGCGCTAACCACTCGGCCACTTTTTTTTTCTTTATTGCCTGGTCTTGACACATTGCATTTCACGATAACAAAACAAATATAATTCAAATACCTTTACATACGCTATTTACATATGGCACACTAAACTTCACGCATACACAACGAAGGCTCCAGCCTTGAAAGCCACTCGGGAGGTTCTGCTGCAGCTTTCTGGATTGCCAAAAACTTGTCCACGCTTTTCCGAAAATATATTCTCACCGGCCGTGCATCTTCATCGCAATGGTAACCCGCCATCCTTGAGCACCATATGCAGTAGAGGCCCATGAGCATAATTGAATCAAATGGTACTCCATCCTCACTTTCTACGCATAAGTACCGAATGCCACGCGGGTCTAGCGGAAAATCTTTCATTAGCGTTCTTTGCAATACGTCGCAAAAATATACTCCTTCCCAACAGTGTAAAAAAAAGCCATGGTCTATGGTTTCTGGCTTCCTGCATATTAAACAGTGTGATCCCCAGGATATATGAATAATCCCTTTTTCCCCAATAATGTTTGGCAAGGTTCCGGTGCGCGATTTAAAAACGAAGGGTTTTGCTCCTGGCGTCACCTGCATTGTTTTTACCCTTTTTAAACGTCTGAACCTGGGCCTCCATCGTACAAGGCATTGCACAAAGGCACAGGGAACATAATGTCACACAATGCGCGGCAAAATTTCTTCCGTTTTACTGTAGACAAATAACCACTTGGAAACCACGCTGAAATAAGCCGAACACTTGCTACGACTTCTCTTAAAAGCCCTTAATCCCTGCGGACAAATCTTCAGTTGAAACAACGTACTCCGGTAGCATCCGCCTCAGTCTGACTTGGCATACAGTGCGTAAGAAAGGGTCAGTCGTGTTTCTAAAAAACAACAAAAAACGACTGACCAGCTGTCGCAAAAACAGGTGGCCCAATCCTTGCCCACCATATTTTACTCGTGTGAACAAGTTAGGCCGGCTGCAGCGCTCCCATTCAGACGCACAGACAAATATGGCGAAATTCCTGTGCAGCTTCTGGTATTTAACCGTGAGAAGTACAACAGCTGCATAACATACCAGAGTTTACTGATAAAGAACAAGTTGCAAACTGTGGCCTTTGCAAAAACCACGCCATGATATGACCGCTGAGGATGTATTTTTGCGTTTTATGTCAAGGCCAAATTTATAATCATGTTTCGAGGCGTACAAGCCAACGCTCTAAATATTAGACCATCGGAACTTGCTCTCAGGACTTGCAACTGGATGCGCACTCTATTGTGCACTGGTATCATTTTCACATGTGGAGTTTCACAGCGCCGGTTCTTTGGTCATGCTCTGCTACCGTGGACGTAATTTTGCTGAACGCGGAGCTGTTGCACAAACATTCAAGGAAAAAAGGGCGATGAAGCTTCAAAACCGGCAAACGCAGCAGCGAGGGCACTAGTTTGCTGGTAACTAAATCGTATTTGTATGTAAACATTTCGGGAAGAGTTGCGATGACCGAGGGATCGGTTTGTTTATACGCAAAGCAAGAAGAAGCGCAAAAAGCTTGCGAAACACGTAAAGTACTGTGCATTACAAGCGTTCTATGTTGTTTTTTCATTCATTTGCCCATCGTTCGGTAAACTACCCTCTCGTATTATAAATTTTTTTTCTGCTGTTTATACTGGACCACGGTGCAGGCCACGCTCTCAGATGCGTAGGCCCTGTTTTGAGCCTGCAGTGAACATTTTGTCAGTAATCACCGTGTTAGAGTGGCCTTTAGAGCAGCTGTGAAGATTGTTATGCATTTAGACCACGCTATTCCATTACAGATTTAGTTGTACATTAATCGCCAGCGTGTTATAAGACACAGTCGCGCCGATCATAGTTTCTCTCGAAACGCTCAAAACGACGTAACGAAACGTGGAAACTCTCGAAAAAAGATACACAATATATCCTCACGGCGTCCCAGCATCGAAAGCGTTTTGGCTGTGGCAGTCACAATTATCGTGAGCCGATGGTCGATTGCGAGGACGCTTTTGCCATGTTGGCCTCTGAGGGATGCTAACCAGTCGACGCCGCGGGCCATGCCGGCGTAACTTCCTCTACACTCGCTTTAAACAAGGGAGTAGCCGAGAGTGCACTCATGTGCTCTCAGCGGAGCAAAAGCCCTCCTCCTCTACCATTGGAAGCCGGTGATTCTACTCCTGCTCTCCCAATGGAGGGCACCCGCTTGTATGAGAGCACTTTCGAAGTGCTCTGAGGTGCACCTGCTCTCCCACTCGAATTCGCCATTAGCGTACAGGCCCCCCATTGCTGCCGCTCTAACTATTATAACTTCTTGGCTATTGGAGCTTCCTGTCTTCTCTCACGAATTAAAACTAATGTTTCAGATGCCTATGCAAACTATATCGTGCACATGAATCGTTTAACATGTGGGGTTTATTAGCGCTGGCAAATTTAACATCGCTGGCTCTTCGGTCATGCTCTGCTACCCCGGCAGTAATTTTCGATGAACATGAAGCTGTAGCGCAAACCTTCAAAGAAACAAGTGTGACGAAGCTTTAAAACCGGCAAGCGGAGCAGCAAGAATACAATTTTTTTACTATGTGTATAAAATACTACGTGTACAGATATTTAGTTTCTGATATATAGCCCGAGGATTGCATGTTCACACCTTTTTGCACAGCAAGGAAATATGACAATTAAATAACATATATGCTTTAAAGTAAACTGTAGGATGCAACTTCAAGAAACAGCAGTTAGTAATATCTTCAAATATACTGCTCATGCAAAAAGAAGGACGAGAAGGTACACACAACAAGTGCTTGTTGTGTGTACCTCCTCGTCCTTGTTTTTGTGTGGGTAGTATACTTTGAAGATATGTCTCACCGACTCGTCTAGCAACGCACTTTTTTAAAGCAGTTAGTAAACATGTGCCACAGGTGTGAGCTCCTGTGAACACTGACAAAGCTTCACTGCAGATTTAAGTCTTATCTAACTATAGTGATTAAACTCGTACGTTTCGGAGACAGACCACAACTGTGCCTAATTCACTATACTTCCCTGTGAAATGCATATTCCACTAATAGGTTATGAATGCTATGTCAGTGAGCTGCATCTGCACAAGTTTTCAAGACTAGATAAACAGCTAGCTGCTCTATTAAGCTCGTTTTTGCACGTTCTGCTTTTGCGTTGCTAAGATCATACTGCTACTGCAAGCATGAAATAGGACGAAAAGTGTACGCAAATCCAAGAGAACACAGCAGTTAAAAAAAAAGGGGAGGGGGGGGGGAGCCCAAATTCAGCGGTGCCACAAGCCTGCCGTTGCTGTAAACATCGGCCTCCTCGGCCCCCCTCTCCTAAAAGAGCAACGAAGAAGCGATGACGGGCTAGACCTTGAAGCTCATTAATCCATGAAAAACAAACAAAACAAAAATAAAGTTTCTGGGAGCTTGAAGAAAGCGTAGGAGAGCACGACAGAGAGAGGAATACTACGTTGAGAGTTCACGGTCGTTCGCGTAAAGGCTGACAGCGATTAAACTTCCATACGAAATGCACATGTCACTTACAGGCTATGAATGCTATATCGCTAAGCTGCTTGTGCGCAAGTTTACAAGACTGGATAAACAGATGCTCTAAGAATGTATGATACGTGCTGACATGATTGCACTATGGAACGAGTTTAAGGAGATATGCAATCATTGCCTCGACAATTTTATTCCAAACAAAATCAGGAAGCGTAGAAAGCCAACACCTTGGATTACACGAAATATTTTACAAACAAAAAGGATACTGAAGCGTTTGAAACGAAGTGGCGGCTGCCAGCGCATCATTGACCGCACACGGACCGCACTTGCTCAAGCTGTGAACAGTGCCAAGCGGCGCTATTATACTTTGCCTAGCTTTATAAAGAACTAGCCTGATAACTTTTCGAGTTCTTTATCTAAAACGAGAAAGCCAGTAGGTCAAATACTGCATGGCGGTGATATCATTTATGATAAGCAAGTTATCGCGAATCATTTTAATGATTATTTATAGAGTGTTTTTTCCATTCCTTTCAGGCATGTGCAAAGCGATGTCCTTCAACAACAAAACGGTGATGAGTTTGACTTGATGTCTTTACCTGGTGATTGTGCAATGCTTCTGAAATTAAAACTGTGATCGTCTCCAGTTCCAGATAACATCCAAATATATTTCTGCACTGATACGCTGAAATGTTACTAATGTTTCTAGTCGTTATTGTTCCGAGCGTCCATTTCGTTGGCCAACCTACTTGATGACTGGAGAACGGCTCATATATTCCCTGTGCTCAAAAGAGGCAACTCCACCCACGTCCAGAATTATCTTCACATTTCATTACTATCATCGTGCTGTAAAATGTTACGACTCATCGTTGCCAATTACGCTACTGATGTTCTAAATAACAAGTTTTTCTAACTCTACTTCAGCATGGCTTTAGGATAGGTCACCCAACTGTAACTCTATTAACAAAGTTGTGCACAGCTTCGCAGAAATCCTCCATACATCGGGCCAAATAGATGTAATTTTTCTAGATTTTAACAAAGCGTGTGACCTCGTTTCACATAACAAATTAATCTGCAATCTCAAATCCGCTGGTCTACCTTATTTCTTAATCAAGTGGATTACCGCATACCTCACGAACAGAACCAATTTGTGTTGGCGGCCACTCTTCTGGCTTACACCCGGTAACATATGGAGTCCCTCTGGGAAGCGTCCTTGGTTGTTTAATATTTTTTTATCTATATAAATGATACTGTTAACGTTACCAATGATCAAGTTCAAATTAGGCTTTTCGCGGATGACAGTGCTTTATTCACAGAAATTAAAACTCCGGAGGGCTAAGTAGTGCTTAACTCTAACCTCAAAAGCATTAACGATTGCTGTTGCAGACACGATATTAAACTAAGTGCTGAAAAAACTATTTACATGATAATAACTAACAAAAAACACAGTTTATCTTATCATCACCGCCTATCATCACGGTGCCTATCAAAAGTAACGCAGTACAAGTACCTTGGTGTAACAATAATTAATACCTTAAGTTGGAATGCTCACATTTCTAACATTTGTGCATCATCCTTCCGTAAACGGTGTTTTCTAATATATAAATTAAAATGTGCTCCTTCCGTAACCAAGCTCCTTCCTAGCTTATACATCAATCATCAAACCGAAATTAGAATATGCCTGTACAGTTAAGATTGTTTCACTAAAACTAATATCCATTCATTAGAAATGATCCAGCGGAAAGTAGTTTGTTTTATTTTTTTCTAAATTCCGCACTGCCGATTCTCCTACAACGTCAATGAATGTTAATGGCATACAAACACTAGAAACTCGAAGAAAGCTTTTGCGATTAGGATTTCACTTTTTGTTGAAAACTAAGTTATCAGTGAGTCCGGACCCTTACATAAAACCACTAGTGACACGATCAACAAGACATCGTCACGGCCAGCCCTTAACACCTTATCTTGCAACAACCAACTTGTTTAAGTATTCTTATTTTCCTCGTACAATAACGGAGTGGAACCAGCTTCCATTGAGTGCACTGCTAACCACTGAAAGCATTGCCAGTAATTAATAAATACTTTTCAATGTTGTATGTTCAGTTCTGGCGATAAACTGTGTTCAATGTGCTTATTTTTTGTGTGTGAGCTCGAATTATGCCCGCGTTGCCATTGCTTTTTTTATATTTTATGTTGCGTGCTGAATGTTACCTTGTTTTGTATCACATTGTATTGCCCCTCAAGCCTGGGCCTACCAAGGCTGGTATATCGTTTAAATAAACAAATAAATAAATTAAAGCTCTAGTTTTTTTTTGCGTTCTGCGTTTACTGTACTAATTTGATTCTACTACTGCAAGAGTGAATAATGAAGAAAAGTGTACGCTGCTCAAACAAAAACAGCGGTTTAAAAAAAGGGGGGAGGGCGGAACAATGTTGTTACAAGGTTGCCTTCTCGGTAAACATCCGAAAGCTACTTTCGCCTACTTGGCCCCCCTCCCCTAATAATGCAACGAAGAAGCGATAATGGACTAGATCTTGAAGCGCATTTCACGAAAAACAAACAAAACAAAATATTTTCTGGGAGCTTAAGGAAAGCGAAGTGGATACGGAAGAGAGGAATACTACGAAGAGAGTTCATGGTTGTTCGCGCAAGTGCTGACAGCGACCAGCTGATCACCCAGCCGACGCGGAGTATTGTGAAGATAAAACCAGATTCTGTGACGGCAGTAGGTACTATACGTGACAGTGGAAGGTGCAACGGCAGTACTGCGATAAGCACAAGCTTTCAGCATCGCTTGCGTGAAGCTCGCTGGTTAGTTCGGGCTGGTTATCGTCCAGAAACACAGCCTGTGCATATTTCAAAATCTATCCCGACGGCTTTGTACAACTTGTTTTCCGCCTGTTCTTTCCGCTGCTAAATATGAAACAAATCGTCCAGCAATGCACGCTTCTGAGCTTTATTCTATGTAGCACACGGTACTCTTATAGACTCATCGAGCTGCGTCATTCATATCAGCTGAATAACCCACGCACAAACAGCGCCATGTATGTGCAAGCAATAAATGCCTTTAAAAGCTGATCCAAACTGATCATTACAGGGTCTCCGCTCCGGTAACGATTTTCGGACACGTTCTAAGAGTAGCCACATGACAAATTAATTATGAGGACACGGATATATATATATATATATATATATATATATATTGTTACGACGTTTATTTAGACAGATCTTAGGCTGCGCTAGAGAATAGCACACAAGAGCGGGGCAGAACCAGCTTCCTCCTCTTCTGCTTATCCCGCCAAGCCTCATCTTCCTTCAATAAGGACCGCGGGAAGTGCGTGACACTGCCCCCTTCGCAGACGATGCCCGCCGGGCGAGTCAAGGTTCGTCACGTTGTTAGAAGGGCTTCATGCGGGCCACGTGGACTACTTGAGTCTTCCGAGAACGACGCCCTTGGGTGGTCACGCGAGAGACTACAAAGTTTACTGCGCTGAGGCGTTCCAATACAACGAAAGGGCCAGTATAGTGGTGCAACAGTTTCTGGCACAAGCCGCGCTTACGCAACGGCGTCCAAAGCCACACCAAGTCATCAGGGACATAATTAACATCTTGATGACGCTTGTGTAGCGTTGCTTGTAGCGTTCCTGGGAGGCTAGAGTGCGAAGTCTAGCGAGTCGACGAGCTTCTTCAGCCAAAGAGAGAGTGTGCGCGTGAAGTTTCAGCAGGGAGTGAGAAAGGCAGAAACGTGTCCAAAGTGCTTCGTAGAGGTCGTGCATAGAGAAGAAAAAACGGACTGTAGCCTGTCGTTTCGTGCTTAGCAGTGTTAAATGCGTATGTTATAAACGGAAGGACTTCATCCCAGTTTTTGTGGCGGGAGTCCACATACATTGCGAGCATATTGCTAAGCGTCCGATTGGCGCGTTTGGTAAGACCGTTTGTTTGTGTGTGGTAAGGAGTTGAATGGCGAAAGTGGGTTGAGCAGAGCCGAAGAAGTTCTTCTACAACTTCTGCCGTAAACTGTCGGCCACGATCGCTTATTAACACACGAGGAGGCCCATGTCGAAGAATGATGGACCGTAGGAGGAACGCCGAGACATCAGAAGCAGTGGCTGATGGTATAGCAGCAGTTTCACAGAACCGCGTAAGGTAGTTTACGCACACTATGACCCAGCGGTTTCCATTGGAGGAACGGGGAAACGGTCCTAGAAGATCAATTCCCGCCTGTTCGAATGGGGTTCGTGGTGGCGTTATAGGCTGTAGATGACCCAGCGATAAGCAGGTTGGGTGCTTGAAACGCTGGCACTGGAGGCAGCTGGCCACATAACGTTGAGTAAGTTGACGCATCTTCGGCCAAAAAAAAGGTTCCTTAGTCTTGTGCAATGTCCTTGCGAAACCCAAGTGTCCAGCTGTGGCATCGTCGTGCATTACCCGAAGAACCTGACACCTAAGACTTGTAGGAACTACCAGAAGAAGCCGTGCACCTACTGACGAGTAGTTCTTCCTGTATAGTACACCGTCACGAATGCAGAATGAGGTCGTAGGGTTCCGGGATTTTGCTGCCTCAAAAAGCGGCGCCAACTCGTTGTCGTGCCGCTGCGCAATCTTGAATTCACCAACATCAGGGAAACTTGTAGAGATAGCAGCTATATATTCATCCAAGACCTCATTGTCGCAATCAGTAGTTTCAAGTGGCAACCGTGACAAGCAGTCAGCATCACCGTGCTTACGACCACTCTTAAAAGACACAGTAAAATTGAATTCTTGAAGGCGCAAAGCCCACCGCGCAAGGCGTCCACAGGGGTCACGAAGGTTTACAAGCCAACATAAGGAATGATGGTCCGTCACAATTTTAAATGCACATCCATAAAGATAAGACCTAAACCGTTGCACACCGAATACAACAGCTAAGCATTCCTGTTCAGTTTCTGTGTAATTACGCTCAGCCTTGCTCAAAGAACGGCTTGCATACGCAACGACATGTTCATCGCCATTGTGGCGCTGTATGAGCACAGCACCAATTCCAACTGCGCTGGCGTCAGTGTGAAGTTCTGTTGGAGCTGATGGACAGAAGTGGCGTAGTACTGGTCCTGATGTCAAAATAAACTTTAACTGACGAAAGGCGGAGTCACAATCGGCAGTCCACTTGAAAGGCACATCTTTTTGCAGAAGACAAGTAAGGGGATATGCTGGATCAGCAAACTTCGGAACAAAACGCCGAAAATAGGAGCAAAGCCCCAAAAAACTCCGGAGCTGTTTTAACGATTTCGGCGGTTTAAAACAAGTGACAGCTTCGATCTTTTTCGGATCAGGCCTGATTCCATCCTTGTCTATGAGATGTCCAAGTACCACAGTCTGGCGTTCTCCAAAACGACTTTTCTTGGAATTGAGTACCAGACCAGCTTTCTCAATACACTCCAAGACAACCTCTAATCGACTGTTGTGTTCATGAAAAGTTTTCCCGAATATCACTACATCGTCCAAATAACACATACAAATGTGCCACTTCAGCCCGCGCAAAACTGTATCCATGAATCTTTCGAACGTGGCTGGAGCGTTACATAATCCAAACGGCATCACATTAAATTCATACAGCCCGTCTGGGGTGATGAATGCCGTCTTTTCTTTATCTTCTGGGTGCATGGGGATCTGCCAATAGCCTGATCGCAGGTCAACTGAGGAAAAATAGGAGGCGGAATGTAAGCAATCAATGGCGTCATCAATACGTGGCAGGGGATACACGTGGTAACAGTTATCAGATGTCGATAATCAACTCAAAATCTCCATGTGCCATCTTTCTTTTTGACTAGAATCACAGGGGCAGCCCACGGACTAGACGATTCCTGAATGATGCCCTTATGCAGCATGTCACGAACTTGTTCTTCAATTGTTTGGCGCTCTGATGGGGATACAGTTCCTGTATTGATTCGGTGCTGAGTACGGGAAATGGGAATCCGTGGTGGCGAGTCCCGAGAGAAATCGAAAGCCGCAGCATGTTTCGCCCGAACTTTCACTAAACTGTGACGGTCACTTGTTGGCAGGGATTTGTTAATCATGGCAAGAAATTTTGTCTCATCTTCTTCTGAGCATGCGGCAGGCTAGGAATTGTCTGTGCTGAGCACGGCCACTGATTTAAAAGTGTCTTCGTCAAAGTTGGCAAGTTTTAGACCACGTGGTAATACAACAGGTTCGTTAGAACAGTTAGTCGTCCACAAAGAAGAATGGCCATTCATGACTCAGATGATGCAGCGGGGAATCAGATTACTTTTCTTCGCGCAGTTGAGGGTGAGTGGTTCAACCACAGCTTCTAACGCATCACTGGCACAGCTGGAACTAACAACTCGTATAAACTCTGCTGACATTGCAGGAATGACTGTCTTCCGAAACCGAAAGCGTGCTAGGATGGGTCCGCGAATTTTCACGCAAAGCAGATTCAATTCGAGTGCTCACAGAAATGTCTCCATTGCGAAAGTCGAGAGTGGCCCCACATTGCTCCAGAAAATCGAGTCCAAGAATTACGTCATGCGTTGATCGAGTAAGTACTGCGAATTCAGTTCGCAATGTGTGGCCGGCGATAACAAGATTCACGGAACAGACTTCAAGTGGGTTAAGCGGTTCGCCACCAACACCACATAATGTTGTCGCACTATCCCAAGCAAACATAATTTTACGACCAAGGCAGTTTTTAAAAGCAAGACTTATAATAGAAACAGTTGCACCTGTGTCCAACAACGCCATAGCACGTACACCGTCCACAAACACTTCAATTCGGTTTTTTAACATCGAAATGGGCAGAGGCATGGGTAAGCTAGAATCTTTTTGCGACCTCACCTCCATCGGCCGCACTCACTAGTTTCCCGGAGGTGGCGACCGTCGTCGGGGAGAAGGGGATTGTCGTAGGCGCCGAGATGGTGGTGTCAGGCTACGGTCAGAGGCCGGTGATTCGTTTCGGTTCAGCACTATTCTGCGTTCTTGTGGGCTAGCTGCTGATCTCTACTCATTCCGGCCAGGTGTTCTTCTATATGAATCATCATTGTCAGCAGGAAGCCTTGTACGGGAGTTCACCCACTGTCGGCGATACTGCTGGTACGGACGACGGTTGCGGCAAAAGCGGGAAATGTGGCCGATCATTCCACAGGCATAACACACTGGCGGCTCACGTTCATTCGATGAATAAGGCTCATCGTCGCTTGTATTGAACGTTTCATGCTCTGGATGTGGTCGACGAGGAGGACGAGAGTGCTCGCTGTTGTAGGCGTTGATGTTGAGAGGCTGGATGTTCGGGCGATGAGTAGCAGAACATCGGGTGTCCGAAGGAGACGTAACAGAGGGAGCATAACAGGTAGAAGATGGGCTGTCTGACGAAGAGGTGCTCCTGTAGACGGGTCTGACGTGGCTCCCAATATCTTGATGCCTCCGAAGCTCTTCGCGGACGATCTGGCGAATTGTATCTACCAGGCTTGTCGTTTCAGACACATCCACACTAGCGACAGTTGTCACATTAGGCAGCCGACCAAACTTCGGAATGATACGGCGTCGCTTCAAAGATTCAAACGTGCGGCAGTGTCGTGTTACATCAGCGGTGGTATTCAAATCCTCCTTTCAGATGAGAAAGTTGTACACATCTTGCGCTATTCCTTTGAGGAGGTGGCCAACTTTTTCTTCTTCTGTCATTCGATCATCAACTATTCTGCATAGCTTGAGGACTTCTATATAAGTTGTGCAGGTCTCCCCCGGTACTTGCGCTCGCTGAGCCAGAGTCTGTTCTGCGCTCTTTTTTCGAGCATCGGCATCGCCGAATCCCGCTCTCATTTCTTCCATGAAGCGATCCCAGGTGGTAAGGGATGCTTCATGATTGTCAAACCATGTGAGTGCAGTTTCTTCAAGAAAGAATACCGCATTCGCCAGCTTGGTATTCGCATCCCAGCGGTTGTATTTGCTCACCCGATTGTAGTGGGTGAGCCAGTCATCCACGTCTTCCCCAGGCTTGCCATAAAAGTGTCGGGGTTTCCGATAAGGCTGTGGGATGGTCGGTTGTGCTGCTGGCATTGGCGGCGTTGAAACATCTGCTTGCGCCATCTCCGTCCGTAGGGGGGTTAGCCCAGCAATTCTTCTGCTCCGGCGAAGTAGGAGAGGTTCTGTGGTGATTTTTACCCCGCACCTCCACCACACTTGTTATGACGTTTATTTAGACAGATCTTAGGCTGCGCTAGAGAATAGCACACAAGAGCGGGGCAGAACCAGCTGCCTCCTGTTCTGCTGATCCTGCCAAACCTCATTTTCCTTCAATAAGGATCGCGGGAAGTGCGTGACAAAATATATATATATATATATATATATATATATATATATATATATAGCACCGGACGCGATATTCGGAGGTCGTGGGGTCGGTTCCCACCATCGGCACGTTGTTTTTTCTTCTACTTTGTGTTTAATTATCTTTCCCCTAAACAGATTACATTACTATATATATATATATATATATATATATATATATATATATATATATATATATATATATATATTAGCTTTTTAAGAAATTATAACTCTCAGATTTATACCAGGTGGTGACAGGCACATACAAATGTATATAACCAAACTTATGCTCGCAAGCTTTTAAGAGGATGTCGCGACAGGTCACCATAACTGCAGCACGGCATTTTAAACTTATCTTTTCCCACTTTACAGGTACCTACCGAACTCATCTTTCAAAATAAATGTCTTTGCAGGAAAACGCAACAGGGGAATTAAATTGATTGTGTGCCTCCAGCATTTTCAAACCGTAACGGTCCATGGCGGCGCCGCCAAGGTCGCCAAAAGTTTTTAACTAAGTGAATTGCGTGCGTATACATACCTGTGGTCGGCAGGAACACTGTAAAAGTGTTCTCCGCTCTTGCCAGATGTGCTGCATCACTTCACAGAACAATACATGTGCGACAATGCGCCAATTGAAACGGTCCGTTGCTCGCAGATAGTTCTTATTTCATCTGATTTCGCTTGCGCGGCCGCGGCGCGGCCGCGCTGGCTGGTCGTCTACTGATGCGCCAGCGCGGAGGCGCTGTAGGCACGGCACCAATGCATCAGGTGGAGTAAACTGTTTTAAATGCCTTATTTTGAATAGGTGTTGATGGTTACTATTTAATGCAAGAGCGCGTTTTTATTGTGTTTTGTGGTCAAGTAATTTTATTTTTATTAGTCTTAACTTCAGCTGCGCTTACCGCGGATACCAGGTTCGCTACAATCGTTTCAACTGTGGTGGCATCTACAGCGCGTACGCGCAACTCGCCACATGCCACAGGATTCACGTTACTTTTGTACAGAGGGATCCGGTTGTCCAGGGTGACCACTTAGGAAGCAACAGATAGAAATGTAGTTGTTACTGTCTTATCGTAATTCCCAGGACAGCGAGCACCACCGCCATGAAATTTTCCTGACCGACTGCCACGAAATCGGCGCCCATTGTTATTACGCCAGGACGGCGCGAAGGAAGCCCGCGCGGCGTCTGCGTCGAGCGTTCCACAACATTCGAGAACCGTCTTCTTCGCGCGAGGAGAGCCCGTAGCCTCGCATTCGTCAGCGTCAACCCCACCTCCCCCCCACTCGGCAGCGACGTTGACTCACCGGAAGATGCGAGTCGTCTGGAGAAGTTTCGGCCGCGCCTAACAAATGACGACGCGCGCCCAGGAGGGATGATCAAAATAGCCAAGTGTATGTGCGCGTCGTCCTTGGTGCGTCGTAACAGAGGTGACGCGCCATATTTATTGAGGTCGCGTCACTTGCGGGATTCAGCCATTGTTTGAGCTAGTATTGCGGCGGGTTAGCAAGTGGTACGGCTCGCATCCCGTGGTCAACCCACTTCGGCAGGCCCACTGATCTGCGAGGGAGCAGAGCTCGTCTTACATGGCGGCTACATCGAGACACTCCAGACATTGGTCTGCGACAGGGCACGGTGAAAAAGTTAGTGTTTGTTGGTTAGACTCTCTCGAGTATTGTCCATTGTTGTAAAGCCGCTGTGTTACTGAGTGCCTCTTTAGTTGCATGCTTAGCATTGACTTTCTCTGAACCTCTCATCTGTGTATCTTAAGTGCTAGTGTGAATTTCTCTGGATCGTCTCTTGCTGTGTATAAAGTTTGCTTTTGTTTGTTACTTCTGACCTTTTACTTTGGCTAGAACCGGTGAAAGCTGGGCACCAAACATCCCCCCACCTTCTGTCACCACAGGTAGTTAACTTCAGGCTGAGCTTGCCACGCAAGTAGAGGACTGCTCCTTTGAGACCGGGAAAGCTACCCCGCTGACTGTAAGGGTGTCTGGGAGTGCGCGCACCATTATTGGAGCATCGTTAATTATAACCAATAATTATTAACTGTTGGCACCGACTAACGATGCTAACAACTCTTATACAAACCATTTACAATAGTAACGTTTAACACCAACCAATGTTTGAAAGAATACGTGCCCAAAAGAATGCAGAACTCGATGTGTTCTGCCCCGTTACGGTCAATGAAGGACGCACAACTGCACGGATTCGGCAGCCCCATTTAGGTTAGAGCTATTTTTATCTTCAGCATTCATTCTTAACACATCTGAAGAACCTGAGGACGCATGTGTTTCTATCCCCGCAAGGTCCATGCGGGACCAAACGCGGTTTTGTGTGGACAGCCCTAATTGAGCTGCATGTTCTTTGTAAAACTTGAGCCCCTTGCTGTTGCACATGCCTTCAAATCTCCCACAAAACGTACAGCTTTTGGTATCATGTGGGCAAGCCGGCATGCCAGCATCATTGCGGCCGATGTGGGATTTTAAGCGGTTGAGCTAAGGCGTCACGAGGCAATTGGCATTTGGGTTTAACGAGGGCTTGCCAAACTTGCACCCTACACACATTCCTCCTGGCCTCAAATAACATACAAGGGGTCTAGTAGGGCAGTACCTGACAGCATGTGGGCATGCCCGTTTTTTTTCTCTGCACTACAGACGATATAGGTTCTACACAGATTTATTGTGAGCGTGCCGCTCACAGTCTCGGATCTTTGAGGGCTCTGCTACACAGAGCGTCTCATTTAGGCTGGATCTGCACTCAAATAACGGACAAGGGTCCCTAGTGGTCGGGATGCAGGAATGTGCTTTGCGCGAGCCCGAAAAACATCTATGGGATCCATGTATCACGAAGAAGGGCAAGATCAAATGGGGCTTGCCCACTTTTACCCCATCGGAGACTCATTTAGGTATGATGGTTGGCCCAGCCCTATTTGCTCACATTGGACCCACCGGAGCCCCTATATGCTATGCTATCTGGGACGGAACATTTCGCTCTTGAGTCGATTACGAACACGTGATGAACATAATGAAGAAGGATGTCTACCCGCTCAATCGCATCGACCATAGCCTGGGCCTGTTCTGCAACGCCAAGTGCTTCTCGTCTTTGAACCTAAAGAGCGGGTACTTCCAAATTAGGGTCGGCGAAAGAGACCGAATTCATTACAACAGAAAGTCTCTTTGTGTTTAATGTAATGCCTCTCGGAGTCTCCACAACATCAACGTTTCAGAGAATAATAGATATTGTACAAGGTAGCTCAAAGCGGCATGTCGTCTGTTTTGTATATTAAAAAAACGTCGTTGTATTTTCTACATTTAAAGACAACCTGAAAATCCTTCATAGAGTGTTCGAGGCCATCAAGTCGTCAGGACTAACTATGAAGGCAGAGAAGTAGCACATCGCGTAAGATGAGAGGAGCTCTTGTTTCTAGGTGTTATCGTGAGCATGGAAGGAGTTTGCCCAGACACACTCAAAACAGCTGCTGTCGAAGTTTCCACAGCCTAGGACAGCCGTGCGCCTATTCCTTGGACTGTGCGCATATTACCGACGATTTGTCAAAACCGTTTCCAGCATCAGTGAAACTACGATGAAGCATACGAAGGTCGACGTGGCATTTGAATTAAAAGCGCCGAAAGCTGAAGCCTTCGAAGACCTAGAGTGCCGCTTAAAGTTACCGCCAATCATCGGGTACTATAATGAAAACGCTAAGACTCAAAACTATATCGACGTAAGCAGCATGGTCTTATGAGCCGTTCTCGTTAAGAGAATTAGGGACAAGAAAACGTTATCCTCTATACCAGCTGTTCCCTGCCAAAAGCCGAGGCCAGATACTTGGAGGCAAAGAAATAAATGTGTTACCATCATCGGCGCTAGGCGCGCGCAGAAATCTTTCATAGTGTGCCCGCAAAACCTTATGACGCATGTTAGAGGTGCTTGATGTTTTAATTTCTAATGTTTATGTTCACCTTCTGTTCTGAAAGCACCGAGGCGACGTTTATTAAGGTGGGTAATGCCGCGAACTTTTTAAATGTTTATTTTGATGTCAACAGCCGCCGGCATGCAGTGTTATGACTGTGACTGTAGCGAACGGAACAACCTGGTGCTTTCTTAACGCTTAGTGTGTGTTGTCAATCAAGCATTTTTTATTTTTTGTAGCGTTAGAAGGGCTGACATTAGTCTCTAATGATAGCTGGCGAGCACAACTGTTCCCGTACTATTTCAGACTTGCAGTATAACTTAAATGGTTTTTATCGCTGTTTCTGCGCAGTATTTAATTTGAGCAGTGCCAAAAGCAACGTGCTTTGTACTTCAACTACCTGCGAGAGTGCTGCTAACGCCATCTCAGTGTTGATGGAGACTTTTATGGGCGCCTTCCAGCTTGATAAAAAGTTTATTTATGTTCGATACAAGTCTCTCCGTTTGCTGTCTCCAGCATCGTCAGCACCGTGCTCAATACCTTAAACTGTTGATCATTTCTGCGGCTGAGAAATATTACCCAAGTCTCCAGCTTAATACATTTAGACCTACGCAGCGGTCAGGAACATCTTAATTGTATTGTTTCGCAATATTTCACCGCTGACGTGCAACAAAATTATTTTACCTCGCCGATAAATTGAAATAATAAATGGGCGTTTTGAGGAAAATAACAATTCGGAATAATGTCATACCTCACAGTACCTCCCAAATTATGAATTAAGACAGGTTAGATGTCATCAAATAGACAATAAATTATTAATATGGATCAGTTTATTCTAAAGAACTATTCTTGAACATTCAGAAAAAACAGTAATGCTCATCACCATGTCACTTCATAGTGTGAAGTAGCATATATACGGGGCCCTCCTAGCGCCAGTATGGGGAGTTGTGCTTTGGCAACTACAATAATACTCTTGGGGGCCCCTTTTAGGGATCAAGTGGACAAGCTCAAATTATCTTGCCCCTGTTGTGCCCATTTCTTCTTTATATCGGCGTGAAAATTTGAGTCACTACATATTCCCACATGTGGCCCTCAAGGGTGCCTCTTGGGGAATTTTAGGGCCGATTCAAAGCAAGTTTGCGGTTTAGGTGCAAACATCCTGGGCTAACCTAAATAGGGCTGCCCAATAAAAATTTCAATATGCTCCGAATGGGCAGTGACAGGGCTAAACATGGCCATGCCCATACTTTGCCTACGTGTCTCCTTTGAGGGGTACTTGAGGGAAGGTCCGAAAGAAGAGTCGATTTCATGCAGAACAATCATTGGACTGTGGTGGGGCTGCAAAGTGTCCATAACCCGTTTTTGCCCACATCGGTCTGTTTCGGGCCACTTTATGGCAGATGCGTCGCAAATGTGATTTAAAGAGTAGAAGATAGGTTTGCCCAAATGGGCCGCTCAAAAGCCGAATAGGTCACGCATGGGTCGCCGCCGACCACGAAGCATGCGCGCGCAATGCGCACATGCACCTCTTTTGGGGTACTAGCTAGTGAATGCAACGTATATTCTTATTCAATATGGTAGATATAAGCCCAATTGGGGCCATACATGGAAGGTGCGGGGGCCTCAACTTTTTCGTAGGAGGGCTTATCTCTCTAAAACTTCTCCGTCATACGTTTAAGGTTGCCATTTTAGGTTATTCACTATGTACGAACCGGTAATCGCCGCTTATGGAGTTTTCACATAACTGTGTTAAGAATATTTATGCCGTCATCAATTATATTTTTACTCTGGTAGCTATGTTATTTATGCAGTATTGGAAGCAAATATGCAGCTGTAACTACTCCGCTTTACCATTGTGTACTGAACTTCCTGCGAATCTTCCCGGCGCCACTATTATTTTACGCAAAGAACCAAATTTAATTTTCAGAACGAAATGTAAAGAAACATTTGAGCAAGCCCACATTATTAAAGTGTTTGCAATGAATGTCCCTTGTGTTGCTGAGTACAGAATACAAATTCACTAAATATTGTGCAATGTTTCTCGATTGAAGGTTAATGGGATTAAGGCTGTCTCGCAAATGCCGACTTCAACTCATGAGGGCAACATGTGGTCCAGCCCAAACTGGGCTGGCGACTTAAATCTCTCGCCAGCACAATTATGGTATTATAGGGATTAACCGACGTGAGCAATAAAACGTTCGTCAAAGGGGCTGCAGCCGCACGAGCAAAGGTCGCACCCATTAGTGATTTTGGTGTGGCTATCTGGACCGAATGCGGCCAGCCGTAATTGCTCTGTATGAAAATTGGGCAGCCCGCGCAGGCCTGTCCAGGCTAAGCCATGGGCCACCGCTGGCTCCAATTTCACAGCCCACTTTGTTCTACTTGGGGTATTCTGAGGAAATACTTGAAAACGCCCTACCTCTAAAACTGCTTTTACGTGCTATTACGAGGCAAGCGAGCGTGGGCGCAGATTGGTCAAGAACTGAAATGAACAGTGCCAGTGCGTTGATGTCTCATACAACTAATTCTTCTGACGTGTAGAACAACTCGCGAAAGTCAGACGAAGCGCCAGAGCATCGCTCAGAAACAGAGCGCACAAGATGTCCTAGAGCGCAACGTCATCTCAATTAAATAATGCACCTAAGCTTGATTGCACCTTCTGGCTAAAAACAAAATTCATTCGAGAAGTAGGGCAACTTTCGAAAGCCCGACAAAGCGCCAGAGCGCCTTACTCGGAAACAGAGGGCACAAGTGTCCAACTGCGCAGCGTCAAGTCAAGTAAGTAACGCGCCTGTGCTGGGCACCAACTTCTGCTTAAGACAAATAATTCACCGAACCAGTAGGACAACTCGTGAAAACCTGACAATGCGCCAGATGGCCTCACTCGCGAACAGAGAGCACAAAATGTCCTAGAGCAAGGCGCTCTACTGGAAGCCAGTTTCTGATGAGTAAGGCTTATCACCGCTCTACTGTGGCGTTCTGATCTTGTTTCCAGCGCAGCCAAGCTTATCAAACGGCATCCCTTAGCAGGACAGCACGGAAGAGTTCAAAGGGCATGCCACCCAGAGCACTACAGATGAATAAGTATCTTCGAAACTGGCTTTGTGCCTGACTCCCTTTGGTCCGCCAGATCTTGACGTCAACGTAAACCTTTAGTGGTACGGGTAATTCAAACATTGGTTTCCAGCAGTACCACCGTTTAACCAGGTTAATCCTGCATAATTGTCGTGTAAGCACTACCTCACACTGCCAAACCCAGTGTATAACTGTTGTGGGTTGAATATGCGCATTTAGAGAGAAAAGCACCATAGGAGAAGGGCCAATTTAAACTCAGCAGTTTCTCGTAGGAACCGAGTATGGACGCGGTAGCTATCACTACAGCCGAGAGGCGCACTGCAGACACTATCGCGCCGTGAAATACCCATTGTCGTCTCCATCCGTTTCGATCTGTGTCAAAAGCTTGCTTTCACATCTGCAGCTTGGTGTAGCTACGTTTAAAGTGGACATATTTTATTCCAAACTCTAACTAGCGTATGATCCCTTTTGCAAAAATCAGTTTTGTATTGAGCTAGCAGCAATTACATACCTTGGTTTCTGGATCTTTTTAGTGTCACATTAGTTCTACCATTGCAACGCCAGGACTGACAGAATATTTGAGCAATACTAATTAGCAATTTATATGTGCTCCTTTGGAACTTCTCTTGATATATGTAATGCACACTCCGACAGACGAGAAATAAATTACAGTAGTAGAATGGCAGTAGGCCGCCATTCATTTTTTTTCTTCCGGGCTTCTTGTTGTAATGGTCCAGAATGAACTACCCCAATTATCATGCTTATCTCTGACGCACAGTCAGTAATTAGGCATGTTTTCCGACGTCGACAGCTTAGCTTAAATCAGAACGTTTACATGAAATCGACAACGTCACGTCAAGTCGGCTTATCGGAGCAAAAAGCGTGTGCCGGTCTCACGGAATATTTCTTGGTTCAGGAAGGGTAGGTGAGAAAGCACGAAACGGGTAATGTTTTGAGGTTCCCGGAAAACGGCATTTCATCATCGGTACATCTGGTAATGTTATGTGAGGAGGAGAAAGCGAAGCGTTTTGATTTTTCTATAATATTGCCGAGATTACATGTGTTTTTCTGAAATACGACAAGTGGTTTTCATTTTCCAATTGATCTCTGCAGACATTCTCATGTCGAGACCAGTGGGAGGTAATCCTAGACAGCTCCGACACAGAGGGCAAGATTCTTTTTGTCAGAAGAGAAAATAGGGTTGGGGACCCCTTAAGAGCCCTGAAAAAAGGACGGCGATTAATGATACGCCTAACATGAGGATAATTCAGCAGCCAATATTCTAATCAAGTTTATTTACTAGTTCACCGGGTCACAACACTATTGAGCCAAGTTTGGTACCAAAGTAAAAAGGGCTGCGACTATTTCAGTGGTGATTAACAAAGCTCTCGCTCGCCAAAGCCAAAAGGATTTAAGTTACGATCGGAAATCACAGAACGCAATATTTCGGCTAGCATGTAAGGCTGCAAAAGCCATCAACATGCCGCAATAGGTATCCGGAAATTCTGTGTATGGCAGCTTCCATATCACACCACCTAAGGTTCGGAACGTAGTGGTCACTTTGTGGGGACAAGTTTTGACAGCTTCAAAATTTGCTACCGCTGCTCTAATTAAAATTAAAGAGCCTAGCTCCCCGTCCGTTTGCGCCGTGCTATACTTTTTCTTATTTCTATAATTACATAGGCCCCAGAACTTGTAATTTAACCTATGGCTTCAAGTTGAATTCTGATTAGGGGCCATAGGTCTGTTCAACTTATCTTTGTTTATTCTGATACTAGAAGCAATCTCTATATTTTTGAAGCTATCAGGCCAAAAGAGGTAACCGTCTTGCCAGAAGGTAGTCGTATTGAAGGTTTTTTTTCCCAGAAAGAAGCCTTCAAAATTTGAAAGACCACAAGAGGTAACACACAACAGGAACGGATAATAAGGCGGATTGCTTAAGTGTCTCTGTATCTCTCCCTCTTCTCCTCTAGCTCTCCGTCCTTATGAAGAAAACGATACTACTCTTGCAGATTTTACTGTATGTTTGTATCAAATAGAGTGCCCAAGACATTCAAAGTATTTTCAAGCAATATTGTGGTTTTTATCCTTATATTGCCGCCAATAAAACTATTAAAAATTTTGTGGCACAAATAATGTGTTCTAACGATGTGCCCGCAAAGAGTCACATTATGTTTGTTTGTGATACGGTTTTGTATTACGAAATTTTTTTGCCAACTAACTCATGATCTTATTTCTTGCAGACAGCATATCAAAGAACCCATTTTCATTTACATAAAGCTCCAGAAACAAGTTATTTTTGCAGAAATGCAAAATGATGAAAACGAATACTGCGTAGGACAGGGTGGTATGAAATAAAGGATCAAGATTGCTGGTTTTCCTGTCTTTAATGACCAAAGGCTCCCGTGTAAGTCATTACGGTTGAGCTTTTCGTGTTCTTCGGCCTTTTGATGGCCATCATATAAAGAAAAGCGTTTTTAGACTGCCCTAATTCTGCAAGGCCACTTACAGAATACAGAGAGCATGCGAGCTTCGCGGCACGTACGAGCAGTGCCTGCCAATGATGAGAAATATTTGGCCCAAACAAAGCAATTTGTCCTCTTCGGGGTGGCGCCCATCGTCTTTCCTGAGAAATGAAAGGCCAGCCGCACTAGAGAGCTAAGCTGTCTTCTTGTCATGGCCTTAATTCGAAACCCGCTGGTGTCTAGGTTTTGGATGGGCTGCTTCAAGTTGCCCTAAAAGCCATCTCGCCGAAACAAATAAAACATGCAGCTGTAATGACTAAGGGGTGTGAATGTAGAAAACAAATAAAAGCATAAGCACGCAGCAGCAATGACAAATTCGGCAAAATGTGCACTAAAGGGAGGTACTAAGAGCTTTTGAGCTAGCGCTTGCAATGCAAGCGACCTCACTCATGAACACTGTTCACTAAAACGATAAAGTAGTACGCAAACACACGACCGAGCATCTGCATGTCTTTTATTTGGATATGTACAAGCGAACTGATTCCGTATTTTGAAAATAACGCGGCATTCCTGAAAAGGCAACCTACTTAAATATATGAATATATCACATGCGAATATTACATTGCACACTCGCCACGCTGTGCTCATTCACACTCTGCGAATCCGTACCGGCTCCTCTGCGCGCCGAATTTAATCGGTGCGTTGATGCGATTCATATTGAAACAAGTTTGAGGAGATATTGCACGTAATCAGTGCCACCTGAAGTAAAAGGTGCTCTTCGCACGTTCCTGTCAATCAATAAAGGTGTGGGCCGGCGCTTACTTTTGTTTTCTAACATAATGGTGCCAAGCGAGCCCCACCACACAAGAAAGTCGCAAACAAAATTGATAATAACCATGGCTACTGTAATGAGCCGAACCACAAAAGATTTACGGCGCCAGGTAGTCGGCGCAAGTCTCACAAGCGAAACCAAACTGGGGTGCAGTGTAATGTCATAGCGACGGATGACGAAGGTCACGGTCACGAAACAAAACACTGCTCCAACTCTCTTTGCTTTGACATAATTACATTACGACCTTGTTAAGAAACGACATGACAAAAAAACTGGTGACGCAATGAGCGTGTACCCAAGGGAACACAGGCAAAGCAGCTCACGAAACACCATTCAAGAGAGGCAAACAACGCGCGCGTGGTCGAGCAGTGCAATGGGCATGGAGTGGTTTCTGCGCGTCAGTCAAGAATTCAAACGATAGACAAAAGGGATGGAAAAGAGATAGATAAAGCGTGAGACAGAGCAAAGAAAGAATTTCCTCGGGCCTGCAGCTTGGCCTCCAAGTGTGAGGAGGTTTCTCGAATGAGCTAAGACGGAAATGGGCCGTCCATTCCTCCCCCCCGGTAGCAGTTCGATTACCGATGGTGGATGATTTCTTTTTAAAGGTTAGACAGAACGAAGCAGACATCCAGAGGAATATCGCGGTCACATCTAGCGGACAGACGTCGTAGACAGCTCTCGCCCTCACGCGATTTCAACGTGAGCCAAGGCTTGCGGCTTGAAATATATCTTCTAATCCCCATTGGCAAACGGCGTAAGTTGACGCCAAGCCTAGGAACCTGGATAGGAAAAAATTATAAAAAATAGTTCTTTGTCTCGTACTTCAATGTACGCGTAAATAAAAGGCCTCCTTTAGGTTCTTTGCGTATCATGGACCGTTAAGGAGAAAATGATTTTATTCGCCCTTTACTTGCATTCAAGCCATTGCTGCATTGGTGAAGCTGCCACGCTGTGCTTATTTCTAAACTGAAGAGTTTCGCGTACCGAATTATTCATGTGGGGGGAGGGCGCTTTGCAGAGAAGGTTTGAATAACACTCGAAATATAAGGCTTGACTCAATTGTTTAATAAATTGTTGCCAATTATCAAAGTCGTGTGCTCAGCAACCGACTGTATTGTCGGCTTTTCGACTGAAGCAACTCAAGCGCATAAGCGCTTTAGTGAAACTATGCACAGTCTTCGAATCGTAGTGAAATGTAAGTGATAGTTACGCAAATCAAAAAGTAACGAATGGAAAGAAGAAACAAGGAAATAAACGAAGCCTGTTTAAAGCGTCATCGGCGAAGAGCCTAAGGCCTCATAATTAGCGGCGTGCGAATGACGAAAAATATTAACGAACAAGAAAGTTTTTCTGTTACTACCGGCTTCAGGTGTTAGTGTGCCTTAAGTTAGATGTTTTATGTATCCACAGAAAGTGACAAGACGTTGTCTAATTTTGTTGCCGCTCGCCTTACGAAGCAGCCAGGCTGCACTACGAATAACCTCTCTAAAGTTTGTGCACCCAAATTATTCATGCACAAAGAGACGATTCTCAACAGTTTTGTGTCTGTTGCAAAGACATTTCCGCAGTTTGCATCGACATTGCATTGCATTATAGTCGCTTGCCAGAGCGCTGCCATTCCTGTGCATCAAAAAGGCTCCGCGCATGTTTTAGCGCTAACTAGGGACGTGGTAGAAAAAATATAACGAAGAAAAGTTTACCAACACTTTTAGAAGTCATGTTCTAAGAACTATTTTCAAAATGATATTACCAGCCTGCTAAAGGAAACATATATCAACAGACAGGATTTTTTGTCTTGTACCTATATTTTTTTTCTATTAGGGAGGCATTCTTTGGAAGCGTTAGTTAACCACAGACAAAAAAGACGCAGTCTCTCATTTTGGAGCGTCAGCTCTATTGCTATCATTCGCAAGCGTAGAACGATGCCGGAAACCTACCTTTAAGGAACCTATTCACTAGTCACGTGCGCCATCGCTGTAGCACAAGCGTCCACAACGGCGCATTGCCATGAGCACAAGATTTTGATGTACAGTTTAATTATAATATGTCGAACACGACGACCTGCAAGCTTGTTCTGAGCCATTCACGTTTGGCACGGGCCAGGCCCAAGAGACCACCTCGGACGATGTGAACAATTTTTATATTTGGGTAATACTGCAGGCTCCTAGAAAATCCTCCTAGAAAATCAATATGCTGAAGACTAAGGTAATGTTCAACAGCCTCGGGAAGGAACAGCAGTTTACATTAGGTAGCGAAATACTGGAAGTAGTAGGCGAATATGTCTACTTAGGACAGGTAGTAACCGCATATCCGGACCACGAAAAGGAAATAAGAAGAATACGATTGGGATGGAGCGCATTTAGCAAGCACTCGCAGATTATGACTAGCAGCTTACCGGTATCGCTCAAGAGGAAAGTATACAACAGTTGCATCTTGCCTGTACTCACCTATGGGGCTGAAACGTGGAGGCTAACCAAGAGAGTTCTACTTAAGTTGAGGACAACCCAGAGGGCTATGGAACGAAAAATGGTAGGGGTAACATTAAGAGATAGAAAGCGTGCAGAATGGGTCAGAGAAATAACTCAAGTTACCGACATTCTAGTAGAAATTAAGAAGAATAAATGGACATGGGCAGGACATGTAGTGCGAAGAGAGGATAACCGATGGTCGCTGAGGGTAACAAACTGGATTCCAAGGGAAGGAAAACGTAGCAGGGGGCGGCAGAAAGTTAGGTGGGCGGATGAGATTAAGAAGTTCGCAGGGGTCAAGTGGGTGCAGCTAGCACAGAACCGGGTTAAGTGGAGAAATATGGGAGAGGCCTTCGCCCTGCAGTGGGTACAATCAGGCTGATGATGATGATGAATACTGCAGGCATGCAATGCTGAATCAGGAGAGGTCAATTACAATAAATGTTGTCCAGCTGTAAAACAATAAAAACAAAATTTTTCTCACAGCGCCGAGCTTATAACACAACTGAAAACAACGCGCAGTAGAATAATAGCAAACTTCACTTTGGAGGCGATAAAAACAGCGAGTTAATTACTAGGGCGCTTCAGTCTCGAGTTTTCCGTCAAAAAAGGAGTATTTGTAAAAATAATTTTGGGCAAATATAGGGAAGACAGTGCTCATGGCGAGATGGTCTGGAGGAATCGTTTCAGGTATTTTTCAGGATTAACGCACCTACAAAGATATGAGTGAAGATAGGCTAGTCGGGCTTTCTTTCTCTTTTTTTTCTAGTGCATCAGCGCTGGCAAAAATAATAGTATATCAGGTATCCAGAATAAAATATTGTCACGTACAAGGTGATTGAGGATATCTAGAATAGCGAGGAGGTTAGCTCCGATACAACAGAGGTGAGCAGCACAGAAGCAAAACCCGCAAGCGACACTTCATCGTCCTTCAGTCAGACATGCGCCACCTGGCAACGCTAGGTGGCATTACTCCCCCTTCCGAAAAAAAAGCAAAAAAAAGTGAACAATGGGCGGTGAGAACGGTGTGCAAAGTAAGAGAGTCGTCACAGGAGGTGGCCGTGCGTTATCGTTGGTAGTACGGCTTCAGCGGCACAATGTGCACAATGTCCGAGCTGGGCTTTCGACGTTTTGAAAGTGCGGCGCCGTCGGGAATAACTTCATAATTGAGATCACTCACACGACGCAACACTTTGTACGGCCCGAAGTAGCGGGAAAGGAATTTCTCTGACAAGCCTGGATGGCGAACTGGTGTCCACACCCAGACTTGGTCCCCAGGTTTGTAGTGAACCTGGCGGTGCCGGAGGTTGTAGCGGTCCGCGTCAGAGGTCTGCTGCCGCCCGATGTGCACACGGGCAAGCTGGCGGGCTTCCTCAGCGCGGATGGCATACTGCTGGGCATCTGGCGGAAGCTGGTCATCATCTGGGCACGGGAGCATGGAATCGAGCATGCTCTGAACTTCACGCCCGTACACAAGTCGAAATGGTGTGAAGCGCGTTGTTTCCTGTTGGGCTGTATTATACGTAAATGTGACGTACGGCAGCACCTCGTCCCAGGTCTTGTGCTGCACATCGACGTACATTGACAACATGTCCGCAATCGTCTTATTTAACCTTTCGTAAAGACCATTGCTCTGCGGATGGTACGCTGTGGTCTTGCGATGCATCGTGTAACTCAACTCAAATATGTGGTCGATGAGGTAATGACATACGAAAGGGCGCCATGCCGCAAGACTATGTTATGCATGAAAAACTCGGCTACTTCGGAAGCTGTGGCATCAGGGATTGCCTTTGCCTCAGCGTATCGGGTCAGGTAGTCAGTAGCGACTACTATCCATTTGTTTCCCGCCTGCGACAAAGGGAAAGGACCAAGGAGGTCCATGCCAATTTGGTCGAACGGAATACGTGGTGCTCTAACGGGTTTGAGAAATCCGGCAGGCTTCAGGGGCGGTGTTTTACGGCGCTGGCATTCACGACAGCTTCTTACATAGCGTTTCATAGTTGCGGAGAGTCCTGGACAGTAATACATGTTGCGGACTCGAGCAAGCGTCCGTGAGTAACCCAAATGACCAGACGTCGGTTCGTCTTGGCAAGCAAGTAGAATATCCGCACGGAGATCGCATGGTACTACCAGAAGGTAAGCTTTTTCTTGGCCTTGGGAGTTTCTTTTATACAAGACGCCTTGCTGCATACAGAATGAACCAATGTGCCGAGATAGGCGTCGAGGGAGCGTCGTATGACGCCCTTCCAGGTAATCAATGAATGCAAGGATGTCTGGATCAGCTCTTTGTCGATACCTGAGCTGAGATGCGCTGAGAGCTCCTAGAAAGCTGTTGTCGCCATCGGCTGCAGCATCGTCAGTGTCAACGGGGGCTCGTGACAGCGCGTCAGCGTCTTCGTGTTTGCGGCCTGACTTATAAACAATAGTTATGTCAAATTCCTGAAGTCGTAAACTCCAGCGTGCAAGTCGTCCCGATGGATCTCGCAGATTTGCCAACCAGCATAAACAATAATGGTCCGTGACGACTTTAAATGGTCGGCAGTAAAGATAGGGGCGAAACTTCATAGTGGCCCACACGACCGCCAGACATTCCTTTTCCGAGGTGGAGTAGTTCGTTTCGGCGCGAGAGAGTGTGCGGCTAACATAGGCTATTACTTGCTCAATCCCGTCTTGATGCTGAACAAGGACCGCGCCAAGACCGATGCTACTGGCGTCAGTGTGCACTTCTGTGTCAGCCGCTTCATCGAAGTGCGCCAGAACAGGGGTTGTTTGAAGGCGCTCGCGAAGCAAAGAGAAGGCTGTCTGCTGCTCAGAGTTCCACACAAAGGTGGTGTCCTTCCTTGTGAGGCGCATTAGAGGTTCCGCAATTTGAGAGAAGTCCGCAAAGAACCGCCGATAATATGCGCACAGGCCGAGAAAGCGCTGAACATCCCTCTTGTTAGCTGGAACGGGAAACCGCGCGACGGCAGCAGTCTTTTTGGGATCCGGGCGCACCCCATCGGCGCCTACAACATGGCCAAGGAACTTGAGTTCTGTATACCCGAAGTGGCATTTCTCGGGCTTCAGCGTGAGATCAGCAGAACGGAGCGCTTCCAGTACAGCTCGAAGGCGTTCGAGGTGTTCCCTTACGGAAATCCCATATCTGCTCCAGATATGGAACATATGCTGCCAGATATAAATATATAAGGCAGCAAATAAGACCTTATCTGGGCCAGATGAGGTCATATATGTGCAAAATGTTGCCCTTATATGGCTCAGATTTGGCCATATCATGCAACATATAATCCATATCTGAACGGGTAACGGGACCTTATATGGCTTGATCAGGGGCATATATGGTTCCATCGCGACCTTATGTGGCCTGATAAAGGGCATATATGGCATCGTCATGACATTCTATAGACAGACCAGGGCCATATATGCCTGGCGTCAACAGGACTTTATATAACCTCATCGGGGCCTTAATTATGTAGGCGCCATAGTGATTGTATATTAGCAAAATATGGCCTTCGTCTACCTTCTACAAATATCCAATATTGGCGTTATGTGGTCGAGCTTCAATTTTTCTACACTCAGCATGGCCGCCATGCTTAGTGTTAATTGTATCCAATTTAGAAAATAGCTACGACTCCTAATATTTCAAATATTCTGCAGATTTCGCTGCACTATAATTATTACAACATGTGTTCCTTAATCCACTAGGGCGCTGGGTTATGGCTACATGCTCCTCTTTCCGCCTACTAACTCGCATTTTCATTTAAAATGCGGCGGCAGTCCGGTGCACAAAAGCATGGTCGGTTAAGTTGAGCGATTCAAAATATCAAGAAAATGATGGCAGTTCAGTATACGGCCCCCTCCGCGCTGTCTAGACAGTGACTCACCGTCAGCGATAGCTGGCGGTTGCGGCGTTGAGGGCTGGCTATACAGTGACTCCTCCTCTCCCGCGTTCCCCTCTTCCCTCTCAGACAGCGGCGGCTCCAGCGTCGCGGGCTCGCATTTCATCTCTCCTCCTCGCTGCCACGCTCTATACCGCGTAGGCCGCGAGCTCTCCGTTTTTGTGTGCTTTCTTCTTTCCCCTCCCCATTTCAACTCCGTGGGCCTAAAAACTTGCTGTTTCGTTCCTTTTCGGTAGCAGACATCGGAGTTTGGTGCGGATGGCGGGCGTGCTGCATGTTGTGTATGCTGGTGTGTGTGTGTGTGTGTGTGTTTGAGCCAGCGCCTGTTCGCTATTAGCTGTGTGCATGTAACAAATATGCGACAGCAAACCTATAAGAGGTTCAGTCTGACCGTCGGCACAGAGGAAGTTACTGTTCCACTGCGGGTGGAAGCTGCCTCCCAGCCTTGGCAGCAAACCTGATGGTCGATTGAGCTTTTCAGGGCTTCTGCCTTGGGTGGCCCGGCCAAATCTTCACCATTGTGTCGGATCGCACCCTGATCGTGCCGCCTCATCTTCACGCCCGATCACCAAAACTGTGAGTGTGAGACTTCTTGTCGGGAACTAGCACTTGCCAGCCTCAGGATTTTGTTCAGTTTATTATTTTGATGGAAAATTAATTTTCCAATCAGTAAATTGGACGGTAATTGCCAGTATGTGATATTTTTCCGTACACTTCGTTGCTAATTTGTCTTTCGCTCCAGCAATTTTGACAAATTTCAGAGGATGGATAGGGTCCTTCATTGTTTAGTATTATTATTATTATTATTATTATTTGCACTACCTAAGTAGCTTCATGCTTGATTTGGTTTAGGGGCAGAGCTGTCGCTGTCATTACAAATGCCATCGGACATGCTTTTTTTCTGTTTTCTCTCTTAATTTCAAAAGCAACCACGAGTTAGGCGCGTTCCCTCATTTTGCACTGCAGTCTCTGCTTAAGGTAACACCAGTACTTTCTGACAGCCTATATGTACTTTGCAAAGGTTTAGGTATTATCAGCAGTCCCAGCAGTGTGTTTTATCGCCCTACGGTTTAGCGGTACCTTTTCCGGGTATCGACAAACCTTTAAATTCCGTTTCAATAATCTAGTTCGATTAATAGCCATTTATTTTATTTAGCTTTGCAAATAAACCAGCTCAAACTAAAAGCATTTAGTGGTTAAAGCTCTGTGTGTAAAAGAGTAGAATAAAAATGTAATATCTAATTTAATAGGTTAATGTCTTTCACTTTAGCTTCTCGTGTACACAATATTCTGTTCAGATATCTCATTAGTTTGTTATAGTATCGCGCGCAAATGAGTAGGACCTCAATATTTAACAGATGAGCATGTCTTTGACCCTCGGTATACACACGTAATTCAGGCCCGTTTGTGATCGATTCCATATAGGCAGGGAAAAAAGAAAACCTGTGGTTTCAAAGGTATTTTCCTGTAAGGTTTGAAATAAAAGGGGAATTTCAGGTTTCTCTTGGCAAACTTGATTGAGTGGGCATTTAGCTGGAATACTGAAATTGTCTTGTGTGTGTTCTAATTAAGTGTTATGAGGATATTATAGATCTATAGTTCAAAACCTACATGCCATGCGGGCTAGATCTTTAAATCAGGAATTGGGTAGATAAGGCATATCTGACCAAATATGCCTTATCTGGTACTCGAAATCAGGAATTGGGCAGATCAGGCATATACAACCAGATATGCCTTATCTGGTACTCGAAATCAGGAATTGGGCAGATATGCCTTATCTGGCCTAGATCTGTCCTAATATGGCATATCTGTCCAATTCCTGATATACCTGATCTGGATTTTTTTTATAAGTCCAGATATGGCATTTCCGTAAGGGTTGGTCAAATGTTTCGGAAAAAACAACTACGTCATCCAAGTACACAAGACAGATCTGCCACTTGAGGCCAGTGAGGACGGTGTCCATCATCCTTTGGAATGTAGCTGGGGAGAGCACAATAATAATGGGAGTACTTTGAATTCATATAGGCCATCTGGAGTGAAAAATGCGTTTTTTTTGCGAAGTTTATTGCCTCAGGGCATAAGAGGAATGTCATGATGGATGAGGGGTGTGGTCAAATAAATGAAAAAAGGTTGGCTGATGCAATGAAATCGAGGAGTGAACAATGATGCGGTCCCGGTTTTCAAACAGCATATGACTCCGGATTATGGGGGGAGAGGCCAGCTGCCACCAGGTGCCGGATCCGCGTTGGCTTCAACACTGGGGAATCCCACAGTAGGTGATGGATGTCTGATTCTATATTTTTAGACTTGCAGATGGGGCACCCAGGGTGTGGATATAAATACTGAAATTGAGGCCACTTTCGGATCACTGCTGGTGTTAGGGCCACCCCAACTCTAATCCTCCGAAGCGCCACCTCCTCTGCGCGGGTTAGACCGCGGGGGAGGCTTACCGTACACGGAGGTATAAGAGCACGTGTACGGCGCCGGAGGTGCTCCTTTATTGTTAAAAGCAGGGTGGCATTGTCTAATTTTATGAGGTTTGGCGATGTCGATGTCGAGTTTGAAAGGCGGGTTGCAGCATCCACTTGGCTTTGAGCACTTAAAAGGTCACGCGGGGTCCATTCAATACGAATTGGATTTGGTATGCGAGCCGCTAGACTGTATGTTCTGGCAGATTTCCGGGCTACTACTAACTCGTCTAAGTAGCTTTGTCACCTGGAGGGCATCTGTACGTATGATAATACAGGCCGTGGGAAGCATGGGAATGGCGGTCACAGAGCGAAGCGCCTCTTGCACTGCAAGCAGTTCCGCACAAAAAGAAGATGGAGGTTCCGGTAATTGAAATGTTGACGTCTTGTTCAATGAAGATTTGCTAGGACAGTAAACTGCTGTTATCACTTCACAGGCTTAGATGCTTGCGTCGACGTAAATTATAATGGAACGATGTGGCAAGCGGGCGTCTTGTTCCATAATTCGGTCGCGAAGTGACGACGCCGGTTCCTGTGTTCTTGGTCGGCGTAAATCAGTCGGCTTATTATCGCTCATTTGTACAAAACGCCAAGGTGGAAGAACTGGCAGTGGCGGTGGTAGTAGTGAATGTTTCGAAGCACAAGACTTCAGAGCACACGTTGCGTGAGAGAGTTTGGCCTTAAGCTTGCGTGCATCATGCGGTTTTTTTCTCGGTCTCTTTCGTCTAGTTCGATTTGCCAATAGCCGCTTTTCAAATCAATAGATGAAAAATATTTCGCACGTCGCAATCTCTCCAGTGAGTCATCGATGCGCGGCAACGGGTATACATCTTTCTTTGTCACATTATTCAATTTCCGATAGTCGACGCAAAATCGAAGAGTGCCGTCTTTCTTCTTGACCAGGGCTACTGGTGAAGACCACGGGCTTTGTGAAGGCTGCACAACACCATCATCCAGCATCTCCTGAACCTGCGTCTGGATCCCTTCTCGTTCTTTGGCAGACACACGATAAGGCTGCTGTCGTATAGAGAGAGCATCTTCATACATAATGATGCGATGTTGCGTGATGGGCGTTTGACGAACCTTCGAGGAAGAAGCAAAACAGTGCTTGAAGTCCAGCAACAGTAGCTCTAAGGCCCGCCGTTTCTCCTTCGACAAGTGGCAGGTAATGTCGATGTTGTCAAGAGATGGCTAATTAGTTTCGACTTCCGTGGATGTAAAACAGACCAGATCGTGCGTAGCAGGATCAGCGAAAGCGATAGCAGTTCCCGGAAACAAGTGCCGCTGCTCATTAGAAAAATTTGTGAAAAGGAGTGCAGCCCGGCCATTGTGAAGCGACAATAAACTTCGAGCAGCGCAGATGCCTTGAGCAAGCAAGAGTGAATGGTTCGCTTCCGCTACAGCATCGCCGGCACGGAAATCGTCACAGGTAACTTCCACAAGAACACTGCTTCGCGGCGGCAGCGAGACGCTCTCGGCGGAAACGCGAAGTGCGGCATTGCAAGGACTGCTACTGTCTCGTTCGGCAGATTGTCCCATCGAAAATGTGACGCGTCTATTTCGCAGGTCGATAACTGCTCCGTATTCTCGCAGAAAGTCAATGCCGAGGATAAGGTCACGGGAACAGTCACTCAAAACGACGCAACTAACGACGAACGTATACCTATTAATCTGAATACGAGCCGTGCACATCCCGTTTGGGGTAACTATATGACCGCCGGCGGTTCGAAGGTACACACCTGGCCAAGCATTGAGCACATTCCTGAAAACAGTCGCCATGCGACCACTCAAAATCGAATAATCCGCACCGGTGTCCACTAATGCATTGACTGGAGTACGACCGTCTAAAATAACAAGAATGTCCAGAGAAACGCTTTTGGCTTCCCTAGGGGACGGTACCAGCAGCTCGTGGTCGGATCGAAGCGGCGACGACGGGAGGTCTTCAACGCAGCGACTATCAGCGGCCTCGCCCCCGAAGGTCGCTTTTTTCAGTTTTCCCGACCAGGGCTAGACGAGCGGCCTTGCCCCTCTCGCGAAGAACCTTGGGTGGACGTCGATGAGCGCCTTGGTGAAGGGGAGCGGGACTGACGCTGCGAACGAGATGAACGCTGTTCCGCCAGGTACTCTTCAATAACTCGGGGTCGTTGACCAAACCGGGGAGGAGGCGAGTCGATGCGGAAGCCTTGAAGACCCAGGCGTCGATAAGGACAATCCCGATAGAGATGGCCTGGTTCAACCAGTGGAAGCAGAGTGGACGGCGGTCAGGCGTGCGCCAAATGTCGGCTTTGCGTCGGGGCAGGGGTCATTCGTTGAAGTACTGCACTGGTTGCAGCGAGGGCAGCGGAACTGTAGGCGGCGCGGAATGGGTGGCGGTGAAAGGGGAGCCTGACTCCGCAGAACTTCCGCATATGTGGGACGGTTTTCGGTCCCCGACAGCAATGGCGGGCTCGTAATTATAGGCGAAAGAGGGCTCTTGAGCGCCTGTCGTACCTCCTCTTGCACTATAGCAGAAACGGAAGCTGGCGATTGCTGCAGGGGGTTCCAGAACTTTCTCAGTTCTTCGCGCACGACACTGCGAATTAGTTCACGCAAAGCATCAGGATGCCGCTCGGAAGATGCAAATGACTCCGCAGTTGTGCCAGTATGGAGAGGTCGGTTATAAGCCGCGGCACGTTGTTGGAGCACCCTTTCCATTGTGGCGGCCTCCGCAAGGAATTCATTTACAGTCGACGGTGGGTTGCGCACAAGTCCTGCGAACAGTTGCTCTTTCAAACCCTGTATAGAGTGCCTGACCTTTTTGTCCTCGGACATAGCGGGATCGGCTCGCCTGAAGATGCGCGTCATGTCCTCGACGTACGCTTGGACACTCTCATTCGGCGTCTGGATGCGGGCGCCATCCTCAAGCCTGAAGTAGACGTTCCTTAGTTTGACAGTATCGTCCCACTGGTTAAAAGCAGCGACACGCTCAAACTGAAGGAACCAGTCCTCCACATCCTCAAAGAGGTCACCATGGAAAGACTTCGGTACTCGAGGGGTCTGCAAGGTGTAGTTACAGGCCGGTGTGACGCCCGTTACCTGCTGAGCAGAAACACTAGATGTCATGGCGGCGGGTGATGGCTGAAACTCCGGAGACAGTCCCTAGAGCCGTCGACTGCAGCGATGCACGGGGGTGTCCAATGGCACAGGGCTGGCGCGACGTCTTTCAGATGGAGACTTGCATAGGTGATCTTACCCAGCAGCTCCACCAGAATGTCAGGTACAAGGTGATTGAGGATATCTAGAATAGCAAGGGGGTTAGCTCCGATACAACAGCGGTGAGCAGCACAGACGCAAAACCCGCAAGCGACACTTCGTCGTCGTTCACTCAGTCATGCGCCACCTGGCAACGCTAGGTGGCAGTATTCAGCCTTATTCGGCTGGGACGAACAGGATCGCGCACCGAAAATTTAGCCCAAGCCACCTCCAAAATTCGCCCATGCGACCACCAAAGTTTCACCGCGACAGACATGGACAAAAAATGAGGGCGTCTAAATTGGCTATTACAAACACGATGGTAAGCTCCTGATTTATTGTGGACGTTGCGACGCGTCAGTTACGCTTCGGGCCGTGCAAAACATTCGGCATCGGCCGCGTGAGAGAAAATTGACTTATAGCCTAATTATTTTATGGGCCTATCATAGCCTGAGTCGCTTCGGAACATTAAACCCCACAAACCGTACCAAACCTAAATATTTTATAGCTAACAATAATCACATTTGATCACGTCCGTTTGATATTAAAATCGTACGACATTGTGCGTAAAAATTGCCATGAATAAAATTTTATGGAACCATCCAACCATGCAACCGATGTGTTTTCCGGCTTTGCTATGTATCTCCATACTCAGTTTAGGGTTCTTCGAACAAGTACAGATTTTTGGCACCCTTTTGTCAGGGTCCAACTACCACAAAAGCCATAAGACAGCTTGGCACTCCCAACTTCTAGTGGGGCAAGGGCAGAGCTCTGAGATGTTGGTAGTATATATATATATATTGTAATGTAGCGCTAACGCTCGTTGACTGTTGTACCGAAGACGAAGACACGCGCGTAGGTCGAAAGGTGCTTGCTGAAAAGGATGACGACGCAAGAGACCAGCTGGCTTGGTGAGCACTCGGAAGAACATCGATCTGAAATCGAACGTATTACAATTGGTGGAGACTGCTCTTCGTTCCCTCCTCTCAAGGTGGAGCTTCCCATCCGCACACTCGCTTCACCATCCGCTACGTCTGACAAAACAAGCCAGACCGCATCTTGGCCCGATTGCTCTCACCTCTCCGCCAACCATCCTGTCCTCTGGAACGCTTCGTCAAAGTGATCCTAGCTTCTTCAGGGGCGTAGATGACCAGGACGTGAACGATTTGCGCCCTCATAAGAACGCGTAAGAGCGTACAAGTGGGACGATACTACAAAGTTTTCCAACATCCTCCTTTACCTGACTGACGTAGGCAATCTATGGTTCCGAATCCATGAACCCGACTTGCCCACCTGTTCGGCCTTCAAGACGAGCTTTTCAGAGGTGTTTGGGCGTCCTGCGGTGCGGAAACTGCGCAGAAAACAACGCCTCCAGATCCGCGCTCAGCACCCCAAGGAAACATTCATCAGCTACATATAGAGGACGTCGTGCACATCTACAAACGTGTTAATCATTCTATGTCCGACGCTGACAAGATTACTAAGATCATGAAGGGAATCTCCGACCATGCCTTTCAAATGTTGCTAGCCAGAAACCCGAAAACCGTCGTCGAAATGATTCAACTTTGTCATAGGTACGACGTCATCAAGAGGCAACGATCTGCTACACGACTTTCTGGCATGAGCGAATGGATACTCCCGCCTCCGGTAGTGTGCAGTCTGTCTTCTGAACCACCTTCCCTTCTTCCCGAGATCAAGGCATTTATACGGGAGGAAGTGGCTCGTCAAATGTTGCTCCTCCCTGCTTCTGCGGAAACCACATCATAGCTTGATCATACACCTCGACATGCTATCCAGGAGCAAGCTGCAGTTTTGCCGTTAAGCTCTCGACTTCCGCCTGTAGCAGCCCCGTTCTCGTACGCCACCATCCCCGCCAGACCACCGCTCTCTGACACGCATGCTGCGCCATTGCTACCGCCAACTACCTCCACCGCGCTCTCATCTGCCACCTCGACGCCCCATTATGAGTCCTTGAAGGACCCCCGACAATCGCCCGATCTGCCATTCTTGTGGAGCTCCTGGCCACGTTGCCCGGCTTTGCCACCAGCGTGCGCAGCAGCACCGCAATGGTCCCCGCCTCTACAGCTCAAACTATATACCTTCTCCGCCACCTGTAACCGCCAGCACCTCTAAGGACTCATTTTATCCTTACCGCTCCTCTCACTCCTCCTGCCGATCGCCCTCTCCCCGCCGTCGTTTCTTCTCGCCGCTGCACCGCCGCTATACTCCTCGCCCGGAAGAAAACTAACAGCCGCAGTCCCGGAGGCAAAAAGTGCGTTTTTCATGAATTGTGCAAGTCCTCCGTCTTTCCCGGCAACCATTATAAAGTGTTTATCGATGGCATCGAAGTCCTAGCGCTTGTAGACACTCGCATTGCAGTGTATGTTATAAGTGCCAACCTTTACCGTCGACATCGTAACTATACGACACCTGTCTCGCAATTGTTTCTCCGAACAGCCAGCTCACATCGCATTCAACCACTTGCGGCATGCACAGCTCGAATTGTCATTCAGGTTGTTTTGTACGTCACCGAGTTTCTTTTGCTTCCTCACTGCTTTCACGAACTGATTCTGGGTTGTGAATTTTTCACCAGTCACTATGCGATTATTAATTGTGCCCGTGCCAGCATCGAATTGTCTTCGTTTTCACCCGCCACCTCATCCAACAGCCCCGTCCACACGGCTAAGATCCTCGTTGCAGAATACACTAACATCTCAGCCTGCTCTACTCTCCTCGTACACATTTCCTGCGTCTGCTTTTCTGATTCGACTGCTCTTTTCACTCTGACTGATACCACAAGTCGTAGCCATTGCTTACTCCTTCCGTTCGCCCATCTGACCATCTGCGGTACCTACAGCGCTATCCACGTCTCTAACCCCTTTCGTTGCCTGTCAACGCGTCTTCGTGGTGAACGTCTCGGTTTTGTCAAGTTCTTTGAACAGGCTATGACATATGACGTCTCAGATGACCAAGCCCCACTTCCAAGCCCCCGCGATGCTATCGACTTGCCTGTTTCTGTACTCAACAAAGACTCCACTTCAGCTTTTTCTTGCTGTCTTCATGGCAGCCTTTCAGCAGATCAACGCGACCAGCTCATCAGCTTGCTTTAGCACTTCCGTTCCTCATTCGACTTTCCTTACATATCTTTGGAAAGCATATCCGTTGCAACTCACTGCATTAACACCGGTATGCACGTCCCAGTGCGCCAGCTACCTCACATTGTATTGCCTGCTAAACGTTAAGTTGTAACCCAGCAATTCAGTGACAGGCTTCAGCGTGGCGTCATCCAGCAATGCCACAGCCATTGGAAGTATCATGCTGTTCTCGTAAGAAAGATCGCTCTATCCGGTTCTGTGTTGATTACCGGCGACTAAACAAGATAACTCGATAAGACGTGTACCCCCTTCCATGTAGTGATGACGCCCTCGACTGACTGCAAGGTGCCGAATTCTGTTCATTCCTAGACCTACGCTCGGGCTACTGGCAGCTGACGATCTACAGAAAACCACTTTTCTGACCTCTGATGGGCTTTATGAATTCAACGCTGTGCCGCTTGGACAGTGCAAGACGCCGGCCACGTTCGAGCGCAAGATGGACACACTTCCGTGCTGACTCAAGTGGAATGACTGTCTCGTTACCTGGACGATGTTGTCGTGTTTTGAAAAAAATTTGCATCTCATCTTGACCACCTCGAGCGTGAGCTGAATTGTTTGACTGACGCCAGCCTACAAAAAAAGTTTAAAAAGTGCGGCTTCGGCATTCAGCAGATTCCTATATTCGAACATGTAGTTTCTAAAAATCGTGTTCGTCCACATCCTGCGAAACTTCGTGCAGTCGCAGTTTACACGTGTAACTTCACTAAATGAGGTGCGTAGTCTCATAGGGCTGTGTTCGTATTTTCGTCGCTTCGTCCGCAATTTCGCATCGATCCTCTCGCCGCTGACTCAGCTCCTTGCTGGTGACGCCATTCTTTCCTCTTAGGCGTTCGACTGCGATGAGGCCTTTTCGATCCTTCGGCGTTTTCTAGTGTCGCCTCCGATTCTGCGCGATTTTAAACCTGGGGCCGCCTACCGAACTCCGCACTCATACTAGCCGTGTAGGTCTCGGCGCTCTTGCAAACGCAAACCCGGCTACCACGAGTACGTTGTTTCTTACGGCACCTGCACTTTAACAAAGGCCGAAAAAATAATCTTTAACTGGAAAACATTGTTTGGCGATCATTTGGGCCATTGAGAATTTCCGTCCATACCTATATGAAAGCCCCTTGTCTGCTGTCACAGACCTTCATGCACTCTCCTGGTTGTCCACCCTTACAGAGCCATTTTGTCGTCTTGCTCGTTGGGTGCCCCGCTTAAAAGAGCACTACATTCAGGTCATCTACCGGTCTCGCCGTAAGCATTCAAATGCCGACACCCTATCAAGGTCATTTCTCCAATGTAACTCTGTCGAGAGCTCTCACGATGGTTGACTCAAATTCTCCGGTGATTATTCACATACTGAGCAATGGCAACACCCTTCGATTGCTTTCGTTCTCACGGTTCAATCTACACCATCTCTGGGCCCCGCCTCTCGGACGCATCGCCGCCAAGCCCGTCATGTCGCCATCTACGACGGCCTGATTTACCGCCGAAATTACCTTCCCGACGGATGCAAGTGTCTCCTTCTCATACCTTGTCACCTCCGTTCTGATATATGTGCCACATTTCTCGCCGATCATCAGTGTGTGCCCACGCCAGAGTGTTGAAAACGTACACTCGGCTTCGCCTCCGCTATTACCGGCGGGGATTATACCGCTTTGTGCGTCATTATGTCCGCGCATGCCAGGAATGCCAACGTCGCAAAACCCCTCCACGCCGTCCCATGGTTCCAATGCAGCCCTTGCACTGTGCCAGCCGGCCATTCAATTGTGTGGGCAATGATCTTTACTCGCCACTGCTAGTACCGTTGAGTCATCGTGGCAGTCGACCACCTTAGCCGCTACGCTGAAACATCTTAATCTTCTGCATCGGCGCCAGACGTTGCGTCTTTCGTCCTTAATCATCTCGCTCAGCGCCACGGTTCGCCTAAAACACTGCGCAGTGACCGTAGCAGGTTTTTTTTCTTTCCGAGACCGTTGAATCCCTCCTTCAGCAGTGCTGCTTTGTCCACCGCTCTACCTCGGCCTACCACCTGGAGACAAATTGCATGACGGAATATTTTAGCCGGTCCTTGAGTGATATCCTGGCCATGCCGCGTCTAACCACTAAAACTGAAATCAGCATCTCCCGCTAGTTACGTACGCTTAAAATACATCCATACAAAGCACGACCGGCTTCTTCCCCTTTCTCCTCCTCTACGGCCCTGAACCCCCCTGTAGTATGAACCCGGTACTCTCTTATCGGCCTGGTACCTCCGAAACGACCACAGTTTCTCAAGCGGCAGGATATGCAGAAGGATGCCGCCAGCTTGCACGATCATTCACAACGCAGAACCAGAGTCACCAGAAGTCCCTTCGCGCACCGACATGTCCAGCTCCATCATACACCGCAGACTCCCTCGCGTGGTTTTGGGTTGCCTCTACCACTTGCGGCCTGTCTACCAAATTTGCTTCAAAATACTACGGTCCATATGTTGTTTCTGCCAGACATCTCCCGTGAACTACATTATGGAACGGCTTGCGATGACACTGGATATGCGTCGCCGTGGCCGTGAAACAGTGCACGTTGGCCGTCTCAAGCCCTGTTACGACCAGCCTGTTGTGTCTACACCGTGAGTCGGCAGGATGCCTATTTTGTCTCCTGGGGGTAATTGTAGCGACTGTTGTACTGAAGACGAAGATAAGCGTAGGTCGAAAGGTGTGTGCTGTAAAGGAAGACGACGGACAAAGAAGACGGCGCAAGAGTCCCATTGCATAGTTGTGTGCTCGGTCGGAACATCAATCTGAAATGGAACATATTCTTGCAATATATATATATATATATATATATATATATATATATATATATATATATATATAAACATATATATATATATATATATATATATATATATATATATATATATATATATATATATATATATATATATATATTGTCACCAACACACGTAGCAAGCAGCACAACAACCGAACTGGCCCTTTTTAATCAAGCGAAAACTCGAGAGAGACGAGGATGACGCTTAGCCACGTGCCAAGACATTCGGCCACTTGGTGGCGCCAGAAGATGGTCAGCGGTGTTGCATTGCCCCCCTTCCAAGGGACATCGACCCGATGCCGCAAGCGTAGGAGAATAGTCGAAAAGCGGGGCAAGTTATGCGGGAAAGTTTCTGGCTCTGGTTTGGACCCTGAATTGGTTTACCGATTGTAATAGGGCTTCATTCTGGCAACGTGAACAATTTCAGATTTCGGCTGCCGAGAGGAGCGTACAGTGCCTTGTGGTAGCACCTCGTAGTTCACCGCGCTGAGGCGGCGGAGCACCTCGTAAGGTCCAAAGTATCGCCGTAGAAGCTTTTCAGAGCGCCCTCGCAAGCGTATTGGGCTCCATACCCAGACTTGGTCGCCGGGCGTGTAAGTCACATCTCGGTGTCGCAGGTTGTAGCGCTGGGCGTCGTGTACTTGTTGGTGCCGAATTCGCTGTCGGGCAAGCTGGCGTGCAGCTTCTGCGTCACGAATAAATTGGTCAGCCCCCACGACAGTGGAGGGAGCAGAATCTGGAAGAAGCATGGCATCCAGCATAGTCAAGGGTTCGCGTCCATGAACCAAATGAAATGGAGTGAAGCGTGTTGTTTCCTGGAGTGCAGTGTTGTATGCGAACGTGATGTATGGCAGAATTCGGTCCCAGTTCGCATGATCATCGTCTACATACATAGAAATCATATCGGCAATTGCCTTGTTAAGCCGCTCAGTCAGTCCATTAGTTTGAGGATGATAGGCTGTTGTCTTGCGGTGGGTGGTGCCACTGAGTCGAAGTACCTCACTCGTGAGTGCCGACGTAAACGAAGTTCCTCTGTCAGTTAAGACGACTGTTGGCGCACCATGACGGAGTACAATGCTGTGAATGAAGAAATGCGCAATTTCATCTGCGGTACCACGGGGAATGGCCTTGGTCTCACAGTAGCGGCTAAGGTAGCCAGTGGCAACCGCTATAAACCTGTTACCCATGGAGGACTTCGGAAATGGGCCCAGCAAGTCCATGCCGACCTGTTGAAATGGGAATTTCGGGGGATCGATAGGCTGTAAGAGCCCAGCTGGTTTAATGGGTGGTGTTTTCCGCCGCTGGCACTCACGGCAGGTGCGGACGTAGCGGTGCATAATGGCAGCTAGCCTGTGCCAGTAGTACTTTCGGCGTATCCGTGCCAATGTGCGAGAAAACCCGAGATGGCCGGAAGAATGGTCATCGTGGCACGCACGAAGAACTTCGTCATGTAGCGTTGTGGGTACTACAAGCATATAAGCAGTTTCTGTTGGACCGTAGTCCTTCTTGTAGAGCACACCATCACGCAGGCAAAATGACGACAGTCCGCGCCTGAAGAACTGAGGAGGAGATAACACGGTTCCTTCGAGGTATTCAATGAGGGGCAAAAGTTCAGAGTCAGCCCGCTGCTTTCGGGATAAGGTGGACGTCGCGATAACACCAAGGAAAACGGAATCGTCGTCGGAGCCGTCCGCGTGGCAGGGAGTAGGGGCGCGGGACAGACAGTCAGCATCACTGTGTTTCTTGCCGTACTTGTGCACGATTGTAACGTCAAATTCTTGCAGCCGAAGGCTCCACCGAGCAAGCCGACCCGATGGATCTTTCAGGTTTGCCAGCCAACACAGAGAGTGATGGTCGCTCACGACACGAAACGGACGACCGTACAAATACGGACGAAATTTCATGACTGCCCACACAACAGCGAGGCACTCCTTTTCGGTAGTTGAATAATTAACTTCTGAACGGGACAAAGTGCGACTGGCGTAAGCAATGACACGTTCTGTACCGTCCTGCCACTGAACAAGGACCGCACCGAGGCCAACGTTACTGGCATCCGTGTGCAGTTCAGTGTCGGCCTCTTCGTCGAAGTGGCCAAGTATTGGCGTACATTGGAGACGGGACTTGAGTTCCGTGAAAGCGTTTTCCTGGTCGGGGCCCCAAAAGAACGGCTCGGCGTCTTTTGTCAGGCGGGTCAGAGGCTCAGCGATCTTGGAGAAGTTGTTAACAAAGCGACGATAGTACGCGCAGAGGCCGAGAAATCGATGCAAGCTTCCCGCTGGTTTGGGGAATGAAGAGACCGCGGCCGTCTTCTCTGGGTCTGGGCTAATACCTCAAGCGCTGACAATGTGGCTGAGAAATTTCAGCTCGTTAAAAGCAAAGTGGCATTTTTCGGGTTTTAGAGAGAGACTGGCAGATCGGATGGCCTCGAAGACTGCGCGCAAACGTTTCAGGTGCTCGTCGAACGTGTCCGAGAAAATCACAACGTCGTCGAGGTATACGAGGCATGACTGCCACTTCAGACCAGAGAGTACAGTGTCCATCATTCGCTGAAATGTGGCAGGGGCCGAACACAGGCCAAACGGGAGCACTTTAAATTCATACAAAACGTCTGGCGTAATAAAAGCGGTCTTCTCACGGTCTCGCTCGTCAACCTCTATTTACCAATATCCACTGCGAAGGTCAAGGGACGAAAAGTAAGTGGCATGGCTAAGGCGACCGAGGAAATCGTCTATGCGTAGCAGGGGTACACATCCTTTTTCGTGACGTTGTTGAGGCGTCTGTAATCCACGCAAAACCTCAAGGTTCCATCCATCTTTGCGACGAGGACAACAGGCGAAGACCAGGGGCTCGTCGACGGTTGGATAACGTCGTCCTGGAGCATTTCTGTTATTTGGCGGTGGATGGCATTACGTTCTTTTGAAGACACCCGGTAAGGACGCTGACATAGTGGACGTTGGTCATCGGCGACTATAATTCGGTGTTTCGTTAGTGGCGTCTGTCGGACATTGGAGGTTAATGCAAAACAATCTCGGAACGAATTGACCAGATTCTCTATGCAGCGTTTCTCACTGGGCGAGAGGTGCGGGTTCACATCAGTCTGAATGGCTGTAGGCGTCGCATTGTCGGGGACTGACGTGTTGGTTAAAGCGTACTGGCCTGTACATTCTCCAAGTTCTTCAAAATAAGCGACCGCCGTGTTCGCCGTCAAATGTTGGGGTTCACACGTGAAGTTTGTCACTAGCACGTTGGCTTGGCCACGGACAAGTTCGACAAGGCCCCGAGCTACACAAACTTGTCGAGTTAGAAGCAGTGACATGTTAGCTTCAGCAATGCCACTCGTGCCGGTGCTATGATCACATTCGACTGTGACGAACTTGCTCGCACGCGGAGGGATCGTTATGTGGTCGTCACAGACGCGCAACATCGTTTTCCGGAAGTCCGTGTTGCTATCAACGGCTCGCTTGGTTGAAAACGATACCATGAGCTGCTCCCGAAGGTCTATAATCGCACCATACTCTTGAAGAAAATCCATGCCGAGAATCAGATCTTTGCAGCACTCTTGTAATACGGCAAATGCGCCAGTGAAAGTAAAACTGCAGATCTCTATGCGGCAAGTGCACATGCCAATTGGCGTCATTACATGACCACCGGCGGTACGCATCATTGGCCCAGACCAAGGCGTCAGAACCTTACGGAGTGCCGTGGCTAGCTGGCTGCTCATGACGGAGAAATCGGCGCCGGTATCCACAAGTGCGGTCACATCACAACTGTTGGCGGTTACAAAAATTTCCCCGGAAACAATGCGTTCGCAGCACGTCGGTAAGTTCATCGGATCGGGTCGTCGCCGCTCGGGCCGTCGCGTCAAATCGTCGGGTGGAGGCTGTTTAATATGAAACGTAGCGGCGGCCCCACCCCCGGAGGTCACCGTGTTTAGTTTTCCCGGTGAGGGGACGTGCCTCTGAATTGCCCAGAGGAAGAGTACCGACTGGGCGAAGCAAAACGCTTCGGAGATGTCGAACGCGACCGCCGTTGTGGTGACGTTGGCTGCATCTCGTTAGCAGCCAGGTACTCCTCAATCTCCTGTGGTCTTTCGCCATAGCGGGGTCGAGGCGCGTTTGGTGGAAATCCTCTCAAGCCTATTCTCCGGTATGGGCAATTGCGAAGAATGTGACCAGGTTCGCCGCAGTGATAACAGAGCGGCCGTCTGTTGGGCATGCGCCACAAGTGCGCCTTGCTGATAGCGAGACGCTGGTATTGCTGTGGCTCGACGGGGCGCAGATCGTGTTGCTGCTCGACGGGGCGCATGTAGCGAGGCGGTGGTCCGACAACGGGACGAAATGGATTTGGCTCAGGAGCAGGTCGACGTAAGACATCGCTATAAGTCATGACGCATGGCTCCGGTTGTGGTGCTGGTGGTGGTGGTGGCTGCACCGCTCGCCGAATTTCATCACGGATGACGTCCACGATAGAATATTATTTGCAGAGGGAGCATTCAAGTGGAGGTTTTGCAGCTCTTCGCGGACAATGCTCCTCACAAGCTCCCGCAATGCTTTGTCGCTGGCTGCTGGCACGGACGCGCAGCAGGGTGTGGCCGCTACGCTTGCCTGGCAGCCGTATTGGGTACTCCGTTCCTGCAGGGAACGTTCCATGCTGGTAGCTTCTTTCGCGAAATCTGCGACAGTTCTTGGGGGGTCGCGAATGAGGCCAGCGAACAACTGCTCCTTTACCCCGCGCATGAGGTGCCGTACCTTCGTTGCCTCAGGCATGGTAGGGTCGGCCCGATTGAAAAGCCGCGTCATGTCCTCGACAAACATGGCCACACTGTCATTTGACTGTTGAGACCTTGAACGAATTGCAATCTCTGCATTTTCTTTGCGTGCACTCGAGCTGAATGTTGTAAGTAACTCACGGCGAAAGGCTGCCCAGTTGACAAAGGACGCCTCGTGGTTCTCGAACCACGTCTTGGCCGAGTCTTGCAGCGCGAAGTACACATTCATTAGCTTCCGCTCGTCGTCCCATTGGTTAAATGCAGCCACACGGTCAAAACTGGCCAACCAGTCTTCCACATCCTCTAACCGGTCACCATGAAATGATGGCGGTGATCGCGGTGCGAGAAGGACGAACGGTGGGGCGTTGCTGGAAGGCTGGCTTGTCTGGCTGCTCGTCGTGGATGTCATGGTTCGTAGCGAGGTGGAGAGCGGTTTAAACTCAGGTTGTAGGCCTCGCAGGCGACGGCTGGCTTTATGGACAGAAGTCGCGTCCACGCGTTGATGAGCAGCGTCACTGACGTCTTCGGGGGCAACGTACATGGGATCTTACCCCGCACCTCCACCAGATGTCACCAACACACGTAGCAAGCAGCACAACAACCGAACTGGCCCTTTTTAATCAAGCGAAAACTCGAGAGAGACGAGGATGACGCTTAGCCACGTGCCAAGACATTCGGCCACTTGGTGGCGCCAGAAGATGGTCAGCGGTGTGGCAATATATATATTCTTACGTGGAAGATTTACAGTCCCAAAGCTGTCCGCACAACTAACATTGATGAGGGCACCGATTTAACAACACTCAGCGTCGTCGTCTTCTCGGAGTCTGTTGCATTCTTCATCCTCATCACGGACAGCGAATCCAGCTAAGTAACAATCCCCCCCCCCCCGCGGGAAAAGCACAGTCCCGGTGCGGTCTATGTTAGCGAAATAGAACATTGATAATAGGGCTTTAGACGGGACACATGCACTATTTCGGAGGTTGGAGCTGTGAGCGGGGACTTCGGAACCACAGATTCAACTTCGTAGGTGACGTCGGTCACAGGGCGCAAAATACAGCAAGGGCCAGTGTAACGGGGCAAAAGTTTTTCACACAAGCCCACTCAACGGCACGGGAGCCACAGCAAAACGAGAGATCCAGAAGTGTAGTGGACATCACGGTGGCGGCTGTCGTACCGGCTCTTTTGGGAGTCTTGGGATGCAGAGAGCCTGGCATGTGCTATCCGGCGGGCATCATGAGCGCGGGTGACGGCATCACTGGTGTAAGTACTGGTGGCGTCGGCCGCGGGTAGAGAGGTGTCGAAGGGTAATAACGGGTGTCGGCCAAATAATAAAAAAATGGGGAGTATCCAGCGCTAGAATGGACAGATAAATTGTAGGCGAATGTGACAAAGGGGAGATGAACGTCCAAATCTCGAGGGAGATGAACGTCCAAATCTCGATGGTCGTCAGACACACACATGGCCAGAATGTCTGTGAGGGTACGGTTTAGACGTTTCGTGAGGCCGTTGGTCTGGGGGTGATATGCGGTGGTGAATTTGTGGCGGACGGAGCACGAATGGAGAATTTCGTCAACCACTCGCGACAGGAAACAGCGGCCACGGTCAGTTAGTAGTTCACGAGGAGCACCATGATGAAGATTTACGTTTTTTAGAAGGAAGTCAGCGACGTCTGGGGAGCAGCTGGTAGGGATGGCTCGGGTAATAGCGTACCGAGTAGCGTAATCGGTGGCGACGGCGATCCATTTGTTCCCCGAGGTGGAAACTGCAAAGGGGCCAAGGAGGTCAACGCCTATACGAGAAAACGGGTCAGTTGGTATGGGTATCGGCTACATTAGACCTGAAGGCAACATTGTGGGCTTCTTCCGACGCTGACACAGTTCACATGCGGCAATGTACTGCTGGACAGAGCGGTAGAGCCCCGGCCAGTAGAAACGTCGGCGCAGGCTGTCGTATGTGCGAGAGACACCCAAGTGGGCAGCCGTGGGCGCATAATGGAACTGTTCAAGGATGGTGAAACGCAGGTGTCGGGGAACGACGAGCAAATAAGGGCGGAATTTCGTAATAGCCCATACAAGCGCCACGCACTCTCGCTCTGTAATAGAATAATTTTGTTCGGGTGTTGAGAGGAGGCGGCTGGCATACACAGTCACCTTTGTACGGCCGTGTTGTCGCATAGCGAGTATAGCTCCTATTCCATGGCCACTTGCGTCGGTACGGAGTTCAGTATTGGCAGAAGGGTTGAAGTGGGCCAAGACTGGTGGAGTAGTTAGAGCAGCAATAAGCTCTGAGAAAGCTGCAGCTTGTTCAGGCCCCCAATAGAATGAAACGTCTTTTTTGAGGAGTTGGGTGAGCGGACGAGCAAGGACTGCGAAGTTCGGGACGAATCATTGGAAATAGGAACATAGACCAATAAAGCTTCAGACATCGCTGGATGAACGCGGAGTGGGAAAATCTCTTACGGCACGTATCTTGTCAGGGTCAGGCTGAACGCCAGAAGCATTAACCAAGTGACCAAGCACTTTGATTTCTCGATGGCCGAAACTGCATTTCTTTGAGTTGAGTTAAAGGCCGGCGCGGCGGAATAGCTCGAGAATGGCAGAAAGGCGAGAGAGGTGGCTGTCAAAAGTGGACAAGAAACCAATGATGTCGTCTAAGTAACAAAGACAACTCGTCCACTTGAAGCCGCGCAGCAATGAGTCCATCATCCGTTAGAAAGTTGCAGGGGCGTTACATAGGCCAAAAGGCATGACTTTGAATTGATAAAGGCCGTCAGGGGTGATGAACGCTGTTCGTTCACGGTCTCTCTCGTCGACAGAAATCTGCCAGTAGCCGGAACGAAGGTCGATGGATGAAAAGTAGCTGCTTCCGTACAAACTATTAAGTGCGTCGTCGATGCGCGGAAGAGGATATATATCTTTTTTTGTTATTTTGTTCAAATGACGGTAGTCAACGCAGAATCTCCAACTGTTATCCTTCTTCTTGACCAACACGACATGGGATGACCAGGGGCTACTTGAAGGCTCGACTATGTCGTTCGCTAACATCTTTTCTATCTCCGTTTGAATGACGCGTCGCTCCGCAAGCGAAACACGATAGGGCCGTATGTGAATAGTACTGGCGTCACCGGTGTCAACGCGGTGGGTGACAACTGTCGTTTGACGTAATGGGCGGGTACCGAAGTCGAAAAGGTCACTGTAGGTAAACAAAACCTTGTGTAACTCAGCGGCGAGTTCAGGTTGCAGATCAGCTGCAATCATGCTGTTAAGCAGGTCAGGGCGCGATGTTGATGACGAGGGGTTGTTGGCAAGGACGGCAGTTTTATGATCTGTAGACAGAGTTGAAATGCACAATCGGTAATCGGGGACAGCGCAGCTTATGAAATTCCCTCGGGCAGAACTTGAGTTGAGAAGCTGAATTTAAGGATAGGGAGAGTATTGCGGTTCTGGGAGATGTGCACAGTTAGATGAGGAAGGGTGACGTGCCGCTGCAGCATGACATCAGTAATGAGACAAGCGAGATAATCGCCATCTGGGACAGGTGGAAATGGCGACATAAGGATGTAAACGGCAGTTTCAGGAGGAAAGCGGCTAAACTGTGCTGATCGAAGGCAGGGTGAGCAATAGGGGTCTTCAGAGCAGAGCGGAAGGTCCAAGCGAAGTAGGCCGCTAGAGCAGTCAATATGGGCAGAGTGGGCTGTAAAGAAGTCAATGCCAAGGATAACGTCTTGGGGGCATTCATGTTGGACGGTGACCAACACTGGGGCATGGCGGTCAGCAATTGTAACTCGCGCCGTACACATGCCAACCACGGCAGCAGGGCTGCCATTGGCGATGCGAACTGTGGACGAGACGGCTGTCGTAAGGACTTTATTGAGGCGACGGCGAAATGAGGAGCTGAGAACGGACAGTTGGGCGCCTGTATCAATTAGAGCAGAAACGGGAACTCCATCCACAAGGACGTCGATACGGTTATTTTGTAGGGCAGGGGTCAACAGAGGTTTTTCGGTCCGGGTCGTAAATGCAGCGTCACCTGCGGGAGCTGCGTTGGCTAGTTTTCCGGTACGTGGCCAGAATAGGACGGTGGCGAAGAGCGGCGAGGAAGAGGAGAACGCGAACGTCATGCTTGCGAGGATGGTGAACGGTTGGCAGCATGGACAGTGGAACTGGGGTCAGCACGGGTTTGGTCGGGGCGAGGTGGGGAATAGCGAGGGGCGTAGTCTACGCGGCGGTCGACGTAGGTGCACTGACGAGGTGGCGTGTACCAGCGACAACGGCAGTGGCGGGAAATGTGGCCAACGCGAGAACAAGTAAAACAGATGGGGCGATTGTAGTGGGTACGCCATTCATTTGGGTTGCGGCAACGATACCGGAGCGAGAAACCGGCGTTGGTTGAGGCGGCAGCAATTACTTAAGGGGCAGGTCCTGAATCCGTGGTGTCGGTGGTGCTGGTAGAAGGGACGCCCATATTCGCAACCTTTTTGCGAACACCCTTAATAAGTGATATAGTAGCCAGGGTGTTGTCGGGTGTATGCGACAGCGAGGCCGCGGGAGTCATTGCCTCAAGCTCTTTTCGGACAATGCGTGTCAACGTGCTGTCGTTAGCAGGCGGTTGAGGAGTCGGGATATCGATACAGGAGGAGCTAGCAGCCGTGTTCGGCAGCCGGTCGAAACGGTGAGATACGCACCTCTGTTTCGCCTGCTCGAAACGTCAGCAAATCTGCAGCACAGAGTCCACGGTAGAGCAATCCCTGCACAACAGGAGGTTGACGTCATCATCGGCAATGCCTTTTACTATATGGCCGACTTTATCCTCCTCAGGCATGCCTTGGTCGACCTTGCGGCACAGAGATAGGACGTCTTGGGTATAAGTCAGGTAAGACTCCGTAGACGTTTGGGCCCGAGAGGCGAGCGCTTTTTTGGCGACAAGGTGGTGGCCAATAGGTTTTCCGAATAGGTCGTGGAACTCTGTTTGCAAATATCGCAAGATGTTAGCTCGTCTTCGTGGGTTTCAAACCGTCATCAAACCGTCACCAGCCGTCATCAACGTTAGTTGTGTGGACAGCTTTGGGACTTTAAATCGTCCCCGTAACAATATATATATATATATATATATATATATATATATATATATTTATATAATATATATATATATATTTATATATATATAAATGAGTGAGGGTGACGTGCCGCTGCAGCATGACATCGGTCGATGTAGCTCAGTTGGAAGAGCACCGGACGCGATATTTGGAGGCCGTGGGTTCGGTTCCCGCCATCGGCACGCTGTTTCTTCTTCTACTTTGTGTTTAATTATCTTTCCCCTAAACAGATTACATTACTAATTTCTGTTAATATCCAGGTAAACATTAAAAAAAAGACAAAAGTGCCATCCCTAACGCTTTCCTTGGCCTCGCCGACTGTCGGCTTCTTTCCTTCATGTATTATAACGAGCACCCTCATTTCCCCTTGATTGATCTGCTTGTAGCTTACGGGGGTCTCGGTTCCGGCAGTCTTGAAGCCATAGGTAGCGTAAGAGTGTACTAGCACAGCTTTCGCCCTCGCTCTTGATCACGTTCTACTTGACGCTGGCGGTAACAAAGGACGTTCCACGTCCGCCGCTATCGCTGAGGGTGGCGCTGGTGAACACTCTCAAGGTTCGTATCCAGACAACATCAATTCGAAAGCAAGTAGCAGGGGGGACAGCGGTCGATGTAGCTCAGTTGGAAGAGCACCGGACGCGATATTCGGAGGTCGTGGGTTCGCCTCCCACCATCGGCACGTTGTTTTTTCTTCTACTTTGGGTTTAATTATCTTTCCCCTAAACAGATTACATTACTAATTTCTGTTAATATCCAGTTAAACATTAAAAAAAAGAGAAAAGTGCCATCCCCAACGCTTTCCTTGGCCTCGCCGACTGTCGGCTTCTTTCCTTCATGTATTATAACGAGCACCCTCATTCCCCCTTAATTGATCTGCGTGTAGCTTACGGGGGTCTCGGTTCTGGCAGTCTTGAAGCCATAGGTAGCGTAAGAGTGTACTAGCACAGCTTTCGCCCTCGCTCTTGATCACGTTCTACGTGACGCTGGCGGTAACAAAGGACGTTCCACGTCCGCCGCTATGGCTGAGGGTGGCGCTGGTGAACACTCTCAAGGTTCGTATACAGACAACATAAATTCCCAAGCAAGTAGCAGGGGGGACAGCGGTCGATGTAGCTCAGTTGGAAGAGCTCCGGACGCGATATTCGGAGGTCGTGGGATCGGTTCCCACCATTAGCACGTTGTTTTTTCTCCTACTTTGTGTTTAATTATCTTTTCCCTAAACAGATTACATTACTAATTTCTGTGAATATCCAAGAAAACATTAAAAAAAAGACAAAAGTGCCATCCCCAACGCTTTCCTTGGCCTCGCCGACTGTCGGCTTCTTTCCTTCATGTATTATAACGAGCACCCTCATTTCCCCTTAATTGATCTGCTTGTAGCTTACGGGGGTCTCGGTTCTGGCAGTCTTGAAGCCATAGGCAGCGTAAGAGGGTACTAGCACAGCTTTCGCCCTCGCTCTTGATCACGTTCTACGTGACGCTGGCGGTGACAAAGGACGTTCCACGTCCGCCGCTATGGCTGAGGGTGGCGCTGGTGAACACTCTCAAGGTTCGTATACACACAACATAAATTCCCCAGCAAGTAGCAGGGGGGACAGCGGTCGATGTAGCTCAGTTGGAAGAGCACCGGACGCGATATTCGGAGGTCGTTGGTTCGGTTCCCACCATTGGCGCGTTGTTTTTTCTTCTCTTTTGTGTTGAATTATCTTTCCCCTAAACAGATTACATTACTAATTTCTGTGAATATCCGAGTAAACATAAAAAAAAGACAAAAGTGCCATCCCAACGCTTTCCTTGGCCTCGCCGACTGTCGGCTTCTTTCCTTCATGTATTATAACGAGCACCCTCATTTCCCCTAATTGATCTGCTTGTAGCTTACGGGGGTCTCGGTTCTGGCAGTCTTGAAGCCATAGGTAGCGTAAGAGGGTACTAGCACAGCTTTTGCTCTCGCTCTTGATCACGTTCTACGTGACGCTGGCGGTAACAAAGGACGTTCCACGTCCGCCGCTATGGCTGAGGGTGGCGCTGGTGAACACTCTCAACACTTGGATCAGCTACATAAACATGCAAGAAGGTAGAAAAAGAGCGAAATGGCTAGAGATAGAACAGCAGTTGAAGGATGACAAAATAGGTGTGTACGCTCTTTGCGAGGCTAATCTCAGGGATCTAGAAGATTCGCCGTTGATAGAAGGCTACGTCTGGGAAGGCTGCGACAGAACGAGAACGGAAAGAAAGGGTGGAGGATTAGGTATGTTGATACACCAGGGAACAAATTGGCAAATAATTAAACGATCTTGTAAAGAACATATCTGGGTTTCAGGAACCATTGCCGGCATAAGGACATGGCTATGGGTAGTTTTTTTAGGAACAGGACATCAATGCAGGCAAGAAAACATTGATCTTGCTGAAAGTCTCAGTGACGATATAAGCCAGTTTGGAAACGGGGCCAATATTATTCTGTGGGGGACATGAACGGCCACATCGACGATCTGGATGGATACACGGATTGTAAAGGGAAGCTAATGCTAGATTTCTGCGAGCGACACGATCTAGTTATAGTAAATAGAGAAACAAATTGTGAAGGCCAAATCACGTGCGAATTCCGCAACAGGCAGACGACCATTGACTATTGTCTAATGTCGCAGGAAATTTATAGCAAGGTCACAAAAATGGAAATAGACGAAGAAGGGAAGTGTAGTCTGGGAAGTGATCATAAACGTATTAGTCTGCAGATGGGGCCCTTGATGAAAAGAGAAATGGAACTTAGACAAAACGTAAACGCAAAATTAAACGACGATCAAATAGCACAGATAGCAGCAGACATAGAGGAAGCAATAGAGAAAAGCACCATGGAAGACTGGGATTATGAACAGGTAGAACTACTCATAAGGAGTAAAATTCAGGAGGTTAAAGTAGCAAACCGCGGGAATGGAAAGAGGAAGCCACGGAGCTGGTGGAATAAGGAAATCAGGGAAGCTATTGAACAACGACGGGCTGCTTCAAGGGAACACCGAATGGCAAAGAAAGCACAGGCTTCTCAGGAGGAAATCGACCAAAAATGGGAATCATATCGACAAAAGAAACTTCAAGTGCAGGCCCTCGTCCAAAGTAAAATAAGACAGTCCACCGATCGCTGGATGGCTGATATACACGATGCCTCTAGAGGCGTAGCAAGAAAATTCTGGAACCATATAAGCTGGCTAGGGAAGAAGAATGAAAGAAAGCAAGATCGGATTCAAGATAACGAGGGAAATTGTTTAAAGGAAGACGACGCAGTGAGCTACATTACATCAGTTATAGCCGAGTCATTTAAGAACGACGGTAGGGTTATCTCCGCAAATCAGGAAGCAACACAAGGTAGCAGAATACAAAGCACCCTAGAACTGACCAACCTAAACTGGAAAAAGGCAGAAAAAAATATTCCTAAAAACACATCTACAGGAATAGATGGAATTCCGATCAAGCTGATTAATGAACTCGGTCCAAAAAGTAAGGGAACGTTGTTAAAAGCTTTGGAAACAGTCATAGCGAATAAGCAAATTCCGGACAGCTGGCGGCAGAGTAAAATGAATTTGATTTATAAAGGGAAAGGAGGAAGGATGCACATAAAATCCTACAGGCCGATTACCATAACATGTGTAATGTACAGGTTAGCCATGCAGGCGGTGAAATTAAAGGTACAAGCATGGGTTGAAAGTAACAAGATACTCGGAGAACTTCAGAACGGCTTTAGAATTGGTAGGCGCTTAGATGATTGCCTGTTCGTGCTTACCCAGTGCATCGAAATATCTAGAGTGGAAAATAGACCTTTGTATTTGGCCTTCCTGGACATAAACGGGGCGTACGACAACGTAAGCAGGGAACTCCTGTGGAACATATTACAAGAAGAAGGTATCGGATATGAGATAATAGAGTTCCTACAGGAAATAGACCGGAGTAACAAAGTAGAAATTACGTGGGAAGGGATAAGAAGTACGGAGGATGTCAAAATATGCAAAGGATTAAGACAAGGCTGTCCTCTATCACCGGTGCTGTTCATGCTTTATATGATAAACCTGGAACGGAGGATACAAAACAGTAACCTAGGTTTTAACCTGTCATACAGATTAGGAGGAAAGGCGGTAGAGCAGCGCCTCCCCGGTTTGATGTATGCACACGATATTGTGGTGCTAGCTGAGAGTCTGGAAGAATTGCAAACTCTAGTTAAGTATTGCGGAGACGAAGGGGACGCTCTAGGCTTCAGTTTCAGCGCAGTTAAGTCGGGTCTGATGATTTTCAACGGCTCAACTGATCAGGGTGTTAAAATTGAAGGCCTTGAAATACCTAGAGTAGCAGAATATAATTATTTGGGGGTATGGGTAAACGAAGGATTGGCATACATTGGAAAGCATGAGCAATCACTTAAGGCCAAAGGGCGAAGGAATGCCGGGATAATGAAGAATAAGGCATTGGGGGGGTACAATAGGTATGAGGTATTGAGGGGTATTTGGAAAGGAATTATGGTGCCCGGACTTACTTTCGGAAATGCGGTTTCGTGCCTAAAATCAGAGGTACAGTCGACATTAGAAACAAATCAGAGATCCGTTTGACGATTAGCACTAGGTGCCCACGGAAAAACTACAAATGAGGCTGTACAGGGAGATATGGGCTGGGCATCTTTCGAAGTACGGAAAGCTCAGAGTAAAATATTATATGAGGAACGCCTGAGGAAATTGGACAGTAACAGATGGGCAGCTAAGGTATTTAAATACCTGTACCTAAAAAGCGTTGACTCACAATAGAGGAAAAGAACTAGGAAACTAACTAGTAAGTATGCTAGTAACAAGGACGGAGAAATAAAGAGCATTAAGCAACAGGTGAAAAACACAGAAGGTAAAAATTGGATAAATTCGATGAAAAAAAAAACAGAGTGTGGAATTATACCGAAAGTGGAAAATGCAGATCAGGAAGGAAGATTTCTTTGATAACTCAAGAGGCAGTGCCCTACTTTGTGAAGCTAGATCAGGGTGCCTTAGAACACGCAGCTACAAAAAGAAGTTTAACAATGGAGATGACGCATGTGCTATATGTGGAAACTCCATTGAAACAATTGACCATATTATACTCGAATGGAATGGTATCCATCCGGAAGTTGATGCATGCGCAATCACTGTTCCTGAAGCTCTGGGGTTTAGAGATAACAGTGGCCGGGTGAATAAACCGGCGGTGGAAACTAGCAAAAAACGGCTGGATGTTTGGTGATAAAGCAGAGAAGTGACATAATGTTAGTAATGTAGGAGCAAAATTTAATAAATAGAATGATTGTTTAGTTAACCATTCTAAATCAATAATTAAGATATATGGAGAAAAATGAGCATGATAGCTACTGCTACCACCCCGTTTCAAAGGGGACGCTCCTATATTCCTATATTCCAAGGGTCGTATACAGACAACATAAATTCCCAAGCAAGTAGCAGGGGGGACAGCGGTCGATGTAGCTCAGTTGGAAGAGCACCGGACGCGATGTTCGGAGGTCGTGGGTTCGGTTCCCACCATCGGCACGTTGTTTTTTCTTCTACTTTGTGTTTAATTATCTTTCCCCTAAACAGATTACATTACTAATTTCTGTGAATATCCAAGTAAACATTAAAAAAAAGACAAAAGTGCCATCCCCAACGCTTTCCTTGGCCTCGCCGACTGTCGGCTTCTTTCCTTCATGTATTATAACGAGCACCCTCATTTCACCTTAATTGATCTGCTTGTAGCTTACGGGTGTCTCGGTTCTGGCAGTCTTGAAGCTATAGGTAGCGTAAGAGGGTACTAGCACAGCTTTCGCCCTCGCTCTTGATCACGTTCTACGTGACGCTGGCGGTAACAAAGGACGTTCCACGTCCGCCGCTATGGCTGAGGGTGGCGCTGGTGAACACTCTCAAGGTTCGTATACAGACAACATAAATTCCCAAGCAAGTAGCAGGGGGGACAGCGGTCGATGAAGCTCAGTTGGAAGAGCACCGGACGCGATATTCGGAGGTCGTGGGTTCGGTTCCCACCATCGGCACGTTGTTTTTTCTTCTACTTGTGTTTAATTATCTTTCCCCTAAACAGATTACATTACTAATTTCTGTGAATATCCAAGCAAACATTAAAAAAAAAAGACAAAAGAACCATCCCCAACGCTTTCCTTGGCCTCGCCTACTGTCGGCTTCCTTCCTTCACATATATATATATATATATATATATATATATATAGTAAATTTCTCTGTTTAATGGATAGATCACTTAAGGGATAGATCACTCTGTTTATGGGATAGGGATCACTTAACACATGATCTTAAGTGGACATATCACGTAACTCAAATTTCTAAAGAAGCAAATCGAGTTCTGGGATATTTTCGGCGAACATTACAGCTAGCACCCCCATCGTTAAAATCACTAGCCTATGTAACATTTGTACGGCCCAAACTAGAATATGCATGCGCTATTTGGTACAATTATCAACTTAATCTTTCTAACACACTAGAGGCAATACAAAACCGCGCCACTAGATTAATCGTCTCTGCATATGTTTATCATAAAAATGTAACCAAACTAAAATGCAATGCTCATTTATCAAATTTAGCTAACCAGCGTAGCATCGCAAGACTATCTCTATTTCATATATTCTATCATCATCTTTCGCACGAATCTTATCATCCCTGCTTACCGCACCTCCAGCCGCGCGAACCACGAAAAGACAACCCATCCTCCGCAAGCCCGTACATCTGCGCATCTATATTCGTTTTTCGTTCGCACAGCAAAAGACTGGAATGACTTGACTGCCGACTTCGTGCTCCATACAGACCCATCACTGTTTAAAGCATCACTTGAAGCAATATATGCCCTGAAACCCACTCCCTCATGTAATACCCCTTCAATGTGGCCTTGGAGGTTATAATAAATAAATAAATAATCAAGTGCGCTAAATATTTTATGGCTTAAAGCGCCTGCACCTCCCAAGTCGAGTGTTACGCAAATGACAACTACTTCGTCATTTCAATAAGCTATGTCTGTTATTGTGCTATTACACCATAGGTTCACTCAGTCTTGCCTCAAATTGAACTGGTCACATACTGTTGAAATAAAGCAGCGAAATATAGCACCACCTATTAACGCACTGCCAAGGACACGAAGGATATTATTTTCTGATAAATGAGCAAGACTCCTGAGCAAGTAAGTCTTGAGCTAAAAAGCTATACGAAGTCATATAGCACGCAATCATATAGAAAAAAGCCAGGAGAGCATATAAAACCAATATATGAATGCAAAACACCGGCAACATGTCATACCTACCGAGGCAATGTTTCTTTACACACAGCATGCTTCATGGCAAGGCTCACACAGTTGTTGACAGGTTATACTGCACCAAAATGCTGATGATGTTGTCTGCATCACATTCAGGCAGCACCCCTTTGGTGGCAGATTGCTGGTGTAAAGGCAGTGCGATGATACAAGTGGAGCAGCTGGACGGCGGGCGTTATAAATCAAAGAGCCCTAAATGCAAGGAAAGAAAGTCTTCGTTAAATCAATGCCTCTAAAACGTGATAACATCATACCACGGCTCTTCTCTGTTTAGTTAACCTATAATTGCCATTGAAAGCTGAGATGTGTAAAAAAATGGACTACTCGCAACTCTATGTAACGCATGGAATAACATAGCTGTGCAAAGGCGGTGGGGCGATCAGTAAGCATAACAACCGGAAATGCATGCTGATGTTCCATGCAGTCTTTACGCTGGAACAAAGTGTCGCGGTGCGAAGAACAAAAATAAAAGCAGGCACGGGCGCCAAACGTACGCCACACAACCGAAACGACTAAAGCTGTGCGCGGGCATACATTCTGAGCCCGACCCGGTCCTCATGCTGCAAACTCGAGCCCGGCCTGGCACTGAAATTCCCTGAGCCCACTCGGCGCTCACACTTAAGGCTCCGGCCGTGCTCGACATGCTATAATAGACCAGCTGCAAAACCTACAAGTCAGCTTCCCTGTGAGGCAGGCATTCATGCATAGTGGGGACAGAACCAGATTAAGGAATAATAGGTAGGTGCAGTGGATGCATCTACTGCAGTCCACCCTGCTTCGGATGCAGTTACCCGCGCACAGGCCGTTGTCAGAGAAAGGTTTTCCGGCATTTTTAACGCGGGAATGAAGGGGGGAGCACTGTCACCCTGGGGGTGAAGAAAGCAGATTTAGAAAAGGGACACTAACCGGAGAGGCTAATAGTGGGGCGACAATGCGCACGCGAAGAATGCTGCGACGAATTGATAAGAGGTTCGGGAATTACCCTACCGGTCGAGAGATGTGCTAGCACTCTACCCAACTGTTACCCCAAAGTATCTATGCCGCCATTGTGCAGGCATTTCTGCCGCACAGCGATGCTGACTTGTAGAATTTGTAACTGGTCTATAGAGGGTTTATATAAGTAAGTCTGGCAACCGGGCTGCGGCCATATTTTGATTACTTCATCCGTCAGTTCCGTGTCTGTCCGTCTGTGCCCGCCGTTCTTTCCGCGCTTGTCACGTTGTACCTTAGTGTGCTGTGCTTGAACCGATCTTTAGATTTCAAGAGAAGACACTACCTGGTCAAGGGACCTCACCTCTTTCCCTGGCGGTTTCTGTCAGCGACGCCTAGATGCGTATTTTGACAGCCGAGGCGTGGCGGGGCCTACTGGACGGGCTGCTGAGTGCAGTTACAAATTACTCTGCGAGTCGTACACAGACCCCTAGTTGATCCGCGTAGTGTTATCCCTATCAAGATACGGTATCCAAAGTTTTATAATATGGAGAATTGTTTTTTTTTTTTTTGTCTGTGTGCCTTTGGTAATCTACTTGGAAGCCTATGAGAGACGATCGCGAGTTTGCTTGGTTTGCGCATCACCGTCGCTTCGGAGAAGAAAAGCGAAACTTATCAGTGGATGCCTGTTGGCTTTCTGGGTCGGTTTGACGCTGTTTGATTGTCCGTGCTAGACTATGACAAACCGAAGTTGTTCTCTGTGTAATTTAATAATTTAAATAATTGAAGAAGGTGTTCAAAGGTGTCAAATAGCTCAGAATAGCAAGGCAATGTTTGCTGATGCTAAGTCATCATCATCATCATCAGCTTGATTATACCCACTGCAGGGCGAAGGCCTCTCCCATATTTCTCCACTTAACCCGGTTTTGTGCTAGCTGCATCCACTTGACCCCTGCGAACTTCTTAATCTCATCCGCCCACCTAACTTTCTGCCGCCCCCTGCTACGCTTTCCTTCCCTTGGAATCCAGTTTGTTACCCTCAGCGACCATCGGTTATCCTCTCTTCGCACTACATGTTCTGCCCATGTCCATTTCTTCTTCTTAATTTCTACTAGAATGTCGGTAACGAGTTATTTCTCTGACCCACTCTGCACGCTTTCCATCTCTTAATGTTACCCCTACCATTTTTCGTTCCATAGCCCTCTGGGTTGTCCTCAACTTAAGTAGAACTCCCTTGGTTAGCCTCCACGTTTCAGCCCCATAGGTGAGTACAGGCAAGATGCAACTGTTGTATACTTTCCTCTTGAGCGATACCGGTAAGCTGCTAGTCATAATCGGCGAGTGCTTGCCAAATGCGCTCCATCCCAATCGTATTCTTCTTGTTATTTCCTTTTCGTGGTCCGGATCTGCGGTTACTACCTGTCCTAAGTAGACATATTCGCCTACTACTTCCAGTATTTCGCTACCTAATGTAAACTGCTGTTCCTTCCCGAGGCTGCTGAACATTACCTTAGTCTTCTGCATATTGATTTTCAAGCCTACCTTTCTACTTTTCCTGTCTAGGTCATCAATCATTATTTGCAGTTCATCCCCCGAGTTGCTTAGCAAGGCAATGTCATCAGCAAATCGCAGATTACTGAGGTATTCTCCATCTACCCTTATCCCCAACTGCTCCCATTCCAAGTCTCTGAATACTTCCTCTAAGCAAGCTGTGAATAGTACTGGGGAGATTGTGTCTCCTTGCCTAACACCTTTCTTTATGGGAATTTTGTTACTTTCTTTATGCAGAACTATGGTTGCTGTGCAGCCACTATATATATCTTCCAGCACTTTCACGTACGGTTCGTCTACACCCTGATTTCGCAATGCCTGCATCACCGCCGAGGTTTCAACTGAGTCAAATGCTTTCGACTCAGTTGACTCAGTTGATGCTAAGTATTGGCGTATAAAAATGTAAAATAATAAATAAATACAGATAAGGAAAATAAATGATAGAAGAAATAAAATAAATAAACAAATGAAAGAAAACAAATTTAAAGCATGAAGAAAGAAAACATCGTCCGCGTGCATGCGTGTGTGTGTGTGTGTGTGTGTGTGTGTGTGTGTGTGTGTGTGTGTGTGTGTGTGTGTGTGTGTGTGTGTGTGTGTGTGTGTGTGTGTGTGTGTGTGTGTGTGTGTGTGTGTGTGTGTGTGTGTGTGTGTGTGTGTGTGTGTGTGTGTGTGTGTGTGTGTGTGTGTGTGTGTGTGTGTGTGTGTGTGTGTGTGTGTGTGTGTGTGTGTGTGTGTGTGTGTGTGTGTGTGTGTGTGTGTGTGTGTGTGTGTGTGTGTGTGTGCCTGCGTGCGTGCAGAGAGATGCTATCGCGTCACATCCTTAACGGCGGAGCTTAATTGTCGCCCTAATTTTTTTTTACTACAATAGGATATAAATCTGATTGAATGAACATAGCCAGTTGCACCAATCCCAAACACTGCACAGTATTGTGAGTTGGCTTCTCAAATTTCTTTTCGTTTCAGCCGAGTTCCTCTTTACCGAATGTTCCCATGTCAGCGCTTGAATATGAGATTAAGGCTTGCGATGTCTACTGTGTGACAGAATAAATAAAGAAATCAGCATATTTACAAAATCAACTGAATTTCAGGTGGCTCTTAATTAGCGAACCATAGGGCAACTCAATAGAACACACAAAAGTGAAACGCAAGCTTCGTTGTTTTATCGGCCGCGCTGGCAGGTATTTATAGGCACAGAATACAAACCTGAGCTGCGTGCTCTGGACACGTACCGGATTTCGTATGCATCATCAGGCGATAACACTTTTCGAAACGAGCTGGAAGTGAGCATATTACGGCACACTAGTGAGATGTCATCTTTTCCTGCTTTACAAGACTCCGCGGGATTTGCAGCCGCTTCCGCAAGGCGAAACACGCAGCTCGGGCACCCTAGACAATCGCTTTGCTCTCTGCACCAAGCACTACCATTTCGTACGACAGTGAAAAGTAGATTCGAGAATCATGCCCCTGTCATAAGTCAAATACAGAATGGCGAATGCAATCTACGTACAAAAGGTTTCAAACAAACCTATTTGCACTATACGTTCGTTATAGATGCATTGCTCCTCCCGTATCCTCCGTCGCAGCATAAGCTTATCCTTCAAGTTCACAAGGCACCATAGCACGCAAAACAACCTTGCTGGTTTAGGTGATATTATGTTCTGTGAGCTAGTTCCCAGTCAGAGGGACGTGCAGTAATGCTTGACATGATGCAAGTGACACTTGTAAAACCGATTAGGTTTGCAAACGAGCGGTCGCATACACGCGTACACCTTGTTTCCATGCGCTTCTACGACGGTGGGCTTGCTGCAGAAGGGTACGCAGCAACAAATTCTGGCATTTCGAATAGAGTTTGGTGCTAGCAGCGATTACTGAGATGTTAAAAATTTAAACAATGGCTTGTGAGCATTTCAATGCCGCTTGCAGTGCATGCACAGCTTCCACGAAGGCGCATGTTGGCAGCATTCAGTGGGATGCCTGGGTGGACGGATAAAAACATGGCCGCCGCGCACAGTTTGTGTTTCTTTCACTAGATGGCGTAACTTTTGTAAAGACTCTATTGCAGCTGAAACAACGATACAGTACGAAAAAAGTAAGTAACAATTCCTGGCGGTGCGTCGCGCGACGACGATGCCAACGCCTGTCGCTGCCGCTGATGCACATCGCACAGAGCGAAGGATCTCAGTCGGCGACAGAGACGCGTTTTCAGCCTTGCTTTCTTAGCGCCGCCTCTTCGTTTGGTAAAGGGGTGTATAGTTACGCTATATCCAGTTTCTTGCACTAAACAGCATAAAGTACGATAAAACACTGAAGAAATTTCTTGAAACGCGTCGTGTCCAAAAAAAAAAAAAACTCCCAGCGCAGCGGTGTGCTACTACACTGCGATGCAGACATGATTGCATGCAGTGAGTTTCCCCTGCAACTTCCGAAAGTTAGCAATATCTAGCTACACTAGTCTTTTTTTTTTTCATTTCTACCCTACCGATCTTTTATTAAACCGTCTCGATGCTGTCATATATGCACGGATCAGACGAAATGAGCGTCTTTAGGTTCTTCGCTCATACCGGACTATAAAAACAAACTTCGCATGCAAAAAAAAATAAAAAATACGAAGGTGAGTACCCCAAAGCCTTTTGCGATTGGCTGCCTCGCGAGCTGGTTCTGTGAGACATGAAAAATTTTCTAAAAATCCAGAACCTGGGCGACAGCGACGAGCGGCAGTGCTTTGGCGGTCCTCAGCCCACCGCGCATCGTGCTGCCGCGCGACTCGTGCGGTTAGCGCCTCATCGCACCAGGGCCGCATCTGCGCCTTTGCAAAAGTTGCATGAGCTCAGAATCAGGGTGCCCGGTCCAGGCCAATCGGGTCCAGGCCAACCGGGTCCAGGCCAACCGGGTGCACGCCAACCGACACGAGAAAATATGCTTTTGCTCGGATTCCGCCGACTCCGTCCAAGCCAGAGATATCCGAAGGGACCCCGAGCAGCCGAGCCACGCGACGGCGCTACGCCTTGATTATCCGGAGTTGGCTTTTAGGGCTACGATGCCAGGCAGTTGTTTACTTTAGAAAATTAGTAACAACTCAGCAAAACAGTAAAGGTTCAACTTGAAATAAGCTGAAAAATGATCGGAATCAAGTCGCGGACACTTGAGGACCACTTTGAAAACTTGAGACAGAGAAGTTAACCAGGTAATAAAGATGCTAAAAGAAGACAAATCTCCCTAGCACATGGCTTGCGCAGCCTGCAGCAACAATGAAATGTGAGACAACGCTTGTAATTTCAGAAATGCTCAATCTAAACCGTCTAATCTTTTGCTGCAATATAGACAAAGGCTTTATAAAACTCGAACGAAAAAATTTGAAAACTTACATGAAATTTCTTGAAGAAAAAAGCTTTTTCCGTGCGCGGTGCCACCGAACGTCGAACTGAGTGGCCGTTGGATGGACACGGAGCGCCCTCTTTGAAAAAAAAATGGCAACTATCGCCGTCATGCCGGCTAAGCTATTGTCGCGCTATCAACCGGGCTTCGTAGTAATAGCTTTTTCAGCAGATCTGCGGCCTCGGTTTTGTGCCTTCCGTTTAGCCAGCGTTTCCTAGATGGTGGGACTTGAACCATCCTTGAACGATGCGCTGCTCCTGCTGCTCATCTATGGTGGGCCTCTGTGCCAGCAGCGAGCGCATCGTCGGAGAGACGCCTAGTTGTTTTGTTTACTACGCCCACACCCGTTCAAGTTGTATTTTGTGAACGCTGTGTTTTACTACAAATATTTTGCTCACTTGTGGAATACCAACGAAAATGTTTTCATAAAATAGTGCTCAATCGAGCGGATTATTTAAATCACCCTTAAATCAGGATTTGAAGCATGTTTTTTTAAAAAATCTCAGTCCCACGACTTGCTACCTCCTTATAAGCTCCTTATAAGCCACGCAACCTGCAGACCAGTTACGGCTGGTTGAGCGGGCTAAGATAGAAGGAACAGCCAGAGGGCTGTTTTTTTCTCCTCCTCCTCCTCCTCCTCCTTCTTATAAGCTTGCTGTATACAATGTTTACATTTTCTCTCATAACGGCTAGCTGTATACCCGCACCGTCAGCATCATTCTATCTGCAATATTAGTCGTTTGTTGGCCCGATTCATTATAGGCGCTTGTTTGTTTGTCACAGTTTAGTTTCTTGCGTATACTTTACTGGCCAAGAAAATGCGATAAAAACACATTTCTTTATGCAACCTGTTATGAGAGCCGGAATATGTTTGAAAGAAGTCTCTAGTCAGTTTACATGTGGGTGTCTTCTCTTCATGCCAAATATTGGAAAAAAAATACCTACCTTCCTCGCGCATGACTGTATCTTTCATTATAGAGATAGTTGGAGAATATATTGACACGCTGCATTCTTTATTTTCTCTCTGTGCTGATCGCGAGCGTGTGCCTCCTCGAGGCGAAGAAACCGACGTTCGTCTCCTCGAGGCGAAAAAAACTGAAGTTCTGTCGAAGCGGGCCTGCTAGTTTCCTGCCGCACTGTGACTTCTGTTACTCCTGTGTCCCGCGGTGACTTCTGATCAGAGACTTCACACCGTGACATCTGGTGGAGGGGCAGGGTAACGCAACCCATGCTCCGAACACCTCCAACCAGCCGAGACTCCAGCCCTCAAGGATCTCCTACCATCGAGATTACGCCTACCCATCAGAGTAGCCGACGGCTTCGAGGGCTTGATCCTGAATTCGCGCCTATACAATTTTCTCGTACTGCGAGGCCGCCACCATCTTCTCCAGCACCACCTTCGGAGACAACACAACCACCCGTAATGACGCAGGTAGACACCACTGCCCCCTCCTTCGTGTTGCAGCAGCCGCGGGAGATACCCATCTTCCAAGCCTTTCCCGACGACGACCCGGAAGACTGGCTAGATAAATTTGAGCGAGTAGCCCAGTACAATCGCTGGGACGACGACCAGAAACTGCAGCATGTATTTTTTTCGCTCGACGGTTCAGCTCGTACATGGTTTGAAAATCATGAGACTACTATCACAACGTGGAGTTCCTTCAAGGACCAGTTCCTGCAAGCTTTCACCACCGATTTTCGGAAAGAACGCGCCGAGCTGCTCCTACAGACGAGAGTTCAGCTCTCTAACGAGAGCGTCCTCGTTTACTTCGAGGACATGACGAGGCTATTCCGTCGCGCTGATCCAAACATGTCCGAAGAAAAAAAACTTCACTATCTCATGAAGGGAATTAAGGAACAGATCTTCATTGGATTAGTGCGATGTCCCCCCAACATCATCGGGGAATTTGTATCCGAGGCCACTACCATTGAGAGGGCTCTAGAGATGCGATCTAAGCACTACGAGCGGCCGTCCATCCCTATTGCTGCCGCCATCGCGGACACTGGTAGCACTGACGTGCTCCGTGAGACCATACGGGCCATCGTACGCGAGGAGCTGCAAAAACTATTTTCGACGGCAGCACCCCCTCAAGTATCCAGCCTTTCTCAGATGGTTCGGGAAGAGGTCAACCAGACACTCAACCCACCCGAGCCACTCCCGACAATGCCACCACAGCAGGCCATGACCTACGCCGCAGTCACTTGTCGTGCCTGTCCACCTCCCAGTCAGCACCAAGCAGCCCCTGCATACACTCGTCAAGCACCTCCCGCTCGAATTTCTCAGGTGCGTCCACGCAAAAGCGACGTGTGGCGCACTCGCGATAATCGCCCGCTGTGCTTCCACTGTGGCGAAGCTGGTCACCTGTTCCGCGATTACTATTACCGACGAATGAGTCTGCCGGGATTTAGCGCCGACGCGCGAAAGCCGCAGCGTGGTGAACGACCCCCTGCCATTGACGCGTACTTGGCTGAATCATCCGGAACGCCCTATGACTACTCGCGGTCGCCTTCACCGCGCCAATACTCCTCGCAGACACGTGGTAATGCCGGCCTGATGCGGGTCCGCTCCCCTAGACCCCATCGGGAAAACTAGACGCGGCAACCTTTGGAGGGAAGGTTGCTCATCGACGAAATTCTCAAGCTCCTCCACCGCTGCAACCGGATGGCCACTCCGTTTCACGACGACACGACGCGCCCCACAATGATCCGCTGCCTCGGCGCTCCAGTTCTCCGACGACACGAAATCAGCTAGTACCACACCGCAGCCGTGACCGGACCCCGCGACGTTCCGGCAACACCACAGCCGTAACCGCCGACCTGAACATTTCAGTGGACGGAACCGACGTGACAGCGCTTGTGGATACCGGCGCCGATTATTCTGTGATGAGTGGGCCTTTCGCCGCCACTCTGAAAAAGGTGACTACACCCTGGACAGGCCCACAAATTCGTACCGCCGGAGGCCACTTGATAACGCCGACCGGTACCTGCACTTCTAGGGTAACTGTGCAAGAAGAAACGTACTTAGCAACCTTCGTCGTACTTGTCCAGTGTTCCCGCGACGTCATCCTTGGCATGGATTTCTTAGCAGAGAATGGAGCCGTTATCGACCTGCAGACTAAGTCAGTGACCTTATCGACTGAGAACGCAATACACAGTGCTTCAGAGCGACCGACAGCACTGCACATCCTTGGTGATCATGTCACTATTCCGCCCCGTTCCAGCGTGCTGACGTCTGTGGCTGCGAATACACTGCGAAACTTTGAAGGTGTCGTGGAGAGTAAACAGATCTTACTTTTCGAACGCAGTCTTGATGTAGCCAGAGGAGTCGTTCTCCTCGAAGACGGCAAAGCAGACGTCCTACTCACAAATTTTGGCGGTGAGCACCAGCACTTAAGCACTGGGACTCTAGTGGCCCATATTTGCGGTATCACGCATGTTCGAAAAGCCTCTGGACTTGCGACGCTGTCATTGACCGAAATGGAGAGGCCTACCACCGATTTACACTTCGACATTAACCCTGCGCTTTCTCAACTGCAGCATCGCCAAGTGAACCAGCTCCTCCAGCGCTATCGGGCGACCTTCTCCAACTCTTCACATGTTGGCAGAACCGATCTCGCCAAGCATCGCAATATTACGGATGATACCGTGCCACCTCTCAGACAGTCACCTTACCGAGTGTCTCCGACTGAACGCGCCGCTATCACCCGCCAAGTGAAAGAGATGCTTCGCGACGATGTCATCCAGTCCTCGCGGAGTCCATGGGCTGCACCTGTCGTTATTGTGAAGAAAAAGGATGGTACGCTGAGGTTTTGTGTGGATTACCGCCGGCTAAACAAAGTTACAAAGAAAGACGTCTATCCCCTGCCACGCATCGACGATGCTTTGGATCGTCTCTGCTCAGCGAAATATTTCTCTTCAATGGACTTGAAATCCGGATACTGGCAAATAGAGGTAGATGAGAGGGACCGCGAGAAAACGGAGTTTATTACTCCGGATGGGCTCTACGAGTTCAAGGCTATGCCCTTTGGTCTCTGCTCTGCTCCGGCTACTTTCCAACGGCTTATGGACACCGTACTTGCAGATCTCAAGTGGCAGACATGTCCCGTTTACCTTGACGACGTTGTGGTCTTCGCTCCAACGTTCGAGGAGCACCTTCGGCGCCTTGAAACTGTTTTGCAAGCCATAACATCCTCTGGCCTTACGTTAAAGAACGAGAAATGTCATTTTGCTTATACGGAGCTCAAGTTCTTGGGGCACGTCGTAAGCCACGCTGGTGTCCTGCCGGATCCAGAGAAAACGACAGCTATTGCCAACTTCCCTCCGCCCAAAGACCAGAAAGCTGTTCGATGATTTCTTGGCTTATGTGCCTACTACCGGCGCTACGTCAAAGATTTCGCTCGACTCGCCGAGCCCCTAACACGTCTGACAAAGACAGACACGCCTTTCACTTGGGACGCACCACAGGAACAAGCATTCAAAGAGCTTCAACGCCGGCTACAAACACCTCCCATATTGGCTCACTTCGACGAAAACGCCGACACGGAGCTTCACATCGATGCAAGCAACATAGGCCTGGGCGCCGTTCTAGTTCAAATCCAGGGCGGCCAAGAACGTGTAATCGCTTACGCCAGTCGCTGTCTATCAAAAGCGGAATCGAACTATTCCGCAACAGAGAAAGAATGTCTAGCCATTGTGTGGGCGATGTCGAAGTTCCCGCCATACCTTTACGGGAAACCATTCAAGTTAGTAACTGACCACCATGCCCTATGCTGGCTTGCAACCTTAAAGGACCCTTCAACCCGCCTTGTAAGATGAAGTCTACGATTACAGGAATTCGACATAACTGTCACGTACAAATCTGGCCGTCAGCATTCGGACGCAGACTGCCTCTCACGGGCCCCTGTAGATCCCCCCGCAGATGAAATTCCTGATGAGGCCATACTGCTAAATGCCATCAGCACAGAGTGCCTCGCTGAAAGACAATCTGCAGATCCCGAACTTCGTCACATCATGGACTATCTAAACGGTGCATGTACAACCGCTCCGAGAGCTTTCAAGCGTGCTCTGTCATCGTTATGTGTGCGCAATGGTGTCCTCATGAAGAAAAACTTTTCCGCCAGCCAAACGCCGTACCTGATTGTTGTACCTATGTGTCTACGTGATGAAATCTTACAAGCTTGCCACGATGAACCAACTTCTGGACATTTGGGATTCACCCGCACGCTTGCAAGGCTCAAGGAAAAGTACTACTGGCCTCGACTTCACTCAGACGTTTCACACTATGTGAAAACGTCGCAACTGTCAGCGTCGTAAGGTGCCGCCGACTAAGCCCACCGGACTCTTGAAGCCAATAGACCCACCGTCGAGGCCTTTCCAGCAGATTGGCATGGACATGCTGGGACCATTTCCCCTTTCACACTCCGGTAACCGGTGGGTCATTATTGCCACGGATTACCTTACACGATACGCGGAAACCTCCGCTCTACCCAATGGTACTGCCTTAGAGGTTGCAAAGTTTTTCATCAATTCCGTTGTCCTGCGCCATGGCGCACCGAATATTTTGATTACTGACAGAGGAGCCGCATTTACAGCCGAATTGCTGCAGCAGATTTTAATTCACAGTCATACTGAACACAGGAATGCAACACCTTACCATCCTCAAACGAACGGCTTGACCGAACGCTTGAACAAAACACTTGCTGACATGCTCTCAATGTACGTCGACGTAGAGCACAAAACGTGGGATGAAGTGCTCCCGTACGTTACCTTTGCATACAATACAGCGGTCCAGGAAGCAACGAACATGACACCTTTCCGTCTGGTCCATGGCCGCGAAGTGACCACAATGCTTGATGCCATGTTACCACATCTAGACGACGGCAACCAACAACCAGATGTTCACACCTTTCTGCACCTCGCCGAAGAGGCCCGTCAGTTGGCCAGGCTGCGAATTCAGAATAAGCAACGCCGCGATGCCCAACGATACAACCTCCGACACCGTGACGCCCGGTACACAGCTGGAGACCGTGTCTGGGTTGGGTTTCCTGTACGTCGACGAGGCCTCAGCGAGAAACTGCTGTGTCGTTACTTTGGCCCGTACAAAGTGGTAAGCCAAGTTGGGGACCTAAACTATGAGGTTGTTCCTGATGGATTTAAACAGTCCCGACGCTCCACGCTCCCGGACGTGGTCCACGTGGTCCGCCTGAAACCGTATTACGACCGATAGTGTTGACTCTTTCTGTAAGTGAGCAACTGCCCTTCGTGCAATGGTTTTTTTTTATCTCTACCCACACTCCCAGCATCGGGACGATGCTTCTTGTACCCGGGGGGCAATGACACGCTGCATCCTTTATTTTCCCTCTGTGCTGATCGCGAGCGTGTGCCTCCTCGAGGCGAAGAAACCGACGCTCGTCTCCTCGAGTCGAAAAAAAAACTGAAGTTCTTCTGTCGAAGCGGGCCTGCTAGTTTCCTGCCGCACTGTGACTTTGTTACTCCTGTGTCCCGCGGTGACTTGTGATCAGAGACTTCACACCGTGACAATATACGCTTTGATAACGAATTAAGCTTAATTGTTAATCAACGACTGCTTCATTTAATTTTAGAACTCCACAGTCGTTCTTGCCATAAAAGCGGAAAAATGTTAGACTTCTTTTTTTCGCACTTGCGAAAAAAAAACCAGAAAATCTAAAATTTTGCTACCCATGCACTTGGCATGCCACCGAATCAAATGTTGCTCTGCTGAACTGCGATTCTTGTAATGGCTTCTACAGGAAACTCTTTTGTTCATATGAAATTCAGTGTGACGAAGCCCCGCGCGGATATATTTCGCGTTTCGAGTTTTGTGAAATGTGAAAGCCGGCCCGCCGCCGTTGCGTGGGCTACTCTAGCTGGCTCTGCGTTCATTTTTGCCACTGCAGTGATTTGAATATTCGCGCCTTGTTTAGCAAATAGCTGGCGTACTCGTTTGCCAAATGATTGTTTTAAGATAACCATAGAGCATTTACCAGTACCGCATGTGTGCGTATTTCATCAATGATTAATGCGCCGCGGTCATTGCAGTCGTACCATTGATTATACACGTATGCGATGGTCTACTCGTTTGGAAACCTAAGGCGTAAGTTACGCGAGCTCCACTTATGTCAAATAGGCGTGTGAAAGAAATAGCGCCTTTAAGTATAGCAGTTGACATATTGCGTCGTACATTCCCGCCTGGGCGGCGGCCATGTGCACCTTGAAAGTGACCGGGGCCTGCGTCTTGGATTGCAATGCGCAGCATGCAACCCGACAAACAACCCCACCTGCCGTGGGCATCCACTCGGGCAAGTCGGCGCCGCTGTTGCTGGCTCCGTGCCATCCATGTTTGTCTTCCTTTGTAACGTTTTCAATGGACTTAGTAAGCAGCGATCAGAGCGTCCATATTTCGGCGCAAGTGAGTACGATCACTGAACTGGAACAGAAGTGCGCGGTGCATCAACAAGAGCGTACGCTTGAGAAAAAAATATGCGAACGAGTGTGATGAAGAAAAATGAAATTGTAACCCAATTAATTTTTTTCAGCATAACCTTATTATTGTTATATTGTGATCGTACGTGAAGTGTTCTATCTCCATTTTTATTTTTTTTTTCAAATACTTCTTAGAGCGAGAACGAAGCAGGAAGCGTCAATACTATTTGTCATATGTGAGAGCGTTCATGTGCAAACTGACGTTTAGTGCTCAATGTCCCAGCTTCAATTTAGGTCAGCAATGTTAAATCGTTAAGCGAAACTATGTGCTGCGACGCTTCGTATTCGTATAGCTTAAACGACCTAGTTTATTTTTTCGATGGAAGCGCGCTCGCCATAGTTTATCTGTGTCACATATGAATATTAATAGGGCGAAGCTTATTCCTCATTAATTGCATCGCATTGCATGCGCGTCCCGCGGTAATTGTCGGTTTGAAGCCACTGTTGGTAAAACTGATGCACTTGGAGGCAAACGAATTCGCTAAAACTTTTGGAATTCTCTTCACCTAGAGCAGCATAAATCGCCATAGGAGCAGCCACGGAAGGAACTAGACCATCACCGAATAGAATAATAGAATACCAAAAAAATAACAACCGTTGCCTATGCACGATATACATAACAGGTCATTTTGATTATTTCTAATCTCCCGGTCGGCGCGGATAACGCCACCGCCGACCTGGCGGAGCGGCGACTAATGCCGAACTTGATATTTGACGCCATCGCCCGATCGTCGGGCTCATCTAAATTCGTCACAGTATACATGTGGATAGATTATAGTGCAAGTTTAAGTCAATGGAGATCTAGTGTAAAAGAACACGTGTCATCCCAAGCAGCATCAATAGCTAGGCGGTATTAGAGCAAACACTACGGCGACCTACCGCGCGGAGCTATAATTAATTAGACACAAGATTTCAGAAGCATTTAAAATTGCAAAGATAACTTGAAGACATTGAGTATAACAGCGCGGTTAACGAATCCAAAAAAATTTAATGAGCCTGCCAACCACGAAAGCACTTTAATATGGTTTCCAATAGAATATTTCCAGCTACATGCTAATTTGAATACAATATTGACCAGTAGCCGAAATAGACGAGAAAAGGCTGACTGAAGTGCAATTCAATGCATCTGACTTTGGCGGGACATGGTAACACAGCTGACAGTTTTGTCCAGCATGTGCCATATATTGATCAACATCAGTGGAGTAACGGCTAAAGCTGTTCAATATAGCCATCCTTATGAAATGGCAATGCCCATACCGGTAATAAATAAGGTATGCCAATGTATATCTGACAATGGCGGGCGATTGTAACCGATCTCGCAGTATTGTCTAACATATGGCATATATTGGCTGACGTCAGTGGACTGACGGCTAACGCTGTCCGTTATAGCCATCCTTTAAAATGGCAACGCCAACACCGGTGATACGCTGGACATCCAGGCCCATCATAGCCAACCAAGTATAATGACAGCACCGATATTGTGAGAGCATTGGATATGGCGGGGTTATGTTGTTGTCATTATAAACAGGCACTGCCACTATTGTGTGCCAATGTAATCATCAGGGCCAGTGCTAGCCGTGCTATAGAATGGCAAAGCCAATATTGGCAGCGCTGCCAATATTGGCCGTATGGCAGTATGGCAGCGCTGGTAGTATGGCAGCGCTGGGCCTCCATGGGGCTGATCTTTGCCGGCTCACTGACAATATTGGCCGAAGCTCCAGTGCTGAGTGGGCACGTCCAGGCCCTAGCATTTTTCTTCTAAGCGCAGAAGTGGTTTTAATGCACGGGGCTTTTTGCCGAAAAGAATCCTGGATGGGCATTTTGTGACTATAGAGTAACAGAGGTGTTTATGCTGAGAGGGGATTTTGAAGACTTCTGTACAATTTAGTGCCATTCTTCGACCTTCTAAGGAACGTTCGTTTGTTGCTGTATAGAGGATGGCTATTGGGAATTTCTATATGCGCCGGAAGATAGCCGTAAACCAAAATTATGAAGTGGATCTAGCATTTTCTAATTGGCTTGACTTAGTCATATACTATTGACTAGTAGTCTAACATAGGGACCAGAGAATGCTAAATATGTAAAAGCAATACCTTTTCAGATCCCCAACATTTTCGAGACAGTAGTTTCAGGGCATTGGAGGTCTGGGAAGTCTTTTTCTTAAGTTTATTTACTTGCGCGAAAATTGTTAGATTTTATCAAAAGTGACACCTAAAATTTATGTTCTTTCTTTAATAGTAGCGCGGTTTGGTTAAAATATAGTGTGGGCTTGACCTGAGGCGTCGCCTAAAAGAAACCAGAACAGCTATAGTTTGGTGAGGGAAAAATCTAAGTCCATTTTTGTCTTCCCAAACAGCCAAATTAGTATTGTCATTTCTATCTGTCGCTCACAATACCGTAGATATATTGACAGAGGTGCACGCTATATTAGGATCACCTAAGTACACTGAGTACAATATGATTGAGTGATAATGTTTACACAAGGCTCATTTTAACTACGAAGAGGGTTGTACAGAGGATGCACGCCTGGCATAAACCGTTCTTTTGAGGAAACATGTTTGAGTAAGTTGCGCCTAGCAGACTCTGAATGTGTGTTTTTTTTAGGAAATCGCTCTAAGAGCTCACCATCCTGCCGCGCATAACTAGATCTGCTAGGTCACGGAGGATACCGAACCTCCACGGGGTATCGTAAGCCCTCTCCAAGTCGCAGAAGACTCCGAAATGCATGGACGCTTCCAGAATAATTTTCTCGAGACGCACAATGCAATTAGTTCTTGATGATGCCTTTTTAAAACGGAATTCATGTGTATATCTAGAAGTAGCAGAGGTACCAGAAAAATGTGAGTGATTTTTACAATGCTTTCCAAGGATTTTGCAATGCAGCTGATTGGAGCTATTCGTCTGTAACAGCTACGACTTGTGGGGGTTTACTTGGTTTCAGAAAGGGTATTAGTATGGCATTTTCATGCTTCCGGCAATTTGCAAAATTTCCATTATTTATCGAAGACATTTACAGTGCTTCTACAGTAGCCTGCGAAAGATTGCGAGCTTTGCATAATGGACATCAGGGCCTGGGGCTGTTTCTTACCGGAGAATAGGACTGTTTGTGTATTGTGATATTCGACTTTGAATTATCATTTAGGCCAGCCTGAAAGAAAAACTTTCGTCTTTTGGCTATTTTATGTTTTTCAAATGTTTTACTGCAGTGGGACGAGCTTGAAACATTCGCAAAATGCTCGCCTAAGATGTTTGTGGTTCTTCCATTGTCGTTTGTGTTCCGGGTGTTGTCAGCATAGGTGTGAAGGATGTAATTTCCTGTGAATTGTTAGACAGGCGAGGAGCGCATCAAATTGAGGCTTGACCACATCTTCGACCGTCACCGTTCATGGTTCCTTCCCTCCAGCTCTCACGACACAATTCGAATGACATCGTCGGTAGGGACGCAAGGTTCGTCGCCAGGAACCAACACCTAGTTTATACAAGGGGCCTTGCGGGGTGGCCAGGATTCAATCCGGCATCTTTTGGGTGCACTAGTCGAGCAGTGTAACCACTGCAATAACATTACAGATAGGCATTAAACTTAGTGCTCAAAATAATATTCTAGTTATATGTCTCAAATCGTATGGTGCAACCAAAATGAAGTAACAGGGAAATATTCATACATCTGCTGTTATCTTCGTATGTTGTATATGTACTGCAGCATTGAACAGCATGACAGCAAGTGCTTCCGTACATACTTCTGAGTAGGTTTAAGGAGGTCAATACAAAGCTGACGTTGCACATAAAATTATACATTAGCGTAGGCATCCGGTCATGACACGTCACCCCAATAAACGCGGTGACCAGTACAGCCATGATGTAGTTCTTGTAATTGTACTTATAGCAGGAAAGGCCGTGCTGCACCAGGTCATTAGCGCACTGGAAATCTATCACTCCGGTGAGGACACACACACACATATATATATATATATATATATATATATATATATATATATATATATATATATATATATTTATATAGTAAAAGCTCGTTAATACGGACTTTTAGGGACCGTAAGATATGTCCGAATTAACCGAATGTCCGAATTATCGAGAGAAAAAAAGAACATGCACGATTTTATCTCAACATACCTTTATTACTTAAAGTAATCACGGATGCTTGTCTCCTTTCCCGCAGAAACCCGCGCGGATACTATTTTCCTCAGTCCTTCCAGTTGCTCAGCAGCGGGCATGCGTCTGCAGTGCCCCAACAAAATTTCTCTAACACAACGAGGGCCTCTGCTGCTTCCTTCACAGTGCGAGGGGGCCGAGGCTGCTCCTCTCGTAGCCCCTCTTCCTCCTCCGAATCTTCGCCGTGCAGTACGTCCCGGACAATCTCTTCCTCAGTTAGAGAGCCGGCTATATCAACGCCGTCATCAATGCTGATGTAATCGGCGAGTGTCACCGCATCCACCAGCACACCTCCGAAATCCGGGCAGCCATCTGCATTGTCGTCTGGCGACACGTCTGCCACTGTGTCATTGCAGGGCTCAGGCAAAACGAAGCCACTGTGTCGAAAACAGTTAGCGATGACGTGCGCAGGCGTGTTCTTCCAAACGTAGGCAAGAATGTTGACCGCGCTCAGAAGATCCACGTCGTACTGCTTACTGACTTCATTGCAAAGTAGCATGCGTTCCAGCACGCGCCTGCGGCATTTAGTCTTCACATACTGAATTATACCTACCTTAGCCCATAGGTTGGAGGGCCGATGTAGTGTTGGGCGGCAAAAAAACAACTTCAATGTTGTTCAGTCCGGTGGCACTGTTATGTGCACTACAGTTCTCAAGGACAATTAGCACCTTGCGGTTCTTCGCGGAAAACTGCCGGTCTAACTTTTGTATTCAGCCGCGAAAAATTTCCGATGTCATCCAGGCCTTTGCCCGGTACTCCACCGGAAGAGCAGGCACGTTCTTAAAGCGCCGTGGCTTTTGTGTCTGTCCAATGACGACAAGCGGTAAGCGCTCTGTCCCTGTCATGTTTGCGGCTAAAAGAACGGTGACTCATTTTTTACTCCTTTTTCCTCCGATGCAGGGATCTCCTTTCATTGTCACAGTCTTGTCAGGCAATGCCTTAAAGAAAAGTGCTGTTTCATCAGCATTAAAAATGTCATTTGGATCATATGCTGCTATACGTTCCAGCAGCTGAGCATTCTTCCATTTGTTGGCAACATCTTCGTTGACGGCATCTCTTTCGCCGCACACAGTCTTGAAAACGAGACCATGCCTGTCTCTAAAGCGCGCACACCACCCTTCTGACGCTTTGAGTCCATTGATATGCATCATCAGTGCAAACCTCTCGGCCTGCGCCATGATGCGGGGTCCAATCAATGGGAGGTTTGCATCACGCGAGTTGACCACCCACCGAAGCAGGGCTTCTTCCAACTCCGGATGAGCTGCTGTTCGCAGACGCTTTCTTGACGCTTGGAACTTCTCGCTTTCGAACGCCTGAAGAATCTGCTCTTCATTTTTTACATATGTGCTTAAAGTACTCCTTTTAACGTCATATTTTTCATTGCTTCTTGTCGGGAGAGCCCGTTCTTAAGGGCCCGCAAAATTTCCACTTTGGTAGCCAAGTTCTTGGCCTCGTAGCTCTTCGGCCGTTTCGCCGGTGTTGCCATCGGGGGCGAGTGCGGTGATACCAGTGCACAACAGAGAAGCAATGCACTAAAGCGAGTAGTCCTTAATACAACAGTGTAGCGCACCGACAGCAGCACAGCGACAAAATGGCACCGCCAGTAACGTCGACTCGTGAAAAAATAAATACGCCCATCCAGCCACAAGTCGAGCCAAGTTGATTAATTGATGTCCATGGCGATGCTGCTTTTGGGTATCGCTATTGCGCCGCGTTCGTCTTATTTTCGTTTTCGAACCTCGGTAGCTGCCCGAATTTGTCCGAATTATCCGTTGTGCGGTCAAATCCGTCCGAATTAACGAGAGTTTCGTCCCACAGACTCCTATACATAATTCTGGGGACCAGGCGCGAAGGTCGAATTATCCGATTTTCCAAATTAACTGGAGTGGAATTAACGAGCTTTTACTGTGTATATATATATTGTCTTCCCTTCAGTGCTCTCCTAAGCTCACTTGTGCTTCTTGGCCACGTTGTAGAGTTCGCAGCACGTCATGATGCCGATGACATGCTCGGTTGAATATGTAGGGAATGGAAGCGGCGTTTCAGATGCCTTTTTATACACTGTATACGCAATCCCAGGTGTCAATGGCGGTGCCGTACCCATTTTAAAGCACAAACATTATCTTAATTCATTAGAAAGGGGACGCTAAAGTCTTCAAAAATCACAGACCAGTCAGATTACTATCTTTTAAATATAAGGTATTTACTGAGGTAATCGCTGATAGAATAATGACAACCTCAGACAGCAATCAAGCAAACGATCAAACAGGTTTAAGGAACGGGTACTTCTAGTACTGATCACCTTCATGCCATCAACCAGGTGATAAAAAAATGCTCGCAAAATGACCAGCCCTTCATAGCATTCATTGATTACGAAAAAGCATTCGACTCTGTATAAACATCGGCGGTCATGAAGGCATTGCGAATTCGGGGTGTAGATGAGCCGTATGTGAAAGTACAGGAAGATATTACCGCGCACTATTCAACATTTTTTCGACAGCCACAGGCATGCGGCCTTATCACTGTGATTCTAACGCGCGGATAGATTCTTTAATCTTTGTTTTGTTAATGCTTGTTGTCGCGAGACAGCGCTTTATCGTTTCCTTTGTCGAGCAAGATGCGTCACGATATATCTCTAAGATTCTAGTCACTCGCGTGCGATTTTACACTGTTCCAGGCTATGCTTGTGACCCTTTGCGGCTGTATCTAGACGTTTCTTCACCGGCTTCAAATTGAGCGTTGACGGGCGCTACAGGCTTTCTTAGTTGTGCGACCGATGAGTATGTTTGCTGTTATTGCCTTCACTAATTCGTGGGCGGAAGTCAGCCCATTAAAGAGTTTCATTCAAATCCAACGCCAGTGTCTTCATTTCTGTTTACCGAGCTTGTCACCACAATGTGATATCTGGTGGAGGTGCTTGTCTTCTTGTCTTGGACCCCTCCTACAAGCCGAGAAAATAGCTCTATTCGTGTCGCACCTCGAGATCTGCCTATAGCCCACCGAGTCAGCCGCTGTCTTCAAAGGTTCCAGCCTCAATACTGGGTACTATCGGACCCCAGCCGGACCGAGAAGAAGGATCCTGCAGTCATAATGGCCCAGTCTACATTTCCTGTTGTTATGCGGCAGCCCCGAACGCTGCTCGTTTTTCATGAAACCCAGAGAAAGGCGCCGAAGAGTGGCTCGATCTTTATGAGCGAGTGGCAACCTTTTAAAGCTCTGATGAAGCTCTGAAGCTCCGGAATGTCTTCGCTATTGATGGTGCCATTCGTACGCGGCTACAGAACTACGAGTCTTCCTATAACTACAGGGGAAGCATTCAGGAAGGCAATCTTGGTGGTATTCTCGAGCGTCGTGAGGAGGTAAAGAGCGGAACTCCTCTTTCAGTTGAGGGTCCAGCTGCCTCATGAATCCGTGCTCGCACATACTGAAGAAATATATCGTCAATTTCATCACGCCGACAGTGAGATGAGCGAGGAGAAAAAGGGGAGAGTTATGGTGCGAGGCGTAGAGGAGTATTTTGCCTTCTCGTTAGAAACCCGCCGAAAATCGTTAAGAATTTCGTCAGCGAAGGCTCCAAAATCAAAGCGACCCTCGACACCCACACTCGGCGATATAAGCGTCCATTGCAAGCCTGTGCCCTTTGCACGCACACTACGTCCAGCGCTGACAACGACTGGCGGGAGCTTATTCGTGAAGTAGTCCGGGAAGAACTGTGGCGGCTCGTGCTATCTATCGCCCATCAGCCTTAACTACCGCCGGTCGTGGACGACATCCATGAAGAATTTCAGTAGGAATTGGGCTTTCCTCAAAAGACATCAGCGATGGCTGCTACGCAATAAGTCACTGCGATGACCTATGCGGGCGCGCTACGCTGTCCAACGTTCCGACGAGACCCACAAACACACCGCTGCCTAACGACTCTCCTTGGCCCCCGCCCACAAGCCTAGGAAAGACTCCCAAACTCCTGGAAGTACGACGCCTGGAGGACCGCCAACAACCAGTCTGCTATAATGCTTCTACTGAGGTGAGGTCGGCCAAATTCTACACCACTGCCTGTATAGACGCATCGGCCTGCGTGGCTTCGCCGTCGATGCCACATGACCACATTCCGGTGAGCGCCCAAAAGAAATTGACTACCTGCGCAGGACAGAGTCAGCAAGCCGTCGATGCCGCTCTTCATCGCCGTACAGAGCCCAGTTTGCATCTGGGCTGCAGTTACGAGCAAGGAAGGTCCCCCAGCCCCCGTATGGGAACCTAAAGGCAGCAGCATTTGGAGGTGAGGTTGGTATACGGTGAACAAACCAAGATTCTCCGCCGACGACAAGTAACGACGACGCCGCTAGTACGCAGACGCTTCTTATGAAGACACCCTCGAAGACCCTGCTCCCAGAGTTAAAAGTGACACCGCTGCTACGTATGACAACAACATCGACGACAACATGAACAGACTCCAAGATGACGCACATGCCCAGCAAAGTAACAAAGTGAGCCTCGGCGGCGACCTCGCCACACGAAGTAGACATCGAACACCAAAGCTAACGTGCAATATGTGCACAAGAACAACTGACGTCGAAGCTGCTGTCAATGGTCGTACGGTGACCGCCTGGTAGACACCGCAGCCGACTATTCTGTCATCAGTGGAACGTTCAACGCCCAGCTCAAGAAAGTGCCGACCCCTTGGGATGGGCCGCCAAACTGCACCGCGGGTGGTAACCTTATTACACCTTCCGAGAGTTGTACCACAGGAGGGACGGTAAATGGGCGTACTTACCCTACGATCTTCGTGGTTTTGTGGCGATGCTTCCGTGACGCGATTTTGGTTATCGACTTTCTGAACGAGCATCGGCGATCATCGACCTCCGCTCAAAGCTGATCAAGCTCTCCACAAAAGCCGCTATACCTAACTATGACAACATCGACGCATCTGTCGCTTTAAATGTGCTCGACGGAGACTTAGCCGTGCCGCCCTAATCAAATGTCGCCGCTTGCATGGGCAACGCAGACGTCGCAATCGCCGAAGGAAACCCTCCTTGCTCTTGGAACGAGGGCTCGGCATCACAAGAGGTGCCGCCCACTTTCGGCATTTAAAAGCTCACGTGTTCACGAAATTTTGCGAATACCTGCACCTAAATAAGGACACGAAGGATGCTTTTCTCGATGACCTAGCAGACATCCAGGACGTCCTCGCCCTCGCCGAACACACCGTAGATGATGCGCCTAACCAAGGCTATCAGCTCCCGATTGACGTCAATCCAGCGCTACACCCCAGCAAGGCTGCATACGATTCCTTCTTCAAATGTACAGCGAATTATTATTGTCAACATCGAAGGTACGTCAAACTCGACTGACCAAGCACCGCATTTTAACCGACGAACACAAGCGACCACTCCATCAAAGCTCCTACCATGTCACACCAGACACCAAGCCATCTGCGATCAATTAAGGAAATGCTTCGAATTGACGTTACACAGCCCTCTAAAAGTCCCTGGGCGGCACCAGTGGTTCTAGGGAAGAAAGACGGAACACTTGCTTTCTGCTTTGATTGCTGCCGCTTGGATAGCATAACAGGGAACGATGTCTACCCGCTCCCCCGCATCAACGACGCACTGAATCAGCTTTTCATTGCTAAGTACCTTTCACTGTTGGGCCCAAAGAGCGGATACTGCCAAACAGAGGTTGACGAATGAAAGCTCGAGAAAACAGCTTTCATTACACCAGATGGCCTCTTCTTTGGTATTTGCTCCGTACCAGCCCCTTTCCAACGAATAATGGATACGGTGCTGGCTGCCTTGAAGTGGCAAATTTGCCTCGTGTATTTAAACGACATTGTTGTCTTCTCTTCCACTTTTGAAGATTACCTAAAATTTTCGGAGAGTGCTCGACGAATCAAGTCGTCAGGGCTAACATTAAACCCGAGAAATGAGCCTTCGCCTACGAGGATCTGCGATTTCTTGGTCACATCGCCTGCAAGGATGGCGTTCGTCCAGACCTCGAGAAAGCAGCTGCTATCCTTCAGTTCCAATGCATGCACACAAGGACGCTGCGCGCAGATTCCTTGGGCTGTGAGCTTATTGTCAATTTGTCAAGAGGTTTTCGCACATCGCCAAACTGTTGACGCTGCTTGCAAAGGTTGATGTACCTTTTAAATGAGAAGCGCCGCAAGCAGAAGCCTCCAACGAAATAAAGCGCCGCCTACATTCTTCTTTCCAGGAACACTTTAATGATAACGCCAAGACCGAAGTTCACACCGATGCAAGCAGTGTGAGCGTAGGTGCCGTTCTCGTGAAGAACAGTACCGGACAGGAAAGGTTATCGCGTACGCCAGCAGGTCCCTCTTAAAAGCTGAAGCCAATTACTCGGCGACAGAAAAAGAGTGCTTCGTGATCATCTGGGCCACCTAAATGTTTCGTCCGTACCTGCACGTTCGACCACTCAAGGTGGTGAGCAATCACCACCTTGAGTGGTGATTGCTCACCACTGAAAGACCCCCTCCGGTCGTCTTGCACTAGAGCCTACGCCTCCAATAATTTGACATCACTCTGGTTTAAGTCGGGTTGCAAGCATTCCGACGCAGGCTACTTGTCACGGGGACACTTTTGACACGCCTCCGACGGACGAGAGTGATAATGCCTTCTGAAGACCGGTAAGCACCAGCAATTTTGTACAGCGGCAGAGGTTCGAGCCTATGTTGATCGATTGGGTAAATTACCCAGATGGCAAGACAGCTTCTTCTCCGACTGTGTTCAGGTGTCAGTTGTCCTTCGCATTGCACAACGACGTCCTAGTGAAGAACTTCGCACCCAACAAGACAAGACCGCATACCCTCTTCTCGTGCCACAGGAACTGCAAAATAAATTTGGCAGGCTCTGCACGATGAGCCAACGGCAGGACATCACGGAAAGGGAGGCTCCCTACTTCGAGTCCAAGATAAGTATTATTGGCTGCGCTCACCTTCTGGCGTGGCACATTACGTGAAAACGTGCCGTGAATGCCAAAGACACAAGACGCCTCCAATCAGACTTGCTGGGCTACTGAACCCCATACCACCCCGACCAAGCCATTTCCGCAAATTGGAATGGGTCTTCTCGGCCCCTTTTCTACTTCATGTGCAGGTAACATGTGGGTCATCATGGCCACCGATCACCTTACCCTTTACGCTGAAGTGAAGGCACTGCCTAATGGTATAGCTGAAGAAGCCACGTTTTTCTTCGAGAGCATTCTCAGTGACACGGAACCCCTTAAGTCCTCATCACGGATAGGGGAACTGCATTTACGGTGAAGCTCACCCAAGCCTGCTTGAGGTACAGCCACACAAACCACCGGAGGATGACAGCCTACCACCCACAGACGAATGAACTTACGGAAAGTGTGAATGAAACTATAGCGGGCTTGCTCGCCATGTACGTCGACGCCGAACGCAAAACCCGAGATTCCATCCTGCCGCACGTTATCTTGGCGTATAACACGGCCATCTAGGAGACCATAAAGCGAACCCGGTCAAGGTTGTTTACAGCAGGGAGCCCACCGACTAAGCATGACGCGATGCTGCTTCAGGTAACAGAAGGCAACCTCAAAGTCGTCGCCTACCTGCAGCGTACAGACGAATCCTGACGACTTGCACGGCTGCGTAATAAAGACCAACAGCGCACCGACGGTCGTGGATACAACTTACGGCATAACACAGAGTACAGACCCGCTGACCGAGTGTAAGTACTGGACTCAAATTCGCCGTCGTGGACTAAGGGAAAATTACTACGCCGGTACTTTGTTCTGTACAAAGTCATTCAGGGCATAGGACAACTTGCCTACAAAGTCATCCCCGATGGCACGACCACATCCAAGCGGAATCGAGTGCGCCCAGAGAAGTGTTGGGCGCTTGAAGCCTCATATCGAGCGATAAAAGACCTGGTTATTTTACTTTATCGCATTTTATTTATCTTTCTCTGTTTATTTTGTAAACATCAAGACGGTGCCTCTAAAAGGGGGAGCAATGCCACGAGCTACTGAAATCGTATAGTTCTTTTTGGACAGCCGCCGTAATGCGGTCTTATTACAGCAATTCTAGCATGCGGATCGATTCTCTAATCTTTGCACAAGATTACAGTCGCGAGACGACGCTTTATCTTTTGCTTTGTCGCGAAAGATGCGTCGAGATGTATCTCGAAGATTCCAGCCACTCGTGTGTGATTCTACGCGGTTCCAGGTTACGCTAGTGACCATTTGCTGCTTTATCTAGGTGTATCTTCGCCGCCGTAAAATTTAGCGTTGACGGGGCAACCGGCATTCTTAGTTCGACGACTGATGAACACGTTTGCAGTCATCGTTGCCGCCGATTTTCTTAGTTTTTTTGTTGTTTTTTTGCGGGAGCAATCCAGCCCCATAAAGAGTTTCTTTCCAATGCAGCGCCAGTGTCTTCATTTGTGGCTACCGGGCTTGTCACCAATACGTGCCACTATACATAGTGGCAGCACAGCAACCCCAGTTATTAATAAAGAAAGCAAAAAAATTCCTACAAAAATAGGTGTAAGGCAAGGAGAGACGATCTCCACAGTACTTATTTATAGCTTGTTTAGAGGAAGCATTCAGAGACTTGGAATGGGAGCAGTTAGGGATAAGGGTAGATGGAGAATACCTCAGTAATCTGCGATTTGCTGATGACATTGCCTTGCAAATTTCCTCATGGCATGAAATGCAAATAATAATTGGTGGCCCAGATAGGAAAAGCAGAAAGGTAGGTTTCAAAAGTGATATGCAGAAGACTAAGGCATAGTTCAACACCCTCGAGAAGGAGCAGCAGCTTACGTTAGGTAGCGAAGCACTGGAAGTAGGACAGATATAGTAACTGCAGATCCGGACGATGAAAGGGAAATAACCAGGAGAATATGTTTGGGATGGAGCGAATTTGGCAGGTACTCGCAGATTATGACTATCAGCTTACCAGTGTCACTCAAAACGAATGTATACAACACTTGCATCTTATCTGTACTCGAGTACCTATGTGGCTGAAATGTGGAGGCTAAAAAAAGGATTCTACTTAATTTGAGGACAATTGAATGAAAAATGGAAGGGGTGATATTAAGAGATAGAAACTGCAGAGTAGGTCGGAGGAGTAACTCAACACACTAATATACGTATTGGAATCAATCAGAAGAAATGAACATGTGTAGGACATATAGTGCAAAGAGAAAAAAAGCGGTGGTGACTTAGGTAACAAACTGGATTCTGAGGGAAGGAAAGTGTGGCAAGGGGTAGCAAGTAAGGTGACAGATGAGCATAAGAACTTCGCAGGGGTCAAGCGGATGCAGCTAGCACAGGACCTGGTTCATTGGAGGAAAATGGGAGAGGCCTTCGTCCTACAGTGCGTGTACTCCGGCGGATGATGATGATAATGATCTTGCAAAAAAAAACAAGTTGTGAGCTCCCCAATGCAACTATTAGGTTGGTGACGATCACAACGCAAGTTACTGCAGTCAGAGCGAATGCATACAATGCGGAAAAATGAAAAGTTCCGCTAAATCTTGATGTATTTCACATAAAGTTTCATCTGATGTCAGAAAGCATGCGTTTTATGAAACTGACAGTTTTGTAATCTGATGTTGTGGGATTCGGGCTTGCTGCGGCTGCCCTTTGCGCGGCCGCCGCCCGCTTCCCAGTTGTTCGCCTCGTTCCCTTTCTCCCGCCTGAGGCGGCGGAGAGAGGCTCGGACGATGTGTCACTGTCGTTCGGGCCACAGCTCCGCCCTGGCGTCTAAGTGGCTGTTCCCATTGGCGCCTTTTGGTGGGAACACAGCACTGCTTCGACGGCCGCGCTTGCGTGACCGTCCGAGCGGAGCTCTGAGAGACACCCCTTCGAGACATCGCAAGGTGCGTACGCAACTGTTCTTGTCTGCCGGCCTTTGTCCGGGCAGACCAGTGTGTACTCGAGTTCGTCCACTCCGGGTCGTACCTGAGAGCGCAGCTCGAGCCTGTCGATCGTGATCCAACGATCCGCGACAGGCGTATCTTGCGGGGGTTGCCCACTCTCTCTCAAAGGAACCCTTTGGTCACTGCGAGAGAGAGAGATCACAGCACGCCCTTGCGTGCTTGCGGCGCGCACTCCGTGTCAGTTCGTGCGCGCAGGGGAGCCTTGCTCCTCGCGCGCTCCCGGGACACGGTGACTTAGTATGTGTGTGCATATGCGTTTGTATATATGTGTATGTGTGTGCGCGCGCGTGTGTGTGTGTGTACCGCTGGAGGTTGGCGTTTCAATAAATGTCTCCTTTGTGAACTTGGAGGCTTGTGTCCTTGCAGCGAAGGGCTCTCCTCCCGGTGGAGGTTGAGTGCGCGCTGCGGTGTTTCAGTGTGCGCGTGGTGACAGCTGATCGGGGCTTCGGCTCGCGCGACGCTCGAACCCGCGGTGGTTGGTGGCCTATGCTCACGTAGAAACCACAATGTACATGGAATGTATGCTTTGAGCATTTTTCCTTCGAAGACCTCGCACAACCAGTAAACGTGCCCGGTACAATTAATGCAGTAAATACCCTTGCCTAGTGATGAATGAACATATTTATTCCGTTCATTTGAGGAAATATATATCATAGCCAAAAGACGAACTAATGCTACGATATGTGTCATATTATGTAAATTGACTGACGCCATTTCTTAAATTGTTTGTTTGCTAAAAGTCTCCACCTTTCAGGTTTGCCAATGTAATTTGCTAGCAGTGTTACTAATTTATCGAAGAAATTTTAGATCAAAGTCGATTTTTTAGCAAGAAGTTTTCGTTCAAAAACGCTTGTAACGGTGTCAAGTTGTTCTAACAACACGGACAGGCGCAACCGGTCAGTATCCGGGATAACATAGAATAATATATTTAGAATCTGATGCGCACCCACCTTTTAATCAATGCTCCTGGTATTGCCATGAATTGCGTTGTATCGCCTGTTGCAGGACGTGTCCGCATTATTGAGCCACGAAGTGCAGGGATAACGACTGTCTTCCAGCAGGATGCCGCTGTAAGCGCCCGATTCGAAGTGATCAGCGTGGCAACCGTTGGTCAGCACTGGCGCGTCGCATGTGCCACCGGAGCACTTTTTAACGCGGTAGCGTTAAAAGCCCCGTGTCGCAGAAACGTCGGTGTCGTTATCGGCGGCCGCCGTCCCGCGTCGTCCGGCGTTGGCCGTGAGCGAAATATTCCAGAAGCACTAATCAATAATAACGAGTAGGAAAAATCGCCGACCTGAGGAATCGAACGTGGGCCTCCGGGGTGCGAGACGAGCACGCTAACCACTCCACCACGCCAGCTAGTTCGTTTGAAATGGACACTGTCGCGTCTATTGATTGCGGTGTTGTCTCAGAATATGTCCCTTAGAGAAGTATATTGTGGCGTATAATAATAATTATGAGCGTGTAAATCACAAAATTACAGAACACGCAGTTAAGCGAGTGGCAAATTACTTTTCCGCTGCACTCCCTCTTCGCTTGGAGTGCACGTAGCGCCATCACGTGTGTGGCGCACGGAATAAGATAGACGGCGCATGGCCTCCGAGATCTTCATTGCATCGGCTCGGATCGGCAATGATGTTGCCGACGAACTACGGCTGCAACTTGAGGCCCGCTCGTTTCGGCAAGGTGGCTGGCAGCGCGTCTACGTCCCGGAAGGATTAATAAATAAAACTGAGTATAGCAAGTTGCTCTATGTAGGAATTCAAAACAGAGCCTCCCCTCTCAGTGCACGCCTCAGCCGCATTTTAAGCGAAGGAACGCTTGTACGCGCGAACTGGAGCCGAAAGGATCTCTCGCAGAGGCCGCTAGAGGAAGCGATGAAGTCACCGCTATGGCATGAAGTGTCGGAACATGAGCTCGCTCTTGAGAGACGTGTAATGAAAGCGGTTGCGTCTACCAGTGCCGGGCGCACTACGGCGTCTCGTGCTATCGCGTTCCATTCTTAAAGGCGAAGCTTAAGCGCCCTCCATTTTTTGAACACATCGATCATCCGGAATTTGCTCTCCAGCGCAGCCTGTACGTTGAAGTGGTACAAATGGCTATTTATATGTACGCCTCCTTGTACAATTCAGGGCCCTGGATCCTGACATATGAGTACCGTAGATGGCGCCCACGATGCCGGGGAAACCTCCGGCAGCACAGAGGTCACTCATGCAGCCCGGTGCTGCATCCTTTGATGGCCAGGTGTAAAGCAGGAGTCTATAAGACTTCTGGTGTGCATATTCACCGCTGAGGGTTGCAGACACGCACGTGGCGGCACAAGCCCGCAAATAAATTCTAGGCATTCTCGTAGACCCGGCAAGATTTTGTCGTAGACCCTGAATGATTTAAAACCCGTCGAGGTGCGCAATCCGTACTTTAAACCAGATTTATTAAACTTTGTTTTCGATCAAGGCATTAAAGCGTATGCAGCGAAAGAAATAAGCGTTCCTCAAAATGTTGATTTGCAGTCACGAATGTCCTCAATGGGCACTGCGCATGACAATGACCACTAAGTAAAGGAATGCGATTTAAATCACTTTCTTCTATTACTTCCTGACCTCACTCTACTGGTCAAGAAACATCCGAACAGGCAAAGTGGAGGAAACAACAGCGGCAGCTCTTACCGTGTCCAGGCTCCGGTGTTTCGTTTCTGTGCGAAGGTGACTCTTCTTTCGACTCGTGCATGCCGACCAGTTCACAGCCGTTATGATAAAGCTGCCGGTAGTAAAAGATTTGAAAGCCCGAATCATCTGACACTGTTAAGTTGACGCATGGCTGTAATGAGTCGGATGAGAATGTTGGCAGGAAGCAGCTCGGTTAATTAACTGATGCCCGCCCAGCCCAAAGCGGAGTCGTCGCTGCAGCTCCTGCTCGCTGCAATGTCTAAAGTATATGCCCTGTCCCTGAAACAACGTTCACTACGCAGTAGAAGTTTCACAAGGAGCAGCAGGACATATTGACGCTCCGCAGGCATTCCATGAACGAGAGAACATGAACGGAAATGCACCACGCCGAGAAACAAATGCCCACTGAGTGGCCAGCTTTATAGTTTCCCTGCCTCCCAAAACATGGCAAGGGCGTTTAGTGCAGTTTCAGACATTTTGTAAAACCGCCGAGGTGAGGCGCGCATATCCTTGTCTGAGTAACCAACGCAAGAATCGCACGCGGTTAAAAAAAGAAATAACGCGTATGTAGTCGGCAAACCAAGCCTCTACTTCTATGGTTTTGCCGCCTCGCAGAGAAACATTGCGGCAAAAGCGGTGACCGGACAGCGGGTTTGTAGGTTGTGAAGCCCTTCTAGTCTGTCTCGGTAGACTTTAGATTTCCATACAGCACGCGCTTAGCTTAGATTTTTCCAGGGCTGAAGCCGCTTCCACGAAACATTCATCATCATCATCATCATCATCATCAGCCTGATTATACCCACTGCAGGGCGAAGGCCTCTCCCATATTTCTCCACTTAACCACGAAACATTAGTGTGCGGTTAAGACAGCGGTCAAGTCTACAATGAGAGGTAGTTTAAACAGCGCACACACAGTATTACCCACGAACTTAAACAAGATTCAACATGGCTTCTGCGTGGCTGCTAGGATTGGATTCACATGCTACACCTCTTGGAACGTGGAAATCGTGCAACTAAGTTTTTTTACTTCTTTGTGTTCATTTAGAGGTGAAGCCTGGCCTCTCGGAACTATTTACTGATTCAGAACTCGTGTCGACGTTGCTTTTTTTTGTCTTCTTTGGCTTGAGGCGAGCTTGATTATCTTCGCCATTCTTCTGCGCGGGCGCTTTGCTATAATGCATCTCACTCGTGTTTTGAACTACGAATGCAGTAAAGAAAACAAAAACACGGCACGTTGTGATACTTTTCCTTCCCGTTTTTCTCTGCTGACACTTGGCGATGCTGAATAATTGAGTACTGTTTTCGAAGAAATTCAATGGCTTTCGTAATGATTGTTGTCATAGTTGATGCAACACAGATGTGTTTTTCGCTTCCTGGGTTGTACTAGCATAGCACATCCCACGGGTGCCTTTAGCGGTGTGCCAACGTTAAAAAGCGGCACGAGCTGCCGGTTTCAAACCTCGCAGGTCCACTCTCACCTAACCATTTCTTTCGGCTCAATGTGTATATGGGCGTGCAGCTCGATAATGCGCTCATATCACCACATGTATGTTCTAAAGTGAGAGCAATTGAAATGCGTGTCACATGTAAAACACGTAGAGTTGTGAGCAAAAGTGGTATACACCACTCAGCCAGTTGCGGAGCACGGAAAAACTGCATTGCGACGTCATATCTCAGCAGCTACCTCGGGTCGAAACTAATTACGGTGACCCATTTTATCCACATGCGTCACTGGTGCTGGCCCTGTAGTTGTCGCCAGATAGCATTTAAATGCAGTTTTTCCTGGCTCCGTCACCGGCGTAGTGATGTATATCACTTTTGGTCACGACTGTACGTCTTGTTTCCAGTTGCCCTTATCCGGACGATTGGCCGGGCGTGAATGCATCAGAGCTTTGGGAGGCTTCCACAGTGTCCTGGATGCTATCCAATGCACTATTTAAGAACCTAGTGCTTGGCGACACCTCAAATTAACTGATCGAATTTGTGTCAGTACTACAGTCATGTTCTGTTGAAACAATGCTTGTTCTGCCATCCCAAGTATCAACTTGCAACTAGCACGTTGCTGATTGGATGTTCAGACTTCCTCGCTATTTTTTGGTGCCAGCGCTGTGTCCTGATTGTGTGGCGCCGGGATGTTCACATCGTCATCAGAAATGAGACCCGCTGCAGATCGTTTTGATTGCTGCTGTGTTCTTGGTGCTCATTGGCTGCATTTTGGATGTTCAAAATGCCACTAGAGAAGTTACTTATTACACCTGTGCTCCCGCGGTCAGCCTTGTCAGCTTGGTGAGGTGCTGAACGCTCAGTGTTAACACATGTGAAGCCGCAGCTGCCAATGCCGCCATTATCAGATATCTGCAAACCTAGCGGGTTACTGTATCAGGCGGCAACATATTTATGCTCGCATTTTCATAAAGGCAACTAGCGTACTTCTGAAATGCCTGCGTTTAAAGTGTCATTCGGAAGAATTGTGGTGTTTGCAAACAGTTTGTGCAATTAAAGAGGCAGAATGCATTAATTTATAGCAAAGTATTGACCCACTCTTTAAAATGCGTAGCTGCAATTACAAACTTTGGACTCCTTTTATTAGCCGCAATGTCAACATGCTAATATTCCTGTATCCACTGAGAGCAATGTGTTTTGAGTACGGATACTATACGTTGCTGCGAGTATACACATCATGTGTTTGCCAGGAATGGGCGAGATATTTTCTGCTCCCTTGAATACTCTGTCCGCAGTCTCGAAGACCTTTTTCTCAGGCTGCATGGCCACGATAAAAACGGCTGTAGCAAAATATAACTATGACCCAGGCCTTGTCCTTTATGTATTGCCATAGTGTTGGCAAAACAACTGCAGCAAAATAAGGGGCTCGTAATGGGACACACACAATTGTATGGTTCTAAGGTTTACATCATATGATTTAGCCAAAGTTTACTCAGGCTATGAGAGACGCCGCAGTGTAGTCCTACAGAAATTTCGCCCACCTGGTGTTCTTTAATGTGCACTGACATTTCAAGACGCAGATACGGCACACATGAGTCAAATGAGCTACCAAAAGACTTGGCAGTATTGTGACGTTCTAAATGTACATATATACATAAATGTTGTCTTCATCACTGCCATATGGGCAGCGAAATCATATGACAGCTGAAATGTAAACTATTGCAAAGTAATGCGCATTGCCTGGCTGGGTATTCTCAACTACAACCTATATATGTGGCATAGAGGAAAGTATCAGCTGAGCGGCCATGTAATATTTTACTTCCATGGGTACCAACTACCCTTGACCGGAACATTACAGAAATAGAAAAATTAAACTTACTTGTTCAGAAATGTGGTTATTTACTGTGGTCATTTGAAAACAATTAATCGATGCAGTTATTAATATGAAATTGTTCACTACATTCCTCTGTCTGTTAATGACCACTGTTTTCACTACAATTTAAGGTCACATTATTTCTAAGTTACATTTACAAACACTGTAATTGATTAAAAGTAATTTACTCGAAGCTTATGCACAACTTCACGGTTTCTGTTCGTGTAAGCACTTTTACTTGGACGCGATTTGCGAGTGGCACTTTCGCCCATAGTTGCAGGCACAGACAGTTACCTACTTGAATGTGAATGCATTGTGAGGATGAGAGCTATGCAAAAAACCTTTATGCATCAATGCAACAATTATGAGCAGGGTAGCTATTCCCTTTTAGAATCCACTATAATCAACAATTGATAGCAATACAAGTTGGATATGAATGATTCTGGTGGTATTCATTGTGATGATGTAATCGATGATCAAAAGTATGAGGTCTACACACAACACAAGAGAAGAGAAGAAAACCTCTTTGATGAAAGTAAATAAGGTAAAATATCTAATTTTCATTTTAACCACCCTCATAAAATGGCGCCTAATCATATGATACCAAACACTGCTTTGGGGGCTGCTTTTCGGTTGCTTTTGGTGCATTAAAGGCACCATTTTTATGCAAGGTATTTGCACTACCCATGACGTCATGTGCCCCCGCTCAGCCTGCGCCCTGTACAGAAGGCTGAAAACTGTCGAATCTTTATTCGCCATCTACTCAGGCTGATTCAGGTAGTATTTCACCTGACAAACTACAAACCTTCAACGTTTTACGCTTTAGGGCTTATGTTTTTTTTTTAAATTGCTACAATTTTTCTTAAGGTTATTAAACAGGGTAAGAGCATGGTAACAGTGGGCAGAACAGGCTCTTTTGCTGAGAGTGCGTATCTGAAGCAGAATTCACCCGTGTTGCGACCGCTAGACGCGGTTGTTAAACCCAGCGCCGGGGACGCCGTCTCGAAAGTTCCGTCCCCCAACCCCCACTGTCTGGCTCCCGACTCCGGGAAAGCGGTGTTTCCCGAAATGCGAGCATCTGCGAAGGCAGCCGGCGGCTCGAGCCGAGACGTTTCGGCCGGGGAGTTTACGTTTTACCGCAGCCGCTGATTCGTCTGTCTGGGGCCCCGGGATGTCTGCAGACGGCGGCGGGGGAGGGGGACGCCACGGGCGTACGGTGCAATGCGTCTGGCCAGACTTCAGTCGGGATCGAGACTCTGAAAGTGGTGGTGGTGTGCTCGCTAACCGCGCGTGTGTGTGGTGCGTCAGCCAGCGAGCGTCTACTCGTCGCAAGGTGTCCGGCCCAGCGAGGAATGTCTCAGGCGAGCCGACGACGACAGCACGACGCTCACCTCGGATCGGACCCTACCACCCCGAACAGCTAAGCACTCGCTTCACTGTCATCTCGGAAACTCTTTCTTTAATTCTTTCCTTCCAAATTGTTCTGTATTGTATATTTTTCCATCTGTATATTTGGATGCTGTTATTCTGTTCTGTTTATTCTGTGCCACCTGCTTTTTTGGATTAGGATTTAACAGTTTTAAATGTGCTGATTTTTGTTTAGAAATTAAATCATTTTCCTTTCATTTCCGACTCCTGTGTCGTACCCCCGGTCGGTCGCTGATCAGGCGTGGACCTATCGCCTGTTAGCCACCTGGTCCTGAATTAGATTTAACACACGGGTATAGGTGTTTGTCCCTCTTCCCACCAGAACTGGTAATACTGGGAGTGCGGGGAGACATTGGCAGCGGCCTTTCGTCCCTCGCTCCCATATCGTGACAGTATCATGGTATATTAATGGTTTGCACAAAATTCCTTGAGGTTGTGTTATGCCACACTTGACTTCGAAACAGACATCATTGAAATATTTGAGCGAATCACGAAGGACTCCATTTGAATGTAATGATTGCAGTATATCAAGCTTGAAAGCATTTTAAAACACAATTACAGAGAATATTTTCTCTACAATTCCGGAAGCTTGAAATCTTCTTCGCACATATTCCCGAGTGCTTGGAATTCTAGCCATAGAGGTAAAACTCTATTCTGTCATATGCACCGTTCACTAAGAGTCGTTTAAGCACTTTTTTCATCATGTGAATGTGTATGTACTGTTCTATGTACGCATGTGTTTGCCCTGTTTACAAACGTGATGCAGCACGAATTCCCCGAACAACTATTCCTATTTCTGAAGGCATGTGCCGCGCAAAAATACCGGACGTAAACCATTCTATTTTTAAACACGATCAAGCAGCACAGCTAATAAATAAAACCCTTGATAGGTATCAAACTGCGGTTTTCTGCACTGCGGCACACAATACCTCGATTACTATTATGTCGAAAGATAAAATAGGGCCAGAAAACACCAAGACAATAGCAACGTTTAGCGTTTCTCACTCTTCTTACAAAGACCCTATCAGTACTAATCAGGGGGAACATTGTAGCACATCACTGGCGCTGAATGAAGAAAAAAATAAAACTGCAATAGCAGCGGCTAGTGAAAACTTGGTCTGTGCGTGTCTCTTCTTGCCTTTTCCGCTCAACTTCTTAAAACCATTTTGCATTTATGCATTATTTGCAGCGTTGATGTTACTGCAATCCACACCAATCGCAGCCCGAATATTCTGTGAACACAAAAATATAACAGAATATTGAGCGAGCAACAGAAACTCACTTCAAGGAGAAACGTATGCATTTGTCTGTGGTTGTTTTCAGTACGGATCAGTAAAACAGAAAGCTAGAGAACATAGCAGTCCATTGAAACTACCGGCGAAATTCTATGACCCTGTACAGGAACGTGCGATACATGTGGTGATTCGCACAACGTGTTACTGGGCATGGATATCATCACTTTAACAAGATGTATGCACACGAGCACAATATACTAGCGCGCGCAAACTTACGCAAACTCAAACATATACGAATGGAAGTATACAACACAGCACGCACGTGTGGACGCAGGAGTGTTTCGGCCATCACCGGAGACGCATTTAGGACATACGAACGATTTCACCACATCTTCTATTTTTTTCTTTGAACGCTCACTGCATCACGATGTGCTTGGCTGCCTTCATGCTCTGCTAAAGAGAGCCTAAATGACTCCTAAGCATGCAGTGGGGGGCCGACACGATGAATCAGCGATATACGCAGGTGCAGCGGTCAGATATTAGTCGATAAATATGAATGCACCGCTAGAGAACGAATAGTGATAGAATAAAAGCACTCGCAGATTATGACTAGCAGCTTACCGGTATCGCTCAAGAGGAAAGTATACAACAGTTGCATCTTGCCTGTACTCACCTATGGGGCTGAAACGTGGAGGCTAACCAAGAGAGTTCTACTTAAGTTGAGGACAACCCAGAGGGCTATGGAACGAAAAATGGTAGGGGTAACATTAAGAGATAGAAAGCGTGCAGAGTGGGTCAGAGAAATAACTCAAGTTACCGACATTCTAGTAGAAATTAAGAAGAAAAAATGGACATGGGCAGGGCATGCAGTGCGAAGAGAGGATAACCGATGGTCGCTGAGGGTAACAAACTGGATTCCAAGGGAAGGAAAGCGTAGCAGGGGGCGGCAGAAAGTTAGGTGGGCGGATGAGATTAAGAAGTTCGCAGGGGTCAACTGGATGCAGCTAGCACAGAACCGGGTTAAGTGGAGAAATATGGGAGAGGCCTTCGCCCTGCAGTGGGTATAATCATGCTGATGATGATGATGATGATGAAAAATGAACTATAAAGCGAACAGGCTATATAGCTTCGTTGCTCAATTCTGCTCGGCTCGTGTTTACCAATGTCGCTTTCATAAACGCTCTCAGCAACCACTTTAGGCAGTTCACTTCATGACACAATTTTAAGCCGCACAAAAGCAATGGCACGGAATTTACAGACCGCTAGACTGATGGAAAGTTTACATCTCACAGCGGTGACAGAGTGAGGGCATCGCAGTATACGCTAATTTCCCTGCCTAGGTTCCTGAGGTCCTTGTGTCTTAATTAAGGCGGCGCTAGAGACGTAATCTAGCGAGCGACCTATTCATGTCAAGGCAAGTCCAGTCTTTACTCCAGTATTAAGAGGCCATGCTAGCGTCCTATCCTGAGAATCCAGCTAAATCTGAACTTGGCTAACACAGACTTAGGAACGTTTCGTGCAAGCTGGTCCAGGTCTTCGTGTCACTATATTTTCCCTTGAAGTGAGCATGACCTATATAAGTGTTGGAGCTCCTGAGTTCTTGGTGTTTACCCAATTGTACACTGTGCCTTCCTCTCCACAAAAGCTAACTTAAACGGAGAGGAAGCCTTGGGTTTAGTGCAGAATTCGCTTCGCGAGTGCGCTTACACAATGTTTGGCGAAATTTTGAACGGCGCTCTTTGAGTGGCTTAGACTAATTTTGGTGCAGGGATCCGCGATGGCCAGTGCGATAGCTACCTGATCTGTCTCGCTTATGGAGCTAGCATGAACTGTTATGAAGTTAATGAAGGCTGACTTCAAAGTGGCCATACATGCCACGTATGCTCCTTTTCTTGATGTGTTGAGCTGCATCCACGTGCACTGCTTTTTTATCGTTCTCATACTGCTTCACAAGGGCACCGATTTCTCAATAACAACACCAATCTCGTATGGGTTCCGGCACACGCGGGTAACTCCGGAAACGAAGGGGTCGATCATCTAGCCGGAGGCTTAGCCAACCCGGAGAAGGAGATCTATCTGGAACAGACGTGCCCGTCGAGGCGCGGCGCACATAGGTGCAGATAACAAAAATTATCGTGAGCTGAGATGCACGTACCCCGCCCCTCACCTCAATCTAGACCGGGCGCAAGCCACGACACTCAAACGCCTACAAAGGCCATTCTAAGCCCCAACCGATTATTTTTAATTACGAACGGAGAATACAACCCTGCATACCGGCACTGCGGTGACAGTACGCAGGCCACTGGAGACCACCATCGAAAGACACTCTTGCCAGCTCCCTCAGCGGAGGAATGGGACAAGCTGTTGGCCAGCCCAAGGAAAATTACGCAACTTGCCATCGTCACGCGAGCTCAATAGGTCGTCCCCGACTGGAGGACACCCTAGAATCGCCGCATCTCTAAAATTCCTTGCATTTTGTGGCAATAAAAGTTGTTAACACCACCTTGGGTTTAACAAGGTCCGTGCACGTGAAAGGCCTGAGGTGGCGAAATTACTTGGCAGCCTTCCACTACAGGACGTCTCTCTCCCTCTTCCATTCTCAACTTCCGTCTCACACATTTGTCAGAGACTGTGCCTTTCGTTTCTTTTAAACAAATGCACAATATACAAGACAAAATATGGAATAAAAAGAAAACCATAAACAAACTGGTTAGGTGTAGGCGTCCAAAAATCCGTGGCGCCCACTCAAAAAATTCAGGCTAATTCCTTTCCAAAAACCTAATTTAAATAAAGATCACGAAAAGACAGCAGATTAAAAAGCGGGAGGCTATCGCTGCAACACTCACAGCTTTCGCTCTACCAGTAGGTTCAAGCCGTGCTTAACCCCCCCCCCCCCCCAATTTTCGTCTTTGTTACCCTTATTTTTTTTCAGGCTGGGGCGCTGGAGGGTCGATGACAATAGCTGGGTGCACGTAAACCAAAACAGCCCAGCGCGTTCATCACGATAGCTCAATGTTTGCACCGTTTGAGGAAGTTCATACCGCCCATCATCCCAACGTTTTTACAGGGCACCTGCTGTCACTACAAGCCCGCATTGCTGAGTCCAGTGCCAGGCTAGCGTTAAGCGCTAAGAGGTGGTGATATCCCTTCGCGCCACGGGCTCGAGCTGTTCGTGTGCTGCAGGCGGTACGTAATGCTTCAATACCAAGAATGTGCCATCATGCATCATGCGCTAAACATGTAAATTCCACGGCTGTTCGATGCAAAAACGATTACAGAATTGTTTTAGAAGCACTAAATTAGAATCATAGAAGTACATATAAACAAACGTTTGCAACAGCAAAATGTTTCTTTTTTGCAGCATCAGCGGTCGTTGCTAACGCTTACCATACATGCTTGAGTGTTTACCAATATATTTAGGCTTAAGAGAGTTATTTAGGTTAGTCTGCATCAAAACCCCCCCAGCTAAAGGCTGTATCCGTTTTAGTAATTATTAAGGTTCCCCTTATTAAGTGAAAAACATTTTTTAACTAACGCTTTTCATTCTTTGTTGCAGGCACGGTCTGAGGCAGAAAACCGAGTATGGCAAATTATCTTTTGCTATTGTCTCTACTGGAACCAGCACTGGGTCTTGGGGTTGAACTCTATAGAACAGAATCGGAGTATAATTTCTGCAGAAAGGAATATAAAAGGAAAAACCCTAACCACACAGCCTGCTTGCCAGTAACCAACAAAATGATGCAAATTTACGTGGTTTATCAATTCAAGGACAGCGTTTTGGACTATTTTAACAATTACCGGAATCGAGTCGCCCTAGGCGAACTGGCTGACTTCCCTCAAGCAGCCAGCATGCACCGCCTTCAGTGGGACGACGAGCTGATGAACATCTCATTTGTTCATGCTGCGAATCTTGCTGCATCATCCACACGCCCTTGGCACGACAGAATTCAAGATCGGTTCACGACCAGGTTTCCGGTGACGGGCCAGAGCGTCGGCCTGCGATTTATGGCAGTAGATGACGTGACATTCCTCTGGAAAAGAGTGCTGAAGACATGGTTTGATGAATCTCTAGCATTTCCGCGCAGTTTCTTAGAGGCGTACCCAGTAAAATATGATGAAGCGGACAATTTTACGCAAATGATATGGGAGTCTACACTTTTTGTTGGTTGCCATTTTGCGAGTAAATTTGAAGGAAGAGGTTACACTCAGTTCTACGTATTCAACTATGCGCCACCAGGCAATATTTATAGCCGGCCAGTGTACAGCAAGGGATGGCCCTGCAGCCGCTGCCCAAGCGGTACTGCATGCGTGGCGGGACTGTACAGCACTTTACAGGGGCCGTCACCATGGGGCCCTTTGCCGGAATATGAAGATGACTGCGACATAAGTTGGGCTGCCGCTCCACATGGAAGTGTGCCGCGCATTCTGGCAAATTGCATCCTCCTCATCTGTGCGCGTGAACTTTTCTGCTCTCTCTTTTGAACCCTTCGCGTTACAGTAACAATAATAATGTTTATTCTAAATAAAGCAGCATGGTTCTCAATATGTTGCGGATGATCATCATCTGTAACCTGCGCTCACTTTTCTGCCTCTTACAACTATAATATGTACATATCTTAATGGAGCATTTATCTTTATGAAGGCTATGAATGGACTTCGTAAAATATCAGCAAAGTAGACGAGAATAGCACCAAACGCCAAATAGCACTCATTAGAACAGCTTACAATGCTTTCCTGCTAGGAAACAGCAGGCGGAAAGACCACACTGAAAAACAGCACAAATAAAAATACATCACCGCAAGAAAACAGGACATAGGACCCGTCATTAGCCGGACAATACAACCGAGTTAACGGCTACCATTTCTGTGCTCCCTTGCAGATCTACCATTGCGCCTCGAATAATCGACAATTATTTATTTCTGCCTGTATTATCCCACGCAAACACATTAGCATAGCTCATTTGTAAGGAGCCTATATTTTTAAATAAAACCTTGGATACTAATAGACATCGACCTTGTCCAACCTGTACAAACCGAAAATGGCCTAGTAGCAGCGTGCCTAACTTAGTAAGCGCACTGAATTTCAGTTTCAGCCTCCTCAATTGCAGGCCCAAATTGGCAGAGCCTACCAAACTTGGTCATTTTATGTGCTCGAGGGACGTCAAACAACGCCACGATCAGCTAATCCACCGCCATGCCAATAATAGCTAGCACTCGCCAGACCCATCCAACAGATTTTGTCCTTGGAGCGCCATCAACGTTGACAACCCCAAAGAAAGATTTTACGAAGAACGGGCTTTCAACGCTGGCCCGTCAAAACAGCATTGTGTAGCCATGCTATAAGGGTGAACTAGCAGTAATACCCTTAATACAGGGGATGTTGTGGACCGCTAAAGTGCGATGAGGCGAAATCCTTTACTATCACGATAACGCCGTCGGAGGGTAAAACATTAGAAGCAGCGCTTTGAACTATATCAATTGCGATGAGGTGAAATCCTTTATAGCACGGTGGTTGCTGTGCCTTTAGCTTGAAGTAAAGGTAATTTACTCTGTGTATAGCACGATTCATAAACTGACACGCTTAAACCTGCGCCTGACGCTTGGCCAGCGTCACGATGCTTTAAACCGGTGTTTGCCGGCACCCTAATAAAGTTATACATACATACATACATACATACATACATACATACATACATACATACATACATACATACATACATACATACATACATACATACATACATACATACATACATACATACATACATACATACATACATACATACATACATGTATACGCATACATACATACATACATACATACATACATACGTACGTACATACATACATACATACATACATACATACATACATACATACATACATACATACATACATACATACATACATACATACATACATACATACATACATACATACATCAGTTCGGTTCAGTCGTTCAGTCGTGTCCGACTCTTCGTGACCCTATGAACCATATCATGCCAGGCTTTCCGGTCTCTCACTATCTAACATCACATAACTTCATCTGCAGCGCCTCGAGGATACCATCTAACCATCGCGTTCGCTGCCTACCCTTTCTCCGATGACCCTCAACCTTTCCCAACATCAAATCTTTCTCCAGCGACTCCTCTCCTCTCATCAGATGACCAAAGTAGCTGAGTTTTACCTTCATAATTTGACCCTCCAATGAGCAGTCAGGGTTTATGGTCGACAATATCGACTGATTTGATCTTCTGGCAGTCCAAGAAACTCTCAAGAGTCTCCGCCAGCACCACAATGCAAACGCGTCAATTCTTCAGCGGTCAGCCTTCTACACAGTCAAGCTCTCGCATCCATACATCACAACTGGAAAGACTATAGCACGAGTTATCCAGATCTTGGCTGCCAGACTAATGTCTCTGCTCTTTACTAGGTGGTCTAGGCTAGCCATGGCTCTCTTTCCCAGAAGCAGGCCTCTCCTAATTTCATGGCTGCAGTCTCCTTCCGGGGTAATCTTGAAGCCCAAGAACATACATACATACATACATACATACATACATACATACATACATACATACATACATACATACATACATACATACATACATACATACATACATACATACATACATACATACATACATACATACATACATACATACATACATACATACATACATACATACATACGTACATACATACATACATACATACATACATACATACATACATACATACATACATACATACACAAACCTGCACCTTCCGGATCAAATGGAGATGAAACGTCAATGCAGGTCAAAGTTCACCATGTGGTCTAAACTTCCCTATAGCCCTCCATTACGGCCGCTCTTCCTCTTTCTTGATGCACTCCAATCTGCCTCCCATCCTTATCGCGCGGTCAGTTGTCCGCAGAGAAGTGTGACAGATACCGCGCCTTTCCCTTCCTGTAAATCAGTAAGAAACGCCACTGATGCCTGCTTTACTGCGTATGTTGTGTGGTGTGGCATTCGAGGGTAAGGAAGCGTCATACAAAAGGCACAGCACGGACGCCTCGATCGGACGCACGGAAAGTTCAACTTCGTTCGGGCGTGACGCGAATATCTGATTTCGCGATATCCCGCGCAATCCCACGAGGAAGTTCGGCACTTCTTGTGGACGCATGCACGGGCCTACACGCATGAGCTTATGAAGGCTTCTACCTTAAAGCTACAATAATTTCACAGCGTCGTTAATGCTTTAAATTAAGTTACTATAGACTGATGATCCAGGGGTGTAAGACACATTACTTAGCAGAACACGTTGTCCATCTGTCATGAGTTTGCTTCTTTTGTGACGCCAGGGGGGCGTTAACGTTTTTTGAAAAGAACTCGTTTACCGCCAGTGTCGCCTGAGCGCAACCGCCCCCAATATACTTTGCGAGTTGTGGTACTCCAGTCGGCAGCTGCATTGGCGCTGTGTGTGTGTGTACGCATGAAAAGCAGCCCCGTTTGCATTTTCATACTTCATTTTGCAAGAATGGTAGACTTGTGAAGCAGTTTGGCTCAACGATCTGGCCTCAGTCACTGCTAAATTGCACGAAGCACGATGCTATGTTTTTTGTTTTCAAGAAAAAGGCTCCTCAATATTATCGTGGAAGGTGGTGACGCGAGGAAGTTGAGAAAATTCATTGTAGCACACTTATTTGCCTTGTGCCCTTTGTGCATTCTAGTTCGGCAAATGTAAATTTTTTTACTCGAGTATCGACAGGCAAGCCTGGGCTGTGAATGTTTTTCCTTCCCGTCCTTATTGGTCGGCGTTAAACAAAAGCAGAGTGGTGCAACATTTAGGCAGAAAAAAGCCATCGCCGGTAAAAGATTACACCTGACATGCACTTCTTTAGCCTTTAATAGCTGAAGCAGCCTGTGAAATGTCCATAAATGCGCTCATTCATCTGTTGTGCTACTTCTTCAGTCAGTCTGCTCATTTTCTACCCGAAGTGAAATCGCGGTGAAGGATATCAGAATTCTCTTTTCCTATTCATACGTGAATAAAGAGAGCGCATATATAATGCGGTTATTTGCTAATCATATTTGGAACTCGCATTGTAGCGATAGTGGTATCTGTCAGTCAGGAAGTCTATCAGCAAGCGGGAGTCAAATCGACTTTTGCCTAGGCTAGTTCGTACATGACTAAATTTCGGAAAAACAGCGCGAAGCCAACGAGGACGAAGAAACATGCAGAGGACGAGCACTGACAACCAACTGCTTAGTTTCTAAAATCAAGCACGATAAACACCATGCACTGGACCAGGAGGTACCATATGATAAGGCAAAGGTCGATAACACATCCAAACATAAGATCCTCATTTCGACAGGTGGTGAAAATGAATGGTTTTAGCACAAAACAAGTAGGAAACAGACGAGGACAGAACACAAGACTTGAAAGAGCGCTATTCACAACTGATTTTATTAGCGAAGAAACAGTCCCCCAAGTAGCACAACAGTATCACACCAATACCGTCTCAGCATTAGACAAAAATTTTCACAAATGTCGTACCTGTATTGGCATTCGACCCAAATGCGACCCGAGCCAATTTATAACCGGGCTAGAAACAGATTTAGGATCTATATTTAATCATTGAAAAAGCCGGCATACCTACGATGCTGGTTTTCAAGTTTCAAAGCAATATTTATATATATATATATATATATATATATATATATATATATATATATATATATATATATATATTCTCATTGACTCTGTTCTATACAGGCAACCCAACCGTATTTGTCGGCTATCGTAATATTTGCCATCGAATGTTCTTCACTGGCTTCTAAATATTTTCATCCTCTCAAATTCATTGGCCCTGCGATATTTTTAGACCAAGCCCACATACTGGCACGCATAATGTTAGTATCGGCATTTATATATTGGTTTCATGTTTTTTTCCAATCCATTGCTTGCACTATTCACATATATAGAGCTGTTTGTGCAACTCATTGGAAAAATGCATTGAAGCAAAACCAGAAATATGTATTATGAATGACATTTCTTTAGTAATAAAGGAGCCCGCATGCGGCCCAGAGGTTTGTTGGGTAAGGCCGGGTGCGGAAGTTCTGACCGGTGCCAAGCTCACTGGATGGCTCCGTGGCGATGTAGGGAAAGCAGCATCTGTGTTTAGGTGGCTGGTGAGTGGGGATCGAGTTTCCGAAAGGCGGCGCCAGTATTGTCCAAGTGCAGGGAAAGGGGCTTAATGGTGGGCACCTCCAGATGCTGTGTGAAAAAACTCAACCAGGTATCTCCTTCAGCCTCTCCCCTGGTCGGTTACTCTGGGAATCCATCTGATGATGAACACCTGTATTTCAGCGATGCCGATGTCGCCCTTTAATAGGGCATCTGCTTGAGCAGAGAAATTAAAAACAAATATACTGTTAGCGCGGCTCCGCACGCGTAATTTTCGTGTGTCATAGCTCCGTCATGGAGATCTCAGCAGGACCTGTCACAGCCTTGAAGGATGGGTAATATAAGCTTAATCATTTTCTTTTGCAGCGCAGTTTCTAAGTTTATAGCCACACAACGAGAGATTTTTTATTTTTATTTTTTGGTTTAGAAGCCAGCACTGCATGGAAACAATGATCGAGATATTGGAAGCATCAAGGAAAGCTCGTTGTCTGCAAAAAGTGGCCTCTTGTACTGCATATGAAAGTCATGCGCGTGAAAATTTAGTAAACTTGTGTTACGTTACAGTGCTCCTTTACTTCCGCAATTGCGAAAAGCTGAGCGTTTTCCGGCTCGAGCCATATCGAACGTAGCGCAACCGCAGATTATTAGCAGGAACAAAATGCAGGACACGTTGAACTAATTTCTTTCAGGTGCATGGCAAAGTTCGTGTGCAGCAACGCAATTTATGGCCAAAAAACACGTGAAGAGGTCCATGGATGAATAATTATTGCGTAGTTTAATGGAAAAGAGATACAGCTCGACTGCTAAGAGAACACCTGTTATGCGTTAAAGAAGAGACAAAAGGGGTAATGGAAGGTACTAAGCGTTGGCCAATAAAAAAGCAGGACTGTTATAAGCTGAAGTGAAGTTTGGCTAGCAAGCATCACCTGCTACCGCTCCACACACCTTCCAAGTGCCTACATGCTTGTGTTCTTTCTTCTCCATGCTTCATTACGAAATCGATGCAGATGATACTCAAGGTATTGTATTGCAGTCGCCTAAGGGATGGACAGTATAACTGGAAATTGTGCTGACCCTAAAAGCAGAATTTATGATCATGTGGGCGCTGCAAGCAAATCGAAATGAAACCTTCATGCAGAAACAAAGCATTCTAAATATTTCTGGTCATTCTAAATATTTCTGGTCAGCTAACAGCATTCTATGCGTACATCAAATATTGATTAATCAAGAGTGTGAAGCAGCAACACATCACCGCGCATTTATACGCTCCACGTCTGATTAGAATAGCGAGAATAATTTTCTTTAGCAAAGCCGACGTGAAAACTAAGGTCGTGCAGAACAGCCTTCAAGCTGGGAAATTCTCGCCACACAACGGCATTTTTTTCCAGATTGCGCACTTTTAGAGCTAACAGAATCTGTCAAGAACGCAAATACAACAAACAATAGTATTGTGTGAAGCGAATGGAGCCCTAGTTTTGGGAAATACTCCAAACCTAAGTAGGCTGAGGTTGAGCAAAAAGCAACTCTGTCGACCATCGTTAGCCATGACCTGCACGGTAATGGCGTAAATGAGAAAACCTGCTCCATATTAACTTAGGATCGCTTGCTTTTGTACACGGCCCCTCAGGCGTGGTATACAAGAGCCTGGAACACAAAACGTTTGCAGAAGCAATATATATGACGGAAAAATTTCAGCTAGTCCAGCTTAAGAGCAAGTGTACATGCAAAAAAAAATATAGGCTCACGATCTCAAAATAAAAAGTAAAACCTTGTTCCAATCACGCAAAGAGCTTGATGAAAAGCAGAGCCAAATAATTAGAAATGAGTTTCATCTGCTGAAATAATAAGCGAAGTTTTCGGTATCTTGGAGACTAAGCAGCGATAAATTATTTTTCTTTTGCATTCTGCAGCTCGCACAACATTAGGGTACGAATGTGCATACAAAATATAATTTTTAAAATAGAACCAAGATATATACTCACTCATTTCGCAGCTAGTGTTGATGAGCGTATTGATGGAAGGTAAAAATTTGTTGGCGCTCAGAGAGGACAGTCTTGGGCCGAAAACGCACATTCATGTTTCACCGTCCATTTTTTTAGTCGGCCGCGCGCCCGCAGCGCGCACGAGTGCTGGCGCGGGGCCTAGAGGGAGCGCGCAGCGTGGGGATCGTAAACCCCGGGGATCGTTCGTAGAGGATGAGAGGGGTGAAAGGAGCAAAGAATGCAGCAAGGGTCAGTAAACCATCGAGCGAGGCAAGCGCGTTCCGTGAACATGGACCAAGCAGGAGGGTTTCGGGGAGCCAGTACTGCTGTCAGGTGTCAGCGTTCATTGCTTCAAGGTTCACCAACTTAAGGTTATACTTCCTCTCAAGACGCTTGAAGCACTGTCAAAGACAGAGGCACCCAGATCTAACCAGGATTTCGCTCACAACAATAGGCAATTCTGCTCCTATGCGCATCTCGCCCACCAAATCGTCGGGGGTGACAGTACGAGCACAATTCTCTATTATATTACCCAGGGCGAGAGGTACTTAGGAGCACAATTGCAAGGGCTCCTCTGCCTTTGACAGCGCTGCAGATATCTTGTCAGTAGATGAGGGAGGGGGGGGGGGGGGCAGAAAAGAAGGTGGTGTTCATCGCCCGTTGGAGGCGAGCGCATTGTTTTGCACCCAGTCCTTTCTAAGAAGTGGCGACAATATTTTTTGTGTCGCTTTCAAGTGCATGCGTCTTGGAGAGCTTCTGTTGGAGATGACCAACACATAGCGCCCGGTACCAGGCAAGCTTCTCGGTTCAACTGTGCATGCGAATAAGAAAATATATTTAACAAAATAATTAGAGACATTGAGAAGCTGTTACGTTACCGCTGTAGAGCGCATTCAGTTATAACTTAGAAACATTTGCGCTCAGATATAACTTCCGCGAACTTGTGAGGCTTAGATATAAAGGGATGGGACAAAAAAGTCTGCTCAGATATACCTTCCGCGAACATGGGAGGCTTAAATATAAAGGAATAGGCTAGGAAACTGCTTAGTGTACTTTGTCTTTTCATTATACATACATCTATCGGCTAACGAGTACCGAGAATAAAATTCTCTCACATAATTCTCGTGAATGGGCTTATTGTTATCTGCGCTCTTGGCTGAAGCAGTGAACAATAAAAAAATAGATGCCTATGAATAGAAGCACATTTGCTGTATCTTAATAAGGTGTCCAGCCCAGGTATATTTATATAGCTAGCGATATTTGTAATTAGCATTTCTTGCAAGTTAAAGAAAAAAAAAAGAAAAGCGGGATAGCGCACAGCCAAATGCGTCCAGACAACACTTGGCGTTGCTTCCCTTTATAAGATGCTGCTGAAATGCCACACTGGTAAATTTCATCAGAGTGACGTCACGTGTGAGCTTGTTCGATACGAACTGACCGCGCTAATCACGCCATTGTGTTCTATTTCTAAATAAATAAAAGCATGTAGATAGGGATATTTTCTGCCTGATTTGTTGTCGATTGTCTGCAATGATGATTGTCACAATCTTTAATAATGCCAATTTTTCATTGTCATCCTTCCTTCTATGTTAAACTATGTCCATTGTGTTATTTTTTATGTGTGTAGTCTAGCGCCATTCTTGTAACGTGCTTCGTCAAACGTAGGCTGCTGTGGCTTGTCGGCATAGTAAAATATACAGATCAATCAGTAAAGCAGTTTAGCGTGGCTCATCTACACAGCTTGCTGATTTTAACAATATATATTCACAAGTACATCAAAGCTGTTTAGCCGGTAGTACGCTATGCGGACAAGTGGAGAGAAAAAAAAGATGGTTGTTGTCAGCCTCCTATTTAAATATTATGCAGGAATAAAATATTTAGCCTCATATTATTATTTTGTAAACTTGGAGAAGGCCACATTTCTAGGCAGCTCCGATTTGTATAACGTTTCGAGAGCGCGTGTGTTACCAGAGATTTCGGTCTATACTTCATCTCACAAGATATCTGCAGCACTGCGAAAGGCAGAGGAGCCCTTGCAATTGTGCTCATAAGTTCGTGTCGCCCCTGCGCACTATAATAGAGAATTGTGCTTCTACGGTCACCCCCGCCAATTTGGGGGCAAGAGACGCGTAGGAGCACATTTGCCTTTTGTAGTGCACGTGATCTTGATTGAACCGGGGTGCCTCGGTCTTTCGCAATGCTATAAAATCTTATGAGGCGAAGTAAAAATATTCAATTTCAGTTCTCGTATTCATGCGTAAGCGTCACGATGGCCGCCTAAGCGGCTTCAGCTGCGGCAAGGCGTTTCACGAAACTCCATGTGCCATTGGCATACTAGGCCGGACTCTACCTTTTGGTTTTGGATGCTAAAATGGAAGAAAGGTTCGGCTCAAAATCTAACCACGTCGAGGATGTTTTTAATGCACTGTCTCTTCTTGCGTGCGTATTCACAAGAATATAATGGCAATGTTCGGGACGCATACCTCGAAAACCGCACATACACTGAGAATGCAATCGAATGGAGTAGTCTAGGGATGAGACTGCCTCTAGTTTTAAAATATAACAATGCCCTGTTGCTAAGGTTGCCTGAATGTTCACGAACTACTATCAGATAAGGCGGACGATAATTATTTCTGTAGTTTGTGTACGCCTCGTTTCATAACCTACAAACACGAACAAATTCAGTTGTGCTGCTTATTGCTTACCTAAAAGCTGTAAAGACTGATCTGGAGCGCCAGGATTGTAGAGGAAGGTCTCATCCTTAAAAGTCGTATCTTACCCAACGGAACAATGATCAAGAAGTGCATGCCAAAAAACATGAGATGATGACAGTCGAAGGGGGAAATGTTCATCAACGCTCGCTTTCACTCTGGCTAAATAACCAGGTATTCTTGATCAATATATGCCAAGATGTACCTCATGTTGGCAGCGTGATCCTAATTTGCGAACAATATTTGCCAGCTTACATAAACGTATATCAATTGTTGGCAGTCAAGCCCAAATGAGTGAACATGATTTGCAAACGTACACGAACGTATGTCAAACGTTTGCACTTCTATCTAAATGAGCGACCAATATTTGCCAATGCACACGAACGAATATGAAATGTTGGAAGACAGATCGATCTGATGGACGATGTTGCCGATGTTGCCAGCCGCGCACCAGCATATGCGGAATATTGGCAAGCCACACTTATAGCAGGACAATGTTTGTGACTGGTTTCCAGGCATAATAGCAATATCAGCGAGCAATGGCATACCTGGCCCATTGTAACCAGCTTATAGAATCGCATAACCAATATCTGAAACATGCTGGTAATAATGTCCCGCCATTGGGCCGTGTTTCTCCAGCCCATTCCTGATATCAGGCCTGTTAACTGTGTTACCTGGGCCTTATACACTGACCTCATGTGCACAAGGCTGCATACATGACAAAGAATGCTTAATGCACACATCCCAAAGAGGCTTTTGATCGCACACCCTCTTCAGATAGGTTATCTAGAAACATTTACTCTTTAGTACAGTTTTTCCGAAGTGCTATTCCTTCTCTCTGATGTGAAATGCCTCAATCGACACCCCGATAACCCATCATTGCCTGTTCTGCAAACCGGTGTCTGATTTTGCAATGGCGCGCATTTCCCCGGCCGATCCATCCCATTTCCTACAATGAACAAAAATGTGTTTCCCGGTCGCCTGCTCAAGTCATCTTTCATGTTCCCGTAAGTGCCGGTTAAACAACGGCCAGATTGTCCCACATACTTTTTCGCAAGTGAGAGATATTCCGCAAATTATCCCAACCTTGCAACGAACAAATCTAAACTTATGCTCGGTTGGGTACCCTCTTTTTTTCTTCACAATTTACACTATGGCATAGGCTTTTAAACCAGCAGTGCGCTAAAAACTAATGGAATGGGGTATTTGTTGGCGACGTTTTTAAGTCGTGGGCCACACGATGAGAATAGGTTAATACTTGAGGCCTTTTCCTGGTTCTCCTGTCATTCTCTTCCCTTTCTAAAGGAGAGCCCGCTGACAGCAGCCTAGAAATCTGCGAGTCGAAGCTTTCCTGAACAGCATAGTTGCATTCATAGCCTCTATTAAACACATAGTTGCAACCGCCCTTTTTACCGTCTCAGACAGGGCCGAATCATACGGCATAATTCCTTTCCGAGCACAAGGCTTGTAGCACCCGCAAACAAGTCATTCAACAAGAGAGATCTTAAGGTCAACGAACTGCAACTTGTCATTCTTCGGAACCTCATGCGTAAAGTTTAACGCCCTTAAAATTGTCAAGTTTAATACTTCCACGACAGTATCATGTTAAGTCAAGGAATTTTCTTTTCTTAAAATAAGTAGAAATTCGTCGAACATACCTAAAACATTTATCACTTTGCTCCTATCCAACACGTCATCTAAATCTATGTCAATACTTCCAAAAAAAGAAAAATCCTGCACAAGACAGGCGCCACACTGGTTTCGATACAGATGCCACTTTGTTGCACACATGATTTGCCTTCAAAGGTAACAATCATCACTCTCGGTATAATTGTAAAAGTGACAGAAAATATTTCAACAGGTATGGTAGTGGCGTTTTGAAAAGCTGCTACGCCATTTTCTTCAATATACACGAGAACCGAAGTAACCAGCTCTTGGTGGGGGATTGAATAGTTGAATAGAATAAATTTTTCAGGTCAATTGAAAATATGCAGCCAACTGCATTGTTCTTCATACGTGAGTTCCACCTAAAATGAATCTTTAAGGTTTTTTTTGAGGTTTTATACAACAGGTGCAAAGCAAATGTACATCGACTCGTCTTCACTCAAGCGAAACAAGGTATAATGGATGATAAAGGTGCGCAAAGCGTAAGGAAAGAAAAGGCAGAAAAATAAAATGTAAAATGTTGAAATAAAAAGTGGAAGAAATATGAATGAACTTAAAAACATCGTAGCAAAATATCAGGTCAAGTAAATATGAGTAAACTTAAATCCATCGCAGCTAAAGGCGTAGTCAATTAACTAACAACCAGCTAACAAGAAAAACAGCGAAAAACGTAAACCGACGGCCAACTGTTACACGGGCAAACAATAAAAAAAAAACGAAAACCGCACTTGAGCTTCGACAAACAAAACAAAAAGTCCCAAAAGAAAACAACAGAAGGAACACAGCGCCATAAACAAAAGCTTCATAAGACACAAGCAGGCATTAGAGCGCGCCAAAACATCGGACGCTTTCGGTGAACTTCCGTTTCCTTTGAAGCAGAAAATTCAGAGAAAGCCGATGCATACGCCCCTAGGCTTATGAATGAAAATGGCTTCAATAATTTCCCTTTCCGTTTTGGTCTTTGCTGTCGCCAAAAACTTTGTGTTCGAGATAGAGTTCGACAGACATGGCGGGATTGATTGCAGCGATCAGAAATGTTGACGAGATTAAGTGTCAAGGATTGTCAAGAAAGGAAGGAAGAAGAGATCGAGGTGGGTACATTTCGCTGGACTTGTCTTGTGCTGCCTGTGTCGCTCTCTACTGGCTGTGTTAACCTGGCGTACATAACCTGCCAGAGGGCCTCCATGGTTACGTTATGGGAGTGACATTGTGGTGGAGGTGTGGGGTAAAATCCTAGGAACTGCACCCAGCGCAGCTATAGAACTTGAGTATTGTAGTTGTCGTCGCCTTGCAGGCATTGAAACACTGACCAGTGTCATGCAGCCTACCGATGACCCGCTCGTAGCACACCGTGACGCTTCAGTCTAGGCTAGAGACCGACCTGCGGGAGCAGAGACCGGTTCCTCATAACACTATCGGGAGCTCCGGATACTCGCATGAACTGCATCCGAGGACGCTGACGGGTGGCTGACCCACTACAAACAGGTGAGCCGCTACATCCGTTGGAACGCCGCCGCTAAACTTTTCAACGTGGTTTTGTTAATGATAAATATCTCGTTTGTCTGGTTCAGTAACCACGAGGACTCAAATAATCTGGTTGCATTTTGTCACTGAAATACCCCCCCCCCCTTCTTTGGCGACTGCTTTCGGGGAAGAAACGCGCTGAACACCGGCTCGAACACAGGGCTCAGCTCCCGGGAGAGAGATGCACGTTGTATATAGAGAACACAACAAGAAGAATAAGATTGGGATGGAGCGCATTTGGCAAGCACTCCCAGATTATGACAAGCAGCTTACCGGTATCGCTCAAGTGGAAAGTATACAACAGTGGCATCTTACCTGTACTCACCTATGGGGCTGAAACGTGGAGGCTAACCAAGAGAGTCCTACAAAGTTGAGGACAACGCAGAAGGCTATGGAACAAAAAATGGTAGGGGTAATATTAAGAGATAGGAAGCGTACAGAGCGGGCCAGAAAAATAACTAGAGTTACTGACATTCTAGAGGAAATTAAGAAGAAGAAATGGGCAGGACATGTAGTGCGAAGAGAGGATAACTGATGGTCGTTTAGGGTAACAAAGTTCAATAACACGGAAAGTTGAGCTAGTTGGTACATATTTTTAAGGAATAACAGCGCGGAGACGAAGGACAAGGAAGAAGACAACACCTGCGGTGACTATCAACTGCAGTTTATTAGAAAGAAACACGCAAAATATACTCTTTTCACAACCAATAACGCACGTGCGACACCAATCGCCAAACAGATACCTCAGTCTTTTGAATCAAGATAGATTAGTTCACAGTCATGAACAAATACGGAAGGGGGGCTTACACAGGAGTCATGATTTTTATGAATATAAAAGGCTTCACTGATTTCCCTTGTTATTTTATCATTGTGTTTGTACAGAATTTTTGTTTTATTAAAAAGGGGAACACATGAATTTTTAGAACAATTCAGTTGGTTGTTAAGCGGACAGTTCCTGTAATGCAGAGCAAGATTTGAGGATGGGGCGCCCTTCAATGAAGTGTTGTGGTCACGTAAGCGGGTATTTAAGCGCCTTCCCGTTTGACCTATGTAGGTCTTCCCGCATGTAAAAGGCACTTCATACACAGCTCCTTCTGCGCAACCGACAAACCTCAAGTCATGCTTTATCTGGCACCCTCTTTTCATTTTTCTTTGTTTCTTTTCATCTTCCCTAGATTTTGCTTCAACCATGGCGCATATTTTTGCCAGATTTTTGGGGGCCGAAAAAAGAACATCTACTCCATATCCGCTACCTACTTGCTTCAAACGGTGAGACATTTGGTGAATATACGACAGGACTGCAATTTTATTTTTCTGTTTTTGGGAATGCTGAGGTGATTCTTGTCTACCGCACAATTTCATCCTTTTTAGTATCTTGCTGCATGCAAGAACTATGGTATCATCCGGAAACCCCACTGTTCTTAGTCTTTGAACCTGTCGATTAAAACTGTCACTGATAGCATGTACACATGACTTATAAATGGCGGCACCTAAACAAGAAACAGCTATACCACATTTTACAATCTTGGAATGCGCAGAATAATAACTAAGTAAAGGCTTTTCAGACCTCTGCAGAAAAGACCAGCACACATGATCCAGCTTCATTTCCAGTCTAATATCTAAAAATTGCAGCTCATTCCCATAGGCTTTTCAAAGGTGAATGTAAGGCCGTGTCCACTGTACTCAAAAACCTTTAACACATCAATGAGCTGCCTAGTGAAGTCACCGGGATCCATAAAAACAAGGTAATCATCGACGTACCTGAAGATGCGTTTTGTTTTGACCGACAGGTTACTTACAATGGCTTTATCTACATAGCTAAGAAAGATGTTGCTTAGTACCGGAGCCACCTCTGAGCCAATGCATACACCCTTTTTTCTGAGTATACAGTCTTCCTTCCCATTCAACAAAGGTGGACCCAAGATAAAACGACAAAAGTTCCAAAAAAGCCCCCACAGAAATTCCGCATTTTGAAATGAATTCTTCTTCATCGTTATCATCGTGTATACATTTGCTAACAAACTTAAGTAGGCTATTGTGCGGGAGGGAATAAAACAAGTCCTGAACGTCTATACTGAACACACTGCACAAACCGGGATTATGAAACTTCAAATAATCAACAACACCCAGAGAATTAGACACTAGGAACGGATCGTCAATGGTGAGAGAACCAAGATTTTTCTGTAAAAAACTCGAAACTTCGTACTGCCAAGTAGCGCGTTCAGTAACAATGCAGCGAAAAGGAAAATCAGGCTTGTGTGTTTTCACCGAAAACAATACATCAAAACAGACCTCTTTTGCATTCTTAACTGAAGACTGAAGTGCAGCTAGATTCATTTCCCCCAGCATCCGCAACGCTTCACGCTTTTTCTGCTTAACATTGACAGGCAATTGTTTAAAGTTCTTTGCAATAGCTTCACTAGCTTTTTCCTTGAACAAAATTTCAGGGCAAATAACAAAATACCCCTCTTTGTTTGAAACAGTCACCCTTAACTTTTCGGAATGCAGAAAATTAACCAAAGGTGCAAAGCTACCATTTTTCATAGTTACGCCCCGAGTCTTTTTAAGAGCTTCAACACATTCTACCACGCACCTAGGCCGCTCCTCTTGCCGGGCATGACGCGAGATGGACCTGCCAAGTGCCAGTTTTTCCTCTTTGTTGAGCGTAGGCTGGAAACAAAACTTCGGTCCGAGCATCAGCACCTTTTGGAACTTCTCTGGCACCCGCTGCTCACCCAACACCAATAGCTTCCCTTCGGGATTTGGAGGCTTCTTCTTCGTAGGCAGCCAAGGTCGGAATGAGTACCAAATGAAATCCGTGTGCCCGTTCGCCACTTCGCACCACTCACGGAAACGTTGCACGGGATGCTCATTCTGGCCGCAAGCTACCCAGAGGCAGTCCTTGTAGAAGCGATGTTGTCGCCACCACTCAGATGACATTATCCGGCACATCCTGCTGGTGTGGCCCTTTGATGGAAGCAGCCCGCCGCACAACATGCGAACCTCAACTGGGCACAGCGCTCGTCTGGCATGCCAAGAGGCTACACTGTAAAAACAAAAACACCTTTTTGGGCATTTGTCTGATTCAAAACACCCTTACACCCTGAGTCTAGGGTGTTTGTGCCATTGGAAATCACCTCTTGCATGCCAAAGGGGTGCTTTGGTTGGAGAATATGCCTTAGGGTGTTACGGGCAAGCAATATCACCTAACATGCTGGGGGTATATGGCTGCATAACTTCGTAGCCTTTTATACGCAAGCGGCGCTGCTAATATAACCTAAAACCTAAATAAAGCACCAAAAGTAACGCTAAAATTAAAATTACGCACGAGTGCTTTCTAAAAATGAAACAGAAACTGAAACAAAATTTCACCGCCAGGAGGCCGCCGGTAGCTACGAACGCTCTTTTCAAATTTCACAATATGGCCGTTAGCATTGTGGGGTGCGTTTCGACCACGTTTCGGCGAATGCTGAATGTGCTTCTTCGATTGTGTACCCTCGTGAAATGTGTTGCATTTCCCATGCATATGTGTTACAGGAGTGTGTACGCTTCTGTAACACATATGCATGTGGTGTTTAACGCAAACGGGCATTTATCGTGTCGGCAAGTGTCCGGGCTTCTTTTTGCTTTGCTCAGGCCGAAGGACTGCTGCACCGCATTATGTTTGAGATGTTCGAAAGAAGAAGGCATGGACGATTTCTTTTTCTGCGTGACTAAGAGGTATATGCGCCGACTACATTGCACTCGCGCTGAAATCGCACTGGTTGGTTCGGTGCCGTTGATACGAAGGCGGACAGCGTACTGCGCGGCTGACGCAATCGTCTGTAAAGGTAAGCCTATTCTCACGCATATTGCGCTTTGTGGGAGCAGTGTCCTACCGGATTGCTGCATTCTGTGTCTTTTTGTGCCGGGGCGCTCCAGAATGTGCTGAAATGAAAACGTGAGACGCGCTTGTTTTCACCTGGCTGCCAAAATGACATCGCGCATGTGGTATATGTCGCGGCGAGTTACGCAGATTTCGCGCAAAAAAATCAGTCTCAACTTTCTAGAACAGAAATAATGTATGTGCTACGTTGCCTTGCATTTTGTACGCGCAGGAGGTTCACGAAACGACTTTTGTTTCTTGACAATTTGATACTTGCGCTCAGTTCACAACGACTCGGTTTTGTTCTACCGTTTCCGTTCGTGCAGCAAGGTCATGTTGGCGTACTACCTTAATTCTCCTAGCACTCTCTACTCTCCCCTCCCCCTCCTCCCTTATCTCACACTTCCTGCTCGCTCTCCTGAAACCTCTTTCATGCTTCGTCATCTTCTTTCACTCGGAGCGCTGCGACCCCGCCCCCCCCCCCTTTTTTTTTATTTACTGGGAGCATAGGCGCGCACCGTCAGTCCTGCTGCTCGGGGAGCGTCCTCCCGCAGCCGTTCTGTTTAAACTTTTTGTTCGAGGAGGCTAAGTTCGTTCTCGGCGGCCGTTCAGCGCGGCACGCCTCTGCGCTCGTGCTCTCGGCATCGAAGGGCGCTGGTCGGCCGGCCTGGTTGCATAATAGTTTATTCCAAACTGCGTAAACTATATGCCGCTATCATCAGCCTATGTTAACTTCCCCGCGTCTGGATTTGCCTTTTTAATCACAATGGGAGCATTTTTCATTTTACGGGGACCATATTTTGCGGTTGCATGGAGTGTGAATTTGCATTTTTATTATGCTGCTTTTGTTATGGCGTTTACTTTCGCTCTCGAAGAATCATTTAGGTACATATTTTATTTTCAGCAAGACTTCAATTAAGGCACTTGTACACGTGCTAAGTCAGCTGATGTGGTTCAAACCATCCAGTTTTCATTATTTTTGTGGTCACATTTCAACATAACTGTTTGACCGCATTACTTGATTTTCGTAGTGTCTTTAGACTAGAATAAATGGATATTCGATACTGATGCCTCACCATTCAAGTAGAGGTCGACAGCTTGAATTCTGTGGCCAAATATTGTACCGGATGTTGCTATTACAGA